>NC_136063.1:2126135701-2126735701 GCF_964261635.1 Lissotriton helveticus
GGAGTCCTCTGGTGTCCTATATATTAGGAAAAGCAATATATAGTATGTAGTGTCCCTAATTAGGAATCAATTGGCGTGTCTATAGTTCTAGACTCTTTTCGTAATTACCTTATATCTTTAGGAAGCAAAAGTGGGAGAGTGCAGGTAGCCACCGATTATTCATTGATCCCTGGTCATTTCTGGGGGAAGGTTAATAGACACCGTTTAGTGATTAGCCTATTTTATATTCACTTAGGAGTAAGATCATAGTTGTTCAATACTTACCCCAGTGTCCATCATTTTCAATGTATTTCTTAAAAAGGTAGTCCCGAGTCTGATATCGCGCCGCAGGTAATTCTTTGCTGCGGGGGAGTGATATGTCTCTGCGCTGGGTACGTAATATCACCAGGCTAAAGAGAGATGTGCAGAATATTAATTTGCGCTATTTTTTTTGCGTTATTGTCAAGATGCTGATTATCTCTGCAGTTTGAAAAACTCTTTTTAACGTGTTGTACCACTCTGTTTGTAAATGCCATTCTTACGTATATTTGTAAATAGTAATCAGTTAGGACAAACATTATTCTATTTATTTTATCTCTGGCCACTAGAGGGGGCCTACTGCTTACAGCTAAAGTTTGCTCTACTCTTCATTAAGCCTAAAAGCCTAACATTGCCTCGCTTTAAAAAATTTTTTTTTTACTTTCTAATGAACTGTGGATTAAAACAGTTCAGTACCGCTTAGGGTGTTTGACCTAGTTTCGCCCTACCCACGGGAAAACTTACCTTCAGAATGTGCTTCGGCCTCCCTGCTACCTCGCGTCTCTCCGTCCACGAATGCAGCAGGACGGCGGTCGCCTCTTTTTATATACAGCACCTGGGCACTTAGTTCAGCCGGCGCTCGTTAGGCTAATTATTTGGCGCGCTTTTTTTATCACACGTAGAACTACTCGAGTAGTTCAGATGAAGGAACTACTGGTGTAGTTTGGGTTGTCTTCTTGTGTAAACTTATGCCTCACTTCCTGTCGGGCAAAAGTGCTTCAGATCAAACAGAAGAGTGAATTACCGCGCGGATTCCGCCGCGTGTTGGATCGCTCTAGTTGTGCACAGAAAAACTACACGTGTAGTTTATACAATTTTACTTCCGATCGGAAAAGCTCCCTTATTCGCCACATGCGAGCCGGGGGCGGGCCCACATGATATGATGTTTATTCATGAGTAAAGCTTACTACATAGATGTCCATCGTGTGCCATTACTGAAAAGAAAAGCACATTGCGATGGTATAACAAGGATGGCCTTATTAAGATATGTCCCCTAAGTGAAAATGCGTTATTAATACTTAGTGGGCTACCAGCAATACCTATTGTTGTTAAGTCTATAGGGCTTTATGCAATATGTTATGCATTATTATTGTCATCAATATACCCGAGGGGCATAAAGTGTTGGTTATTAAAAATATAAGGATAGTTCCGGTATATAAAGGTGCAAAAAGGTGCATATATATCTTTTGGGGCCCTGCTAGATTAAGATACGCTCCCAGTCTTCTTTGTTGTTCAATCCTTTCTTAACTGTTTTAAATTTTGACATGAAGAATTGTTCTCTTTTCCTTCGTTTGGTTTCAGTATCACCGCCTCTGGCACTAATGTGTATTTGTTCCAACACACACCAGGATAGGTCTTCTAGTGTGTGGTTGGCCTCCTGCCAGTGTTCGGTCAGGGGTGCTCCTTTCTTTTTGGTTCTTATGGCAGATCTATGTTCATTAAGTCTTAATCGAACCTCTCTGGAGGTTTCGCCTATGTAGGGTAAGTTGCACGGGCATTTAATCAGATATATTAAGTTTTTAGACCTGCAGTTCATCATTGATTGAATTTTATGAGTGTTTTTGTTTACATCTATACAGGCACCCTTAATTATTGACTTGCAGTTGCCACAATTCCCACATGGGAAAGTCCCTGTTGGCAGGGGAGCATTATTCATGCTTAGTTGTGGATCAGGTTTAGTTTCCCTATACGTGTGAACTAAGCTGTTTCTTATCGTTTTATTGCGTCTGAACGCAAACATAGGTTTGGGTAATTTTTCTTTCTTTTTATTGGTCACTAAGTGCCAATTTCGGTTTATTATGTTCTTTATTTTGTTACTAACAGAACTGTAATTAGTTACAAAAATAAGAGGTTTGGTTGCTTCAGTTTTCTGTTGTTTATTCTGCAAGAGGTTGTCCCTATTATAATATTTTGCTCTTTTATAAGCGTGTCTGATCATTCGTTTTGGATAACCTCGATTAACAAATTTCTCGGTGAGAATGTTAGCATGTTTATCGAAATCTTGCATCTTGGTGCAGTTTCGTCTCAACCTGAGAAATTGGCCGAAAGGTATATTGTCTTTCTGGCATGGTGGGTGGAAGCTATCATAATGCAGCATGGTGTTGCGATCAGTTTTTTTGGTAAACAACTCAACTAATAGTTTATTCTCCTCATTTTTGATCAAAATATCTAAAAATTCACACTGCTGTGTGTCATGATTAGAGGTAAATTTTAAATTGCTGTCACCTAAATTCAGCCATATGATGAATTCTTCCAATGTTTCTACTGGGCCTGTCCATATGAAGAAAACATCGTCTATATACCTAGACCAGTTGGATATGTTCTCATAGAATGGTGCCATGGGGTTAAAAATGTGATTATCTTCGAACCTGGCCACGTATAAACATGCCAGGCTCGGCGCACAGGTGGCTCCCATGCTGGTCCCCTTGATTTGTTTAAAAAAAATCGTTTTGAAACATAAAAATGTTATTTTTCAGGACTAATGTCACACAGTCGACTATAAAGGTTTCTTGTGCTGTAAGATCCCTCTCTTGACTTGAAAAGAGGCTTTCTATCATTTCAATAGTGCTGTCCTGGGGTATGTTTGTATACAAAGCCTCTATGTCGAGGGTTACTAAAATTTGGGTGTCACTGTTAAAAGGAATTCCCTCAAGTTTCTGAATGATATCTCCTGTATCTTTAACGTAGGCTTTTTGGTTAATGACATGGGGTTGGAGAAAGATATCTGCGTATTGACTTAATGGCTCTGTGAGGGAGCCGATACTAGAGACAATAGGCCTCATAGGTGGGTTCAGAATGTCTTTGTGAACTTTCGGTAACCCGTAGAGGGCCGGAATCACTGGGTTTTCATTGGAGAGGTATTTGTGTTCTTCGTTACAAATCACCTCATCTTCTAATGCTAGGTCTAGTGTTCTTTTGACTGTGGTTTTTAGTTGTAGCCAATCTTCTCGTTTGACCTGTTTATAGTGATCCTGGTTATTTAATAAAACACGCATTTTTTCAGTGTATTGTTGTGTAGACATGATAACAATGCTACCGCCTTTGTCTGCGGGTTTAATCGTCAGTGTTTGGCAGTTCTGTAGTTTATGTAGAGCCTGTTTTTCTTCCTTTTTTAAATTTAAGTTGGTCCAATTCTTTTGGTCCAAAAGGTCAGAAATACCCTCTCAACTACTATCTCAAAGGCTTCTATATCTTTGTTTATCTGGCCTGTGTTTGGGGTCCATGAGGATTTAGGTTTCAGTCCGGACTTATTAGAAGAGGGTATTTTTTCTTTCCCTTCAAAGAAGGTTAGTAATCTGACTTTCCTAAAGAAAGCCTGGAGGTCTCTCTCTAAGTTGAACCTATCTATGGGGGATGCAATGGCAAAGCCTAAACCCTTTTCTAAAAGTTGTATTTCTATCTCTGTTAGATTAATCTCTGATAGATTGATTACAGGTGCCTTTTTTATGTTTCCCAGGTTTTCTGGCTCCTTGTCTGGTATCGGTGATTGTATTGAGGTCGAGGGGTGTAGTTGCTCTTGCCTCTCGCTCTCCCACGGTTGTGGGGAAAATTTTGTCGCTGCTCTAAAAAAGAGAGGGTATCTCTCGATTGAATTCCGATCGTATCCTTATCTTTTAGGGAAGAGTGTTGTCCATGCTCAGTTGCTTCAGTTTCTGAGTCAGAACTCGTATACGAGGTATCGAAAAACCTCACTTTTTTACGTTGGAAATTTTGTCTTTGATTTTGTTGTCCTGGTCTGCGGAACTGGGGGTATTCACGTGGTCGCTCGTAATAATCTTTCTGAAGATAGGGATAAACGTGTTCCGGATTGTATTTTTCTATGTCTTTATTCAGTTTATTACTCTTTTTGTTTATCAGATAATCCCTATAGCCATTCACATCATTTTGGATGTCTTCTAATTTTTTCCGGGCTTCTTCCAGACCAGTGCATTCTTCTAATTTTTTCTCTAGTTCTTTTAATTCCTCTCTCTCTATGATCAGGATGTCGGTTGCTGTTTCTATTATTAGCAGCATCCAGTCTCTACTGCATCTGTTTGCTATAAGGGTCCAATTTTTGATGAATTTTTGATTATTTATAAAAATACCGGGCTCATTAGTCACCTGGAGACCTTTGGGGATAGTCCCATGTCTACAGTAGTCTATTAGGAAGTCTGAATGTAATTCTGTTTTTATTATCCTTTTTTAGTTATTCCACAGGATACGCCACTCTTCCTCATCACTGTTATTAGCATTGATCGTTGTTACATTTTTAATAGTGCTATTTATGATCTTGTTAAATTGATCCTCACTATAGCTGAGTGTTTTCAGGCCTTCCATAGTGGCCTAGAGAGCAGGATTTGCTCTGAGGTATGTTAAGAACCACCTCCCCGGTTAACAAACCGTGTAAAGACAATAAAATGAAAAGGGAGGTCTCCTCACAATCCGTTAAGGGACGAGGAGAGAAACAATTGTTGCAACTGACAAGTAGTCCCTAGTTGGCCTATAGATAAGGCAGAGAGGGAGGTTCCTCAGTTAGATTGACAATGGGGTAAAGGGGAAGGGAGGGGAAGCCAAATAGCCACCAGATGCCATAACCACATGAAAAATAAATCACAAATAATGAGGGAAAATTATCAAAACACAATTCAAAACACAAAGTATATGTACTTGCACAATTTTTAATTGACAATATACAACAGTTAATATATAATAGCAATTTAAAAAAACATAAAAATGTACTTAGAGATGTACATGGGTGCACAGGAATAAATTTAAAAACACAAGAACACAGGTTGTCGACGCAGCGTTTCGGTATCTAGGATTTTGACCTTCATCAGGACAGGGTTTCTAAAAGAAGAAACATCTTATTTAGAAAAGGATCTATTACATTTTGATCATCAATTTGTTCACATATTCACAGTATTACAAGGAAGACCCATGTTATCTAGCATGATTGCCTGACAAGTACAGTGTCACGTTGTTTCTTTACACAAAGTGGGCAAATTTTCGCCTCTTTTATTAAGCATGTGGTATGGTCTTGGGAGGAACAGGGGGAACCAGTTGTCTTCCTTGTAATACTGTGAATATGTGAACAAATTGATGATCCAAATGTAATAGATCCTTTTCTAAATAAGATGTTTCTTCTTTTAGAAACCCTGTCCTGATGAAGGTCAAAATCCTAGATACCGAAACGCTGCGTCGACAACCTGTGTTCTTGTGTTTTTAAATTTATTCCTGTGCACCCATGTACATCTCTAAGTACATTTTTATGTTTTTTTAAATTGCTATTATATATTAACTGTTGTATATTGTGAATTAAAAATTGTGCAAGTACATATACTTTGTGTTTTGAATTGTGTTTTGATAATTTTCCCTCATTATTTGTGATTTATTTTTCATGTGGTTATGGCATCTGGTGGCTATTTGGCTTCCCCTCCCTTCCCCTTTACCCCATTGTCAATCTAACTGAGGAACCTCCCTCTCTGCCTTATCTATAGGCCAACTAGGGACTACTTGTCAGTTGCAACAATTGTTTCTCTCCTCGTCCCTTAACGGATTGTGAGGAGACCTCCCTTTTCATTTTATTGTCTTTACACGGTTTGTTAACCGGGGAGGTGGTTCTTAACATACCTCAGAGCAAATCCTGCTCTCTAGGCCACTATGGAAGGCCTGAAAACACTCAGCTATAGTGAGGATCAATTTAACAAGATCATAAATAGCACTATTAAAAATGTAACAACGATCAATGCTAATAACAGTGATGAGGAAGAGTGGCGTATCCTGTGGAACAACAAAAAAAGGATAATAAGAACAGAATTACATTCAGACTTCCTAATAGACTACTGTAGACATGGGACTATCCCCAAAGGTCTCCAGGTGACTAATGAGCCCGGTATTTTTATAAATAATCAAAAATTCATCAAAAATTGGACCCTTATAGCAAACAGATGCAGTAGAGACTGGATGCTGTTAATAATAGAAACAGCAACCGACATCCTGATCATAGAGAGAGAGGAATTAAAAGAACTAGAGAAAAAATTAGAAGAATGCACTGGTCTGGAAGAAGCCCGGAAAAAATTAGAAGACATCCAAAATGATGTGAATGGCTATAGGGATTATCTGATAAACAAAAAGAGTAATAAACTGAAGAAAGACATAGAAAAATACAATCCGGAACACGTTTATCCCTATCTTCAGAAAGATTATTACGAGCGACCACGTGAATACCCCCAGTTCCGCAGACCAGGACAACAAAATCAAAGACAAAATTTCCAACGTAAAAAAGTGAGGTTTTTCGATACCTCGTATACGAGTTCTGACTCAGAAACTGAAGCAACTGAGCATGGACAACACTCTTCCCTAAAAGATAAGGATACGATCGGAATTCAATCGAGAGATACCCTCTCTTTTTTAGAGCAGCGACAAAATTTTCCCCACAACCTTGGGAGAGCGAGAGGCAAGAGCAACTACACCCCTCGACCTCAATACAATCACCGATACCAGACAAGGAGCCAGAAAACCTGGGAAACATAAAAAAGGCACCTGTAATCAATCTATCAGAGATTAATCTAACAGAGATAGAAATACAACTTTTAGGAAAGGGTTTAGGCTTTGCCATTGCATCCCCCATAGATAGGTTCAACTTAGAGAGAGACCTCCAGGCTTTCTTTAGGAAAGTCAGATTACTAACCTTCTTTGAAGGGAAAGAAAAAATACCCTCTTCTAATAAGTCCGGACTGAAACCTAAATCCTCATGGACCCCAAACATAGGCCAGATAAACAAAGATATAGAAGCCTTTGAGATAGTAGTTGAGAAGGGTATTTCTGACCTTTTGGACCAAAAGAATTGGACCAACTTAAATTTAAAAAAGGAAGAAAAACAGGCTCTACATAAACTACAGAACTGCCAAACACTGACGATTAAACCCGCAGACAAAGGCGGTAGCATTGTTATCATGTCTACACAACAATACACTGAAAAAATGCGTGTTTTATTAAATAACCAGGATCACTATAAACAGGTCAAACGAGAAGATTGGCTACAACTAAAAACCACAGTCAAAAGAACACTAGACCTAGCATTAGAAGATGAGGTGATTTGTAACGAAGAACACAAATACCTCTCCAATGAAAACCCAGTGATTCCGGCCCTCTACGGGTTACCGAAAGTTCACAAAGACATTCTGAACCCACCTATGAGGCCTATTGTCTCTAGTATCGGCTCCTTCACAGAGCCATTAAGTCAATACGCAGATATCTTTCTCCAACCCCATGTCATTAACCAAAAAGCCTACGTTAAAGATACAGGAGATATCATTCAGAAACTTGAGGGAATTCCTTTTAACAGTGACACCCAAATTTTAGTAACCCTCGACATAGAGGCTTTGTATACAAACATACCCCAGGACAGCACTATTGAAATGATAGAAAGCCTCTTTTCAAGTCAAGAGAGGGATCTTACAGCACAAGAAACCTTTATAGTCGACTGTGTGACATTAGTCCTGAAAAATAACATTTTTATGTTTCAAAACGATTTTTTTAAACAAATCAAGGGGACCAGCATGGGAGCCACCTGTGCGCCGAGCCTGGCATGTTTATACGTGGCCAGGTTCGAAGATAATCACATTTTTAACCCCATGGCACCATTCTATGAGAACATATCCAACTGGTCTAGGTATATAGACGATGTTTTCTTCATATGGACAGGCCCAGTAGAAACATTGGAAGAATTCATCATATGGCTGAATTTAGGTGACAGCAATTTAAAATTTACCTCTAATCATGACACACAGCAGTGTGAATTTTTAGATATTTTGATCAAAAATGAGGAGAATAAACTATTAGTTGAGTTGTTTACCAAAAAAACTGATCGCAACACCATGCTGCATTATGATAGCTTCCACCCACCATGCCAGAAAGACAATATACCTTTCGGCCAATTTCTCAGGTTGAGACGAAACTGCACCAAGATGCAAGATTTCGATAAACATGCTAACATTCTCACCGAGAAATTTGTTAATCGAGGTTATCCAAAACGAATGATCAGACACGCTTATAAAAGAGCAAAATATTATAATAGGGACAACCTCTTGCAGAATAAACAACAGAAAACTGAAGCAACCAAACCTCTTATTTTTGTAACTAATTACAGTTCTGTTAGTAACAAAATAAAGAACATAATAAACCGAAATTGGCACTTAGTGACCAATAAAAAGAAAGAAAAATTACCCAAACCTATGTTTGCGTTCAGACGCAATAAAACGATAAGAAACAGCTTAGTTCACACGTATAGGGAAACTAAACCTGATCCACAACTAAGCATGAATAATGCTCCCCTGCCAACAGGGACTTTCCCATGTGGGAATTGTGGCAACTGCAAGTCAATAATTAAGGGTGCCTGTATAGATGTAAACAAAAACACTCATAAAATTCAATCAATGATGAACTGCAGGTCTAAAAACTTAATATATCTGATTAAATGCCCGTGCAACTTACCCTACATAGGCGAAACCTCCAGAGAGGTTCGATTAAGACTTAATGAACATAGATCTGCCATAAGAACCAAAAAGAAAGGAGCACCCCTGACCGAACACTGGCAGGAGGCCAACCACACACTAGAAGACCTATCCTGGTGTGTGTTGGAACAAATACACATTAGTGCCAGAGGCGGTGATACTGAAACCAAACGAAGGAAAAGAGAACAATTCTTCATGTCAAAATTTAAAACAGTTAAGAAAGGATTGAACAACAAAGAAGACTGGGAGCGTATCTTAATCTAGCAGGGCCCCAAAAGATATATATGCACCTTTTTGCACCTTTATATACCGGAACTATCCTTATATTTTTAATAACCAACACTTTATGCCCCTCGGGTATATTGATGACAATAATAATGCATAACATATTGCATAAAGCCCTATAGACTTAACAACAATAGGTATTGCTGGTAGCCCACTAAGTATTAATAACGCATTTTCACTTAGGGGACATATCTTAATAAGGCCATCCTTGTTATACCATCGCAATGTGCTTTTCTTTTCAGTAATGGCACACGATGGACATCTATGTAGTAAGCTTTACTCATGAATAAACATCATATCATGTGGGCCCGCCCCCGGCTCGCATGTGGCGAATAAGGGAGCTTTTCCGATCGGAAGTAAAATTGTATAAACTACACGTGTAGTTTTTCTGTGCACAACTAGAGCGATCCAACACGCGGCGGAATCCGCGCGGTAATTCACTCTTCTGTTTGATCTGAAGCACTTTTGCCCGACAGGAAGTGAGGCATAAGTTTACACAAGAAGACAACCCAAACTACACCAGTAGTTCCTTCATCTGAACTACTCGAGTAGTTCTACGTGTGATAAAAAAAGCGCGCCAAATAATTAGCCTAACGAGCGCCGGCTGAACTAAGTGCCCAGGTGCTGTATATAAAAAGAGGCGACCGCCGTCCTGCTGCATTCGTGGACGGAGAGACGCGAGGTAGCAGGGAGGCCGAAGCACATTCTGAAGGTAAGCTTTCCCGTGGGTAGGGCGAAACTAGGTCAAACACCCTAAGCGGTACTGAACTGTTTTAATCCACAGTTCATTAGAAAGTAAAACATTTTTTTTTTAAAGCGAGGCAATGTTAGGCTTTTAGGCTTAATGAAGAGTAGAGCAAACTTTAGCTGTAAGCAGTAGGCCCCCTCTAGTGGCCAGAGATAAAATAAATAGAATAATGTTTGTCCTAACTGATTACTATTTACAAATATACGTAAGAATGGCATTTACAAACAGAGTGGTACAACACGTTAAAAAGAGTTTTTCAAACTGCAGAGATAATCAGCATCTTGACAATAACGCAAAAAAAATAGCGCAAATTAATATTCTGCACATCTCTCTTTAGCCTGGTGATATTACGTACCCAGCGCAGAGACATATCACTCCCCCGCAGCAAAGAATTACCTGCGGCGCGATATCAGACTCGGGACTACCTTTTTAAGAAATACATTGAAAATGATGGACACTGGGGTAAGTATTGAACAACTATGATCTTACTCCTAAGTGAATATAAAATAGGCTAATCACTAAACGGTGTCTATTAACCTTCCCCCAGAAATGACCAGGGATCAATGAATAATCGGTGGCTACCTGCACTCTCCCACTTTTGCTTCCTAAAGATATAAGGTAATTACGAAAAGAGTCTAGAACTATAGACACGCCAATTGATTCCTAATTAGGGACACTACATACTATATATTGCTTTTCCTAATATATAGGACACCAGAGGACTCCCACAGAGCTTTACTAATTGATGACAGTAACCTCCAAAGAGATCCCCCTGATCAACCTGAGCGACGTTCAATTTTCACACGTACACCAGGAATACTAAATTCATTGAAGGTAATCATACAAACTGCCCCTAGTAGATACTCTCACGATCCTAGTAGAGATAATATACTGTATCTACCCGTCTTTCGCCACCACACAGGGCCCTCACAGAGACTATCCAATTGATGAAGGTAGCCTCCACAGAGTTCACATCTGAACCATCTCATTGGTGATCAGAACTAAAGGATACACCAAGAAGATCAACTGTAAAGGTATTTCTTCATACCGCATTTAGATTGTAGCAATAATTGTTACTATGTCTCATATGAATAACACCAATATTTTTTTTAAAAAACTTTTAGAATTACCACATCACCTAAGGGAACGTGCCCCCATAAGGTTGGATGTCATAACACCTATACAGTTCCGAATAGAGAGGATCTTGTCTTCTCCTTTCAAAGGTACTCATATAATTCCATTCTAATGAGTTTCTGTATTGGTAGGAAATGGACAGTCCCCCATTGCTCCAGTAATTTTAAAAAACTGTCCGTAATACAATATTTGACTACGGATGTGCTACCCTAACTTCAGCCCTCGGGCTTGTGCAATATCTACAAACCCCTAGCCTCCCAAATGGTTCCCCCTGTTCCTCCCAAGACCATACCACATGCTTAATAAAAGAGGCGAAAATGTGCCCACTTTGTGTAAAGAAACAACGTGACACTGTACTTGTCAGGCAATCATGCTAGATAACATGGGTCTTCCTTGTAATACTGTGAATATGTGAACAACTTGATGATCAAAATGTAATAGATCCTTTTCTAAATAAGATGTTTCTTCTTTTAGAAACCCTGTCCTGATGAAGGTCAAAATCCTAGATACCGAAACGCTGCGTCGACAACCTGTGTTCTTGTGTTTTTTAATTTATTCCTGTGCACCCATGTACATCTCTAAGTACATTTTTATGTTTTTTTAAATTGCTATTATATATTAACTGTTGTATATTGTGAATTAAAAATTGTGCAAGTACATATACTTTGTGTTTTGAATTGTGTTTTGATAATTTTCCCTCATTATTTGTGATTTATTTTTCATGTGGTTATGGCATCTGGTGGCTATTTGGCTTCCCCTCCCTTCCCCTTTACCCCATTGTCAATCTAACTGAGGAACCTCCCTCTCTGCCTTATCTATAGGCCAACTAGGGATTACTTGTCAGTTGCAACAATTGTTTCTCTCCTCGTCCCTTAACGGATTGTGAGGAGACCTCCCTTTTCATTTTATTGTCTTTACACGGTTTGTTAACCGGGGAGGTGGTTCTTAACATACCTCAGAGCAAATCCTGCTCTCTAGGCCACTATGGAAGGCCTGAAAACACTCAGCTATAGTGAGGATCAATTTAACAAGATCATAAATAGCACTATTAAAAATGTAACAACGATCAATGCTAATAACAGTGATGAGGAAGAGTGGCGTATCCTGTGGAACAACAAAAAAAGGATAATAAGAACAGAATTACATTCAGACTTCCTAATAGACTACTGTAGACATGGGACTATCCCCAAAGGTCTCCAGGTGACTAATGAGCCCGGTATTTTTATAAATAATCAAAAATTCATCAAAAATTGGACCCTTATAGCAAACAGATGCAGTAGAGACTGGATGCTGTTAATAATAGAAACAGCAACCGACATCCTGATCATAGAGAGAGAGGAATTAAAAGAACTAGAGAAAAAATTAGAAGAATGCACTGGTCTGGAAGAAGCCCGGAAAAAATTAGAAGACATCCAAAATGATGTGAATGGCTATAGGGATTATCTGATAAACAAAAAGAGTAATAAACTGAAGAAAGACATAGAAAAATACAATCCGGAACACGTTTATCCCTATCTTCAGAAAGATTATTACGAGCGACCACGTGAATATCCCCAGTTCCGCAGACCAGGACAACAAAATCAAAGACAAAATTTCCAACGTAAAAAAGTGAGGTTTTTCGATACCTCGTATACGAGTTCTGACTCAGAAACTGAAGCAACTGAGCATGGACAACACTCTTCCCTAAAAGATAAGGATACGATCGGAATTCAATCGAGAGATACCCTCTCTTTTTTAGAGCAGCGACAAAATTTTCCCCACAACCGTGGGAGAGCGAGAGGCAAGAGCAACTACACCCCTCGACCTCAATACAATCACCGATACCAGACAAGGAGCCAGAAAACCTGGGAAACATAAAAAAGGCACCTGTAATCAATCTATCAGAGATTAATCTAACAGAGATAGAAATACAACTTTTAGAAAAGGGTTTAGGCTTTGCCATTGCATCCCCCATAGATAGGTTCAACTTAGAGAGAGACCTCCAGGCTTTCTTTAGGAAAGTCAGATTACTAACCTTCTTTGAAGGGAAAGAAAAAATACCCTCTTCTAATAAGTCCGGACTGAAACCTAAATCCTCATGGACCCCAAACATAGGCCAGATAAACAAAGATATAGAAGCCTTTGAGATAGTAGTTGAGAAGGGTATTTCTGACCTTTTGGACCAAAAGAATTGGACCAACTTAAATTTAAAAAAGGAAGAAAAACAGGCTCTACATAAACTACAGAACTGCCAAACACTGACGATTAAACCCGCAGACAAAGGCGGTAGCATTGTTATCATGTCTACACAACAATACACTGAAAAAATGCGTGTTTTATTAAATAACCAGGATCACTATAAACAGGTCAAACGAGAAGATTGGCTACAACTAAAAACCACAGTCAAAAGAACACTAGACCTAGCATTAGAAGATGAGGTGATTTGTAACGAAGAACACAAATACCTCTCCAATGAAAACCCAGTGATTCCGGCCCTCTACGGGTTACCGAAAGTTCACAAAGACATTCTGAACCCACCTATGAGGCCTATTGTCTCTAGTATCGGCTCCCTCACAGAGCCATTAAGTCAATACGCAGATATCTTTCTCCAACCCCATGTCATTAACCAAAAAGCCTACGTTAAAGATACAGGAGATATCATTCAGAAACTTGAGGGAATTCCTTTTAACAGTGACACCCAAATTTTAGTAACCCTCGACATAGAGGCTTTGTATACAAACATACCCCAGGACAGCACTATTGAAATGATAGAAAGCCTCTTTTCAAGTCAAGAGAGGGATCTTACAGCACAAGAAACCATTATAGTCGACTGTGTGACATTAGTCCTGAAAAATAACATTTTTATGTTTCAAAACGATTTTTTTAAACAAATCAAGGGGACCAGCATGGGAGCCACCTGTGCGCCGAGCCTGGCATGTTTATACGTGGCCAGGTTCGAAGATAATCACATTTTTAACCCCATGGCACCATTCTATGAGAACATATCCAACTGGTCTAGGTATATAGACGATGTTTTCTTCATATGGACAGGCCCAGTAGAAACATTGGAAGAATTCATCATATGGCTGAATTTAGGTGACAGCAATTTAAAATTTACCTCTAATCATGACACACAGCAGTGTGAATTTTTAGATATTTTGATCAAAAATGAGGAGAATAAACTATTAGTTGAGTTGTTTACCAAAAAAACTGATCGCAACACCATGCTGCATTATGATAGCTTCCACCCACCATGCCAGAAAGACAATATACCTTTCGGCCAATTTCTCAGGTTGAGACGAAACTGCACCAAGATGCAAGATTTCGATAAACATGCTAACATTCTCACCGAGAAATTTGTTAATCGAGGTTATCCAAAACGAATGATCAGACACGCTTATAAAAGAGCAAAATATTATAATAGGGACAACCTCTTGCAGAATAAACAACAGAAAACTGAAGCAACCAAACCTCTTATTTTTGTAACTAATTACAGTTCTGTTAGTAACAAAATAAAGAACATAATAAACCGAAATTGGCACTTAGTGACCAATAAAAAGAAAGAAAAATTACCCAAACCTATGTTTGCGTTCAGACACAATAAAACGATAAGAAACAGCTTAGTTCACACGTATAGGGAAACTAAACCTGATCCACAACTAAGCATGAATAATGCTCCCCTGCCAACAGGGACTTTCCCATGTGGGAATTGTGGCAACTGCAAGTCAATAATTAAGGGTGCCTGTATAGATGTAAACAAAAACACTCATAAAATTCAATCAATGATGAACTGCAGGTCTAAAAACTTAATATATCTGATTAAATGCCCGTGCAACTTACCCTACATAGGCGAAACCTCCAGAGAGGTTCGATTAAGACTTAATGAACATAGATCTGCCATAAGAACCAAAAAGAAAGGAGCACCCCTGACCGAACACTGGCAGGAGGCCAACCACACACTAGAAGACCTATCCTGGTGTGTGTTGGAACAAATACACATTAGTGCCAGAGGCGGTGATACTGAAACCAAACGAAGGAAAAGAGAACAATTCTTCATGTCAAAATTTAAAACAGTTAAGAAAGGATTGAACAACAAAGAAGACTGGGAGCGTATCTTAATCTAGCAGGGCCCCAAAAGATATATATGCACCTTTTTGCACCTTTATATACCGGAACTATCCTTATATTTTTAATAACCAACACTTTATGCCCCTCGGGTATATTGATGACAATAATAATGCATAACATATTGCATAAAGCCCTATAGACTTAACAACAATAGGTATTGCTGGTAGCCCACTAAGTATTAATAACGCATTTTCACTTAGGGGACATATCTTAATAAGGCCATCCTTGTTATACCATCGCAATGTGCTTTTCTTTTCAGTAATGGCACATGATGGACATTATGTAGTAAGCTTTACTCATGAATAAACATCATATCATGTGGGCCCGCCCCCGGCTCGCATGTGGCGAATAAGGGAGCTTTTCCGATCGGAAGTAAAATTGTATAAACTACACGTGTAGTTTTTCTGTGCACAACTAGAGCGATCCAACACGCGGCGGAATCCGCGCGGTAATTCACTCTTCTGTTTGATCTGAAGCACTTTTGCCCGACAGGAAGTGAGGCATAAGTTTACACAAGAAGACAACCCAAACTACACCAGTAGTTCCTTCATCTGAACTACTCGAGTAGTTCTACGTGTGATAAAAAAAGCGCGCCAAATAATTAGCCTAACGAGCGCCGGCTGAACTAAGTGCCCAGGTGCTGTATATAAAAAGAGGCGACCGCCGTCCTGCTGCATTCGTGGACGGAGAGACGCGAGGTAGCAGGGAGACCGAAGCACATTCTGAAGGTAAGCTTTCCCGTGGGTAGGGCGAAACTAGGTCAAACACCCTAAGCGGTACTGAACTGTTTTAATCCACAGTTCATTAGAAAGTAAAAAAAAATTTTTTTTAAGCGAGGCAATGTTAGGCTTTTAGGCTTAATGAAGAGTAGAGCAAACTTTAGCTGTAAGCAGTAGGCCCCCTCTAGTGGCCAGAGATAAAATAAATAGAATAATGTTTGTCCTAACTGATTACTATTTACAAATATACGTAAGAATGGCATTTACAAACAGAGTGGTACAACACGTTAAAAAGAGTTTTTCAAACTGCAGAGATAATCAGCATCTTGACAATAACGCAAAAAAAATAGCGCAAATTAATATTCTGCACATCTCTCTTTAGCCTGGTGATATTACGTACCCAGCGCAGAGACATATCACTCCCCCGCAGCAAAGAATTACCTGCGGCGCGATATCAGACTCGGGACTACCTTTTTAAGAAATACATTGAAAATGATGGACACTGGGGTAAGTATTGAACAACTATGATCTTACTCCTAAGTGAATATAAAATAGGCTAATCACTAAACGGTGTCTATTAACCTTCCCCCAGAAATGACCAGGGATCAATGAATAATCGGTGGCTACCTGCACTCTCCCACTTTTGCTTCCTAAAGATATAAGGTAATTACGAAAAGAGTCTAGAACTATAGACACGCCAATTGATTCCTAATTAGGGACACTACATACTATATATTGCTTTTCCTAATATATAGGACACCAGAGGACTCCCACAGAGCTTTACTAATTGATGACAGTAACCTCCAAAGAGATCCCCCTGATCAACCTGAGCGACGTTCAATTTTCACACGTACACCAGGAATACTAAATTCATTGAAGGTAATCATACAAACTGCCCCTAGTAGATACTCTCATGATCCTAGTAGAGATAATATACTGTATCTACCCGTCTTTCGCCACCACACAGGGCCCTCACAGAGACTATCCAATTTATGAAGGTAGCCTCCACAGAGTTCACATCTGAACCATCTCATTGGTGATCAGAACTAAAGGATACACCAAGAAGATCAACTGTAAAGGTATTTCTTCATACCGCATTTAGATTGTAGCAATAATTGTTACTATGTCTCATATGAATAACACCAATATTTTTTTTTTTAAACTTTTAGAATTACCACATCACCTAAGGGAACGTGCCCCCATAAGGTTGGATGTCATAACACCTATACAGTTCCGAATAGAGAGGATCTTGTCTTCTCCTTTCAAAGGTACTCATATAATTCCATTCTAATGAGTTTCTGTATTGGTAGGAAATGGACAGTCCCCCATTGCTCCAGTAATTTTAAAAAACTGTCCGTAATACAATATTTGACTACGGATGTGCTACCCTAACTTCAGCCCTCGGGCTTGTGCAATATCTACAAACCCCTAGCCTCCCAAATGGTTCCCCCTGTTCCTCCCAAGACCATACCACATGCTTAATAAAAGAGGCGAAAATGTGCCCACTTTGTGTAAAGAAACAACGTGACACTGTACTTGTCAGGCAATCATGCTAGATAACATGGGTCTTCCTTGTAATACTGTGAATATGTGAACAAATTGATGATCAAAATGTAATAGATCCTTTTCTAAATAAGATGTTTCTTCTTTTAGAAACCCTGTCCTGATGAAGGTCAAAATCCTAGATACCGAAACGCTGCGTCGACAACCTGTGTTCTTGTGTTTTTAAATTTATTCCTGTGCACCCATGTACATCTCTAAGTACATTTTTATGTTTTTTTAAATTGCTTTTTTGTTAGAACACTCTGCCCTCTAGTGGCAGAATGTTCTAATAGCCTTATAGCCCTTCGTAGCTGGGTTATACCGGCTATTAAAGTCCCTCTCCCTTCGGCGAGGGCCTTTAACGCTGGAGAGGGCCTTTAATAGCCGGTATAGCCCTCTATGGCGGGCTATAAGGCTATAGTAATGTTCTATGTTCTTAAAGGTGCTGCTGTAGGTGGAGCTATAAAAGAAGATTGCAATAATCTTAGCCTCCAATCTAGTCATAAAATCTAGTGAAATAGGAATATAACAGGCCTCTGCTATTCTCTAAGTTAAGTCTTTATACGGTAACCAGAAAGGGAACCCCAATGCCCATCAAGCAGTAGTTGAATAAGAGAGCAATAGACACAATTAGATTTGAGATTACTACAGGGGTCTAATCAGAAACTTTAAGGGGACCATTAGCTCCTTAGCAGGATAGCTACACCTTGAGTAGGGCAGAGCATTGGCTTCTCAGCAGTGCAGCTGAAATTGGACAGTAGCAATACTTCACGGCTGGGATGTTGTTCTTGTAATTAAAAGGAATTGGCATTCTATAGAGGACAAACCAGCACTTCTCCTCTGAGATGCTGGTTGTTTAAGCGGGGTAATAGAAATACTTCTCTGCAGTACAGGGTGGGCACTTTTTAATCAAGCTGTTTGTTTTCAGAGGTACTATAAGAGATTTTCTCCGCTGCTATGCATAAAATGGCGCAGAAACTACACTTCCCAGAAGCACTTACATGTCTACAGCAGGATAAGTGGTTGTTGTGCCACCTTGCCCATCAACAGATTACTAAACGTTCAAGCACAGTCAAAGGTTACCAAATCCTCTCACCCAGTGAGATACTACGCACCACACCCAGCTATGCCATGATATGCCATCCTGAATAAGCAACCACCATATCCAGGCATGAAGACTTAACATTTTTATGTACACAGTTTTCATTAGCACACACTGCATACATGAATTGCTTCTAGACACAGAGACAGAATGGAAGAGGGAAGGCAAGACCATGTCTCTCTTATGAGAGGGGGAAGGAGCATCAACTCATCTGGGAATCATGCCCGTGACAAAGAAAGGCCACACCAGTAAGAACTGATGGCCATTAGGATCAGCACGGCTACCTCAAGGGCTTGCAGAAGTTCATGCTTGGATTCCTTGCCAGTCGGATGAGAAAGAAAGAACTGAATGGAGATTTTCTAAAGAACATAAAAGAAAGTGTGGATTTTGTTAATCACACAGATGTGAGACTTAGCGTTACTACTCATCAGACTTATGCTTCCCTAACGCTTCAGTAAACAAACTACAGCTCCCATGGATGCTGTAGTAAACCCAAACAACATACTACAACCAATAGGAAGGACCCATCAATCCATAACATCCTTGAATGGCCCTTCCTTTTCCTCTTTTTTCTGTGTATATCACTTAATATCTCCCCCTATTTTTCAGAGGGTGGGATAATATTTGCCTTTTTGCCTAAAAGAATCCAGACTTTCTTTTACGTTGCTTAGAAAATCTCTATTCTGTGTCAGAACACAGAGGCTCCTATAATGCTATTTTAAAGCTAAACCAAGACGTTCCCAGTATTAAAATAAAATTCTTTAAAAAAGGATTCTTTTGACAGTCTGCCACCTTCATTATATTCTTTAAGCCTGCACCTACCTGGGAAGCTTTTGAGGCCATTACCCCTCTAACAGAATGAGCCCCAAACTCTCCTATATCGATGCCAGCTTGTTATTTCACGCAAGTGACCCATCTTGCGAAAGTGGTTGATTCTACGGATTAACATATCACCACAGACATTTGCTGAGAAAGCTGGAGAGCACACATGTAACCCCTTCCAGAGAAAAAGAGCATCCGACCACATCACATCTAATGCTCTAACATCCAACACTCTTCTACAAGATATTAAACTCAAAAACATCACCAACTTACCCGATAGCTCCTTAAATGGTGAATCTTCATTCTTTTCCCATGCTAAGAACAATTCAGAAACATTGTTGACATCTCACAGGTGCTCATATTAGCTCCCAGCGGCAGCGGGCGCCATCTTAGGTTGGGTTCACTTCACTATCCCAGCCCTGCCACTCCCCCGCCGCTCCGCCCCTATTTAAGAGCGCGGCTCCCTCTCCTTTCGTGTTTGCCAGTGGCCCGGTGGCAGTGGGCAGACCGGTTAACGCTTGGAGAGCTTTTTTCATCATTTTATGTATCTCGCCCCGCTGATTGCAAGCAGAGGCGCTACCACGCTGCTTATTGTATTTTTTAAAATTGTCACTAACCTCTTTTAAAGTTATGCAGGTGTGGAGTTGATTTTGTTCTTGGGGGTGTGCTGCCGGCTGGGGCTGGTCGTGTTTGCGGGCTCCCAGCGGCAGCGGGCGCCATCTTAGGTTGGGTTCACTTCACTATCCCAGCCCTGCAACTCCCCCGCCGCTCCGCCCCTATTTAAGAGCGCGGCTCCCTCTCCTTTCGTGTTTGCCAGTGGCCCGGTGGCAGTGGGCAGACCGGTTAACGCTTGGAGAGCTTTTTTCATCATTTTATGTATCTCGCCCCGCTGATTGCAAGCAGAGGCGCTACCACGCTGCTTATTGTATTTTTTAAAATTGTCACTAACCTCTTTTAAAGTTATGCAGGTGTGGAGTTGATTTTGTTCTTGGGGGTGTGCTGCCGGCTGGGGCTGGTCGTGTTTGCGGGCTCCCAGCGGCAGCGGGCGCCATCTTAGGTTGGGTTCACTTCATTATCCCAGCCCTGCCACTCCCCCGCCGCTCCGCCCCTATTTAGGAGCGCGGCTCCCTCTCCTTTCGTGTTTGCCAGTGGCCCGGTGGCAGTGGGCAGACCGGTTAACGCTTGGAGAGCTTTTTTCATCATTTTATGTATCTCGCCCCGCTGATTGCAAGCAGAGGCGCTACCACGCTGCTTATTGTATTTTTTAAAATTGTCACTAACCTCTTTTAAAGTTATGCAGGTGTGGAGTTGATTTTGTTCTTGGGGGTGTGCTGCCGGCTGGGGCTGGTCGTGTTTGCGGGCTCCCAGCGGCAGCGGGCGCCATCTTAGGTTGGGTTCACTTCAGTATCCCAGCCCTTCCACTCCCCCGCCGCTCCGCCCCTATTTAAACGGGCAGTATGAGGCAGCGCAGCGGGCGAGACGAAGGCGCGCCGGAGTTGCGCCTGAGTTAAGCCCGTCTGCGCCCGTCCGCAGCCGGCCGGGGCTAGGGGCACAAGATGCTGCCCGCCCAACCATGTACTCACCTTCTCTGCTTTGCTCGTATTGGGCCCCCGGTACCATTGATCCCTCAACAGCTACTCACCTGATGCACCTTGGTTTGTTTACCTCCCCTCCTCAACTACCCCCTGGGATTATATCTCATTTAGCCTCGTCGCTCAATACGTCCCTCCTTGCCCCCCCACCACCTTCAGTCCCCCCTGTTCCGGTATTTAGCACCTCTGCCACACTCCTAAACACCAGGTCTGCGGTCACTCACCAGTACGAACTTTTCGATTACATCGACTCCCATGAACCAGATCTCTTATTCCTGACAGAGACCTGGTTCAAGGCTGACTCCCTGCCCAATGTGCTAGCCGCTTTACCATCTACTTACTCCGCCGTTCGGGCGGATCGCTCAGAAGGCAGGCGGGGCGGAGGAGTGGCCCTAATAGCTCGTACTGACTTCAGTTTTCAGATTCTTCCCTCCCCTCCTATCCCTGACGTAGATTACCTTCTAGCCCGTTCGATTTCTCACCAGGCACCCCTTACTTTTGTTCTAATTTACCGTCCCCCTCAATCTACTCCCTCTTTTCTCCCAAGCATCCAGACCCTCTTGGCTACCCTGGTGATTAACAACTCATCAGTATTAGTCCTGGGGGACCTTAATTTTTGGCCCAATGACCCTGCCGAGAGCTCCCAATCCAAGGAGTTCACCAACTTCATGATCAGCTTAAACTTTTCATCGCTTGTTCACAGTTCTACTCACACACATGGCCATACATTAGACCAAATCTGGGCATTAAATGTCCCGTCCACACCCCCCACAATAGCCCCTTGTTCCTGGTCAGATCATTCCATCATCACCTTTTCCCTTGCTTTAGCCCCTATGGCTAAACCTCAGCTCCCCAAGAACACTTGGGTTAGGAAATGGGGCAAAACCGACATGCCTTCTCTCTGCTCGATCTTGGCCAAAACCAGCCCTGACCTTTCTGGCCTTACAGCTACTTCCCAGCTGGCCGCTATCAACAACTGGCTGACTCTGGCAGGTGACGAATTTGCTCCTCTAAGGCGGCTTACAGTCAAGCGGGCCCATGCAGCAAATCGCTGGTTTAGCCCAGATCTAAAAGAAAAGAAACTAGCTGAACGGAGGGCCGAGCGAGCCTGGAGAAGAACTTATAGCCCCGAGCAAAAGACAGTCTATCTGTCTGTTTTACAAGTCTACAAAAAGGGCATCCTCGAGGCCAAAACTGAGTTTTATACGAGCAGGATAATGGCAGCAGAGTCTCATTCGAAGGAAATCTTCTCTACTGTCCACGAACTGGCGTCATCCAGCAGAGCTACGGCCACCATCCCCCCTTCCCAGTCCCTCTGCAACTCGCTCAACGAGTTTTTTATTGATAAAGTTGCTAAAATTAAACTTAACATTCCCCTTCCCTCCCCTACATTTGTCAATCCCTCCCCACCCCCCACGGCCCCTAAATTGACCACCTTTCCGCTGTTAACCAACGATACACTTCCCCCGCTGTTTGTCGGGTTAAATCAGGTTCCCCCCTGGATTTCGCCCCAGCCCATATCCTCAGGGAAATCTACTTAGCTTGCCCCATCCCGCCCCTGACCCTTCTTAATGACTCGCTTATACACGGCACTGTCCCCAGCCCACATAAATCAGCGGTTGTCGTTCCAATTATAAAAAAATCTAACGCCGACTCATCTTCCCCCTCCAACTACCGCCCCATTTCCCTTCTGCCCTACCTAGCAAAAGTCCTCGAGACTCATGTTACGACCATTTTGAGCACTCATGTAGAGGCAAATCATTGCCTCTCTCCCTGTCAAGCTGGCTTCCGACCCCTGCACTCTACGGAGAAGGTGGTGATTTCAGTAATGGACAAGCTACGTGAAGGTATTGACATCAACCTTCCGCAAGCCCTGATACTCCTGGATCTGTCCGCCGCTTTTGACACGGTGGACAACTCCATCCTCCTCAGCCGTGTCAGGGCGGCGGGCATAGAGGGCTTGGCCTTCTCGTGGCTTGAGTCCTTCCTAGCCGGGAGAGCTCAAGTGGTCCATTTGGCTGGCTTCACCGCGGCCTCCCGCAAGGTAGAGTGCGGGGTCCCCCAGGGCTCGTCACTCTCTCCTCTTCTGTTTAATTTATACATTTACCCCCTTATTTTTATGTTACAGCAGCTGGAGGTCACGGTGTTTAATTACGCCGATGACCTCCAGCTAATCTTTAACCTCTCCCATTCACCTTCATCCGCCCAGAATGTTCAGTCAGTCATGACATTCATTCAGGACTGGATGAACTGCAACCACCTCAAACTCAACCCGGACAAGACCGAGTTGGTCTTGACCGGAGGTGGTTGCAGTCCGTGGTCCCCCTCCTTCTGGCCCCCGTCACTTGGTGTCCCCCCACTCCCAGTACCTAAAGTTAAAACCCTTGGGATTTTCTTAAATTCACAACTTTCTGTTCATTCACAAATTGGTTCAGTGGTCTCCTCTTGTTTCTTCTCCCTTAGAACAATTAGGAAAGTCTCTTGTTTCTTCTCCCTTAGAACAATTAGGAAAGTCTCTCGTTTCTTTTCCCCCTCTGCTTTAAAAATTATTGTGCTGGCCATGGTACTATCTCGCATCGATTATGGCAACATAATCTACAATGGGGCTCCTGCCTACGCGATCCACCGCCTGCAGTTGGTACAGAACGAGGCTGCCCGCCTGATTCACGGCCTTCCTAAATACCATCGGGCCAGTCCACTGCTCAAAGCACTACACTGGCTGCCGGTGAGAGAGCGCGCCCTTTTCAAACTTGGCTGCCTCACCTTCCAGGCTAGGTCAGGTACTGCCCCTGAATTCATTTGCTCTGCTATCATGCCTTACCTTCCAGGTAGAGAGCTTCGCTCCTCTCATATGGCCCTTCTAGCTACTCCTCGTTTTAAAAAACAGAGGGCGGGTGGAGCGAAGTTCGCTGTCCTTGCTCCAGTTTTCTGGAACTCTCTTCCTGTTGCCCTCCGCACATCGCCTTCCTACCTACAGTTCCGGAAGGATCTCAAAACCCTCCTATTTGCGCAAGCTTACCCTGCCTAAACCTCTTCCTGCTGCTGTCGTCCACTGCATCACACATAGCGCCATGAAACCGCTGGGTAAAAGTGCGCTGAATAAATGTTTTTAAATTCAAATTCAAATTCAAAATTAGGGCGATGGAGCGATTTGCGTTTTTCTGCTTTCATAACCTACATACTAAATGATGTTCCCTCACTAGGGCACCACCCTCATAAATATGATCTGTCCAAATAGCCGACATGTAAGAAATTCACTATTTTATGTCATGCCTTGTTGGGCTAAGTCAGGCAAAAAATTCAAAATAGGAACAACAGTAGCCGAAGTGCAATGCACACCCTGTCCGTACACCAGCTATCCCATTTAGCCCATGTCTCTACAATGCAATGAATGTCTTTGCTGGGTTCTCCGCCATGCGTAGATTGTACGGAAAGATTACTGGAGGCTGCATCAGTGATCTTACATCTGGATACCACACACTCAAGTCGACCACCATGCCATTATCAAAATCAAGTCTGCATCCTGTCTCCTGACTTACAGTACTACCTTCAGAATCATCCAGAAAGGGTGGATTGCAGAATTCATTTGAGGACCGCACCACTGAAGGAAAGCGCCTGTCTCCACCACTTCGGGATCAGACCTCCAACTGAAATACTGTCGGGCAATTTAGTCTGGACACAAATAACATCCACCCTACCTGCCTGGCAATGCCTTTACTAATGTTGACTTCAGTTTCCAGGTGCTGTGATTGATAAAATGTTGAGATTCCCAATCCATTATGTTATTCCGATTTCATTATAAAGGCTTGGTAGATACAATCAATGCGATCTGACGATCCAGGCAGAAGTGCCAGAATCCTTTTGCCAGTCCCATCAGCAATTTGAATCACACCCTCCTCCCCCTACCAGTTTATATAGTGCACTGCTGGACTGTTGTCCATTCTCAGCAGAATACAACACTGCAATCTGCCCTTTGCAAAAGAGTATGCCAATAATTTCAAATAGTTGTTGTTGTGCAGACTCACTCCTTAATCTGACCAGGGGCCCCGTGTTGACACAAGGCCGTAACATGCTCCCCAGCCCAGTTGACTAGCAAATAAGACTATCATCATTTCTGGGATGAATCCAAATACCGCCTGACCAGTCCATGCCCCCATGTGTACTAACCGCCATTCCAGCTGTACCCTGGCATCCTCCAACCAAGGTATCCTGTCTTCATATAACAGACCTCTCCTTAGGTGCAGTATTTTCAACCGCTGCAATGCCCAATAATGCAGTGGTCTGGGGAAGATTGCCTGAATCAAAGCAGATAACCATCCTACTATGTTGGACAGATCTCTCAGCATTATCTGTGTTTGGGCCAACAACTTCTGTATCTCTTTTGTTAACATAGTAATTTTGGGGCATATTACTAAGCAATAGCGATAATTATCGCTATTGCTTGGTTAGAGACAAATTTTACCGCTGAGCTGCGGCGATTTTTATCGCAGATAAACCTTGGTATTACCAAGGTTTATCGCAAATGCGATAAAAATCGGCCGCAATGCATGAATATCGCTGAAAAGTCAGCGATATTCATGCATTACCAAGCTAATGCTCGTAGCCATGTTATCCACCTCCCATTGGATAACATGGCTAAGAACTGCTCAGGGCAGGTGTTAGCTTTTGGAGATATTCGCGCTTAGCTGGTAATAGGAGATAGCGATGTTAGCGACTGTTTCCAGTCGCTAACATCTTGGCACGCCCACTTTGCATGTCATTAGTGATAAATATCACTGACATGCAAAGTGGGGCCCAAGATGGTCGCTATCTCCTACTAGCTGTTGCTAACTGGTGTTAGCGACAGCTAGGTAATAGGGAGATAATTTTATCTCCGCTTTCTTGGCTTTTAAAGCCAAAAAAGCGGAGATAAACCCCCTTGATAATATGCCCCTTTGTTTTCTGGAGGTGTCAAAAGATTCTGTATAGATTCCATCATGAACCCCAGGAATTAAAAAAACTGCGATGGCACCTGCACAGATTTCTTTTCTCGTTTATCACAAATCCCAGATCCTGCGATAGGAAACTCCAAATGACATCTGAGACTGCAGCATCTCTTTGTCTTGTGCTGTGAATAACATATCCTCCAGGTATACTATCTTTCTGCCATCACTGATCCTCAGATATGCTACTGCTGATTTGAGGAGCTTTGTAAAGAACCATGGGACTGAAGACAACCCTAATGGCAAACTGGAAACTTCTCAAATATGATCATTCTAATGAAAATGTAGAAACCACCTGTGAGATTCCCAGATGGTTACTTTCATGTAACCATCTTTCAGATATATCCTTGCCATCCAATCACCAATCACCTTGTCTCAAAATGCCCGCATCTTTTAAATTTATCACTAGATGCATCTCTAGAGTGTATTTCATTCAATTTATTTCTGCTTCTGAGGGGTTCATCTCTTACCTGGTGTTTTACAGGTATTGCATTTTCTTTCATAAATTCGCAATGCCTAAAACCTTTAAATTTACCAAGTGTATCGCTGAATACCAAAACAAATTGGTCATTTAAATAACCACAAACTTATGCAACTCTGGGTTAACAGACGTTTCGGGGCTAGATTAGGATCATGACAATGATCGGACTCAACACTTTTGTCATTATCTTCCATTACCAAGTTCATCCTTCGAAGCCCAGAGTTTCGACATACTCTATTGAAGTGGTCTTTTTAAAATTAAAAAAAATATTGTTGAGAGTGATGGAGCGAGATAGAGAATAACTTTTTATTCCAACTCGTGAAGTTATACTTCCATAAAATAAAATAATCTTATTAATGATTTGTGATGTATTCGTACTAAATCAACTTAGATTAAACTTTTACATGTGGGAAAACTAACACATGTGCTCATAAATGTGCAAAACTGTTGCATCTTTTTGTTCGTGAAAAATAATAAATTAATTTTGTCGTTCTGTCATGTCATAACTAACTGCAGCTGAATTTAAAAAGTGGCATGTGCTTATTTTGCTTTCCTTGTCTATGTGATGTCATTCTACTCTCTAAAGGTGCATAAAGGATTTTGTGGAATAATGAAGACTGGTAGATATAAAATGCTGCTTTATTTGTTTGCTTTGTGCTAGGTAATATTATACTAACGGGTGGGTTAAATAATTAGCAAACAAAGGGTGGAAACAGAATGAATAATATTTCTTTCATTAATTATTTTCTTGTGTTTGTTTATACATTAGAGAAATTAAGTTGACTGCTTTGGGCCTAGTTCACTCGAGTTTACTAAAAAGATGAATTTAATTTCTGCACGAAGCCTGAGATGTCCTTTCTAAAGTTTTCCATCGAAGTAACATTTGTTGAACTGTGATGAGGCTCTGACATTATTCTGGTCGGACGTGGCCAAGGCCAGGAACCGGCAGAAAGAACATTTGATAACTTGGCATCCGAGGAAGTGAAATGAAACTAGTGAAAAACTATGGCAAAATTGTTGCAAGCAAAGGAAGCCTCGGATCACGTACAGTAGAGACAATGGAGTCTAAGAAAGTGACGGAACTGATGTTTTGAAATTATGGGGTGACATGTCACTTGTCACTCATGAGCCAATGGGACATCGACTTTTGCGGAAAGTTTTACTTTTACTTAGATTAGCTTAGCGCAGAAAGGTATAAAGATCCATGCCCCGTGGATGGGTCACGCTGCTGCTTTCTAACCTTTGGATGAGGGTGTCGTGCTGTCGGACTTTGCTTGGAGCACGTAAGAAACCCTAAAGACTTTACTTTATTTCCATTTATTTAACTTATTTAGGGACTTAGGTTCTGGAAAATGCTAAACTTATAATTCTTTGCAAATAATCTGAATTCTATATGATGCTTACAAATATGCTTACAATGATTCTAATAAAATGCTTAAATAAAACTATATTCTTATAATTCAAATAAATAGCTAATAAAAACGTACTTTTGAAAACAAGCTGGTCTTGTCATTTCGGGAGTGCAGGTTATCATTAGCTAGATGCCATCGCCAATGGTGGCCAATTAAATAGTTAGGATTTGTTTAAATAATGTCAATTTTTACCGCGGATGTATATAAATGTATATAAGTTGTATATAAGTTTAATTAGGCCACATGATTCAGTTGGTCAAAATATGTCAGGTTTTGTTAATGGGTCCATGTTTTTAAGTGGTGATTTTTAGAGTGTGTGGTGAAGTTAGGTAGCGTAGTTTATGACATATTTCCTATAGGCCGCTGGATCAATTCTTCTGGTAGCAGATTTTGATGGTTGCTATGGTAATCAATGTATTATGGTATGAAAATAGGATTGATGTTTAACACATGTTGAGTTTGTTTTTCGTGCTATATGTGAGTTGTACCGGTACAGATAGTGTGATGAGAAGGTAGTCACACAGTACATTTGATCTGTTTCAGTGTAGTGGTATCGCCGTGTATCACTGGTGTTGTGGCCGTGCAACACATGTTAGGGCTAGGTGTGAATGTTGTATAGTGAGGATTATCTAAAAAATTTGAACAGCATGAGTATAGGGACAATGTGCCCGTTCTAAAACTCACTGTGATAAGAGTAATAGTATATATTCGAACTTAAATGAAGGGTAGGATAACGTCGGTACATGATTATCTATAAACAGGTGAAAGTCCTGTAGGGATACATGTTTCATATCTATAAACAGGTGAAAGTCCTGTACGGATAACGTCGTTTATTTTATTAACGGTGCATGATATCTATAAACAGGTGAGAGTCCTGTACGGATTTCATGTGTGTTTGATTTTAGGGTCTTTCCGTTTGAAAGTGCGTGAATGTTTTGTAATTGTGTTCAAGTCGAACTTTCGAATTAAGTCACTTAATTGTGCATTCTAGAGGGAAGACGAGTTCATTAATTACTTGCTTGAAGGGTAGAGTAAGAGTTGCTCTACTGGCAATTGAAAATTATTCTATGAAAATAGGGCCGACTATTCCAAGCTGAGAATACTTGAATGAATGTAATTCTATCACTTGTTAGAGAAACAGACAGATGAGTCTTTCTTGTCATTGTTAAAAAATTAATTTTCACCGAAAGAGCGTTCTTAAAATGGCGCTGTGAAAAGATTTTGTGAAGGAGGGGTGAGCGCTGGGAGTGAAACGCGAGAAACCGCAGCTGCTGTATACGTCACAGAGCCGCGCTGTGATTGGGTGACATACGTCACGAGCTGTGTTCTGATTGGCTCTTGAATCTTTGATGAGCTGATAGCTGATTGGCTCTTCAGTAAAACTCTAATTTTATTGGGTGAGCAAAGTGGTGACGTAGCTCAATCCTGATTGGCTTGTTGGTGTGTTTCGCGCACGGATTGGCTGGATTTTGCGGAACATCCCGGAAATAATTTTAAAACAATTTTATTAATTGAATTTGACTCTTAAAAATGAGTTATCATTTTAAACATGTTGAGAAAAAGCCTACGTTATTTCAGAAACTTAAAAATTTTATTTCACCGGACAAGAAAATAGAAAAGCGAGGTGGTAAATTACTTCATAAATATAAAACACCTGCAGCGTATATGGAAGGTGAATATGGTTATCATACTGTTTTGTGGTTTGATATTTGGAAACACTATACAAAAGATGATGGTGTTTTGACTTGGCCGGACGATGGTTCTTTTAATGTAAAGGTTTTAAGAAATTTAAGAGAAAAGATTAATGCTCTTGTACCAAAGCCGAGACCTACTCAATTTGAAGCTTTAGTTGAATGGGAGGATGAAATGTTTCAACTACAAAGAGAAGCGAGTGGTACTAAAAGACCTCCTAAAATACCAAGCTATAGAAGAGAAACTCATGAAGATAGAATGCGAATGTGGAGACAGGGAAGCATGAGCGATGGACTTTATTTAATTAGAGAAATGGTTTTAGGATCTCCTAGTGAAAAAAGAACTGAAAAGAAAAATAATGTTCCATTAGAAAGTGAGACTGAAGATGCAGTTTTAGAAGACATTTTCACTTCTAACAAAAGAAATGAGCCTTTGAGACCTCCGCAATCATGGTCTACTCCGATGGTTTCTACAGAAACTACACCGAGTGCACCTCCGATTAGTGAATCTTCTAAATTATATCCAAATAATTCTGAATCTTTTGAAACTCCAGAAAAATTAGAAATTAGGACAAATGCTGATGTCTGTATTGGAGGTTAACATTTTTCGTTAATTCCAAGAGAAAGGGAAGCTCCAAAAAATTATATGAGAGAAATAAAAAATGAAGAAGTTGAAAATTCTTCTGAATATTTCCGATCAAAAGAAGAATTAATTCGACAAATGACAAAAAGCTTGGAAGCTGTGACAGTTCCAGTAACGATTGGCCCTGTTCAGCCTGTTTTTGAACGAAATGAAATTAACAAAACAGGTTTATCAATTCCTCTAAATGCTGAAATTCAAAGGGTTGCTGAAAACTTTACTCAGATATTTCTGAAGTTAATTCGGGAAAAACAAGAATGCCTGATCTGACTTTTAATGAATGTTCTTTTTCCAAAACACCGATGGGTGCAGAATCTGATGCTGAATCTTCTGATGCTAGAAAACAAAATTCTAAACTTGATGTTGCAAAATTAAAAGCTAATCTGGAGGAATTAATTATTGGTACAATTGGTCCTGACAGTTTAAAATTTTATCGTGATGATGAACTCCTGTTCATCTGCAAGAGTATTCAGTGGAAAACAAAAAATAAATACGATCAATTGGAAGAACTGGCGGCAGAACTTGAAATTGATTTGAACAGGCAGAAGAATTTTGGAAAACATTATAGATTAGATTTTTCAGAAAAGGATATTGAACACTTGAATTCAATGGGAAGAATAATGCATATAAAAGAATTGATTGTTTACATCAAAAAATTAGGTGAATTGAGTAAGTGGAGAGTTAAATGGACACGAAAGAAGGAAGATGAGAAATTAGAAAAATTGTCAAAACAGTTTCCAATGAGAGAGATTGCAGGTGGAGGATATGTTCATGTCCCTTGGTCAAGACAAGACATTCTGTTGTTTACAAATGACTTTCCTAGATTAAGAGAAAAACCTGTCGAGTGGTATCGTCAGGTAGACAGATTTATAAAAGTCTCAAAAGTTCTGTGGATTGATCTGGATGGATTCTTTGACATTGTTGTTCCATCAGATCTTTGGACAGAATGTAAAATTTCTATAAGTTGGTCAAAGGAGGAACCTGAACGAATTAAAGAAACAGGTGCTCCAGCTCCGATAGTAATGGATTTTTATGAAAAAGTGATTTTATGGTTAAAACAAAAAATTCCACCAAAAGAGGTTGATTGGGTCAAAATAGATAGAACTAATCAAGAACCGAAAGAATCAGTTCATTCATTTCATGAGAGGTTATTGTTAGTTTTTAAACAATACAGTGGCTATGAGAAATTGGATGAAAAGGATATGAGTCATTTTATATATAGATTTGTTTATGGTCTCAGACCAGAGGTTGGAGAAATGATCAGAAATAATATTGTGGGTTGGCAATCACTTTCAGTTGATGACATTTTAAGAAAAGCTAAATACTGCAGTGATGAGTTAGAAGTGAAACAGAAAAAGCTTAAGGAGAAAGCAATGTGGGCTCAAGTGAAAGTGGCTGAGCAACAAATTGCTAGTCTTGGAAATAAAAATACTAATTTTATTCAAACTCAAAATTCAAATCAAGGTCAAGGGAAATTTAAATTTAATATTAACAGAAAATGTAATCCTAAAGTTGAAGAATTAAACCAGAAATTACCTTGTTTCAATTGTGGAGAAATTGGACATTGGAGAGACGAGTGTAAGAAACCACCTAGAAATTTAAAGATCCATTGTTAAATCCACAGATGCAGAGTGATGTTGATCTGCAGCGACAGCTACAGTTGCAACAAAATCTAAATGATTTGAGTCTTCAGCGACAGCTGCAAAACCAATTGAATCACCAGCAAAATCAAATTCCGCAACCTCCTTTCCCTAATTGTGGGGGAAGTCAAAAATATAATCCAAGTGTGGGATTTCAAGGAGATGATCAGGTAATAAGAAACCATAGGCAAATTGTGCAAAATGCTTCAGGACAGTTTTTATTAACAGAGCAACAAGAAAGTGATTCGGATGATTACTTCTGACGGTGCCCGAGAGAGGGGGAAGAGTGTGTTATTGGAGCCACTCTTGAGGTTGACCAGTCTGGTCCATTTGTAAATGGGAAAGTTAATGATGTAGACATCACTTTCTTAGTGGACACTGGTGCTACCCGTTCTACTGTTTGATCAGTGGAAATTGAAAACCTACCTCTCTCTGGGGAAACCATCCAAGTAGTCGGTGTAAGTAATCAACAAATCAGAACGGATCTAACTGATCCAGTACCAGTTGAAATTGGAAATTTCAAAGACAAACACAGATTTGTGGTTTGTAACAGCAGTCCTGTGAATTTGTTGGGGAGGGATATATTGTGCAAAATGAATTGTAGAATATATTGTTCTCCTGAGGGAGTTGAACTACAAACAATGGAGGAAGATGGTTTGTATTGAATGACTATGATGTTAGTAGAAACAGAAGAATCAAAATTGTTTCCTACTTTTGAAAAAGATAATTTACCAGAAGAGCTCAAAGAAACAGTAAAAGCTGAAATTTGGGATTTGACTGGAAATGAGATGGGTCTAATGAAACATGTCGATCCAGTCAAAATATCTTTAAAACAGGGAATAGAATTTCCAAATATCCCTCAGTATAAAATGAAAGCAGAGACAGTTGAAGGAGTTATTCCTGTGATTGAAAAATTCATTAAACAAGGTGTTTTAAAAGAAATTGAGAGTAGTCCTTGTAATTCACCGATTATGGGAATCAAGAAATCAAATGGAACATATAGAATTGTTCAGGATTTGAGAAAAATAAATCAGATTGTTGTTCCATGCTGTCCTGTGGTTCCAAATCCTGCAGTTATTTTGTACCAGATTCCACATGATGCAGAATGGTATACTGTTATTGATCTCTGCAATGCGTTCTTTACTGTACCATTACATCCTGAGAGTCAAGAAATTTTCGCTTTCAGATTTCAGAGTAGGACCCTCGCATGGTGTAGAATTCCTCAAGGGTATACCGAGAGTCCTTCTATCTTTAATGAGCTGTTAAAAAGATCTTTGGAAGATCTAGATTTACCTGGCAGGTCAACGTTGGTGCAGTATATTGACGATTTGTTGATAGCTGCTAAAACAAGAGAAAATTGTGTGACAGACACAATTATACTGTTAAATCATCTAGCAGATGAGGGACATAAGGTATCTCCAGCTAAGTTGCAGTTTTGTAAACAGGAGGTAAAATATCTAGGTCACAGAATTGCAAAGGGAAAGAGACAAGTGACAGTTGAGAGAATTAAAATGATTCAAGCAATGCAACCTCCAAGAACACAAAGACAAGTCAGAATGTTTCTAGGAATGGTTGGTTACTGTCGACAATGGATAAGTGGATTTTCTGTAATTGCGAAACCACTACAGAGATTGACAAAATCAGATGTAAAAGACCCAATTGTTTTAAATGAAGCTGAATTTGAGTCTTTTGAAAATCTAAAAAGAAGCTTGTGTGAAGCTCCAGCTTTAGGCATGCCAAATTATGAAAAAGGTTTTGAATTATATTGCAGTGAGAGAGAGGGATGTGCTTTGTCTGTGTTAATACAAAGACATGGGAATTTAAAGAAGCCCATTGCATATTTCTCTGCAGTTCTTGATCCAGTTGCTAAAGCTTTACCAGGTTGTTTAAAAGCAGTTGCTGCAACAAGTGTCAGTCTTGAACAAAGTGAAGGAATCATAATGGGATTTCCTGTGAAAGTGTTCGTGCCTCATTCAGTTGAAATATTACTGACAAGAGGTAAAACTCAGCATTTAACTAGTAGTAGGTTGACCAAATATGAAAAAATTATTCTGGGAGCAGATAATGTTTCTATTGCAAGATGCGTGAATCTTAATCCTTCCACATTGTTACCTGATTCTGAAATTATTGATGAAAATGATGTGGAACATGAGTGCTTGGATGTTATGGAATATTGCACCAAGCCTAGGCAGGGCATTAAGGATGTTCCTTTGCCTGAATCAGATTTTGTTTACTTTGTAGATGGTTCTTGTTTGAGGTCAGAAGGAGGTATTTTAAAAGCAGCCTATTCAGTTTGTACAGTTGCTGATGTTGAAGAAGCATCATGTCTTGAAGGAATTAGTTCAGCACAGGTGGCTGAATTAATTGCTTTAATTCGTGCCTGCGAAATTTCAAAGGATTTGAGAGTTACCATAATAACTGACAGCCAGTATGGGTACGGAGTTGTGCATGATTATGGACAGCTTTGGTCTCAGAGGGGCTATTTAACTTCAGCAGGGTCACCAATTAAAAATGCAGTGTTTATTAAAAGATTAATTGACGCAATACAGTTACCTAAAGAAATTGCTGTAGTTAAGTGTGCAGCACATACAAAAGGTGTAGATTTTATCTCTAAAGGCAATGCTTATGCAGACGAAACTGCAAAGTATTGTGCCAAAAATTGTCGTGCATACAATCGGGAAAAAAGCAAAGAATGTGATTCAAATTCATTGATGCTAACATCAGTAGTGGAAACATGGCAGGAAATCAGGGATTTGCAAAATGAAGCTGATGATGAGGAAAAAGATTTGCGGTTAAGAGCAGAATGTAGACCACGTGATGAGGATGGAGTATGGACTTACAAAGATGGCAGAGTAGTTTTACCAAGCCAGATTATATCATGGTCCTGGCCATATTGGAAGAGATTCCATGATCAGACTTTTTAAAGAAATTTGGTTTAATACCAAATTTAGAACTATTGCTGAATCTTTTTGTCAGAGGTGTTTATCTTGCCAGCAAATGAACTCAAACAGAAAGTCAATAGTGGGTACAGGAATTATAGGTCGAGAAGGTGGTCCTTTCACCAGATTGCAAATGGATTTCATTGAGATGCCCTTACACAACTGTTTGAAATATGTTCTTGTGATTGTTTGTTTATTTTCAAGATGGGTAGAAGCTTTTCCTACTCGACATTGTGATTCAATTACAGTTGCAAAACTGTTACTTAGAGAAATCATTCCAAGGTACGGTTTTCCTGTCACTATTGAAAGTGATGGAGGGAGCCATTTTGATAACAAACTTATGAAGTTAATTTGTGAAGCATTAAATATTGAGCAGAAAATACACTGTGCATACAGACCAGAGGCATCTGGAGTTGTTGAGCAAATTAATGGAACAATTAAGAACAGGATTGGAAAAATGTGTCTAGATACAGGTGTAAAGTGGACAGATGCTAGAGGGCGTGGTTTGGCGCCGACCGGGATGGCCGTGTGAGCGTGTAGCTCCGCGCCGAGTCCCGCAATTTATCCTGTGATTGCAGCCTGGGGGACATCTGGCCACATAAAATTCGCCTTGTGGGGTGAATACTGCTCGGGGCTGAGAGTTTGGCTGCTGGCGGTGCCTCGGGAGCCGAGCGGTGACGGTGATCTGTGGCACGGAGGTGCCCAGCCGGGCACAAAGGCAAGATGGCGGTGTGAGGGTCCGGAGCGGACCGAGGACTGTGGGCGATTGTAGCTGAGGACCTGGTGGCTGCCGTGTGGAGCGTGGGTGCAGAGAGGCGCTTGAGGACACTTTCGGGTCCGAGTGAGGGGCTGGAGCGTTGTCCCCCCCGAATTGTGGTTCCTGTGACTCCTCGCGCCCTCGACCCTCCCCCTCCCGCTTGCTGTCCTGAGAGCCGGCGCAGGACGGACAGACCTGGGGCTGCGGCGCCTGCGGCGAGCGGAGGGCGCATTTATAGAGCGCTGGACTGAGGCGCCTGGTGAGGCCCGCGCTGGCAGGCGGGCCCGACAGCCTGAGGACGCTCTGATGCGGGCGGGCGGCGGACATTGGAGCCGCATTTGCTGCGGGATCGGAGCTCACGCAGCTGGGGACCCGGGCGCTCGGGCGGTGATGTCATGCCTGTGAGCTCCTGAGACCGAGAGGAGCCCTGCATTTTGCCCGGGACCACAGGGGCTTGTTCTATTAGCGGGAATCGCCCGCCTGGATTGCTGGGATTGCGGAGGTAGGAAGCTTCTGGAGCGAGGTCTGTGGACGTTTTAGTGACCGGCTGCGGAGTCCTGGTCAGGGAGCCGGCGAGAGTGGCCCCGGGGGGCTCCCGCCTCCTTGCCTGGAGAACAGTTGCTGCCCGGGAGGCTGGAGTTAGGTGGTGACCCAGAGCATTAATGGTGGCACCGGACTACATGTTACTGGTGGTGGCTGGAGCCGGAAGGTGCGTTATGGGGTCACGGCTGGCATAGGGCGGACTTGGAACGGACTTTGCCGAGGTGTGGGGTACCCTGTTGTGTGTCAACGCTATCTTCCCCGAGAAGGCGCGACTGGTGGTGTGACAGGAAGGGGTGCTGTGGTTGGAGGAGCTGCATCTGGTGGACTAGGGGGGCATCTTCCGAGCACAAGATGGCCGCTGCGGGCGGGGTTCTGAGCACGCCGCCAGGCCAAGACGACGCGTCCACTTCGGCTCCGCATGGAGGTGCCCAGGCCCTACAGGTTGACACTACGCCGGAACAGAGGCTGAACTCGCGTCTCGACGCTATCCTGGCCGCGATCACCACGACTAAGGAAACGCTGCACGATGATATTGCGCAGGTTGCCACGGGACTGGGCCTCCTGAGGGCAGACCACTCCAAGCTCTCGGATAAGGTGAAGGACCATGAACAATTACTCCTGGACTTGAAACCTGCTGTGGTGACGGCGGAACATAAACTAACGGATATTCTTGGTCGTTTGGCGACTTTGGAACGACGGGCGGAGGATGCGGAAAGTCGTAACAGACGGAACAACGTGAGGGTGGTGGGCCTTCCGGAAAAGATCGAGAAAGACGACGCAGTGGCGTATATGGAGGACTGGCTTAAGACGGTGGTAGCGCCGGAGGGGCTTTCTCCTTTCTTCTCCCTGGAGAGGGCACATAGGGTCCCGGCGAAACCGCCTCTGGAGGGCCGTCCACCCCGACCGATGGTGGTGAAACTGCTGCACTACAAGGACCGCGACCTTTTGATACAAAGGGCGCGATCCCGGGGTCCCTTCCAGGTGGACAATAGCAAGGTCACAATCTTTCTGGACTATACGCAGGAAGTGCAGAGGCACAGGGCATCCTTTCTGTCAGTTAAGAAAGAGCTGCGGGAAGAGGAGATTCAGTATTCCTTGCTATTCCCTGCCAAGTTGCGGATTATCCTCGATGGCAGGACACACTTCTTCCAAACTCCGGACGAGGCCTGGTCGTGGCTAGAACTATACCGTGCTGGAACGGACCGCACGAATAAGAGCGGGAGGGACAGACCAAAACCGATCCGGATCAGGAAGTCGCAGCGCATTCGCTCACGGAATAAACTCCAGCAGACCATGCGAGATGCCCAGATGGCGGAGGACAAGAAGGGGGCTGTGGCTGCAACGGCAAGCATTACGGGTTCACAGCAGGAAAGAACGCCGGAGGGATCGGCCTCGGAGGGGGAGGGTGAAAAATCTGGAGGCGATGAATCGGAAACGGGGAGTGCCGGGGGCCCGGTGGTTACCCCACAGACTTCGGATGGAATGTTTAACGAGTAATGTTTCGATGACTCTGGTAACCCCCGGGTGCCTGCTGGGACTAACTCTCCGGACTTTTGATTTGCGGTCAGGTATGGGGCTGGGTAACCAGTATGGGACTGGGGCGCGGGGTGGGAGCTCTGTCTGTCCTGGTTCGGGGCCCTATCACCCTCTTGTGGCCCTTAAGGCCTTCTGTGGTGGCGACCACAGATTTGTGTGAGTGGGTGGTTTTGATGGTTTGGAACGGGACTGAAGCTGGGTTATTAGGTCCTGTCCTGGGGAGTGGGGTTTGGGGTGTTTTGTGGGAGGGTTGGGAAGGGGGGCGCAACTGCTGCAATGCGGGATACAACTGTTTGTTGGTGATACTGGGCAGAACTGTCTATTATGGGGTCGTTACCTAATGTGAAATGTATTACATGGAATGTCCGAGGACTTCAGACAATGGTGAAACGTCATAAGGTGCATGCATACTTGGTGAGGCGGGGAGTGCAGATAGCAATGCTTCAAGAGACACACTTAACTAAGAAAGAATGTGGAGCCTTGCAAAAGAGATGGCGGGGTCAAGTGTTTGGTACAACCTATTCAGCATTTGCCAGAGGGGCCCTAATATGGGTGAGAGCGGGAACTCCGTTCCAGGTCACGACACAGCGGGTAGACCCCGAGGGTAGGTATGTGGCGGTGGAGGGGCGACTTTACGGTAGAGAGGTGGTCCTATGCAGTGTGTATGCCCCCAATTCTGATCAGGCCCGTTTTTTTGACGGCTTAACGAGTTCGCTAGCTCACTTTTTAGCTGGCCCGGTCTTATTGGGCGGCGACTTTAACTCGATCACTGATGTGGTACTAGATAGGTCACATCCGCCGTTGGTCGACTCCCCAGTACGCAGGCTGGCGGCTTATAGGACGGATTGGCAGGAGAAGTGGGGATTACTTGATGTATGGAGGGAGCAGCATCCGGAGGCGAGGGACTACTCCTACTTCTCCGCAGTGCACGAACTGCATGTTAGATTAGACGCAGTGCTGTGTAGTGGCACTTTGGCGACGCTGGTGTCCAATACTGAGTACCTGGCTAGGACCATATCGGATCATAACCCCCTATTGGTGACAGTGCAGTGGCAGCGGGCTAGGTCGGCGGTCCCATCATGGAGGCTGAGGCCTGAGACGCTGGAGGATCTGGTGTTCGGTGACATGGTTCAACAGGGCATTGACCGCTACTTTGTGGAGAATGAGGGCTCTGCCACGTCGCGATCGGTGGAGTGGGATGCGATGAAAGTGGTTGTGAGAGGTGTGTGCATGGGTGGATTCACGAATGCGCGGACGGCGGTCTTGAATGATTTGGCGAAAGCGGAAATGAAGTTGCGTGGCCTGGAACAGCAGAGGCCTGACCGGCCAGATCTACAGGAGAGACTGGTGGAGGCAAAGAAGGTGGTGGCGACTGAGACTGAACGGCTGCGGTGTTATGACTATAAGTTGTACAATATTAAGGTGCATGAGGAACGTGATAAAGTGGGTGCGCTCCTTGCCAAACTTGCAGATCCAGAGCCTAGGGGGTGCCCGATCATGAGTACAAGAACAGACGGAGGGGAGGTGGTCTACTCACAATCAGCGGTGCTGGCGCGCTTCCAGTCGTACTATACGGGATTGTATGAATGCCGCCTAGAGGTGGAGAGGGATGAGATAGGCGACCACTTGGCCTTGCTCCCACTGCCAGTGCTGGATAGTGAGGATGCCAATGAACTAGGAGGTCCGATAACACTGGCTGAGGTCCGAGTGGCTATTAAACGGATGGCTCGGAATAAAACCCCAGGGGTGGATGGCCTGCCGATAGAATTCTATGCTAAATTTGTTGATACCCTGGCGCCAAAATTAGTGGTGGTGTATGCGGAGGCCAAGCAGCGAGGTTGCCTGCCTGAGTCAATGAGGGAGGCCCTGGTGGTGCCACTGCTGAAGCCAGGCAAAGATGCGTTGAGTGTGACTTCTTACAGGCCGTTATCGATGTTGACGGTGGATTACAAGATTCTGAGCCGTATCCTGGCTACCAGGTTACTGCCGCACATGACGAAACTGGTGCATAGGGACCAGGCGGGGTTTATTCCAACTAGGAATACCTCCATGAATATACGAAGGCTGGTCCGAATTTTGGACAGTGCTGGGTCTTCGGCTCTTGATTCCGTGGTGTTGGCAGTTGATATCGAAAAAGCTTTTGATAGCTTGGAATGGAGGTATTTAGACGAGGTGCTGCTGAAGTTTGGAGTTGGGGAGGGATTCCGGAGTTGGACGAGGGTACTATACGCGTCGGCTAGGGCAAGGGTACGCCTGGGCCAGTTGATATCTTCGGCTTATCCTGTTTGCAGAGGGACGAGACAGGGCTGTTCATTGTCGCCCCTGCTGTTCGCATTGGCGATGGAACCATTGGCGGCGCAGGCGCGGACAGGTGCCATATATGGAGGGGTCACGCAAGGGCCGGAGTCACATTATATATCGTTATACGCTGACGATTTGCTTCTGTACTTGGCGGACGCTGAGCGTTCTTTGGAGGGGGCGGTGGATATGCTGGATGGATTCGGTCGGTTGTCGGGCCTTAGGGTGAATTGGACTAAGTCCTGTATATTCCCACTGCGGGCAGACACGCCCTGCCCCCTATTAGCGAGGGAGGTGGTGTGGGAGCCCTCGGGCTTCACCTACCTCGGGGTGCGCATTTACCATGAGGCGGCTGACCTGCTGGAGGGGAATGTAGGGCGTTGTATACGTGCGCTGAGGGGCAGCATGACTTTCTGGGCCTCGCTCCCCCTGTCGGTACTGGGCCGAGTAGCGCTGCTAAAGATGGTGGCACTCCCACGGCTGCTTTATTATTTTCGAACATTGCCGGTGTGGATTCCGCAGCGGGTCTTTAAGGAACTGAGGACGCTGGTGACTGGCTTCCTTTGGGGCCAGGGCCGGCGGAGGGTGGCGCTGGAAACTCTGATCAGGCCTAAGTCGGACGGGGGAATGGCAGTCCCCGATTTTGAACTGTATTACTTGGCGGCACAGCTGCAGATCCTAACACAGAATGTTGCTCGAGAATTCAGGGGTCCTGAGATTGACCGTGGTGTTGGTATTCCAAGGTGCGTCCTTTCTTATATAGTCATGCAACAGAAACTAGATTTGAGGGAGCTTACGGTGGAGGAAAGGACGCTTAGGTCGTGCTGGCAAAGGAGCTTGAAGAGGGCAAGGAAAACCCGGCCGTATGCACCGGAGATACCGCTGGGGATGTTGACAGCGCTGCCACATGGGGGTGACTGGTCGAGGCTTCTGGAATGGGAGGAGTTGGGGCTACAGATGGTGGGGGACCTGTACATTGATGGAGCATTGGTTCCCTATCAGGTGCTCCAGGAGCAGTTTGGCTTGCCGGATGGTACATTTCTGTTGCACGCGGCAGTGGTGGCAGCGCTGCAAAAGCATTGGGGGGTAGGGCTCGCTGAGCCGGAGGTGACCTTGGCGTGTCAGTATGTGGTGATGGCCGCGGGCACTGTTAAGGCAGTGACGTGTCTCCACATGAGAATGTTGACCGAGGGGCTGACACCGATGCTGGCTTTGAAATTGCGATGGGAGGATAGCATAGGCAAGCCCATTCCGGACACGGTCTGGAGTCAGATCCTGCGGCGGACGTGGAAGGGCACGAGGAACGCACGATTCCAGCAGGTGCATTTCTTTATATTACACAGGGCGTACCTGACTCCGGAGAGGTTAAGGCGGTACTTCCAGGTGCTTGACGCAGTATGCCCGAGGTGCTTGGCTCCCGGGGTTGACCTGGATCACCTGTTATGGGGGTGTCCGAAATTGGGGACGTATTGGCCGGAAGTGGGAATACTCCTGAATGCGGTGACAGATAGGGAGGTGGTCTTTGATATGGCGGCGTGTCTCCTGCTTTGGTTCCCGCATACCAAAAAAACGAGAATCACGAGTAAATTCATTGATTTAGGACTTATGCTGGCGCAGAGGGAGATAACCTGGCATTGGAAGTCTAGGGAGGGCCCTTCAGTGAGGAGGTGGATGAATGAGCTATTGAGATGGGCGGGCTGTGAAAGCATTATTAGAATGCGGCAGGCTACTAGACTTGGCAAGGAGAGCTGTTTGGACATGGCGAGAGCCTGGGAGTTGGTGGTGCAAGCGTTGCGTGATTACATGGTGGGAGAGGATGAGGAGGAATGATAGTCCAAGAGGATTCCATGCTCTCTTAGCGATTGCGAACGGCTCCTGATATGTGGCGAGTCCCTGAGATGGTACGGATTTGGACGGCCCGCATTGGCAGCAGCAGCAGTAGTAGTAGTTGGGGGGGTGGGGGGGGAGGAAAGGGGGTCTTGAGGGGGGTTGCTCGACATAGCGGCCTGGATTAATCTCGGTAGATAGTGGGCGGGTCAACCCAGATACCGGGGGGCTCCTGCGATGGTGGGTAGGCGTTCTGCCATTCATACTGGGGAGGCCTGGGAAGGGGACTGTGGAACGGTGTGGTCTGAGCTATGTTGGACGAGGTATGGGCTGGTAACGGGGTTTCCTGGGGCATTTTGAGTTCGCTTGTTGATGCATAGGGGGGGGGGGGAGTTTTAGGGGGGTAAAAGCAGATACTAAAAAGTGTTGTAGGTCGGATCCAGGGAAAGGGGTACACAGAAACACCTTCCTAGGAAGGATAGTCCTGGAGCGCCGCCCAACCTCCGGGATGTGGGCTAAATGGCTGTGTATGGTATCCCTGTCATCTTTAAGGCTGTGATGCTGTAAGTGTATTAATTGGCCTATGATGTGGTCTTGTTTCTAATTCTGCAATAAAAACACTTTTAAAAAAAAAATAAAAAAAAAAGTGGACAGATGCTCTTCCACTAGTTCTAATGTCATTAAGGAGTACACCTGATAAGAAGACCGGTCTGAGTCCTCGTGAGATTTTAATGGGCAGGGTCATGAGGCAAGCTTTTGTTCCAGTTGGCAAATTGTTGAGCATTAATGACAGTGCTATTTTGGAATATTGCAAGAGACTGTCTGACGTAGTGACTTCTGTGTCTAATCAGGTGGGAACTGAAGCACAATCTGATGAAAAAGTACAGACTCATGATCTGAGACCTGGAGATTGGGTCAGGACAAAAGTTCATCGAAGAAGAAATTGTTTGGTCCCTAGGTGGCAGAAGCCTAGGCAGATAATTTTAGTCACTACGAATGCAGTAAAATGTAAAGGATTGAAAAGGTGGATTCATCCCAGCCACACTATTCCAATTCCTACTCCTGAAAACTCTGATGAAGAGAGTGATTCTACAGATGATTCTGATTCCGAAATAGAAGTTGAAAGAAATCCAGATTCTGAAGATCGACAGAGAGGTCGACATCTGGAAAATCTGCAAGTGGATAAAGACTTGAATAATAAAGAAGATTTGGGAATCATTGAAATAGACTCTGAAAGTGATGAAGATCTGATTAAAAGAAATTCAGCAGAAGAGTCTGTCAAGAAAGTGAATGGAGTAAAGACTATTGAAAAATTTGAAGACAGAGAAGCTGAATCAATTGAAATTTCTGACCAGGAGAGTATTGAAAAGCAGAGGATAAGCTCTGGAAGAAGGAACAAGAAACCAGAAACTGGGAAGTTGAAGGTAATTGAAGAGGAGGAGGAGAACGAATTACCAAGTACCAGTGATGGAAGACCATGTATAGTTCCTAACGGAGTGAAACTGCCGAGTAGAAATGTTCCTGTTGTAGGAAGGTAGATCCCTGACTATGGTTGCCCCCAACTTTTTGCCTGGTGTTTTGCTGGTTTTCTGACTTAGTTGACCTGGGGCCCTGCTATTCAGGACCCCAGGCCTACTGCTCTCTCTGTAAAATGGATTCCATGTACCCTAGGTACATATCTAATTGGATACTGAGTCACCTTATCAGTCCCTGTACAGTGTACCTTAGGTACCCAGGGCATAGGTGTACCCAGGGCCTACCAGGGGCTGCAGCATGTATTATGCCACCCCTGGCTGGCCATCCAAATCTGACACAACTGGCTGCTTGACAGCTGGGGCAAGGTGGTGTAATCACCCTTTGCTTTAGATATAGTATACCTATATCTAACCCTAAAAATGGACACACAGATCTCCTATCAGTCACTCCTATGGCAGGCCTTAACAATCCTGAAGGCAGAGTGCTTGGAATCGTGTGAGATAGTGCTCTGGCATGAGCTGAGCCTGTCTGCGGCTTTCGGGATCCATCCCTTAGCCGTTTCCATGATATCGCATACCATATACTCTTAAGTGCATTATAATCCTCGCGGTTATATGCCAACTCTGGTATCGCTTTATCAAAACATGTCGAGTAAGGTGTCATACGAATTGGAATACTAACCCCTCGCCAATTCTGGCGACGGGGTTAGCATTCCACCCTTCTAGAGGGACACGACATGTATGTAACCTGTAACCCCGGTTAAAGTCAGACATAGCCTCAGCTCCACAAGATGGATGCTGCCACCGAGACACAAGTCTGCCCTCCTGCTGCTGGGAGTCCTCCCAGCACAGGAGACAAGGACAAAGGGTTTCCTGCCAGGGGCGGTGCCAGCACCGTCCCAGACAGGGTTTTGTGTATTCTAGGTAGGCAGGGCTTTAGAGGAAGGTGACTGCAAGTGGCACCCCGGTGCTCACTGTGCATAGGCCGGCTGAAACCAGTTCCAGGGGCACTCCAGCCCCTGGCCTGGGGAAAGCCTGCCAAAGGAGAGGGGTGTAACCACCCCCCTCCTAGTCCCACCCATAGGGCAGGACTTAGTCGCGTGCCAGCCCCTTTTTGCAGGATAAAGGTAGGAACTGGCCCCCTTCCAAAGCAGATCATCTTTGAATCCTGAACCAACTTTCTACAAGAAGGAACTCAAGACTCTTCTCAAGATTTCTCCCTTGTGACTAAGGAGTAGTCACCCTGCAGCAGCAGGCACCAACCAAGCATCGCGGTTTGTTGCCAGTCTCTCCTTCGGATCAAGACTGCTCCAGCACGACGAGAACCGGCTTCCCTGGCACCTCTGACCTCAACCTACATCATCAGCCCAGCTGTGATCCGTGGGTGTGACGAGACCTCGAGGGACCGGCCATCTTCAGAACTGCACGACGCTTGTCCAGCACGACGCCTGAGTGACCCTCGACTGAGTGCCTTGGGGTAAGAGAAGCCCCGACCCTGAGCAGCTCCAGCACCGAAGTCCAGCCCCCCTGCATCCACGAGATCGGCGTGGGGCCCTTCTGCTTTTTGCTGTTCACCGCGTTGTCCAGGTCGCTTGCCCGTTGGCTAGTGGCCCCCTCACGACGCTCCACGACAACTAACACTGCTGGTCTGGTTGCTCCAGACTAGCCCGTGCTTCCCTCCAAAAGAGGAGCACCCTGGACCCTCCTGGTCCCCTCAAGACGCCATTTTAGGTCCACCGCGTGGGCCTTGCATTTGCCAAGACTTGTTGCCCAATCCTGGGTCCAGCGACGTCGACAGCAAGAACCTTCGTGGGACAGCTCGCACCTCCATCCTGGTCGCCGACAACGCCTCCTGGTCCGAGAGACTGCAGAGCCCAGCAGCGCCCACTCACCTGACTGCGGTGACTTCGCCCGGTGCCATCCTGGTGCCCACTTAATCACTGGCTAGTGATTCAAGAACTTGGTCCCCTCTGCTTTCAGGTTTTCTCCTTCCCTGATCCAGGCTTGGATCTCTTCAAACTTTTCTTCACTGGCCGCCTGCCAGCAACTTCTTCTTCAGGCTCCTGGTCCGTCAACGTGGGTTTCCGACGCAACTTGAACCCTATGCAGCCGCAGCCCCTGGGCTAGGTAAATCCAGCACTCCGGTGCCCCAGCATAGTCCAACACTCCAAGTGTTCGGATCCACTCCCGTTTTCGTCCCAGCTAGTCGGGTTCGCCCGAGAACAGTAACTTTGTGAGTTCTAGCTTCCATAGACTTTTTCCCGCCTTACGCGTGAGAGTTCCCACTCTGCACACGACGTCCACAGGCCTCCTGCAACTAATCTAAGTGTTTAGCATTGTAGGACTAGCGTTTCTAAAGTCTATGAGAATAGTTACTTACCTGCTAGTAATTCGCATTCCACTTTTGTAATATATGGTTTTTCGTGCCCCTCGGGCATTTGTGTAAATTGTGCGACTTAAAGTATTTTCTTAAGAGTTTTGTATTGTGCTTAGCTCCCTGACTCATAAAGAGTTCAGGGTAGACTTGTTAGAAATAAATATACATTTATTTTCATAACAACTTGTGTGGTGTCCTTTCACTGGGTGTTCAAGGGGTAATGTGATGGTAAAACAGCTGGCTTAACACGCCCTCTAGAGTCTTAGCCTTAGACTGCTCGTATCCATGCTACTAGGATAGCTGATCTATAAGGTTGACTTACAACCAATCATCAATAAGGGTTGTTTGGACTGATACAAAGTGCTCACTAGAATAGTGAACATTATATATCAGGCCAACTTCTCACATTGGTGAGCAGCGGTTGGGATTTGAGCTTGCTGTTGTTTTACCACACATATCCTAAGAATACCCTTTGAAAGATCACATAAGTACTAAAGGTACATATAACTTAGCTTAGAATACTCTGAGTTCTACTGAACCAGCTGTTGTAGCTCCTAGGGCCTAGCACACCCTAAACTACAACTCTAGCAAGGGATCAGTAGGCAAACATATAGTGTAGGTAAGTGCACCACTTACACCTCACTAGAAAAGCATGTCTACCCATGGAGAGTCTTCAGAGACTCCCCTTGTGGTTATTGACCCTCCACAGGTCACTTCAAGATATGCAGCTCTCAGTTTCCAGGAGATGAGACAGGTGTGTACCTCCAGGAAACTGAAACAGGGGTCTAACCCCACCATGCCCTTTCTGATAGGTCTCTTAGAGACCTATGATGCGAGAAAGCTTTCTCAGCTAGATGGGAATATGCCAGCCTTAGAGGGTACCACTGGGGATCCAGACCTCCACAACACTGTAAATGCAGTTGGGGAGGAGGATCCTGAGGAACTCTCTGGGGATGAGGCAGACAAAGGTCTTGAGGTAGTCAGAAGGCTAACTAGGGCCAACATAGACTTGCTTGGGCTAGGATCTGGGGGACCCCCAGTACTGACCCTAAGTAGGCCTAACTTTGGAGTTAGGAGAGATAGATCTCTTTCTAGGGACTCCAATAGATCTCTGCACTCTAATGCCTCTTCTCAGAGGAGAAGGAACTCTCCCCAGAGGAGATTGACTTCCCCTCAGAGAATAGAGCATGAAGCCAGAATGAGACAAGCTGCTCTGAGGATTGAAAGGGAAGAACTTGCCCTGGCCAAAGAAAAGCTTGCATTTGCTAGAGAGCAGCAGATGAGTGGGTTAGCTCCCACTGGTGGCAGCAATCTCCCAAGAGATAGAGAGAAGGGTTTAGACACTAAACACCTGACAAAGATAGTGCCCCCCTTTAAGCAAGGGGATGACATCCAGAAATGGATGGCTGCTTTGGAGAGGGCCTGCACTGTACAGTGCATCCCCCAAAGTCAGTGGGCAGCTATACTGTGGCTCTCCTTTGATGGCAAAGGTAGAGATAAGCTCCTCACTACTAGAGTTGAGGATGCCAATAATTACCAAGTCCTGAAAAATGCACTGGTTGATGGGTTTGGCTTAACCACTGAGCAGTACAGGTTGCTGTTCAGGGATACCCAGAAAACTCAGTCTCAGGATTGGGCTGACTTTGTTGATAGTGCCACTAATGCTTTGGAAGGCTGGCTACTGGGTAGCAAGGTTACTGACTTCACAGGATTGTATAATCTTATTATGAGAGAGCAAGTCTTAAATAATTGTCAGAACCAGTTATTACACCAGCACCTGGTAGACTCTGATCTGACCTCCCCACAGGAATTGGGTAAGAGGGCAGACAAATGGGTCAGAACCAGGATTAGGCCTAAGAACCAAGGTGGTGACCAGAAAAAGGAATCAACCAAGCCTCAAGAGAAGGGTGGGAATAAATCTTCAGATCAAACCACATCAGGGCCCCAAAAATCCTCTGAGGGGGGTGGGTCCCAGAATCCTTCCAATGCCCAGAAGAAACCTTATTGTTATCCCTGTAAACAGGTGGGTCATTTGAAAACTGACAGCAGTTGCCCAAAGAACAACAATAAGGAGAACATACCCCCAAGTAACATTCCCAAACCTCCTGTTACTACTAGTAGTAATCCCCCAGGTGGTGGGAGTGCCCCCAAGAATTTGGGTGCATTTACTTTGGGAGTTCCTGGGGACTCTGGCCTAACCAGGTCCCCAAACTTAGATACTCTTGTCTGTGAGACTGGCATGGGGTTTGCCAACTTCACAACTTGTCCCAACACTTTGGGCAAGTACAGACAGGAGCCCCTCATCAATGGTATAAAAATTGAGGCCTATAGAGATACAGGGGCTAGCATCACCATGGTGACTGAGAGTCTAGTCCCCTCAAGGCAACTTTTACCTGGTGCCACATACCAGGTGACCAATATTGATGGAGTACAGAGAGATCATCCCATGGCAGTGGTCAATCTCAGCTGGGGAGGTGTCACTGGCCACAAGAGAGTGGCAGTGTCACCAAACTTGCCTGTAGATTGCCTACTGGGGAATGATTTAGAGCTCTCAGCCTGGGCTGAAGTAGAGCAAGAAACCCATTTTAGAATGGTAAACATCCATGGTAAGGTTAGTGGGGCAGTGGTAGCCACAGCCCCAGTCCAAGATATCCTCCCTGAACAGGTCAGGAGGGCTGTGCCAGTCACAGCCCAATCTCAGACAACTTCCTTCCCAGAACAGGTTGTCAAGGCTGTGATGGTCACAGCCCACACCCAAACTGAGCCCCCTCCTGAAAAGGTTGGGTGAGTTGTGATGGCCACAGCTCAAACTCAGACAGATGATAGTGTTGTGAAGCCTGAAACTATGGATCACTCCACTCAGACAGAGAGCATTGAGGAGGAAGAGAAATCTCCCTCCCACCAGACTTTAGGAAAGGGTCAGCCTCCTCAGGGAACTGATCTGACCCCTTGTGAAGAAACTGCCACAGAGGTAGTCAGGCCTAGCCTGGCAGAACCCCTGATGTCAGTGGACCCTTCCAAGGTGGGACCCAGTCTGGAGCAGGTAACCTGCCCCTCTCTACCCTGCCTCAGTCAGCCCAGGGCTGTAGAGGTCAGGGAGGCCAGTGTTGGACCCCAAAGGGCCCCCTGTCCAAAAGAATTCCCCAATCAGCAGATTAAGGGCACCGAAGCTAGTAGTCCTAGCCAAGTGAAAATAAAATCAACTCCTGAGGGATCCCCCTTAAATTTAGTTAGGGACCTCCCACAGATGGACACTGTTGGGCACAGCCAAACCTGGGACCTGAGGGCCCCAAACCTGACCTGTCCCTCCAGTAAGCCAAACAGAGGGACCCAACCTCCAGCTGTAGGTAGCCAGAGGTTGACCCTGAGAGCCCAAAACAACTCAGTCTTGGAAAGAAAGGCCTCTATGGTAGAAAATGATTGGAGGAAGCTGAGCCCAAAATTAGTGGAGCCTCACTTCAGTACTCCATTTCAGCACCAGCCTTTCCTTTGCCAAAACACACCACAGGTAGAGATTCCCTATGGTGGAGACCCTCAGATACCCTTAGGGTGAGGGATTGCTTAGTGGACCATGAGATAGGGGGTAACCATGCCAGTGCTGGTACTTCTTTATATGGCCACTCAGGCAATATAGGCTTACCTGGCAAGGATAGCCTTATCTCCTTTCGTTTGGGGGGGGGGTTATGTAGGAAGGTAGATCCCTGACTATGGTTGCCCCCAACTTTTTGCCTGGTGTTTTGCTGGTTTTCTGACTTAGTTGACCTGGGGCCCTGCTATTCAGGACCCCAGGCCTACTGCTCTCTCTGTAAAATGGATTCCATGTACCCTAGGTACATATCTAATTGGATACTGAGTCACCTTATCAGTCCCTGTACAGTGTACCTTAGGTACCCAGGGCATAGGTGTACCCAGGGCCTACCAGGGGCTGCAGCATGTATTATGCCACCCCTGGCTGGCCATCCAAATCTGACACAACTGGCTGCTTGACAGCTGGGGCAAGGTGGTGTAATCACCCTTTGCTTTAGATATAGTATACCTATATCTAACCCTAAAAATGGACACACAGATCTCCTATCAGTCACTCCTATGGCAGGCCTTAACAATCCTGAAGGCAGAGTGCTTGGAATCGTGTGAGATAGTGCTCTGGCATGAGCTGAGCCTGTCTGCGGCTTTCGGGATCCATCCCTTAGCCGTTTCCATGATATCGCATACCATATACTCTTAAGTGCATTATAATCCTCGCGGTTATATGCCAACTCTGGTATCGCTTTATCAAAACATGTCGAGTAAGGTGTCATACGAATTGGAATACTAACCCCTCGCCAATTCTGGCGACGGGGTTAGCATTCCACCCTTCTAGAGGGACACGACATGTATGTAACCTGTAACCCCGGTTAAAGTCAGACATAGCCTCAGCTCCACAAGATGGATGCTGCCACCGAGACACAAGTCTGCCCTCCTGCTGCTGGGAGTCCTCCCAGCACAGGAGACAAGGACAAAGGGTTTCCTGCCAGGGGCGGTGCCAGCACCGTCCCAGACAGGGTTTTGTGTATTCTAGGTAGGCAGGGCTTTAGAGGAAGGTGACTGCAAGTGGCACCCCGGTGCTCACTGTGCATAGGCCGGCTGAAACCAGTTCCAGGGGCACTCCAGCCCCTGGCCTGGGGAAAGCCCGCCAAAGGAGAGGGGTGTAACCACCCCCCTCCTAGTCCCACCCATAGGGCAGGACTTAGTCGCGTGCCAGCCCCTTTTTGCAGGATAAAGGTAGGAACTGGCCCCCTTCCAAAGCAGATCATCTTTGAATCCTGAACCAACTTTCTACAAGAAGGAACTCAAGACTCTTCTCAAGATTTCTCCCTTGTGACTAAGGAGTAGTCACCCTGCAGCAGCAGGCACCAACCAAGCATCGCGGTTTGTTGCCAGTCTCTCCTTCGGATCAAGACTGCTCCAGCACGACGAGAACCGGCTTCCCTGGCACCTCTGACCTCAACCTACATCATCAGCCCAGCTGTGATCCGTGGGTGTGACGAGACCTCGAGGGACCGGCCATCTTCAGAACTGCACGACGCTTGTCCAGCACGACGCCTGAGTGACCCTCGACTGAGTGCCTTGGGGTAAGAGAAGCCCCGACCCTGAGCAGCTCCAGCACCAAAGTCCAGCCCCCCTGCATCCACGAGATCGGCGTGGGGCCCTTCTGCTTTTTGCTGTTCACCGCGTTGTCCAGGTCGCTTGCCCGTTGGCTAGTGGCCCCCTCACGACGCTCCACGACAACTAACACTGCTGGTCTGGTTGCTCCAGACTAGCCCGTGCTTCCCTCCAAAAGAGGAGCACCCTGGACCCTCCTGGTCCCCTCAAGAGGCCATTTTAGGTCCACCGCGTGGGCCTTGCATTTGCCAAGACTTGTTGCCCAATCCTGGGTCCAGCGATGTCGACAGCAAGAACCTTCGTGGGACAGCTCGCACCTCCATCCTGGTCGCCGACAACGCCTCCTGGTCCGAGAGACTGCAGAGCCCAGCAGCGCCCACTCACCTGACTGCGGTGACTTCGCCCGGTGCCATCCTGGTGCCCACTTAATCACTGGCTAGTGATTCAAGAACTTGGTCCCCTCTGCTTTCAGGTTTTCTCCTTCCCTGATCCAGGCTTGGATCTCTTCAAACTTTTCTTCACTGGCCGCCTGCCAGCAACTTCTTCTTCAGGCTCCTGGTCCGTCAACGTGGGTTTCCGACGCAACTTGAACCCTATGCAGCCGCAGCCCCTGGGCTAGGTAAATCCAGCACTCCGGTGCCCCAGCATAGTCCAACACTCCAAGTGTTCGGATCCACTCCCGTTTTCGTCCCAGCTAGTCGGGTTCGCCCGAGAACAGTAACTTTGTGAGTTCTAGCTTCCATAGACTTTTTCCCGCCTTACGCGTGAGAGTTCCCACTCTGCACACGACGTCCACAGGCCTCCTGCAACTAATCTAAGTGTTTAGCATTGTAGGACTAGCGTTTCTAAAGTCTATGAGAATAGTTACTTACCTGCTAGTAATTCGCATTCCACTTTTGTAATATATGGTTTTTCGTGCCCCTCGGGCATTTGTGTAAATTGTGCGACTTAAAGTATTTTCTTAAGAGTTTTGTATTGTGCTTAGCTCCCTGACTCATAAAGAGTTCAGGGTAGACTTGTTAGAAATAAATATACATTTATTTTCATAACAACTTGTGTGGTGTCCTTTCACTGGGTGTTCAAGGGGTAATGTGATGGTAAAACAGCTGGCTTAACACGCCCTCTAGAGTCTTAGCCTTAGACTGCTCGTATCCATGCTACTAGGATAGCTGGTCTATAAGGTTGACTTACAACCAATCATCAATAAGGGTTGTTTGGACTGATACAAAGTGCTCACTAGAATAGTGAACATTATATATCAGGCCAACTTCTCACACCTGTGTCAAGAATCGAAATTTCTGACAGTGACTCTGGAGAAAGTGACGTGTATGATGAAGATGGAAAAGTAAAGAAAAGATCTTGGAAGTCAGAAACAAATGTTTCAGAACTGAAAAGAAAGATCTTGAAAAAAGGTGATTTGTGGCCAAGCGGAAGTGGAAAATTGAGAGTCAGGCTAATTAAAAATTCTAAGGAGCAGGTGGATAAAATCACTAGTCAAAAAGAGCCTGAAAAGAAAGCTGAAAAAGGGAGGAAAATAGAAGTAGTGTCTAGAAAAACTAAGAGAGTTGTGAAGCCTAATCAGAAATATAGGTCTCCTGAATGGACTTATCTGATAATTCCTCCTGTTATTGAGATTAATATTAGCAGCCAGGAAGATGAAATTGAAAAAATTAGTGACAATGATTGAAGTACTGATTTATTAAATTGGGTTTTTTCTTTTTATTATTTGGCAAAAGGCCGAAGAAATTTTGTTAGGTGACACAAGGTAGAAGAAAACTTGTTTAGCTGTGAAATTGTTTGTGACATAAGGTCGAAGATACATTGTTAGGGCTAAATAAAAAAAAAAAATTCTTTTAAAAGGGGGGTGTACAATTTAGAAATTAATATTTTAAAATACTTTTTGTTTCTTTTTATCTTCTAAAAAAAAAAAAAAAAAATGCCTTACGTTATGGAACGGAGTACTTCAAAGTGTTCTATATTCAAGAGATGCTGTAAGATGACTCTGGTATGTGTGCTCGTGTTAATTCTGCTCTGGTTAGTACTAGCTGTTGTTATTCCTTTTGAAATGAAAAAAAAATTACACAAGGTCAATATGACAAGCAAAGCTTCAATTAGTCAAAACAAACATAGTGTAACAAGCAAAGTTATTGATCACAAACCTGAAATTCATCAGGACAAATCTATTAGTGATTTTTCAAGCAATACATTCACAAGGCTTTTAGAAGAATATGTTAAAGTAATGGATGCTAAAGATTGCTATGTTTGTGTAAAATTACCTTCTTCTGTTTCTGAGGGAGTAACATATAAAATGCTTCCTCTTACATATGGTATAACATGTAGTGTGTTAGCTAGTTTGTTCTATCAGACTGGACGTTTAGAATACTATTATTCAAATTTTGACGAAATGTTTTGAATAAACATAAGAAAGCCAAACAGATGAGGGAATTTTTCTTAGTAACTAACGAACTCACTTATGAGTATGCTTATAAGAATAATCTAACTTGTAAACTAAGTACTGAAGGCAAGAATTTCCTGAATCTTGTTGAGGAGAGAAGAGCAATTTATAAAAGAAACAAATTAGTTAAGCAGACTAAATCTAGGTTCTGGCAAAAAGAAGATGAGAAGCTTAATGGTAAAACTTTTGATAATGTTGCAATTCACATAGATAAACCAGTTAGTGGTAAGCTTTGTATTAGAAGAGATAATACACTTTTTGATAATTATTTTGTGGGTGCTAGTAATTGTGAAGACACTTATCAGATTATGGGTGGTTGGGGATTCAAAGGTGGCAAGGATCCAATTTTTCCTGGAATTTATTTTATTTGTGGTGACAAAGCTTATTATAATCTCCCAGATCACTGGTATGGGACTTGTTTTGTTGGAATTGTTTTTCCAAAAATATTTCATGTTGACAGAAATACAGAAGGATTGTTCAAAATGAATAATCATGTAAATAGATATAGACGAGAAAGTTTCACAGAAATTTTGGGAGATATTTTTGAAGCAGTGATACCCATAGTGGGTATAACCTTGAATGCAGGGAAAATTAGAAAATTATCCACAATTGTTGATAGATTGTCCACTGATACAGCAGATAGTTTCCAATTAGTGAATGTTGAAGTCATTGCAATTAGAACTATGGAGATGCAAGATCGCCTTGCTTTGGATATACTACTAGCAAAAGAGGGAGGAGTTTGTGGCATTCTACATGTACAACATTGTTGTACCTACATACCAGACGAAAGTAAGAATATTGATATGTACATTAAGAATATTACAGAAATACATTCAGAGATAGTTCCATTAGAAGAGGATGATTTCTCAGAGCGACTTTCAAAAAGGTTTCAAGCTATAAAAACATGGTTTCAAGAAATAGGTGGTTCAGTTCTTGGCAAGATTTTAACACCTTTGATTGTGATAATATTTATAATAGTTCTATCGAAAATTGGTTGTTTATTACACAAGAGAAAGAAACAAATGAAGGAAAAGAAGAGAATTTATAAAATAAAAAAGGAAGAAGAAAATGAAATAGAATTACAAGAATTACATAGGGCTCGTTATGATAATTGCAGAGATTTTGCAGAAACAAATTTTTAGAATACTAACTCAAGTGAATTTGAATCATTTTCTAATGAGTTAAAAGTTTCTAAATTTTGGGTGTGGTGTGGTGATTTGTTAATCACCAGATGAGGGAGTTGATGGAGCGAGATAGAGAATAACTTTTTATTCCAACTCGTGAAGTTATACTTCCATAAAATAAAATAATCTTATTAATGATTTGTGATGTATTCGTACTAAATCAACTTAGATTAAACTTTTACACGTGGGAAAACTAACACATGTGCTCATAAATGTGCAAAACTGTTGCATCTTTTTGTTCGTGAAAAATAATAAATTAATTTTGTCGTTCTGTCATGTCATAACTAACTGCAGCTGAATTTAAAAAGTGGCATGTGCTTATTTTGCTTTCCTTGTCTATGTGATGTCATTCTACTCTCTAAAGGTGCATAAAGGATTTTGTGGAATAATGAAGACTGGTAGATATAAAATGCTGCTTTATTTGTTTGCTTTGTGCTAGGTAATATTATACTAACGGGTGGGTTAAATAATTAGCAAACAAAGGGTGGAAACAGAATGAATAATATTTCTTTCATTAATTATTTTCTTGTGTTTGTTTATACATTAGAGAAATTAAGTTGACTGCTTTGGGCCTAGTTCACTCGAGTTTACTAAAAAGATGAATTTAATTTCTGCACGAAGCCTGAGATGTCCTTTCTAAAGTTTTCCATCGAAGTAACATTTGTTGAACTGTGATGAGGCTCTGACATTATTCTGGTCGGACGTGGCCAAGGCCAGGAACCGGCAGAAAGAACATTTGATAACTTGGCATCCGAGGAAGTGAAATGAAACTAGTGAAAAACTATGGCAAAATTGTTGCAAGCAAAGGAAGCCTCGGATCACGTACAGTAGAGACAATGGAGTCTAAGAAAGTGACGGAACTGATGTTTTGAAATTATGGGGTGACATGTCACTTGTCACTCATGAGCCAATGGGACATCGACTTTTGCGGAAAGTTTTACTTTTACTTAGATTAGCTTAGCGCAGAAAGGTATAAAGATCCATGCCCCGTGGATGGGTCACGCTGCTGCTTTCTAACCTTTGGATGAGGGTGTCGTGCTGTCGGACTTTGCTTGGAGCACGTAAGAAACCCTAAAGACTTTACTTTATTTCCATTTATTTAACTTATTTAGGGACTTAGGTTCTGGAAAATGCTAAACTTATAATTCTTTGCAAATAATCTGAATTCTATATGATGCTTACAAATATGCTTACAATGATTCTAATAAAATGCTTAAATAAAACTATATTCTTATAATTCAAATAAATAGCTAATAAAAACTTACTTTTGAAAACAAGCTGGTCTTGTCATTTCGGGAGTGCAGGTTATCATTAGCTAGATGCCATCGCCAATGGTGGCCAATTAAATAGTTAGGATTTGTTTAAATAATGTCAATTTTTACCGCGGATGTATATAAATGTATATAAGTTGTCTATAAGTTTAATTAGGGCACATGATTCAGTTGTCAGGTTTTGTTAATGGGTCCATGTTTTTAAGTGGTGATTTTTAGAGTGTGTGGGGAAGTTAGGTAGCGTAGTTTATGACATATTTCCTATAGGCCGCTGGATCAAGAGCAGGACACATTTTGGGGTCTCCTAATTGAGAGTGACTACCACATATGAAGCAGACTTGAGCTGTTTCTTTTTCTCCTCTCATGTACTGGTATTTTTCCTGAACCGATCATGATAACTGTTCTTGGATATGGCACTAACATTTAATTTAGGGTCACCTCTAATGACTTGACAAAACATTCTGAATGTTCAGTCCTCTTAGCTATGTCAAAAGCTGCATTGTCCTGTTCTTTTTAGTTATTGGTTTCCATAAAAATGTTATCAGAGAAACACCTGTTTATAATGTATGTGCTCAAAATCACAAATAGATGCTAGGGATCTTAGTACAGATACATAATCTTGAATGGATTTATTCTCCCATTTTCGTGAATAGAATTTATTTATTTGAATAATTACATAATTATTTTGAAGTCCAATTGTTTGGAAGCATATTGATATACAGCAGTGTTTCCGGGTCTTTCTAAAATAGTTAAATTCTTGAAATCTTTCAAACCACTCCCCTAAGGCAATGCTTCAGAAGGCATCATTTCCTTTTGGGTGAACATGAGTCCCCATCCAAAACTTGTACATGTGCTAAGAATACAGCTTCCCATGTTTCCCAGTCCAATGGTGGGTCAGCTATTGATGGCAGAAATGAAGGTAGAGGAAAATGCTGCGGACATTGAGGAATAAAACCAACAAATTTAAATAATTAATGGATATTGAGAAAAATAAAGAAAGTAGTCACCATTGTCTAGTGTAGCCTAGGTGAGAGATATGATTATTGAGGAAATAGATCCACTAATTTAAAGATGGATTTGAAAACTATGGCCAAAACTCGTTGAGACATAAATCAACCAACCTTGAGGTACATTAAAGAATGACTGTACATAGATGCTGTGAGGGTTGAAGATAAAGGTACTCTGGTCACTTGTGTATGAATAAAGATGCGTTTTTTCAAGTTTAACCGGTAATACAACAGAAGCTGCCCCCTCTGAGGTCACAATGACCAAAACAGTAGTTCCATAGACCATAGAACATTCCACCTATTTATGTCTCAAACGATCCAGACTATTACAGCCTGCACAACCATGAAATACGCGCGAAAGTTGCCCAAAATGGTTTGTTTCCCCCCAAGATTAGACAGTCTCCAGCATATCTCTCATGATTTCTCTAAGTTACTTCTGCAATGTAGATCAATTAAGGCTTAAATTATACCACAATTTAGTGCCTAATTTTGAATGGGCGTCTCCGTAGTTCATAGAGGTAATTCCACAATGCTTGGTTCGACTCCACCATTTCATTGCTTCAATACCTAAATGAACATCCTAACAATCCTTTGGGGAATAATGCTCAAAGATGAAACTTCATTCAGATATAGTAACTATTAATTCAGTATAATAGCAGACCTTAAATGCACCATATCATCAATCAATCAAAGATTTACAAAGTGCAGCAAATCACCCTAAGGGTCTCAAGGCACTAGAGTGGCTAATTGCTTGGTGGTCATCTGCTCATTCAAACAGACTTTCCTGAAGTGCTGGAGCAAAGAGGCAATCATGAGTTGCAGGGGCAGAGCACCAGGTGAGAGAAGGAGTGTCCTCTGCTGTTGCTTTTGCTGATCCGGAGGGTGTTTGCAAGGAAGAGGCTGGCAAGCGTCAACAGCTTGAACTGGCATCTCTTCTGGATCGAGAGCCAGTGTAGCTTTTGAGGTGGGGTGTGATGTGGGTCCATCTGGGGAGGGGGGAGGATGAACCTCGCCAAATATTTTGATAAATCGGTTTAACTGGCTGCCAATATGGAGCTCGTGAAACTTATTCAGACTGGACTGTCATCATTGGAGCACGCCAAGATTTGCATATCTGGGTTCCTTAACTATAGAGGCACAGTGAGCAAAACAACTAAACAGACTGAAAGGCAAAACCAGAATAATTACCAGTATCTAAGATTATTGCAAGTGTCTGAACCCCTTTCAGAGGGCCATGGTGTACACAGAGGCTGCTGGGCCTAACCGTGGTAGATTAGGCCTTTTACTCCTGATGTCCCAGGGCCCAACCTACTATGGATCCCGAGCAGCAGGGCCAAGTACCCCATCTGCACTCTGCTTTCAGTGGTAGATGTGGTCAAGCAGTCACGGCTCCCAGGGGCGGGGGGCAGGACAGGGGGTATCAGGTCGATGAAGGTCAGTGAACACGACTCATAGCTCAAAGTGCACACAGTTCGAACAATAAATCAATGTCCAGGAAAATACTTGCTTTTATACAAATAAAATAAGTATTTTATTTCTAACTTTACACATGCGAAGGTATGCAACATTCAGAAGCAACAACACAAACCCTCTTGAGGTCGGGGCTAGTTGTCAGGCAAATCCCTATCCCAAACTCCTTCATGTAACAAGTTTGTGGGGTATTCCCCATTCACTGGTGGCCCCTTCCAGGGAATGCACACTATTAAGCCGCACGCACTCAAGAATTCCCCATTTGACTCAAGGATTTTAATCTGAAGTGTCTATAGTGCCACAGCACTGTTGGCAGCGAGATTCCCGTGGCCTCACTGGCCAAGTTCACGTATTACCTGCTTTCACAGCATGGAGGAGTTCAGTGGAGCAGCGAGTGGCCTGGGAGTGAGCAACTTCAAGTTCTGCTCAGTTTGGAGAAGTTGGCCTGCACAGGCTCTCTCTTGTAAGCAGCGCTGCCAGAGTCTTCCTTAATTGTTGGAGCAGCTCACAGCTTACAAAGATGTGGTAAGTTGGCTCTATCCAGAGATGTGAGGGCGGGAATCCTTTCTTTGCTCCCGACTGGTGGCTAGTGGGGGTTCGACGTTGACCACTGCGTCCTCTGCAGTATTCAGGTCATGCAGGTGCAGTTCTCTTACATTGTGGGTCCAACCCGCCGAACATATCTTTATTCTCTCCTTCAGGTAGCAATTCAAATCCGTTGGCACATTGTTTCCGTCAGCCCCTCCTGCCATACGGGTTTCGCAGTACTGGGACAACACAGGCACAGACTTTCATGGTGCAAAACCCACATTGAAATAGTCACGGGTCCCAGCAACTCAGCAGGGGTAACTTTACTGGTAGCCGTCTCTGGCATACGGGTCACCGCAGCAGAGCGGTATGCGTTTCACTTATCACTTAGTCTCCAGTAGCCCTCTCTTTGCATATGGGAGTAGCACAGCCAATGTGGCACACATGCAATGATCTGATCAGTGCACAGCCTTCCACCTCACTCATAGAATCCTCTCACAGTGCTCCCCATTGGAACTTGCTCCCTACAAGCCTCTCCTCTTTCTCACAGGGCACTTTGGTCTGGGCAAGCAGGCAGGCACGTGCTTCAGGCTCCCAGTCATGTGATATTACTGCCCTTGGTGATGTCTCCTCACTCAGCAGGCAGATTAGCAGGCGTTTGCCCCCTTCTCACACAGCCCGTCTGGCTGCTGGCAGATGACAGATTTTGGGGTCTCAACGTTCCCTTCATGTAGTCCATTTCAGACACCAAAATTTAATTTAGGGTCTGAGTATTTGTAGTTTATGTTTAGGTTGTGCTTCTTTTGAAGTGGACACTTCTCTTTCTCTGCTTTCCTCATGAAAAACTGTCTGTCACAGCGAGCAAGACTCGAAAGCTGATTGCCCCACAACACAATAAATGGGAGTGACCAGAGTTGACACCTGGATGTCAGCCACAGTGATATGTGCAATAAATGGTTAAACCCAGACCCCTATCCCTACTCTTTATGATTCCCTTATCAGCCCCATATCCCTTTCTGAGATGTGTCCAGGCCCTGGGGCATATTTACAATGTCTGGCGCATCTCTGCAAATCAGCAGGGAGACGCCAGTACAGATGCGTCACGCAATTCCCCCCTTGTGCCACCACGGATGCGTTGCATTTACAATGCAGTGCACCATGGTGCAAGGAGGGGCAGATGCGTGACGCATCTTGTGGCGTAAGGGCGGCTCATTGCTGGAGTTGGGTTGCAAGCGCAATGCAACACCAGCAATGCACAGGGGCCGCCCATACTTAACGTGGTGCGTCACTCCTTACGCCTGCTGTAAGCAGGCATAAGGGTTTGACGCAACGGCGTCGTAAAACTGACTCAGTGAAATCTTGTAGATTTCACTGCGTCTGTTTTACAGGGCTTTCCTGCGAGGGAACGCCCACCCTGCAAGAGAACGCCCACATGAAACCTGTCGCAGGTTTCATGTGGCGCGGTGCTTTACAACGTGAAGCATCGGCCTAGATGCATCATGTTGTAAATAAGTCACAACGTGGCGCATGATTTATGCTGCAGCTGCATCACAAAAGTGACGCAACGGCGGCGCAAAAGTGTCGCAAGGGGCTTGTAAATCTGACCCCCAGTCCTTATGAGCTATCACTTAATCAAAGAGCAGTCTTTTGGAGTGTAAAGGGAGGCTCTTCCTTTTTCTCTCCAGTGTGGGTCCCCACCAAGCACATAGGAATACAGCAATAAACTAATACAGCAATAAACAAATCCACCGGTAGGGATTGCTCCCCTCCTCATGTCTTCCACAGGCAGGCCTGGGCTTCCGAAAATGGAACCTAGGGTCCTCTGTTTAATGTACCATTGCAGGCACACTTATTCAGGGTACAATCACAGCACAGTCACTGTCCAGCATTAGCACCTCCATGCATTGTATGTACCCTTTCATGTACACATGCATTCAGCACACACACTCCGTCTGCACTAATTTTTCATCAGGGAAGCTTTTCTATATTTTAACCAAGGTGTGCTAATTACAAACACACACATATTTACCCTGTGAGCCCTGCACAACATTTCACCCATCATGTATAGTACACATACACCCTGCACATGCTCTCATTGTACTTGCACTGCACAGCATAGCGGTTAGGCACCCCTTCCGGTCCAATAAGACCACAATCCATGAGACAGCCCTATGTAATGGCACACATGCATGATTCATTTTTGCCTACGACAAAAAAATCAGCATTAGGGATCCAAACATCAGCACAGTGGGGCACTCAGGGCAAGGGTAAATGTATCCAACCACAGAGAGGACGTTTCTGTCGAAAGAGCAAGCATTCCATCATTCACTTTTTTAGGTCGAGCCTGGGCAGTGCATGACCTTCTCTGCGAGGCATGCTGTATTAAGGTATGGACTTGAAGCCACGCTCATAGTTTTCATTGGCTTGTGTCATTGTCCTTTTTAAATTGTGGCCTTTCATTGGTCAGTAGGCTTGGTAGTTTTTCCTTAGTACCGCCTTGTGTCATTTTGTAACCTCCCATGAGGACACCCCCTGTTACATGTGTTGTTACTCGGTAGGCTTTAATTACAGCTTCTGAGCACTATTTTGTAAAATGGTTTTTACCTACCTGCTGTTGCAAGCAGGACACACTCTCCCATAATGCTTTATTTATTTATTCTTCATAGCACGACACGCCATGCTGATACAGTGGCGGCCACGCCTTTGATTTATTTGTGGTGCCAAATGCAGCCACACAGTTTTTATTACAATTTATTCACTTTTTTTTCCTTACAAGTACCCCATGCCACACTTTCACGTTAATGGCGGCTGTGCCCCTTTCTGTAGATGAGCCGTATCTAAAGTAAGGTGCATGACCGCTATTAAAGTGAAACCGCGGCATGCGGCGCTTTTACTAAAATAAACATTTTCAATGCAATAGGTCTCGCATTTGCGAGAGTTTAAGCTATTGCCATTGTAAATGACAATGCCTTTTATTTATTTATCTGTTTTAAAAACAACACATAAATAAAAGGCATTGTCATTTACAAAGCCAATAGCTGAAACTCTCGCAAATGAGAGACCTATTGCATTGCAAATGCTTTTTATCTCAATACAGGGACATCAGGGCATTAGAAATTCATTATAACAGCAATGTCTGTTGCTGTACTGAGACACGAGGGTGCACTGCAAACCATGGGTGGAGGAGTGTGGTTCACTGATTAGAGCTAAGAGCGGCAGACTCTGATGCAGAGGTCTGGCCTGGGACCAGGGTTCAATTCCCGACGCGGCAGGGTCCTGATCCCAAAATGTCCACGGACTCGATAATTCTCGCCTCGGTGCCTATTCTAATCATGGGGTCCCACGCTGCAACTCTGGGCAATAGTTGCTTAATCTCCACTACGGCGGCCCACCCGCTGCGGGATGCCTGGCTTTCACCCTGGGGATACCCAGTAGGGGTTATCTCACAGGGAAAAGCCAGGACGGGTTCCCAAGGCAAGCGCCTTGATGCCTTCGGGTGATACGTGCGCTATATAAGTCGCAATACATACTGTAAGCGGTCAGTTAATGTTTCCACTCTGATATACCAGTGTATATTGCTAAGAGCCTTGTGGCTGTCTCAGTACTGTGATACCATGACGCTATGTAAATCAGGGTAGAGGTGCACTATTAACGCTCTGTGGAAATGTCAGGGCTGCAGTACAAATGCGTTGTGTGGCCTAGCTTCGGGGCACTGTTTTAGGCTCTTTAGTTATATTTGTATTTGGAGGCCAGTGCAGATGTCGAAAATGTAGTTGAATGAGGCTATTCAAGACTGAAATGCAATGTACATTTTTTTTTGTTCTGTCAGTGGTGAAACAGCATTTCCTGTTTCAGAAAAGACAGATATTATGAAAGCTCTGAAAATGTCTCAATAGTAGGATATCACTTCATGGTGCGAGCCAAATGAGATGCTGATGTATGCCTGAGTATTTGAAACTTCTTTCTGTGCTTGAAAGGTTTTGTCTAGGTAATTGAGTTTTTTTCTGACCAGTTAAAGCTTTTGAGGAGAGCAATTCAGCATTTGGAGACTACAACTGGGCACCTGAGTTTGTTAATGGGCAAGTGAGGCAGTGCCTGAGAATTTCATGGATAAACCTGGGCATTTCAGAACACACCTTGGCATTTCATTTTCTAATCCTGAATTTGAGATTCTACTTGGACACTTCGTGGCTGTCAGGCAGGTGATTGATGTGCCCCTGGCATATCACTGCAGTACCCCAGTTAGCAAACAGTTGGGAAGTAAATTGCACTTTTATCTGGTTTCTTGCGACTTTATGAATCTTGCAGTTATGATAAGGCTTTTTGTCATTGATGTCCCATCCTGTGATGCCATCAAGAACAAAGTTCATGTGAGGTCATTTCCTGTCGTGCTTTCCGGGATTAGTGTTGACAACCTTGTGACATCCCATCTGATGTTACTTTCCCTAAGCCTGCTATTCTGTTGACTTGTCTACACTGAAGGGTCTCACTACATGTGGTGTGTGTGCAGATCTGCATGTATGTATGTCTGTACACTGAAAGCCTGCAGCTGCCTTGCTCTGTGAGCCTGTATATTGTGTGCATTTGTATGCATGCACACTGCAAAAAGCTGCTTTGTCAAATTAAGGTGCCCCCTTCTTCATTTAGAAGTCCCCAGGAGTAGCCTAGTCTGTTAATACTAGATTCCAATTTTAGTAGAGCTGTTGCTGTGGGAGCAATAGAGGGTTAGGAAATGGCATTGTGGCACCCGGAAGTGATGGTTGAGGTGTCACGGTTCCTATCAGCTTCCTGGGTTGCTGCAAACCCTTCCTCCCTACTCCCAAGGAGGTGCTTCACTTGCATGTGCACTGATGCCCTGCTTGGTTGGTTCCTCCTCTTCCTTCTACATTTTCTGGCGCACGAAGCGTGCACGAGGGAAGTTGTCCCTCTCCTGGCGTGACACTGTCGAGGCCATCATGTGCTGCATGTACCAAGGCTCAAACAAGACTAAAAGAAACAAGCAGAGAACAACAGAGTAAACCCATCTGTGGAAAGCCCTCACACTAAAGACACATTGAAGATCGCACCAGATGAAGCACACCAATGCTGAAGCTGGAGCAAATACAGCAAAGAAATGAACATGGACACTAAACGAACTGCAACCCCAAAAATATGTATCATAATCACAAAAAGGCTACATTTGAAAGTGCAAAAGAGAGGTGTACCTTAAAATCTTTCATAATCTTTCTTCTTAGGTGCATCTGTTTTGTGTTTTTCACTTTCAGACTTTTATATTGTTTTTTAATTTCACAGCACAGGTGGGTATGAAACATTACTAATACTGTAATAAAATGCAGTACAAGAGTGTGACGGGGGGGTCCCTGACTCGGGCCCCCCCGATGTACTTACTCATGTATCTCCTCTCTTCACACAGCAAACGGATACATGGAAGACTGCCGACATCGTATGCAGTCCGGGGATCGACAAGGACGAGGACTGTTTCTTTAAGTGGGCGGATCCGGATGACAGACCGGCCCCCTGGAACGTGGTAAAACAACCCCAGGACCTGAGACAGGTGTGTGATACACCCGGAGGAGGCGAGTGGAGACTGGAGAGCGAAGGCGGAGCGGAGAGGAGGTCGAGCGTGGACGGAGAGGACTGGAGATTTCGAGAGGACGGTGCGGAGGACGAGACGAAGAAGGAGGACGAAGGCGAGTGGAGGGGAGCCAAGGAGCGGAGCTGGAGAGGAGACCAGGCGGACCGTGAAGGATCGAGACCCGACAACGGAGCAGAGGAGCTGGAGAGAGACACCCGCGACAAGCCAGGAGGCCAACGGGAAGGCGAATCGCCCAGCCACGCTTCACCTGAAGTGTGGCTAGGACAGGTACGGTCACGTTTCCTGGGATGGGCAGGGAGAAGGAGGGACAACCACTAGGACCTATCCGTGCACGGACAACCCCGGATTCACCCCCTCACACATTGCACATCCACGGAGCGGGATTTTAAGAGCACGTGTGTTCCCTCACCCCCCCCCTGTGTGGCATTAAGAGTAGCGGACGGCCAATTAATAGTGGTCTCCCTTTTTCTCTGTTTTTTTCCTTTGGAACCGGCTCGGGAGCCACAACGGCGGAAACAAGGACTTCATCTCCCAGAAGACATCGGGAGCTGAGGAGGCGGGGCCTGGAAAGGGAGGCGACGGAAGACGCAGCAAATAACCTCCCTTTCTATCGTATACCGGTCCAGCAACGTAAACTGTACAAAACAATAAAACCATCATTACCCTCTATCCAGGTGTCTGTGGATCTCTTAGGTAACCCTCCCGAAGTCCCACAAAGAGTTATACCCTTAGGGGCTTATTTGTGAGCCCTTGCGTCACTTTTGCGCTGCCGGTGTGTCACTTTTTGTGACGCATCTGCAGCGTAAAAATGCACCATGTTGTGTCATATTTACAAAGTGACGCATCTAGGTAGATGCATCACTTTGTAAACCCATGCGCCACATTATACCTGCGCCAGGTATAATGTATGCAGTGTGGGCGTTCAGACGTGAGTAAGCCTCATACAAGTCACGCAGTGAAGTCTATGAGTTTTCACTGCATCTCTTCTAGGACGCAAATGCATCACTATCTTACACCTCCCTCATTGCAGGCATAAGACTGATGCAGGCACATTTGAAATGGGGCTTGCCCATGTGAAATGACTCATTGATAGAGTTGCCTCACTTTTGTGTCACGCACCAGCAATGCGTCATTTTTGCGCCTACAGTTACGTCAGAAATACTGACTTATCTGTAACTCCTTGCGACATGATGCGTCATACTGTAAATATGACGCATCCAGCATGTCACAAGGAGGGCGCAATGAAAAATAACACAGCGCTGTTTTCACGCAGCGATGCGTCACTTTTCATAAATTAGGTCCTTAGTCTTAAGTTGCTTGTACCATGGTAAGTGGTGAATGATAAACAAGGGGATAACGGATGTAAACGGACTGGGAAACAACAAATCCCTCAGTGGGACAACCTCCTAGGGAATACAGTTCACAAGGAATAGCTTGAGCAGAGCTTTACATTTCATGAAAGTTTGAGCCCATTAGTAAGTAGGGATATTCAAGACACTCTAAATGTAATCAGTCAGTGGAATGCATGTACGAGGAGGGAGTCACACATAAGTTATCCAGTTACATTGAAGTTGCAGAGGTTTAGAGAATTCTTCCTCCTATACAGTAGCATCAACTGGATCCTGGAACGGTCTTGTCTGGTAGCAGTTCAAGTGGTACCATATGCATTGAAATGTGAGTTGCTTCCAAGGTCCTTAGCAACTGTGTGTTCAGGATGGTGCCAGGGTTGGTGGGGTCGGCGGGTGGGCACTGGGTAACGGTGGTGGTTATCTGGTCTTCGGTGACTTTGCTCCAGCAGCGACGGGGCATCTGTTGGGTGCGGTGGTGCGTGGTGGGTTTCCGGAAGGTGAAGTGGATGCAGCGATGGTCGGTCCAGTGGAGTGGTTGAAGGAGCTGTGGGGGCTTGCGGATAAGATGGGGTCGAGCGTTTGGCCAGTGGAGTGGGTGGGTGTTGTGACGAGTTGTCTGAGTCTAAGGTTGGCTAGGTTGTCGATCAGGGTGGTGGAGTTGGTGTCGTTGTTGTTCTCGAGGTGGAAGTTCAGGTCCCCGAGGAGGATGTAGTCCGTGGAGGTGAGGGCTTGTGTGCTGACGAGGTCAGCGATGGAGTCGCTGAACTGTGGTCGGGGTCCAGGGGGTCTGTAGACAAGGGTTCCTCTGAGGGTGGTGTTGGGATCGGTGTGGATCTGGAAGTGCAGGTGTTCCGCATGGGCTGAGGGTGTCATCGGTGTTGGTTGAGACTCAGAGTGTTCCTGTGGACAATGGCAATTCCTCCTCCTACTTCGTTGGTGCAGTCTCTGCGGGTGATCTTGTAGCCTTCCTGGATGGCTATGGCAATGTCAGGTACTGAGGAGGGGTACAGCCAGGTCTCCGTGAGGAAGGCGACGTCCGGGGAGGTTGAGTCAGGTAGGTCCTAGAGTTCAACCGTGTGTTTGCGGGCGGAGCAGGTGTTGAGAAGGATGCAACTGAGGTAGTTAGGTTCTTTCCTGGTCGGTGGGTTGGCGGGCCGGATGCTGGTGAAGCTGCAGTTCCGGCAGAAGGTACCTTGAGTGCGCTTCTGGGCGGCCAGGCAGCAGATGCGTGATCGTCCGGCGTTGAGTGCGTGGAGGGTGCTGGAGTCGTAGCGGAGACGGGCACCGCTGCATTCCCGGGGGTCAGTGGTACTGCTGCTGGGCACGGTCCAGGCGCGGATGGGCACAGGCAAGCTTACTTTTCCTTTTTGTTGTTGTTGCCACCACATCCCCAGAGTTGGCCTTGGACTGCTACCCTGAAAGAATCAAGTGCTACAGTACTTAGTTTGCAACAAAAAAGACAATTGTAAACTTATTAGTTGTAAAGTATGGGAGTCCTTCACAAGTAATAACCGAATTTCGTACAAATACTGGTACTCTGGTGGTATATTAAGACTTACTTGCTTTTTCAACTCCCTGACATGCATTGCTGAAACCTTTGCTTGCATGTTTGGTGTTCCTGGGAGTGAGATAGCCTTGTCAGACTGGTACTAATACTCCTTAGCGATCTAGACCAGGAAATTTGCCAGCCCTGAGGCAATTTGGAAGATTACAACTGCAAGTTGGTAAAATATAAAACTCAAAGCAAGTAGAAATCAAAAGAATTGTGAAATACACTTGTAGGTAGGGGAAGCCTGGCTGTTGATGCATCAGCTAGAGTCAAAGACAAGCAGCAGGGGTGGAACCCACTCCCTTTTATGGTTTAAATCTTTTTATTGATTTTCAAAGATGCATAGATTAACATTAGCCGCCACCTACATCCAACTTCCGGTGGGGTGCAATAAAAGTTGAGCATTTCGTAGAAGGGGAGGAAAGAAAGTGATGGAAACATAGAGGAGGAACAAATAGAGCGAATGGTGCTCAGAGAGGGTCTTTGGTTTCGTGACGCTAGCTGGTGGCCACATGGGGTTGGGGTGGGCGGTTATTCCCCTTCCTGGGGATGGTCTTCTGTGGAGGAATGTCTGGTAGGGAGTCGGAATACTCGGAGGTATCTTGGGCAGGTGAGCTCCCTAAATTCCAAGGAGAGGAACTCAATAGTGGTGGCCCATGTTTTATCAAATCTGGGTAAGGCGCGAGACAAGCCTGCCGTGCCCAGTATCTCCCAGACCTTGTACAGCCAATCTATTTGGTCGGGATCTTGTCCGTTCCCCAATGGGACAGCAGCACCTGTTTAGGAGCACCCCCACTCCATTTTACCTAATGCTGGCTTTTATGGACTAGAACTGCACTGGAACGCAATCTTAGATTTGTCTGTGCAGATGAACCTCCTGCAGGTGTGTGAATCCTTTTCAAATGTCTACTTGTCCAAGAGACAGGCTGCTTCAAAAATGAACTTGTCCTTTAAAGACTCCACTTCCCTTTTGGTGTCATGCAGTGAAATGTTCTCATTATATCAGATATCTGATAATGATCTCTCTGATTATGTTAGGGCTCATAATATGTAGGGTATTTTGATTATGCCACTTTTCCACAAATTTACATACAAAGTCTGGAAGTAGAGAGGAAACGGTAGCTCCAGGATTGGAATTTCCTGCGAGTCTGTGTGCTCCCATAAACTTACTTGTTTAAAGGTATTCACCAACTCCTCGCCAATCTTCTTCCACACAGCAAAGATTGAAAATTCACTCATGACAAGGACAGGAGTAAAACCCTTTTCCATGGTGGAAAAAGGGGGAATAGGGGAAGTAAATATATATTCAATCAGCAGATGTTTGCATGAGCAAATATACGTGTGCATATTTGATCATGCCAAAATGAAATGAACAGATGTTTACTGGGAGTACAGCCTGTAGGGCTACTTCTGTAAACGTTTGTGTATTCCCAATAGTCAAGGTAATGTACCTATAGATGCACTTTTGTGATCTTCTTTAAGAATCAGACCCCTATTATATTTTCTTGTTACCCACAATGTTTTTTAAGGGATTTTCCACTACTAATAGTTTTTTAGGTTTAGCAATAACGCCAAACCCTTTTGATTTTACTATAATTACATATATATATATATATATATTACCTACTGGCGGTCGCCAGTAGGTATATATAGTTAGGATTTTTTCTCTATGGGTTTTTTGAAAATTCTATGTCTAATAACTTTGGCGTTTGTGGACGGAATTGGCTGAAATTTTCAGGAAAATGGCACATTTTGTTTCTGAGCAGCCCTTGAAAATTTGGGGGGGGTTCGTCCAGTGGGGGCCGAGAAAAAAGGGGGGTCCCAAAACGTGTTTTTAACATTGAGTTTTCCATAGGGCGGTTGGCCTCACTTTTAGCCCGAACGGCTGAATGGATTTGCACGAAACTTGGCAAAATTGTAGGGACTGGTAGCCTGATGTGCCTTTTGTAGGTCTCAATATATGTGCTCCAGTGGATTTTGAGAAATTAACGTTTAAAAAAAGATATATATCTGTAACAGCGGACCGGGCAGCGCACTGGTTCGCGGACTTTTCGCGCAACGGAGCTTTGTGAAGCGAAGCTGATTGGTTCTCCGGCGTCTGTCAACATTCCAAACAGTCCGTAGCGGCCGCCATCTTGTCTCTCGGTAGGATCGAGAGACAGGAGGAGGTCAAAACAAAGGGGGAAATAACTATAAGGGGGCATAGTAGATCCTCGCTGACCCCCTAGGTTTGATGTGGAGGTTTTAAAAGGGCCCCGCGGGGCAAAAAAAAATAATAATAATAATAATTGAACGGCTGAATGGATTTGCACGAAACTTGGCAAAATATTAGGGACTGGTAGCCCGATGTGCCTTTGCTAGGTCTCAATATATGTGCTCCAGTGGATTTTGAGAAATTAACGTTCAAAAAAAGATATATATCTGTAACAGCGCTCCGCTTCGCGTAACGGAGGTTTGCGAAGCTGATTGGTCATTCTGTCACTGGGCTATAGTTGGGCTACATCTGGCTGATATTTGGGCTACATTTGTTTTTTTGTGTGTCTGGCGGCCATCTTTGGGCTACATTGGGCTTCATTGGGCTACATTCGGCTAATTAGCAAATAGCTCATCGCAAACTAGGAATGGTAAAGAATCGCTATTTATTCCTTAAAGTTCGCTATTTAGGAAATGCAAATAACTTTGATGATACATATGGCGGTTCATCTCTAACAAGATAAGAAGCATAGGGATACATTTATGATGACTGGCGCATCACCAGGGATGTGTTAGTCATTCTGTGCCGCTGTTCCGTCACCTATGGTGTGCTGCATTTACAATGCGGCGCATCATGGGGCAAAAACAGCACAGATGCGTGATGTATCTGTGCCGTAAAGGTGGCGCATTGCTGGAGTTGTATCGCAAGTGTGATGAAGCTCCAGCAAGGGTCGGGGGTGCCCCTGTCGCAGGGTTTCTGTTCTCACACAGAACTGTGGACAGAGGATTGGAACCTCGGCGAATGCATTGCTGGAGTTGTATCGCAAGTGTGATGAAGCTCCAGCAAGGGTCGGGGGTGCCCCTGTCGCAGGGTTTCTGTTCTCACACAGAACTGTGGACAGAGGATTGGAACCTCGGCGAATTAGGGTGTCCCAAAACTGACGTTAGTAATCAAAAACTCCTTAGCAAGCTAGGTACAGTGTCACATTGGATATAACAAACTCTCAATGTTTAGACAATCCAGAATATGAACTTATAGTACCTCAGGATACGTGGAACTCATGAACAGTCGGTCGTTATAGATTTCTTAGAAACCAGAACATGGAGTTAAGAAGAACAGATGTGTATTTGAAATGTTTATTTACTAATGCCGTCTTCTCAGGCGTAGTACCTTAGATAATAAAAGTACACATATTATCAGTAGCAAAATTACCAGCATAGTTACTAGTACATAAAAAGTGAATGGTGATAGTATGTTAACATGCTGTAAATGAATAAGAGTTAGCAACACTTATAAGCAGCCGCGGGCCGTGGAGGGAGTTACGGTGAGGCAGGGAGGCGGGGAGGGGGAGAAGCAGGGTGGAGAATACAAGTACACATATTATCAGTAGCAAAATTACCAGCATAGTTACTAGTACATAAAAAGCGAATGGTGACAGTATGTTAACATGCTGTAAATGAATAAGAGTTAGCAACACTTATAAGCAGCCGCGGGCCGTGGAGGGAGTTACGGTGGGGCAGGGAGGCGGGGAGGGGGAGGGGCAAGGTAGAGAGGGCTCCACCCTGCTTCTCCCCCTCCCCGCCTCCCTGCCCCATCGTAACTCCCTCCACGGCCCGCGGCTGCTTATATCTCACCCTCCCTAATACACATATTATATTATTTGCTAAGAAGGTCTCTTTGTGTTGGTTTAGGGCGTGCCCATACTTTAGTGTCTTAGATTTGAAGGAATCACATCAGCATACACCAGCTCTCTCTTCATGTGAACCGCATCAACTGTTGTGTATGTGTGTTCGGCAAAGCAATATAAAACCCGCCTCATGCCCAGAATTGGCAGAAGTTGCACTTATGTTATGAGTATGAAGTCGTGGAGATCAGACCTCATAACAATTCTGTATCGTGTTGTTCTTGAAACTTTAGCACTCGCTGTACAGATATAGTTTAACAAGTAAAGCAGATAGTAGACCAATAACATATTATTCTCATGTAAACCACGATGAACTACTAGGTGGAAAGCTAAAGCAACAACTAAGTGTCGTGTGCAGAAGTTGCAAAAAAGGAAAAATGGCGTTTAAACCGGTAATGAGCCCATGCTAACTTAACACGGTGTAAAGATATCCAGGACCTAGATGACACCTCCTCATGATCCGGAAACGAACTGAATAAGATAATAGAAGTGCCATCTCATGAGAGCAGATTGCAAGTTTATATGTGGACGGTCCGCAAGGTAAAGCATTAAAAACTAGGAAAATTTAATGCTAAAGAAAAATAAAACAGCCAAGTACTTTATCGAGTCTTAAGCCAATAGGCAAGGTAAATAATAAAAACTTGACAAATAAGTCAATGAATTGTCAATGAAATGCTAGTACTCAGCATATCAAACATGAAAAAGGTCTATGACATAACTGTGTATGCAAAATAAGCTGCAACAGCCTCCAATAGGAAGTCACCGTCTTCATCCGAAAACAGTTCAGCCATCCAATTTAAAAGCGGAAAAGAACATACGTGCTCTCCCAGCACCGGATCCTCTATCACCATCAGAGGACAGCTCGGTGGGTTTTCAAGAAAGCTCTGTTCCAAGAAAGACTGTGCTGCCGCCAGTAAATTCCAGGGACCAAGTAGTCCATGCATCAATGCCACAGCCATAATCCTTTCGCCAGGACAAACCAACTCGTGAGTAATGATAGGAGTCATCAGCTGATTAAAGTCGACGTCAGGAGAAACCGGTCCGCAGAGACACAAATCAATGGCCCAATCGAAATCACAGGTCAGGCAGTGAAATACAGGCTGGACACAGGTGAAGTAGGAGAACCGAAAAGATAATCCATATGCCGTGCTTAATATCGCCAACGGCATTGTGCCATAATATTCTAGCATGCGATTGCGGAACAGTGTCAGCAGCTGCAGGGTCGGAGGTTGCATAGGAGGGACATCCATATTTAAAAATGTAAAAAAGCACAAGAGCGTCCGCTGGTAATGCAAGTAAAAATGCCAATCTACGAACCAGAGTGCAGAAAATACAATGAAAGGAAGCAGGGATGACTCCAAAGATTTTCTCAAATGAAGTCACGAGACCACTGGTAACAACTTTAAAAAAGTGTGCCAGGGACTTTGTGGAGGATGCGTTAAAGATAGTCGGAAACATGTTGCTGAAATTGAAAGGCAAATCTTAATTGAAAAGGGTGTGCACCTCTGTATGGGTGTTCGCTATGTGAAGTACGAAAGTTTCACGGGCCGAACTCAAGGCCACCTCTCTCTGAGACAAAAGAGCTCTTATTCTTGCCATGCCGTTGAAACGTGTCCCAAGGTTGGTATTTGTGGCCAGATTGAAAACTCCCTATGTTCATGTGTGGGAGGAAATAGAACATTTCTGCAGCAAATAACCCGTTCACTTACTGTTACGATAAAAGGAATACTTTTAATTAACTCAGAACAATCTTCATTATTGAGCATCAAATAACTACCATTTTCCAACAACTTGAACGTGGGGATGATAGCAGGAACTGGCGTGCCTTGCAACACGCAAGCCATATTTGGTCGGTGTTTGTTGCATGAACCGTGTAACTGTATGTGCCTACACATTAGTGAATGATCTGGCGTCTCAGTGCATTCCTCTCCATTCAGATAAACTTCTTGATCATCTTTGAAACATCTGTATGTGTATGGAAGCGACCAGACCTCATGAAGAAAAGCACTACCTAAAGGTTCATAACGACCTATTGGTATATATTTCATACAATTTGAAAACTTATATAAAGCAAAAGGCAGCGTTATTAAACCGTGGATAAGGCATGTTGCCAAAAAACCCGCAATCCTCTGCTGATGATGTCACTGAGCATGTCATGAATGATGTAATATGTGACATCATCAGCAGTGGATTACGGGTAATGGTATCTCTAGTTTACTCCCTTATAGCTGTGTTTCTTTTAACATAAGTGTCTGTTTCCTTCCCTTATACTTACTGTTTTTGGTTCGCTTCCGGTTCGCGTACCGGCGAGCGAACTAGGAAGCGAACTAAGAGAAATAGAGGTTGGCACAGTTCCAAATATTGTACCAATTTTTTAATAACGGGGAGGTAGTTCTGAAAAGAACTTTTTTTTTTTTTTTTCTGAATTTTTTTTTACTGTTTTTGAATTTTTCGGAACAGTTTTATATTTTTTTGGGTTTTTCTTGGAGGGGGCAATGAAAACGATTCATTGTAAAGGGCTCAACAGGAGCAACAAAACAAAAAAAAGAAGTATTTATTATTTTGGGCGTTTCGGACAAACTTGCATATGATAGTCAATAGCTCTGTTGATCAGAGTGATGCTTTTTTCTCCGTAGGAAATGAATCCATCGCAAAATGCGCAGATGTGTTTTACATCACCAAATCTCATTTGTATATTTGGCACCATCTCCCTGCCCTCTGGTCCCGTTACTTCCGGTACAACAGATCTTCTGGCCATAATAGGGAGATTATCTAGGTCGTTCCGAAACTGTGCAGCACTGTAGTTGTTAGGATGCCACCTAGTCATATGGCGATGCATTGTGTAGTTTCCGAAACTGTATTTTTTGTCGGTCCCTCTGGACAGTCTATCTTGACATATAAGGCAAGTTACGTATCTTGCATTTACTTTTTTCTGACCTTTGGGAATTTTAAAAAATTGCCAAATGAAGTTTTCTTTCCGGTGAGACGTCCTGGGCTGCTCAGGCAAAAACTGCCTCTCTTCGTGCTCGTCCTCCTGTTCCTCTTCTTCTTCTTCTTGTTGAATTACAACTTGAGCAGGTGGTCCACTCTTCCTTGGATGTGGTGGAGGTGGTGGGGAAGCACCAGCTGAAGCTACTAAAGAAGCCATTGCTCAGTGATCACAAAGGGTCTTTCTCTCACAATGATGAAAGTCAGAGTGAGGAAAGAAGGAGGGATTTTCATCATTTGGGAAAAACAAGAGTTCTCAACCAATCAAAAGTGTTCATTTTAGATTATATGACCTAGTCTTACATCATTAGGAAACCAAAAGTGAAATGAACCAATGAAAAGTGTTATTACCAAGTCACATGACTTGCTGTGTTTACGTTAAGCGCTTTGCAGGGCCTCCCGGTTTGCTTCCAGAAACCTGCGCTTTGCGACTCGCTTCGCGTACCAGTTCGCTAACGTAGCACGTCATATGACGTATCACGCGACAACGTGAAACGTCATGCGGACGGGAGGCGTCACGATGTTGTTTTCTAACGCGGCACTTGCGGTAAAGAAACGTTTACCGGCTCGCGGTCTATTTCGCGGCATCAAGGTCAGCTAACGGGAAGCTTCCCGATTCGCGAAGCGGGAACGAAGAAAAAAAAATATTTAAAAAAAAAATTATTCATAAACATATAAAATATATTTTTGGATTTAAAGAAGAATACATTTTACAGCTACAGATCTTAGCTGTTAAAAAACCAATGAAATTCACAGAAAAAACCATAGGTTATAGACCATATATAGTTAGGAATTAGCATTTACAAAACCTTGAAAATTCACTGAAAAAACCATAGGTTATAGACCATATATAGTTAGGAATTAGCATTTAGAAAACCTTATTTTACTCACACAAAACCATTGAAATTCCATATATAGTTAGTTGCACTAACTATATATCGCGCACCCGCAATCCACTGCTGATGATGTCACATATTACATCATTCATGACATGGTCAGTGACATCACTGATGACATCACTGATGACATCTCAAATGACATCACTGATGACATCACTGATGACGTCTCATTTGGCATCATTCTTGTGCTAATACGATAAACCTCTTCAGACTCTAATATAACCTTAGATACACTCAGTGTATACAGACACTCACACACTGCCACTCATCCATGGAGTTACTCACACACCCAGTCAGTCATGCAAAGAAACAATCTCACCTCCATTTCTTCAACTATACAGTTATACACACCTTACTTATTGAAACATATACTAACACATATTTACTCTCTTATACAATCCCTGATACAAGTTCACAATGATCGATACAACCACTCACTCAGTGGCTCTCATGCACAGTTATTTATATATGCCAACTCTCACATGTACTGTGTTTTACATATGTACTTACTATGACATGTAGCATTGAGATATCCATTCACTCATCAATACACTCATGCACACAGTCAACTGCCCATGTAGCTGTTTCCACATGCACTCTTGAACTCATACACCTAGTGAATAAACTGCTCACACATCTATGCACAGAGTCACACACCTTCCAGCCACCCCCACACAAACTCAATCTCCCATAGAAATACTTGGGCAACCAATTAATAACACATATAGCCTCTCGTATAGCTAATGATCAACACATGCAGCAGTTTACATCACAACAGACATAATGATGCACAAATTAAGACAGTTTAGTCACTAACCCATGCATTCAGTGAGACACATTTAATCACTCACTCACCTACTAAATCCTTCATCCAGACACTTATACATCCACTCATTCTTCAATATCTAAGACATATTTTAACTTTACAGAAACATACAGTCACTGGATGTTGTCATCAGTGATGTCATTTGAGATGTCATCAGTGATGTCATCAGTGATGTCACTGACCATGTCATGAATGATGTAATATGTGACATCATCAGCAGTGGATTGCGGGTGCGCGATATATAGTTAGTGCAACTAACTATATATGGAATTTCAATGGTTTTGTGTGAGTAAAATAAGGTTTTCTAAATGCTAATTCCTAACTATATATGGTCTATAACCTATGGTTTTTTCAGTGAATTTTCAAGGTTTTGTAAATGCTAATTCCTAACTATATATGGTCTATAACCTATGGTTTTTTCTGTGAATATATATATATATATATATATATATATATATATATTAAACTGTGGCGGTTTTTATTGTTAGGGCAGAGTTAATCTTGTTAATAACGTCGGTACTGTTTGCAAATCAAATTCTAAAAATAGGCCATTCTGATTGGCCTAGGGAGCTTATTCTCTTATTGATTATGTTGATATCGGTGCTGGTAAGATAGTACTGAATTATTTGATGAGCTGGCCACACCACTGAATAAATGTTGCTGCCACCATAATAGGATTTGGAGACTCAGTCCCTGATTCCTGGAAAAATGGTCAAAAAGCCACATACAGGAGATGGGTTGGGTCATTATGACTGCCAGGGCCAATTTGTTTTAAATGTTTAGCAATCACTGACACTGATATCAGCACTTGGTAGCCAGTGAGGCCATCCCATGGCACTGTGGTATCAAAAAACATTTAAAATAAATAGTACAAGGGTCTGGTTATAAACTGTCATTATGCAGGTCTTAGGGTGACCACAGTGGGGTTTGGTTCCTGCAGGTGGTTGGGTGCTGGCAACCCCACCGTTGTACCCTACTGAAGGCTTCTAATTTAGCATTTCCAATGCACTACCCTATTTCTCAGCCTATACTTCGCTCAATATATCTTCTAGCCCAACCGTCTGACTCCTCAAACTTCTTCCTACTACTCCTTCCAATGCACTGCCCTATCTCTCATCCTATACATCTATCAATATATCCTCTACATCCACTCTCTCAATTATTCCAAAACCTCATACCATTACTATGATCGCCAAAATAACCCTTTCTAGACTCTCTCCTACTCTACCCCTCCTTGCATAATCTGACACCTCTTTTTACTATACCGATCCCCTAAAACAAACCTTTCTAAACTCTTCCCTCTGACTCCTCCCCTCCAAAACTCCTTTTTACTCAACCAAATGCCTCCTTCTACTGCTAATACCTAAAAATAAAATCCTTCACTCTTTTATCCCTCCACTATCCTTTTCAATCAAAATTAACAAACTAACATGTTCACTTCTCACATTCCATACTCAACTATACTAATATACTACCCAAATAACAGAATAACATATCTACTACTCAAATTACTTCATATTTATACTAAACTAATTTTCAACACTAATCCTTTATGGGTTCCGGAGTGGCGTGCTACTCGCCAGAAAAGCGCTTCAACACCCATCAGGGGTAACAAGTGCTATTTTGAATGCAAATCTTTCTTCCCCTTTTATCCCTCCGCTATCCTTCTCACTCCAAGTAAAAGACTAAAATCCACCACTGAAATGACTTCATATTTCACCATATTAATTCACCATTAATCCTTTATAGGCTTCCTGAATAGCGTGTTTCAACAAGCGCTATATAAATACAAACCTTTGTCCTCTTCTATCCTTCTGCTATCATTCCAAATCCAAATAACTGACTAACCTATCCACGACTTAAAATGTACTTGCACGTTTCACTATACTAATTCAACACTAATCCTCTATGGGTCCCGAAAAAAGCGATTCGATGCCTTGTCAGCGGTAGTAAGTGCGATATAACTGCAATTACAATACTATGTGGGCAAAATTAGAGTGGCTCTGTTTCAGGCAGTCTACTTTTCATCTGTTTCCACTTACAAAGATAAGCTGTCCTTAGCGGATGATCCTACAAGTGTAAGGCAGGTGGCCCTAAAATGATGTAGAGACTAATAATATACTTGGCATTATAGCTACATGCAAGGATTTGCCAATAGTAAAACAAGTGGGTGTAGGGTGGTGAAGAACTGCACTGTTTGCAGCAGTACTGACCAGCTTATTGTATAGCTCCTGAAATATCTGCCATATATATCAACAGTTTATTGTGTTCTTCTGGCTTGGAGTAGATTTGTCAGAGGTTTAGTCTACTCATTTTCCTATACAACTATAGATAAAAATTCAAGACTTTTGAATGGTTGTGGCACAGAGTGTAAACAACTTCACTGTCCCATCCCAAGACAAATGCATAGTCTGAAGGATTTATCCCAGTATTTAGGGAAAGTCTGCAACTGGCTCTCCACTGTGGAATATCAGTGGTGGAAGCAATTAGGAATACCCAGAAGACAATCCTATGTAGTGCAGAATAGAATTTCAACAGACTTGGCTTCACTTGGCAAACACAGTGACAAAGCGGGTAACAACAGCAAGTAAGAACGACAATAGCAAGTGTAGATGCACAATGGAGCAGAGTGTCGTGCATGCTGAGAAGCAGCAAGTAAGATCGCACATATGCAAGCCAGAGACATTTTTCTAAGTAGTAGCTCATGCCTATAAAAAGTGAGTTACCATCCTGCACTCCAATTTAATATTGTTTTCAGTACACAGGCTAAAATACTTTTCCTCCCCAGCTTTTTGTTTTTGCATTTCCCTAGTTTTAATGCTTTCTGGTTTTCTGTTTATGTTTTCATTGCCACTCATGCCTATAACTGTCTCGCTGATGTCTCGCTCCATTGGACTGCTATCTATCTTCTTCTAGGTATCAACACTCTCATCTCCTGCCCTCCATTCTCTTGCAGGCTATTTCCGCATTTCAGTCCCCTCAAGTCACCAGCATCTTAGTTTTTGCAAGTTTCTAGTGTACTTCATCTGGCAGTCAGTCATCAGCTGCTCTGACTAGCTTGGTTTCTGGAGGACCTTCAATCTAATTTCCACTGGAACCGCCAAACGTTCACATCTTAAAACTATGCTGGTAATAATGGACAGCTCGTTGGCAGTTCTCCAAAACGGAACCACTTCCACATTCATGTCTCAAGAACGAAACCAGCAATCAGTCCGCATTTCATTACTTCCGGCAACACCTTATCCTTGCAGGCAGCTGCCCGCCACTCTTCCTTAGACAAGACCTAGATGTAACGACGTTCACAGCACATACAAATTCAACGTCATTACCTTCTCCTGTCTCACTGTGTTCAGCCTCCTATATGGGTCATTTGGAAGGACAGTCAGCGGTGAAATGATGGACTCCTGGAACATACTGCAATCTATATTGGTATTGCATGCAGTATTGCCACTTCACAATAGGCGGGATAGCCCTTCAACAATTTATAGTATCAAACAACTCTACTAAAGGTTTATGATTGGTGCAAAGGATGAATTGGCTCCTCCTAATAAACATTTTTAAATATTGCATACCCCACCATAAACAAAGAGGCTCCTTTTAATTGGTAGAATACATCTGTTCTACCCCACGAAGAGCCCTGGACACAAATGTAATGCTTGCTTCCCTGCTGTCCTCCCTCTTTTGCATCAAGACTGCCACAAAACCATGGTTGCTAGCATCAGGCATGACAATGCATTGATCATGTGTGTTGAAAGATTTGAAGGGCTTGGCTGCTATAATGTCCATTTTAATAGATGCAAACGCCGTGTCACGCTCGTCACTCCACACCTAGCTCACGTATTTTTAAATGGATCTTATAAGCATGCTGTTTCGGAAGCAAAATTCTTCACAAATTTGGCATAATATTCAAGCAGTCCCAGGAAAGATCTCAGCTGATCCTTCTTGCTGGGCACAGGTGCCTCCTCAATAGCTTTCAGAATTTTATTTTTTGGTTCGACCCCTTTACTCAACACATGGTGTCATAAATAGTTGACACCCCTACAATGAAACCTGCACTTCCCTTTCTTCAAAGTCAGTCAGTCAAATAATTTTATTCGATTCGAGTGAAACATAAAAGTTCACAGAAGGAAAAGTATACATTCAAGAGTAAAAATGTTTACACCAAAACTTTAAAATATACAGGACAAAGACAACTTCAAAGTCAAATAAATATTACCCTGATATCAAAAGGCAACAACATACCAATACATGAAGTTCTCCATACTGCCATTCATATTGTCTAATTCCCCTAGAGGAGGAGGTAGTTGCTACTATAAAACATCTGTAGGCTACCTCAAGCACTACTATTGCAGCCACTAATGATATTTCATGAGAAAAAACTTGAGTATGACTGTCCAATTGAACTTCAGCCAGATGCTCTAAAACATAGGTGAAGATTTATCCCCTTTTAGGACTGAAGAAGTACGTTTTTAAGAAAGACATAGCAGGTAATTTACGCAAGAGATTCATACGAGTTTTTGAATATGCTGCAGGTCCTCAGCTTTCTTGTAAACAAAAATGTGTTTGAGACTTGAGATTTTGCATTGATTTTAGGGAATTGAACATGAATAAAACAAAGAACTATTAATCTATTATCACTTATTCAAACATTATTAGAAAGCCTAAGAGGTGGAGAAGTGTGGCTCACTGGTTAGAGGAAGCAGACCCTGATGCAGAGGTCAGACCCGGGACCAGGGTTCAATTCCTGACGCGGCAGGGTCTTGAGCTCAAAATGTCCACGGACTCGATAATTCTCGCCTCGGTGCCTACTCGAATCATGGGTTCACACTCTGCAACTCTGGGCACTAGCTTGCTTAATCTCCACTACGGCCTCACTGCGATGGGATGCCTGGTCTTCACCTTGGGGATGCCCAGTAGGGGTTATCTCGCAGGGAAAGCCAGGACGGGTTCCCAAAGCAAGCGCTAAGAGACCTGTCGGTGATTTGGCGCTATGTAAATCGAAATTAACATAACATAACGTAACAGGTGCAAGATGGTAGACAAAGTGAGATCTTAAAGAGGCATGATATAACCATTTCTCTATCTATCCAGGAGACAAATAGAAGGCTGCCTTCCATACACAGTTTGGACATTTTGGACATCTAATGCCGAAAGGGCTACATAATGCTCTCCTTCCACATTTCAGTGGTTCATTAATAAAGGAGTTCAAGACCTTACATGGGATTTTATCTGGTAGTTTATTTGGATTATATATTTATCTATTCCCAGAGCCTCTTGGATTCTAGTTAACAACTAAGGGACGTTTTGCAACTACTATGAGGGCAAAATAGGAAACCATGTTTTCTTAACGTGGAAGAAATCGACTACTTGGGATATCTTTGGTGGCCAGAAATGAAGGCTAGGCATATTTTGATACCTTTTCAGTTTTCTTTTGTTTCCTAAAATAGCTCACAGACTATCAGACATATAAAAACCAGCCAGCACTGACCCAAACTTAGTCATGAACGTCTCTGATCAACCTCCTTCAGGAAAGAGGACAACCATTGCAGAGATTGTTAATCACACTTCCAACATAGCTACGTTCTTAGCATCCACTAAAATACCTTCTCCAAAAGAATTAGAAGGTCTTTTTATAAAGTAGACATACTTGGATTACAGACAAAGATAATTTCAGACGCTGATGCACAGTTTACTTCTAAATTCTGTAAAGAACTGACATGTCTATTATACATATGATCTACCTTTTCTATTGCCTACCACCTGCAGACTGATGAGCAGAATCTTCATCCAGATGTGGCTCATATCAGCAATCCTATTAGGTAGAGCTGACCCAGATATTCTTTCTCTACTACAGTACTTATACTCATTGGTAAAGTGGAATACCAGGTTCAGAGTTGCTACTCATATCTCTCTGTTCGACTCTACATCTTGTGTGCAAATCTTTGTGCCCTTCCTCCTTTCAAAGGAGAGCAGCACTGGGGCAGGGCTAACATGCTTATGCACTGCTACTCTGAGTTCAGAGAGTAACTTGGTCTGTCTTTAAAAAATGTGACAGTGCACTATGTCTCATACTCTGGTGTCTCAGGCCACACTCACACCCAAACTCTTTAGGGAAATGGCAGAATGCACCTCCATAGTGCTCCCGCCTTTAGGTGTCTAGTGGTTAAGTAGACTAATGCAGCCACACCATGGATCTTTGTTTGACCACATGATCATGGGTTTGAATCTGGCAGGACCCCGCAGCCTTTCACCTTCTGATAAGAATTATGCCTGCAATTAAATATATGAGTTAATGGAGGAGCAGCAATTTCAAGACACCCTTGAGGTAGAGGACAATTTCTCCTCTACCTGAAAAAACACAACCTTGGGTCCAGACAACCCCATCAACTTCTAGTCTATCAACCACCTACCCTACAGATGAAAAATCTATGTTCTACAGAATTATAAATCCGGCTACAGGTCATGCTGTTGCATGGAGACTGCTACTCTCCAAGTAAAACCGCCCTCCTGACTAATGACATAAATGTACTGTGTCTCCTAATCCTACCAGACCTCTACATGGCATTCAAAACAGTCCATCTTTAAGCACTCATTGACACTCTACAAACATATCTGGGCATCTCTAAAACCGTACTCCACCTCCTGCCTCTCCAGTCTACAATAGTTCATGAAGACAGGAGCTGCAAGATCAGGGGAACACCCCATGTCCTGAAGAGTATGCAGGGATTTCTCCTACTAATCATTTGTCTCTACATGTAACCGCTCACATCCTTACACGACAACATCATCAAGATTCATCAATATGCAAATGACACTTAGCTCAATCTTAAAGGCTCATCAAGACAGTATGGTACCACATCACACTCATGAAAAAAGTGAACCTGTTCCTTTTGGAAACTTTCAGAACAATAGTGCGGGCCCTGGTTCTTTCACATGTGGGTAGAGATAAAACCTTGATCAGAACCACTATAGGACCCCTCAAATGCATACTACTTGTCATGACTCACTAGAGCTTGAGGAAATTCATCAGATAACCCTAACACTGAAGATATTACCTTGGTACTCCATACCCGCAGACATCATCTTAAAGATCTACTTTATCACCTACAAGGCTATCTGAAAAGATACCTTGATTTCACCCGGCAACAAAGTAAGTACATCCATACCAGGAACCAGGACATCACCAGAGTGGACATCAATGTGTGCAAGAAAGAAAAACTGCAGCAGGCAGTCTTAGTCTATGCTCGCAGGAAATAGAACAGCATGTCCATTGACATCAGAACTATTCCAACACCCTTGCAATTTATAAAGAAGCCGAATACTCATCGCTTCAAGGAACCCTAGCCAGAGACAATATGAAGAAACATGTTCCAATGCACTTTGTAATGGACTTGAACAGTACTTATTGTCTCTCACTCTTAGTTCACCATACCTTTACATACATATTAACATACATATACCTTTACACAGTCCGTCGATAAAAATAAATACCATGAAGCTTGGCAGTGTGTGAAACAGGATGTGAAGCACGAAATCATGTGAATTAAAATAACTGAATTTTAGGGGGATAGACTGTAAGGTTTTCAGATCCTGATAAAATCAAAACAGGGAAAAGGTGAACTTGGTTAAGATGTGCATACTGGTTGGCCAATGGTGGGATATATAGGGAGTCTGGGGTGTATGGTTTCACTGGTTCAGCTGTGAGTGAAGACACATGAAATGAAAGAGGAGTGCCGCAAAGAAGGTAGGAGTGTGAAAGAGAATGGTTAAAATTGTCTACAAGACAATAGTATCATCATAAAACTGAATCATAATGATCAGACTGAATTCATAAAGAGAAGAGAAAGAACGTATAACACCCAAAAAAAGGTTAAACATATCATGCAATTAGCACAAAATGTGAGGATTATGCTATATAGAGCTAAATGCATAGCCTTCCACACTTTTCTGTTGTGCTTCAATTTTGAGTGTTAAAACGTTCATGTTGGTTATTATATTATTGCTGAATACAGGTGATGCGTACAGAAGGGAAGGAATGAGTTTTGCATTTAGTGAATTAATCCTATTGTTCTGCCTCCACGGACCCTAGCAAACCTTTTGATGGATTTGCTTTTTGTTTCATTACACGGATATACTGAGACAGGTCAGTTTCTCATCAACTGCTAGGCCCAAGTTGAAGATTGTTTAAAACAGAGTAATTCACAGGTCATTCAATGGTTAATTATGTCAAGTTATCCTTGCAAGAATAGAGGCTGGCAGATCTGTGGGCAAATACAGGAAACATTAGCACTATTACCATATAATGCTGAGTCTGAGAAACATGTATTATGAATTTAAACTGGTGATATGAAGTTTCATGATTTTATTTGATATTTCAAAGTACTGCTTATGTTATACTCTGCTGCAAATAAATTGCCTATTTTTATGAGCTTTTAAGGTCGTACATCCGACCGAATAAAGTATTATTATGGATTGATTGATTATCCAAGTCAGTTATTCTCACTGATGAGGTCTTATCAAGACCTACCTGCAACAAAGTTAAAAATGCTGTGTTTTTCAGAAGCCTTATGAAGGCAAATAAGAGAGTACCAAGAAAAAGGAAATCTTTCTTCTATTTGGGAACAAACCTTTGGATTTCCAACAAGTTACAATTGACCTTCACTAGGCATATCCTGGATGATGATGATAATAAATATTATTCAAATTAATTTTAAGTGCTAAACACTGTAGTCCTTTTGTTTTGAAGCTCTGTAAATACCAGATGTTAATGTCATCCAATTTATGGTATTCAATTTTCCTTTCTCGGATTTCAAACTTATGACCTCCAACACCCCATGGCACTCCTAGATGAGAAATCAAAGAGAATACCAAATAATTAGATCCTACTGAGAGAAATAGGGGTGGAGTGCGTAAATACGGTTATTCTGATAAGACTGATAGACATATTCTACATGAGTCTTGAGATGATAGTGCATTGTGCAGTAACACAGGCAGAGATCACAGAACGTGAATTGTGTCTGGAGTGTGTAGAGTAAAAAAACAGCTCTGAACTCAAGACTATTTAACTCTATTGTGCATCAAAAACTATTTTGCTTACCTTTGCATGCAGCATCGTTGTTTTCTTCACATATGTATTTATGTTGCTGTTTTGCAGAGGAACGTGAGTTAGAAGATGGCGTAGGGAATTTGTGAATGGAGGTGAGTCGATTGAACCCATCCCTGGAACTGGAAATACAGTGGCAAAACAATCATGACAGCACTTGCAACATTCTCGGCAGTAAATGGCGACATGGCTATCCCACATGTGCATGCTCTCGGGTTACCTGGAGTATACAATAATTAAAAAGACAAGGTTCAGTCTCTTGCAATACTGGTCAAACTTTGTTCTTCTAATCACTATTTACTGTACTGTAAAATTTCATTTTAAGTTTAAGCAAAGAAGAAAAATCAAGTTGTAGGAAAGTGCCCTTTCTGTATGGTTGCCCCAAATGTTTTGCCAGATACCTGAAGCAATTTAACTGAGTGTGCTCTGGGTCCCTGACAATCGGGTTCCCAGGGTTAGTGTTCTTTCCATAAACTGTACCATTTCTTCTACAATTGGCACAATCCTGGCCTACCTCTGACCCCTTGTAAAGGGAACCTGGGCATGGTAACCAGGGAAAGGCCTTTAAGGGCTGCATCATGTATTGTGCCACCCACAGAGACCACTCACCACAAACATTAACCACTGCCATTGCAGCCTGCATGTTTGAGTGCAGCTAAAAGTGAAGAGTCGACATGGCACACATCCTTGTGTGCCATGCCTGTCCAGCACTGTATGAGGTTTAGCCAAGCCACTCTTAAGGGAGGGTGCACTATGTCTCATTTGAGGGCCTATCGGGATGAGCAAACAGGCCTGTATAATATCTAAGGCCATTCTTAGATATTATAAGTGCTAAGTAAACCATCCAGAGTATATGGTCTGCAAACTGGTCATTATGAGCTTCATGTCCAAAATATGCACCAAAGCCCACCAAAACACTGTCACTTTTATCCCCAATCAGTAGTACAATAAAGATAAAACTAGTTTTTGAAGTTCCGTTGGCAAATTTCCAATGAATGATCTACAGAGGTTGATGTATCAGGTCACTCTATTTTATTCCATTCAGAGACACAAACGCGGCAGCCGAAGGGCGTTTCGTCCTCCTGGACTTTCTCTAGGCTTCTCTCAATATTTTGAAAGGCAATCCTTTTCGATGTATAAAATGAATAGTTCACTAGAAAAATGTCTCACTGAATGAGTTCTGTATCTACCTCTTGATTCGGAAGTAAAAATCTCTTTAAGCTAGGGTAGACTTAATGGCATTTGTTTCACCAATGTCTGTCATTTCAGTTTAACAGACTACGTAACAACCACACAAACGACTCTATCCCTCTGATGGGCGCTTCGACCTTGATAAGTCAGCGCAAGTATATCAGAATCCAGAACCTCACCCGGACTCCCAAACTGCCCTTGTTCTAGACTGCAGTCGCAGATCTAGTGGACTTATACCCAAGGTGGGTGGGTATTGCAGCACCATGGGAGCACCCTTTGAAATAAATGAGCTATAAAATTGTTGTTGAAACATGAATTACTGACTTATAGATGTGTAGATCTGAAAGCATATCTACTGGTTGTACGTTTGTGATCTCAGAATAATAAACCTGCACTGATCCCAGTGTCAGATGTATCATTCCCAGCAGTCAGGGGTACCCTCTAGAAGGGACCCCTGAACCAAACCAGCCTTTGTTGGGTTTCTGATTGATGACACCATCCTGTCACCATGAGACAAGTTTCTGGACCCCTGGAGTGGGAGCATTCGCTCCCTGGTCCCAGAAACAAAGTCTTTCCTAGGCAGAGGTGTTCACACTTCCTCCAGGTCAAGAAGAGCCATATGTGGCAGAGGAGCTTCAAAGGCCTTGCCACCTTTGCAAAGAGATCCCCAGCCTCTCCTGCTATCAGGAGCAGAACCCCTTCCTGTCTCATCCCCTTTTCAACTAGGAAAAAGTGGAACGGCCCAGAAGGTGTGCCCACCTCTGCCAACCCCAACCCACAGGTGGGGGCAGTGAGGTGAAGCCCACTCTACAGTGCCGCTACCTTGCAGAAGGCAGGCACTCTCCAGTCAGGGAAGTGGATGGTGGCCACCCCCACCCATGTGGGATGACCAGCCCAAGGGTGTAGTCAACCTAAAATCAGTAGTCCATTGGCTAAATCAGTAGTCCATTGGCTACTACCTCCAGACCCCTAAACCAACCCCTAAATATAATATGTAGGGGGCAGCCCTGAACCCAGAAACTAGATTTGATGTGACAAAAAGAAGGAGAACAGAAGAGCTGTGCTGCCGAAGAGGCTGACAACGACAACTGCTTTGGCCCCAGCACTTCCCTCCTGATAAGCCTTACTGCTTAACCACACTACCACAAAAGAGAGTATGGGGATCCACTGGACTCTGTGCACAATATACCTTACTTTGCTATAGTATATATATAGAGCCAGCTTACGACACAAATCTAAAACAAACTCAAAAAAGTACATTTACAGTGAAGACTTTTTCTTGATTTAAATTAATTTGATTTGGGATTAGTTTGGTTTTTATTTTATTGATACACCCTCTCCATTCCAATGCCTTTCGTTCGGATTTCTCTTGCGTTTCTGTCTGATCTGTGAAATCCACATCTTTCAGTTCGATACTCCTCCTCCCTCCTTCCTATACTCTCTGCTTGTGATTGTGCCAAACTTAGAATGCCTTTAAATTCCCCTGCACCTCTTCCACCACACTCTGTACACCTTACTTGCACCTCTTCCACCACACTCGATTCACCTTACTAGCACCTCTTCCACCACACTCGCTTCACCTTACTTGTACTTCTTCCACCACACTCACTTGCGCGTCTTCCATCACCCTCGTGTCACCTCACTTGCACCTCTTCCACCACACTCGCTTCATCTCACTTGTACCTCCTACACCACACTCGCTTCACCTCACATGCACCTCTTCTACCACACTTGCTTCATCTCACTTGCACCTCCTCCACCACACTGGCTTCACCTCACTTGCACCTCTTCCAACACACTCACTTCACCTTCCTTGCACCTCTTCCACCACACTCACTTCACCTCACTTGCATTTCTTCCACTGCTCTCGCTTCACCTCACTTGCACCTCTTCCCCAACTCGCTGTACCTCATTTGCACCTCTTCCATCACACTCACTTCACCTCACGTGCACCCCTTCCATCACACAAGCTTTACCTCACTTGCACCTCTTCCACCACACTCCCTTCACAACACTTGCACCTCTTCCATCACATTTGCTTCACTTTACTTGCACCTCTTCCTCTACACTTTCTTCACCTCTCTTACACCTCTTCCAACACGCTCGCTTTACCTCACTTCCACCTCTTCCACCACACTCGCTTTACCTCCGTTGCACCTCTTCCAAAACACTTGCTTTACCTCACTTGCACCTCTTCCACCGCACTTGCTTTACCTCACTTGCACCTCTTCCACCACACTCGCTTTACCTCAGTTGCACCTCTTCCACCACACTTGCTTTACCTCACTTGCACCTCTTCCACCACACTTGCTTTACCTCACTTGCACCTCTTCCACCACACTTGCTTTACCTCACTTGCACCTCTTCCACCACACTTGCTTTACCTCACTTGCACCTCTTCCACCACACTTGCTTTACCTCACTTGCACCTCTTCCACCGCACTTGCTTTACCTCACTTGCACCTCTTCAACCACACTCGCTGCACAACACTTGCACCTCTTCCACCACACTTGCTTCACCTCACTTGCACCTCATTCATCACGCTTGCTTGTGGTAAACCTCATTCTCTACCCCTGCACTTGCCCTGTATTCTCGCAGTAACCCCTCATTACTTACAAACTCCTACTAGTTCTCACCTGCTCAATTGGCAACGTCTCTATATGTTCAAGGTGCAATCAGAATTTTCTACAACTACATTGCTGGGCAGTGATGCAAGCATGGCGATGAGACACTTCCTTCTTTGGCACTCTAAAATCTGCCTGCTAAGTATTATCATATAATTTTAAATAGCCAAGAAACATTTCCAGAGTTATTGCAATTTGAGGAGTTTTTTAAAAATACTTCTTTTGGCTCCATATTAAGATTTCAGTTGAATTTTGATTAATCATTTTCAATTCTTAGAAATGTTTTTTTCTTTTTAGAAGTATTTGATTTTTTTCTGTCTTTTTTAGAAACTGTTCATTGAGCACGCCCTCACTTGCACGGTTTAAGGAAAAAAATGGGTCCAGCTAGCCCGTCTCTATTATTACAGGTGCCCGACAAGGAACCCCACATATGGAACACCCACGACAACATTGGGAACCCCAGTTTAATGTATGTGGCCTCTCTACAGATAGCTCAGAAAATAAATGTGACAGCTCCTACTGGCCCTTTGTCCTCTATTTAGCATTTACAAAGATTATTTCAGACACCAACGTTGTTAACGAATCCATCACCCAAATAATGACAAATCAAGACACCTATGATTGAGCAAATGTCAGCTTTGAGTTTTTGTAAAGTTATGGTAAACAAACTATGCTGAAAGACTTGAAGTGAATTAATATGGGAAATGTTCGATTAGTGCGTTTAAAGAGCAAGGGAGTGGCGTGAGAGTATGTGAGATACAGAGGGAGGGAGTAGTGGGAGGGGCAACTGGGGGGAGGTGAGAGGTGGACCTGTACCTAGCATGAGGATGTCGAGGGAGGTAACATGTGTAAAGACAGCGATAATTTAAAAAAATAATGATAAAGATACTTGCGAAGTTGCGATGTAAAGGTAAGCCCATTATAGTGACTCTCGATGCAGAGACCACACTGTAATGAGTCTTGATGTAATTACCTGTGAAGTAACGACTGACAACCTCTTAGGCATCTTTCACTTTAGCTAATACGTCACTGATCCAATCATCCACAGTGCCTCCCCCTAACGAATAAAAATAAACTGTATTAATTGTGCTGTTTTCCTCCAAATAATTACATTTTCCTCTAACTACCGAAGAATCAGTGAACCATTAGAATGTTGGAGCAGGAGACATTGGACCAAAAACCTAAATGTGAGGAAATGATGCCCTATGCTGCCTTCCAAAACATTCAGTACATACTATTATCTTTCTTATGTGTGACCCAGGCAGCCATACTGCCAATAAACCTACTTTTATTATTTTTATTTATTTTGCCTGTTGAAATTGTGTGCGACTTCTATTGGGGCTGAATAAGTGGATGAATGCAAGGATGAGTCTGTAGATAGATGAACAGATTCATCTGTGCAAGGATGAGTGGCAGCCTGCATGTATGCCAAGTTACTGAATTCCTAAACTTCCCAATGAAAATGGCAAAGTTTTTACTGCCCGTGGGGCTTCGGATGCAGGGGTGTCTTCTAGAGATGAGTTTTCTTGCCACCGCCGGTTGTGGTCGGGGAGGTGGGGCCTTCATGTTAGGCTACAGGGGTCGTCTTGAGGGAGGTCGGGATCATCAGATCCCAGGTCAGGATCATTGGAGAGACCTCCTCGTGGAGTTGTGCCACTTGAACTCGGGCCACGGCGTCAGGCGCAGAGTGGTGCAGAATTGTGGAGTCGTCTGAATCCGTATTTTGGTCTTGGGGTCTTTGTCGAACAAATCCGGTGCTTGTGGGAGACAGAGTCTGTCAGGTGAGTTCAGGGCAGTTCCTCCAGGTTCTGGGGTGGGGGCTACTGGCTACGCCGGGTTCTTCGCTGTAGGCAGGTCAGAGGCAGACAGGCCGATAGTGCTGTGGCCTCTTCTTACTGGGTGAGCATGGCTCTCCGGTCCTCCTTCTTCCTTTTCGAATCTGCAGCGGTACGATTCAGGGTGGGATGGTTGGGTCCCCTCGTCTTCAAGATGGAGGGGACGGACTTGTGCGCTTCACCTCGCCTCCCCCACCTGAGGAGTGGGGTTGGCAAAGGTGAGCACACTTCAACTAGCTTGGTTTTCCCGCAGATTCTCACGCACAAAGTGGGGGGGTGGAGCAGAACCAGTGGGAGCCAGTTGCTGGGGGCAGCAAAAGGCAGCAGGCCTTTGAAACGTCTCCTTCGTAGACACAGCCTATCCTGGGGGAAGAGGTACAACACCTCTGCCCAGGATGGGCTTTGTTTCTGGACCCAGAGAGCAGAGGCTCTCTACCCAGGGGTCCAGAAACCTGTCTGGGTGTGGCAAATGGTGGGCAGCCATTCAGGAACCACACATTGTCTGGTTGTTTTTTAGGAGGCATCTCTAAGATGCAATCCCACTCTGGCATCATTGTTGGTTTAATGTGCTGAGAAGTTTGCTATCACACTTTTCAGGTTTTAGTAAAGCCATTATGGAGCTGTAGAGTTTGAAATGACAAACTCCCAGAATATATACTCTTTATGGCTTTACTACACTTACAATGTCTAAGAATGGGTTTCAACATTGTAGGGGTATAGGGCTCCTGCCACTGTGCCCTCACCGGAAGGCTAGTGCACCCTCCTAGAGGGGTGGCTTACCTAGGTTTCAGGCAGTAGGTTGTCGGCACGGCACAATATGTGCAGCAGCCCTTAGAGGCCTTCCCTGGCCACAGTGCCCTTGGTATCCGTGGTACCTTTTGCAAGGGGCTTACCTGTGGCCAGTGATGTGCCAATTGGGGAACAACAGTATAGTTTTGGGAAAGAACACAGGCCCGTTTGGCAGGGGCCCTCAGCACATCAAGTCAGGTTGCATGAGATGGGAGGTAATCGTGCAAAAAAGGGACATGTTCCTACACTAAGTCTGATGGTCTGTGTACAGGAGTCGAGAGGATAAGCATGTACATGTTGCACTCAAATGATAACCCCACTAAGTCCATAGAAAATATGTAATTCTATACTAGGAATGTGGATTTAAGGCTGTGATCACAGCCCATGAGGTTTTTTCTGCAATATTTATGAACTATAGCATGAAAAAAATCATGTTTCTCTAATGGGCTTAATACACATCCGCCAAGGCAACATTTGATACCATTTAGAAAATTAGAGGATGTCATTTAAATGCAAACTTTACAGCCAAGTCTTAATTTTCCTCCTTACTGATGAGAAGTATAAATCCTGTCTCCATATTTGACTGCTTTTTATATCGTGCTTTTTACCTGTGATGAGTGTCAAAATAACTACAGCCTGATATGGGGACTTCAAGGCATCCCAACACTGTTCTTTCATTATTCTTTCCCAGTAAACTTTGTGAGTTTGTTCTTAATCTGATATTTTTGTTGCTGGCAGCTGCTATCTATCCCCAGTGTCCCCTTTCTGTGTGCCAGTGTAGCGATTACGTGGGGTCCCAGGAAAGGAAGGGGATTTACAGCGTGTGTCATGTCTGTCAGACGACGTCGTATCCTCAAACCGCCACCAGAGGGAGCCTGGCGTATGCGGAACTACAGTTCCCAGAGGCGCAGTGAGAATAGACTCGGAAGCGCCGTGTCTACAAAGCCCTTCCGAGGTCGCTGCTCTGGGCTTGTCAATCCGGATCCATTTTGATCGAGCGACGGAGCCATCTCTTGTTCCCTCGAGAATTTCCAGGTACTTTGTTCATGTTCCCCCGGCCTCGTCCGTTGCAGCCCTTTGAGATACAGTTGCAGAGACTACAACTACTTCCAGATACCTTGTGAGTACCCGCACTATAAGACGGGCTGTCTCGCTACTCCGTGACGTTTGAGACCCGCGCAGGAGCGCGCTGTCGTCTCCGTCACAGGAGTGTTTTCTTGTGTAATACATTAGTTTGACCTTACGGCAAACCTATACTTTTCTTTGGACCCTTCAGTACCGGTACCGGTACGTGCTGTGCTAAGAGGCGCCTTCACACACGGAGCCCGTGGTGTTACTCTTGCCTTGCTGATTTTGCCTTTTTCTGTTTTCCTTGCTGATTTTGCCTTTTTATGATTACCTTGCTGATTTTGGACTCCTGAATATTTTTCCCTTGCTGATTTTGAGGTATTATTTGAAATCACACGGATTGCTCCGGCACTATCGGATTGATTCAAGAGATACTTCCTTGAGTTCCAAGTCCGCCACATCAGTTAGTATCTTCATGAATGAATGTTTGGTTATCTAACTCCTGTGTGCTTAATAGGTCCCTAACCAATGGTTTCTTGTTCTTTCCTCATCTGCAGTGCTACTGGGGGTTCTTAGAGACCTGCGTGAGTGTGGGTGGACGAAAACCGAACATACGTCCCGAAGCCTCTCTGGGACAGCCTTTATTATTTTATCCACTTCCCTTTTCCCCAGGGGGCATAAATACATAGCTGTGTTTTGTTTTACACTGTGTGTTGTGCGTTCTGGAGAAGAGGGGGGAATCACGTCTATCCATCGTTCCTGCTGACATCTCTCAGAGGTTAGTGGTACGTAGCCATTGACATCGTGACAGCCAGCATAAACGGTACACATAGGGACGGCTCTGGTGTGGAGAGGGGCAGGTGGTGGAAGACAGGACAGAATGTGATTGGCTACATTTAGTTTAGTTAAATCGCAGAGTGATGTGACAGATTAGTGCTCTGTGTGTAAAGTGTGCAAAGCGTTTCAAGAAGCTAATGGGGCGTTTCGAGACAATAGCGAGGCATGCGGCACATTATAATTTTTTTGAAAATCTAATAATACATCGGTAAAGTACATTTTATTTGCGGTTGCATTTTATTAAACAAATCAGTATTTTTACTTTTATAGGGCCTCCTAACTGCGTCAGGTGCCACAGAATGTGCATAATAAACCCCAGTGTGCTCTATAGGAATGACCCCCTTTTAAATCCGTTCAAGAAATAATGGTTCGTGTCGCACCTTCATACTGCCTTACTTTCCCTTGCTGCCTCGAGTGACACTTTTCTCACTTATCCAAACACCAGTGTGTTTTTAGCAGTAGAAAAGTGGTGACGCACTCTGACAAGCACTAGAGTTCGTAAAAAGAAGCCCACAATAAGGCCAGTCAGGGAAAAGAAACCCGAAACAAGCCAATCACTAAAGCGACGTCATTATGACACTAAAGACAAATTACAACTCTGAGAGGATGTGGCGTAACATACAGAGCTGACGACTTTGGGACTAGGAAACCAGGTTCGAGTCTCGGCTCTCCATGTGCCTACAAAAAATAGAAATGGCGATCAGAAAAATAAAATAAAATAATGGCAGACTGGTTGAACTCACTTTAAATACTAAACATTATAAGCCGAAAGTGAATGCCAAACATAACACTAAAATTAAACAATGGCCAACCTGGTGTGGTGTGCGCTCTAGTCTACGAGCGTGAACGCGATGACGCGTCACGCCGTAGGCGAGAGCGGAAGGCGCACGCATGCGCAGAGGACACTTTAGTGAAGGCGCGAAACGGGGAATGATCAGTTAGCGACCGGAGCTCAACCTGTTAAGACGCTCGGCGCTTTATGCTAGAGATAACTTTGATTACTTTAAATAAAACGGTTCTTCATATACAAAGGCTTCAGTGTCTAGTGTGGGGGCAAGGAGAGAACATTATATTGGCGACGAGGCTGTGACACGAACACCACCGATCAAAGTGGAAAGGAGCAACCACCCTCCACCTGCCCTACACCAGCCAAGGGAAGAACAGCAACCTGCAACCAGCACAAGCATAAAGCGTGGCAGCAGCGCAATAGCACGACGTGCCAGAACCCTAGCCACAAGGAATCAGGTCAGTGCTGCCCTAGGGACTAAAGCCCACAACCCAGCACCCTGGCAACCGAAGGCACCGTCACACAACCAGAGGAGGGGGTGCAAACAGACGACCCCACGCAGGCAATAAGGGACAATACCCCAGGCAGTCCCAGAGGTCAAAGTGACACCGCAGGGAGCGCAGGAACGTCCAGCGCGCCTGACCAAGTCAGAGCCCAAGCGGTAGAGCACAGAGGCGAGGCCAAGATGGCGAACCAAGCTACGGCCCTGATGGCCCCCATCCCATTCCTACCCAGACCAGGGGAACCCCAGTTAAAATGGGAGGATTGGAGGGAATACTTTAAGAACTATATAGAGGCACGAGAAGACGACAATGGAGAGGAATACACACCAGAAAGGAAAAAGAGATTGTTACTCCACAATCTAGGCCCGGAGGGGGTGAGAGTGTTCGCAAACATCGTGCCCAAGGAAAGGGGTGCAACAGAGACGGACGTCTTCAAAAACGCATTGGATGACCTGGACAACCACTACCGCCCTGCAGTGTGTGTCTCAATAGACCGTTACAACTTCCAACAAAGGAAGCAAGAGGCTGGTGAGTCTATAGACGACTACGTAGCTGCGCTCCGACGTCTGGCCATCACATGCCGATATGGGACTCTACAGGAGGAGTATATTAAAGACTAGATAGTCATGCATACCACCAACAGGGCTGTCCAGGACAAACTATGGGCACAGAGTGAGACCTCACTCAAAGAAGTCATAGCGATGGTAAAAAAGGCAGAGATGTCGAAACGCTGCGCAGAAGCGGCCAAAAGAGAGAGCACACAGCGGCAAATGATTAACAAGATAGACGAGGCCTCAACATCCAACAGACAAAAAGGATCCTATGGAGAACAGAGGAAGGAGTCCAAATGGGCTGGGAAACAGACCGGCCGCCCCAGCTCAGACAGCAAATTCTCTTGCTATAGATGTGGCAGCACAGCGCACTCGGCTCAGGATAAGCGCTGTCCTGCGTTTCGCGCCAGATGCGCGTTCTGCGGCCTGGTCGGCCATTTTGAAAAAGTATGCCGCAAAAAGGGGAGGAGGACCACCGTCCAGTGTGTGGAATCAGCGACGTCAGAAGTCAGTGAGGAAGACGACCTAGAAGACGGAGAAATGGTACTGTGTATAGAGGATCAAGTATTGGAAGTGACAGGGAAAAGCAGAGATAAACCCCGCACGGACATGCACATAGGGGGAGTGAAAGTACATGTGGCTGTCGACTCAGGTTCTCCCTGGACCATAGTACAAAGATCCATATGGGAAGAAGATTTCGCACCAGCTGTTGGGCCAGACCTATGGCCGCCAGACATCAGGCCCATCTCATACACAGAGAACGCCATTCCCTTGGTGGGCTGCCGAGACTTCAAGTTTGAATTTAGGGGGAGGTCAGCCACCTGCACACTGTACGTCGCGGAGAAGGGCCCATCGGTACTAGGATGGAGAGACGCAGGGGATTTAGGGATCATACTCAATCCCGGCGGGAAAGAACAGATACTCTTGACGGATGAGTGGCCTCTCACGAAAGAAGAAGATTGGAAAGCTGCCTACCCCAAGGTATTCGAGGGTACCGTAGGGAAACTGGACAAATTTGTCCACAAAATGGTCCTCAAGGAGGGAGCAATACCAGTGACGCACAAAGTCAGGAACATTCCCATATCCACCAGCGAAGCGGTGCAACAGGAATTGCAGAGACTGGAGAACCAAGGCATCATAGAGCCAGTGGACAGTTCGGAGTGGTTGTCCCCCTTAGTTGTGGTCAAGAAACCAAATGGAAAGGTTCGTCTCTGCGTGAACCTCCGCGAGCTCAACAAATGCCTCATTGTGGAGAAGTTTCCCCTTCCCAGAATCGAGGAGATGTTGGCAAGAACAAAAGGCATCACCCATTTCTCCACCATAGATCTCACGTCTGCATACCATCAGATTGAGCTGCATCCCACGAGTAGAAAGTACACCTCCTTCATCACACCCTTCGGGTGCTATCAATTCCGCAGGATGCCCTTTGGGCTGGCGTCCGCAGCGGCTGTATTTCAAAAGTTGATGCATCGGTTGTTTAAGGATATATCAGGAGTGCAGTACTTTCAAGATGATATTCTGGTGATGGGCTCCACCAAAAAGGACCATGACAGCAAACTAACCAGAGTCCTTGAAGTGTTACAAAACAAAGGTTTAACTGCGGAGTGGAGCAAATGTAAGATCGGGATGCCCTCTGTCACCTACTTGGGTCATGAAATCGGAACACATGGTATATCTCCGAAGGAACAAAATGTGAGGGCCATCAAGGATGCCAAAGCCCCGAGTACCAAGGAGGAAGTGCGGTCATTCCTTGGAATGGCCGAGTATTATAGCAAATTCGTGAGACACTTTGCCACCAAAACGTACAGAATGCGACAGCTCATCAGGGACAAGGTGAAGTTTGAATGGGACATGGATGCGCAAAATGAATTTGAGATGGTAAAGGAATGCATCAGCCAAGCAGTTCCCTTGCAAGGATATGTCTCCGCAGGCAACACCATCGTCACAACGGATGCAAGTGACAAAGGCTTAGGGGCAGTGTTGGCACAAGAGAGGGAAGATGGATCCGTGGAAACCATCAGTTTTGCCTCACGTGCTCTCTCCCCGACGGAACAACGCTACAGCGTCATCGAAAAAGAGATGCTGGCAGTCACTTGGGCCATGGGCAAATTTAGACAGTTCATTTGGGGAACCAGGTTCAAGCTCCAAACGGATCATAAACCCCTGGTCAAGGTCCTGACGTCCTCGGGCCATGACACGGCAACCCCAAGAATTTCAAAAATGACACTAAAACTACTAGATTACACGTATGATGTGGAGTATCTGCCAGGAACTCGAAACAGGGTGGCAGATTATCTCAGCCGAGCTTCGGCAATGGAGGAAGCGCCGGAGGTGGTCCCGGACAAAGAGGAGATGGTAGCCAGCATGGAAGACCATGAGGTAACGATTAGCAGTCAAGAATGGGCGGCTGCGTACGAACAAGACGCGGAGAAAGTGGAGATAAAAAGACACCTTACGTCAGGATGGCCGGACAAGAAGAAGCTCACAGAAGGAGTAAGGAAGTTCTATGAGATGAGAGAAGAACTGTCCGTGAGCGATTCAGGGATCTTCCTATACAGAGGAGAAAGGGTAGTACCACCGGAAATCCTGATACCCAGATTATTGAAACAACTTCATGAAGGACACCTGGGCATCGTAAAGACAAAGGCACGAGTCAAGCAAATGTATTGGTGGCCAGGCATGGATACCCAAATAGAAAGGCAAGTAAGAGAGTGCGGACAGTGCCAAGGAGCGGACAAAATACTTCGACCCCTCAGACCAGCCTTGGGAAAGTTTGAGACCCCTCAAAACCCCTGGGAGAATGTAGCCATAGACATACTCGGGCCCGTCTTGGACAGCAGAGGGGTGAACAAATATCTGTGTGTAGTCATAGACAAGTATTCGAAATGGCCTGAAGTCGATATACAAGAATCCATGGACACTGACACAGTTTTGAGGTTCTTGACGTCCTTGTTCTTAAGAGAAGGAATACCAAAATCTATTCTCAGTGATAACGGACCGCAGTTCGTCTCGGACAAATGGAAGCGATTCATGAAGAGGAACGGGATTGAATCGAAACACACAGCAATCTATCACCCAGCCTGTAACGGCCAAGCAGAGCGGTTCAACCGTGTGCTAATGGGCTCCATACAAGCAGCCATCTCGCAAGGAAAGGACTGGGAGACCGAAGTGATGAGCATGCTGTGGGCTTACAGGATCACCCCCACAGTGGTGGGGTACAGCCCTTTCCAAGTGCTGAGAGGCCGCCTCCCATTCACTCGGGACAACGTGGTGTGGAGGGAGAAAACCATCACCAGCAAGTGGTCCCCGGCTGTAGTTCAGCACAACCTTGAGAAGGCCCAGAAGATCTATGCGGCCCATTATGACCGACGACGCAACACGAAGGAAACAGAGCTGGAAGAAGGAGAATGGGTCAGGGTCAAGCTGCCCACCCTACAAAAGAAAGGAGAAAGCAAGTATAGTCAACCCTTACAGGTTAAGGAAGTGCGAGGAAGGGCAGCTCTCCTCAGCGATGGCAAGGTATGGTCCCAAGACCGCATGGCCAAAGTCAACAGGATAGTGACGTGGCCCAAATCAGAGATGGAGGAGATCCAGGTGGGGTCTGAGGAAATGAGGCCTCCCTTAATGCAGAGCGCAAACGACCTGCTGGAAGGAGTGGGAAAGGACAGAGAAATGGGAACTCCTACCACAGGGTCTACCAACGAAGATGATACACCTGCCGGTGAAGAACAGGGAGAAGATCAGAGAGACGGTGAGAGATTAATGGGAGAGAGAGCGATGGAGGAAAAGATGCCGGTAAGGTGCACCCGCAGCGGCAGGACAGTTAATGTGCCCTCCAGATATAGAGACTTTGAAATGAGTGGACACTAGAACTGATACTGGTATATGCTAAATTGTCAATGTTAAAGGGGGGAGATATGTGGTGAGCGCTCTAGTCTACGAGCGTGAACGCGATGACGCGTCACGCCGTAGGCGAGAGCGGAAGGCGCACGCATGCGCAGAGGACACTTTAGTGAAGGCGCGAAACGGGGAATGATCAGTTAGCGACCGGAGCTCAACCTGTTAAGACGCTCAGCGCTTTATGCTAGAGATAACTTTGATTACTTTAAATAAAACGGTTCTTCATATACAAAGGCTTCAGTGTCTAGTGTGGGGGCAAGGAGAGAACATTATACCTGGAAGCGGGCAACGGTTGAACTCCCTTCCATAAATACTAAACAAGATAAGCGCGAAGGGCATGGTTGGGAATGGAGCAGTGGTGAGCCTAAAACAAGTCATATGCAGAGGTGACATCATCTCCTCAGAGGAGAGTTTGTTTAACATGAGAACAACCAGCCGCAGCCTCGCAGAGCAATACTGGTGCCTAAAAAAATAAGTTAGCAATCTGGCCTAACAAAAAGAACTGCCGACTTTGTGCCTGGAGAACAGGGTAGTCTCGGAGTCGGCTCTACAAAACACATTAGGACGGTAACAATTCAATTTAAATGCATAACAAATATAATTATACAGTCACAGGATCAGGTCTCCATACATTCCTGGAGCAAAAGAAACCAAGCGGGAGCGATAAGTGCACAGAGCAAGCGCCATCGGTGACTGATGAGCTGAAAACAAAACATGCAAATGTCGTGTTTGTTAGCTCCAAAAGGGAAAAATCAACAAAAAACCCCCCAAGAAAGAGTGAACATAAAAGCGTAGAATTATCCCCAGGCGTGAGACTGGATCCGGAAAACTCTTTGCCACAGCATCCTGCACGCCGGGGGAGGGGTGGCATCCCGCGACTCCGCCCAGGGGTCGTCCGCGCACGTGAGGTCAGCGAGATCACATAAGCCCCACACCGGCGCGCCTACGTCAGTTTTCTTCTGAGAACTTTTCCGCGCCACAACGATTTGCCATCAGACAAAACTGTAGGAACATGGGAACAGTGTGCGAAGGAGCAGAAAAACTGGAAAAGAGGAATGGTGACGAACAACACCATAAGGAGCAGTGTCAACACCGCAGCACCCAAAGGAAGGGAGAATAAGAAAGAACAGACTACAGCCCTGAGAAGCCATCCTGCCAGTATGTAGATAGCCCTCTCTCGCCCCCCCTCCTCCTGGAGACAGGGAACACATGCAAAAATGTCATGACAACATGCAGCATGACTATAACCCCAACAAGGAACATTGAAGGGGAAACGGTGTCAAGACAAACAGGAACGACAACTTCCAAGGTAACCCCAGCACAGTGCGATAACCCCCCCAAGGAAAAAAGGGGCAAGGGTACGGATGGAGGGCCCCAACCCAGAGGGTTAGCAGAGGGGTCAGCACTCTTAGTAACCAAAGGGGAGAGGTAGGGGAGGGAAGAAGAGAAGGCAATCTCTGATCCTGGAGCAGAGCATAGGGGCACAGGAGCAGCCATAAACCCATCCTGCAGTGCGCCAAAGAGGAGGAAAGGAACAAGAAAGAAGACGTATCCTCCCGTCAAAAAGGGCGAAAGAATGCACTCACAGAAGGCATAGCCACCCACCGGGAGGCGAGTGCAAAAGACCAAGCCAAAGGTCCTCGCAGAACGGGGAGGAAGGGTGGGTTGTGAAGGAATCTGCGGCTAGAATCGTCTCTACCAGATACATCGTAACCAAAGGTAAGTAACTCGTACATCTGATAGAGACTACTAGCCGCAGATTCTTTCATGTATAATAGATACCCTAGCAATACCAAAGGGGAAGGAGGGACTGCGAAAGGATCCCACCAGCCTGGACATCACAGAGGGCCCGACAGGGGACCCGAGCCACGGACAAGGTGAAAGCCCTGTCCCCCCCAGACAAGAGGAACCCCTACACACAGAACACCAACCCCCAGAGGGATGTAGGAAGAAAAAAGAAGCCCATACACTCACAACAGGAGAGCCAAGGGCAAGGCCAGAGAGGCCGAAGCACCCCACTCCATCACAGGGCAACAGAGCTTCCATCCAATGCCAGGACAAGGAAGAGGAGAAGAAAGCCCAGAGGCCCAAGGAAACGAGGGAAAAGAAGGCGAGCCACCCTAGACGGAAGGCAACAGACCAGATAGAGCGGCACCAACAGTAATAAGCCGCCGAAAGCAAAAAGAACCGCCCGGGGCCCCAAGAAAACCGGGGAAGCGACGCCTAACAAGGGAAAAACACAGAATCATCCCAGCCCGCAGGACAGGAGCGGGAAAGTGAGGAAAGGCCTGGACACACCACTACGAGGGGTCCGCACATACAGCCTAAAGAAGCAATAGCAACAACGTAAACGCCATGGAAAGTATGGACCCGAAGGCAACCCTAACTCCCTAGAAGATTGCAAGCTATATAACAGCTACCACTACCCTACATAGGGTAAGATAAGTCCCAAGACATGGGAACCCTCTTTGGAAGAAACTTCTGCAGCAGAGGAAGGAATGAAAGAGCCACGGGGAAAAAACCCTGCGGAAGGCTTGTCAAGCAGTCTAAGAGAAAACAGAAGGGCTGATCTGAGGGCCAAGTCCGTACAGACAATTCCAGCAAAAACCCACGGTCAATGAAGGGGGCCGTCCAGCAGCTAACAATGCCACAGTCGCAGCAAGAAGGACTCGAGTGGTAATAAAACACACTCCACAGCAAGGGCAACCGGCCCAAAAGAAGGTCCAGAACTGGCTCAACTCAGCAATCACTGAGGAGGGGAAGGAGGAGGAGGAGGATAAGGAGGAGGAAGAGGACGGAGCCCTGCCAAGAACCTCTGGATGGTGGAGTCCGCCGGGACATGGAACAACAGGGTGACATCGAATGGAAGATCAATCAGCCGCTCCGGAACATTTTCAGGGAACACGCCTGTAACGACAGGATAATTTGCCCTATTTGGATTAGTGATGACTAATAGTCCACTGCCATCTCAGTATATTACTTTTCCTTTATTTCAGCCTATTTGTAGGGTTTTGCCTATTGGCTTTGGCATGTCATCTCAGTATATAGCTATGAATCCTTTATTTTAGCCTATTTGTAGGTTTGCCTATTGGCTTTGGCATGATTCTGTGCCTTTTTCCCCTTAGTTAGGCCTGAAGGCCCGAAAACCATAGGGCAGCCATCTTGTATGGCTGTCTCATCCATTTTAGATAGTTGCCTCTGCTGACTGAGGCCTTGCAGAGCAAAGGTAATATTTATAGTTACGCTGTTATTCGCTAGCTGGAAAACCGGTCAAGACCGGCCCTTATCGAAGAATGTATTTTGTTCTCTGGTGGGAGACGCAACATGCAGGTGGCCACTGCGGACGGCGTGAGAAGCCAGAGGCTGGTACAGGAATTCGGTGGGAGTCGACTGAAGACTGGAAATTTCCATGAGTAGAGAGCATTCCATATTATCAGAGAGCAGAGAGGCAGAGCTGGCAGAAGGATTTTGGTACTGAAGAGAACAGTCAGAAGGACTTTGGAGTTGAAGAGAATGGTCAGAAGGATTTGAGCAGTGAAGCTGTGAGTTTAACCCCTTCACTGTGGCGGCTATTCCGCCGCAGTGCCAAGGGGGCGGGGCGGCCGCGCGGCGGTCGAATGCTGGTGACGGAACCGCTCCGTCACCAGAGTCGGTTGAGCTATGCTGATGACGGAGCGGTTCCGTCATGGCCCGCCCCGCTCAATAGAACGCTCAGCGCAGGCGCGAAATTCGCACCGCGCATGAGCGTTCTATTGAGCGGGGCGGGCCATGACGGAACCTCTCCGTCATCAGCATAGCGCACCCGCAGCTGATGACGGAGCGGTTCCGTCATCAGCGTGCAAGGGGTTAATGAAGAAGCAGTTGCCAGTCAGATGGAAGAGTTGGAGCTGCCATTTGGAGCTTTAGAAGCAGTTGAACCAGTGGAGTGAAGTTAGCACGTTGTTGATGGCGCAGAAGAGCGAGTTATGATTCCACCAGAGAGAGAGGAACAGACAGCCGTTGGTGATGGTGCCATGGAGATGGAGAGAATCTCAATTCCACCAGAGAGGGACAGAGAGTTGGACCCTTCTTGATAGGGTGAGGTATTCTTAAAATGTTTCTATTATATCTGCACACTTTTATTTCAGCTCACAATTTTTCACTTTTCTTTCAGCTCACAATTAATCACTTTTCTTTCAGCTGTTTGTATTATTATTGAATTCTATCATTGCGCTATATAGAGCATTAGTCATTCAAATCCTTGTCATTGTAATAAAGAGACCCCAGTCAAATTCTGTTTGTTTATTGTCTCTGAGAGAGAGTAAAGGGTTTAGGTACACTACTCAGGATCAAGGATGGTTGCAAACCAGAACATATAATTGACCCTTAGTTTCTGTGAAGGAAGGTCGGGCCCCTTGGTGCTGACAGAGAGATGGGTGATTCCTCTCTGGTGAAGGGAAATCGGCTCCTAAGCAGGAATGCCCAAATTGTTGATAGAGCTACCCCACATAGCATAGCTAATGTTAAATAAAGGGACCCCAGTTGCATATTTGAGTGTTGTTTCCATGACAGGACTAACCTTTCTTTTTAACCAGCTACTGACATGTTAGCAGGTGAGTGGACCCTTCTAGCAGGTAACTGAGAAATGGGGGACTGGGTAGTTTATGGCTGGAAGGAACTCCCAAATGATATAATCAGATAACTCTTCTAAATTAGTAATAGTACATATCGTCGGTGCACCTTAGGTGTACCGCCGACCCCTATAAAGTAAAGTCCACATTTGTAAAGCGCACAATCACCCGTAAGGGTCTCTAGGCGCTGGGGGCCGTCGGGAAGATTAAGCGAGCTATTGCCCAGAGTCACATGGTGCTAGGCTAACCTGCCTCCGGAGCCGGGGATCGAACCGTGGTCCCCAGATTCCAGCGTCAGTCGCCCTGGCCGCGGCGCCACACCTCTCCCTCTCCTATAGAACACCGCACTGGGGGACAACAGGTTCACCAGCGGGAAGCATAGATGGTATTGATCCTAAGAGTTAGGGACTAAATGGTTGCCAAACCTTAAAAACGAGGAGCCGACGGGCATTAAACGATGAATAGTCGGGAGGCTTGAATCCATTAAATAAATAAATAAGCCGACGGGCATTAAACGATGAATAGTCGGGAGACTCGAATCCATTAAGATGAGGTAAATATAGGATATAAGATATGGAATTCCTTAGATGTTAGCTGCATCTCTAATTGTACAGGTTTGTAAATAGCTAATAATCACCTTCTCAGGCAAATCCTCCATATATCTCGTAAATAGTGCACTGAGAAGAGTGTGTTTACGTGACGGCTGAGGTAGCCATTATTGATGAGCCACCTATTCTAAAAAACACAGTTGTTACAACGCCGTCCCGAAGCCAAGCATGGCGACGGAGGGCGACTGAGGAAGCCATGGCCCGGCCCAGCACCTCCGAGATGTCCAGAGCGGAGCAGAGAATAAAAGCTGCTAGTTCCCGGCCATCCAACGCATGATGCCGTAAGTCCACCTGAACAGTCTCCTGTGAAGCTGCGGATCCCAAGGACTCAGCCGAATCCCACAAACAAGAGGTGGCCCTAACCAGCACACATAAGGTGTTAAGGGCCCGCAGGGCAGCGCTGGACGAGGCGAACATGTTGCGCCCCCAAGAATCCAGCCAGTGAGCCTCCCTGGACGGCGAAGTCAACAGTGGCGGCAGGGAGGGAAAAGCAGTCCGCAAAAGTGGACTTGAGGCAGAGGGGTGGAGGGAAACACATGCCGGAAGGTGCGGGTGCAGAAGGTGTTGAGGCACCGGATCCCCTGAATCGGGGCGCCTTCAGGCCCCTGTCAGGGAAGAAAGAAGCGAACCCTGAAGGGAAGCAACAACTGCCTCCCACCAGATCCCTGGTGGAGAACCTCCAAGAGATGATCTGCCAGAAAATAAGCAATCGGGTCACCCATGCACAGAATGCCCATAGCAGAGGACACCGTGTGAGCGAAGGCAGCACCCACCTCTGTATGGCCCCGCAGTGGAGAAAGCAGCTCTAACTAAGGCGGCCATCCCCAAAGCCAAGCGGGGCGGGCAAAGGCCAGACCTGGAAGTCAGAAGGGACCGAAGAGTGGGGGACCTGTACATCCTCCGGCGAGCACCCTGGCCTCGAGAATGGCGGAAAGCCACCCTTCGATGACCCCGGCAAAAAAGCCACCACGCGGCGACCTGTCTCCGGGGAGGATGACACCAGTATGCACCCAACCTCCAGAGAAGAGGGAGCGTCCGAAGACGAATCTGCGACTTGACGCCTGTCTGGAGCCGTAGAGTCCACCGCCTGAGGCAGGACGGCAACGCCATCCGGCGCAGAAGGAGATGCCAAATAGGGCTCCCCTAAGCCACACCGCGCCATGGACCGGAGCAGAGCCGGATCTGAAGTGGCCAAGGGGCAGCGGCGGAACGGCGCAGACTCAACCTCCACTGAGGCAGCCGCCTGCGTGGAGGAACGAGAGGGATCAGGGGAGTGACACTAAGTCCTCCGCCAGCCTCAGCCCAGCATGTGACGGAGGTGGCCCGGTGATCCATGCGGCGCCGCCAAGTCCGACTCAACCTCCGACTCACCCTCCGATGAGGTAGCCGCCTGCGTGGAGGGACGAGAAAGGCACGGAGGACGACGAGGGGTCCCCATCCAGCCTCGACCCAGAGCGGGACGAGGAGGGTCCACCGACCCCTGTGGTGCCGCCCGGTCCAGCAGCTGCAGGCGCCGTAGCAGCGTCACCTCAGCCTTAGACAGGACCACTTGTCCAAGGACCGAGAGGGGCTCGGGGATGCGACCCGAGCCCTGGCGACCTCCCGCGACTCTACAGCGACTCCTGCAGGAGTTTGCGGCGAGGCAGAGGCGCCGTGGTCCGTAGGAGGGAACCCCGAAGGGCCGCACCCCAACAGCACCACATCTTCAAAGTCTGGAGCCGAACCAGTCCGTGCCGGAGCCAGAGCTACCGGCGACGCCGCGGAGGGCCTACCCAATGCAAGGGATCCGCTGACGCCCCAGGAGGGGAAGGAGGAGGAGATGCCAGCGAGGCCTGCAAGGCCGCCACATTTGTCTCCATCTGGACTCTCGATGCCCCTTGACCAGGAAACAGTGGATAGGAGGACGACATGCGGGGCCGCGTCACCCGCGAAGAGCCCACACTCCTGACAGGCCGAACACAAGCCCCCGCGGACAAACTGCGACACTTACCCACTGGGGAGATACGCTCTTTCGACATCGGAGAGGGACGAGGACGCAGACGACGGGCGTATCTGAAATAGTCCACCAAGACTGAATGAGGGGATGAAGCCGACCTTGAGAGATGCGCCGAGAGTAGTTTCATCCGGCGCTCCCACCGCGACTTCGGCTTCAACTGTTGGCACACCTCACAATCAGTGGTGCCGCGATCCTCCCCTAAACACCACATACAAATGAGTCGAGGCTTCGTCGCCGACATTAGACTCCCACAAGACGTGCAAGACTTGAAGCCCGAAGGCATTCGCACACTGTTCACCAAAAAATAGCACAAAGAGGGGGGGGAAAAAGGGGGGCCCGAACAGAGACCGGATCTGCGTTGCAAGTGAAAAAGGAAAAAACTGAAGTAGCCGCGCCGGGGTGGGGCTTATGTGACCTCGCTGGGATGCTGTGTCAAAGAGTTTTCCAGATCCAGTCTCACGCCTGGGGGTAATTCTTCGTGAAGGAATCTCTGGCTAGTAGTCTCTATCAGATGGAGGGACTACTTTTATCTTCTTTTATTGCGGATGCCCTCATTGCTGTGCTGACAGTTTAATGCGCTAAGGCGCATGCATTTATTTTTAAATAAAAATCAATTTGCTCTTACTAGTGACAGTATTCTTCTGTGCACCCTACTTACCTGAGGAGGAGGTGTGCTTCCCCTGCCCCGTTCCACCACGGCTTCTTGTGCCGATTGAGTGGAGGGCAGGGCGCCATCTTGGTAGGAGTCCCGGATCCCGGCAGAACTGTTGGCTGCGGTCTAGCTGGGGAGGGAGTTTTACATAAAATGCACATTATCCTGGATGTGCAGCGTAAGCGTCCAGGGGGCGTGCCAAAGGCAAGCCCGTCTGAGCCCATCCGCGCCCTGGGAGCTTCCAGCGCCAGCCTTGCTGCCAGAGCCCCGGCTGAGGTGCTGGGTGGTAAGAGGGTGTATAATCGCAAGGATCTCATGGCGCTGAACGTTTCAGAATGTAAAGGATGTATGCAGTGGGAAGTTCTGCATAGCCTCTATAAGTCGTGTCCCTCTTGTAAATTCAACCTCCAGCTAAGGCGCATAGAACCCCCCAACCAGCTGGAAGCGAGACTAGGAGTCATGCGGCACTTATTAACTCCCATTCAATGGCCATGCACGCAGCGGATATTTATGAGCTTCTCTCCGATGCTAAACTAGATAGTTTATTCATAACCAAGACGTGGCTGAATGATTCTTGTGCCCCGGTGGTGGAGCATGCTATTCCCAGGGGCTACAAAATCGTCCGAGCCGACCGGAATACTGGGAGAGGTGGTGGAACCGCAGTGGTGTTCAGGGATACTTGGATTTTCCAGTGAGGTCTCTGGCGAGTTGGGGGAGGGTGAGACCTTGGACTTCACCCTTATTTTATCTCCTCATTTCACGCTGGAGGCACGTTGGTGTATCACCCGCCTGGCCCGCCCGCAGCGTTTTTAAAAGCCCTGGAAGATGTTAACATTCCTCACGCCCTCCGCTTCTCCAAGTTCTTACTCCTGGTGGATTTTAATATTCACCTGGACGCACACGAAGCCCCTGACTCCAGGGCTCTCCTGGACTCATTCAACCTGGCTCAGCTGACCCAGTGGGTCAAGTTGCCGTCGCGCTCAGGAGGCCACTTACTGGACCTAGTTTGCACTAATTTTGATCGGTCTATAAGGGAACCAGAACAAGTTACCTGGTATGATCATTATCTGATCAGGTTTTCGAGGTCCATGGGGAAGTCTCCGCGTACTTCCTGGCACCCGCCCCCAGAAGATTTATCTTCCGGAGTTCTCTGAAGCTTTGCTTCAGGCCCGCCCGGCACCTGCTCTTGATCTTGCTGGGGCGGTGGATTGCTTTGCCTCCTGGATTAGCCGAGGGGTTAGCTCTACTGCCAAACCAGCTTCTAGTGCAAAAGAGCGATTTCCACCTTCGAAGTCTTGGTTTTCGGATGCCCTAAAAGAGCTGAAATTGGGCTGTAAAAAATTGGAGCACAGCTGGCGTCAGGAGTACTGCCCTTCCACTAAGTCTGCGCTCCGTACAGCCCAGAGGGAATATTACACTGCTATCAGGAAAGCGAAAAAGTAACTACTATGCTGGGCGGATTACCAGAGCTAACAACAACAGTAAGGAGATCTTCTCTATTGTTAAGAGCTTTTTATCACCCTGCGCAGAGCAAAGGACTCTGCCAGCCTCTACACAATGTTGTGAGGACCTGTCTTCCTTCTTTATTGAGAAAATAGCAAAGATTCAGGACAGCTTGGGAATTTTTTCCCATGGACAGAGGACTGCCCCTTTGGCACCCCCTCTGATTTCTAGTCTACCCACCTCCCTGTTTATGCAATTTCTGCCTGTGGCTGAGCCTGACATTTTAGCTATTCTGAAATCAGGCTCGCCTACTGATCCGTGCCCGGCCCGAGTTTTAGCTGGCGTAGCTGAGGTTGTTTGCTCAGAGGTAGCTGAGATTATCAATCTCTCCCTTTAGACTGCCACCGTTCCCGTGTGCTGGGAGCAGTCTAAACTTTTACCCCTTCTTAAAAAATCTTCGTTATATCCCTCTGTTCCATCAAATTATCGTCCCATCTCTCTTCTGCCAGCTTTGGCAAAAGTCTGTGAGAAGGTGGTATTCCAGCAGCTTGAGGCCTTCGTGGAAACATCTAGTGCTCTGCACCCTGCTCAATCCGGGTTTAGAGCCTCCTATAGTACGGAGACTGCGCTGGTGGAAATGACTGAGGCGATCAGGGAGTGCCTAGATGGAGGAGGCAGGGCGGCTTTAATTTTGTTGGACCTCTCTGCCGCCTTCGATACGGTGCCCCACCAACTTCTTGCCCGGTTGTCATCTATTGGCATTGCTGACCCTGCATTGGAGTGGATAGAATCCTTCTTGGACGATCGTACTCAGCGGGTCTGGATGCCTCCCCATTCGTCCTCCATGAAGAAACTTTCAACGGGAGTGCCTCAGGGCTCCACGTTGAGTCCCCTGCTCTTCAATATATATCTGACCGCCCTGATTTCTTTAGCGGAGGAACTGGGTGCAAAAATTATAGTCTACGTGGATGACACCCAGCTGCGATTTACTTGGAGGGGTTCTGATCTGGATACCAAGGCCGCTCAGATTTGCCTTTCGTCTGTCTTCCACTGGCTTGCACATGCCCAACTTAAAGTGCAATGAGGATAAATCGGAGGTACTCCTGTATGGCCAGTTCCCCCTGCCTTCAGAGAATCTTTGTTGCTTCCTAATGTTCCATGCCCCAGCTCTGTGGGTGACCCGGCAAAGAACATGGGGTGTGGTTTGGTGAAGATCTACAGTTTGAAAAACACATTTAAAAAATTACTGGAGTCTGCTTCGGGACCCTAAAGGCCTTACGAAGGTTCTTTCCCCTGCTTCCGAGGGAGGCTAAAGCAATGGTAGCGCGCGCCCTCATCCTCTCCTGCCTTGATTATGCCAATGCTTATTCATTAAGCATGTCATTTAACCGTCTGTTCACTACTGCGCAGCATGTTTATCTCACTCGAGACCTCACCGCGGAATCTTAAATAAGCTTGCCCGGGTACCCGTCCCATCCGTGCACAGTGTCCAGAAAACAATGGCCCCAAATCAACCTGCACGTCACCTTTCATTTCAATGCAGTATTTGCGCATTACAGACCCGGCAGGCACTGACGGCATGAAACGCCATGATCCTAAACCGCGTCATTTCACTTCACGTGCTTCTCTTGTATATACTTAGGCACAGTAACTGTAAAACAATTCGTTCATTTTATTTCATGCAACGCCCCTACTAGTCCCCCCACTGCGCCGGAAATTGCATGTGACTTCACTTGATTTTAATTGCCATCTGTTGCACATGAAAAACACACTTTTGTTTTGGATGGTCAGATATGTTACATGCTAATGCTAGTACTTACCCTTGTTTTCATTTTTCCTCCCCCTTTTTTCTGAAAATTTGTATGTATAAATATATGTGTAGGCCAAAAATTGCCTAAAGATTTTCAAGACAAGCTTTTTTATTCTCTGTCCTGAAGATGATGCCACTCATTTCACAATAGGCATCGAAACGTCGTCGACATTTTAGCGTCATATGTAAAATGAAAAGTATAAATTGTATACAATGATGCTTCTAAAATGTATTTTTGTCTGTTCACTGAACTACTAGTATACAGACCGCCTTGTTCGTTCTAACCCCATCCCCTTGTTTTGTCTTGTCCCCTGTGGGTTGCTGGCTGCACCCACTGTGTAAAAAATCCTCTTTATTCTTGCTTATCACTTTAATTAAAATTCCTGTCCGGCTGGACAAAGGTCATACATACTATTGAGCGTATGTCTATCATTTTTGCGAAAGATCCCTGAACTACTAGGGACCCCTGTTTTTTGTAATACGTTACTGCCCAAGGTCCCTAGTGCTATACCTTTGGGTTCCCTTGTTTTGTATAAAATAATGTAGCGCAACTGCCGAGTTGCAAGGGATTGTGAATCCTCACCCCTTTTTACAAGTGGGTTCTCCAGTAATTCTCCTCACTTTCACGGTTGCACTTACACACTATTTCTCCTTCCTAGCCAGGCATGTCTGACCACCCACCCCTCTACACTCTCGAGTACATAAATAAAATTCTAGGAGGCCCATCACTCCTCTCTGATTCCTCTGAAACACCAACTGAGACAGGTACCACAGTAGTTGAGGAACTAGAGAAAATAAAGAAAAAGGAAGTAAGACTAACATTAATGATAAAACTTCTTACAGACTATCTCAAAGCCAACATAATACCAGTCGGTCTCCAAGTTCGAAATATTCCGGGGGTCTTCACGGACAACCCGAAGTATTTAAACGGATTTAGCTACATTAGCACAACCTGTTCCAGGCACTGGATGGTGCTTGGAATTGGTATCGCTACAGAGGAGCTGGAAAAAGTCATTGTTGAAATTTGTGACCTAGAACAACAACTTAAAGACAAGAACACCAATACTGAAGCTAAGAAACTTCTCGAAAAAATAACCAAAACTATTGAGGAATTCCACAAACTTGAATTTAACAAGAAAGCCACCAAAGTCAAAAAAGACATTAAAAACTTCACAGGAAAGAGCATACCCTTACTTAAATAAGGAATATTATATCAACCGTTCATATAGTGGCCCTCAAAACCAAAGACCTTGGGGAAGGTTCAACAGAAAGCAAAACTTTGTAGGTTTTTCTGACAGCTCGGGGGACTCTTCTGAACAATCAGATCCAAGTGATAGCCCAGGTCCCTCCCATAGGAATTTTTTAGGGCGAGGCAGAGGCCAATCAGAACCCCCAGGGGCAGGGAGAGGCAAACAGCCACAGAGATGGCCCAATCGCCAGAATCCTTCAGGCGAACGGTTCACCCGTCGACAACACTACCAATGGTAGACGGTAGCCAAATTCCTGTTCCCCAAAATGATGAAATGTTACCAATTTTGAATCTTGCCTTACATGAGCTTTCGGGTAATGAATTGTCATTACTCACAAAAGGTCTTTCATTTGTCCCAACTATTCGCCCTAACTTCATTGATGCTCAAACCGAGCTCTTAAGATTTTTCAGAAAGATCAGACTTCACAGTTTTTTTCTGTTGAACCCTACCCCCATGAAGCATTCGAACACTCCTTTCAAACCACCATCGAAATTTTCACCTACCGGCAGCATGGTCCCCCCGGAAATACCAACCTTTGAGAAACTTGTTCTCAACGACCTTGCCGCTTTAGAAAAACAAAAATCATTTATTCCGTACAATATCACAATTGAAGAAAAGAAAGCCCTGACCACCGTGAAAAATAACCCCTTCATTGTAATAAAACCAGCTGACAAGGGAGGGGGTATTGTGATTCAGGAGATGGATAACTGTAAAAATGAGATCCATCGCCAACTCGCTAATACCGAACACTACTGCAAACTACCACGTAATCCCACAGAAGAAATACAGAAACTGATTTCCGAGGTTACCAATGATGCCCTAGAACAGGGATACCTTTCCAAGAAGAAACATGAGTTCCTTAATACTAAGGCTCCCCGGGTACCAGTTATCTACTGCTTACCCAAGATTCACAAGAATTGTGAATCTCCACCTGGTCGCCCAATAGTCTAGGGGTGCGGCTCTGTCCTGGAGCCCCTCGGGCACTATATTGACTATTTTATCAAACCATTTGTCCCTGAGACCCTATGTTATATCAGAGACATCATGTCAATGAATAATATGGTTGAGGAATACCCGTTTGATCCCACATCCAGCACCATGTGCACGCTGGATGTGGAATCTTTATATACCAACATCCCACAATACGAATCACTACGCGTGATTGAAAAAGTTCTCAACACACGCCCGCGCCCACACAATGTTCCGTCTCTATTTATCCTCCAATTATTGGAGATTTGCCTTACCAAAAATGTCTTTCTATTCGAGGGACAGTTCTATGGACAGGTACGCGGGTACATCTATGGGGGCTATTTTTGCTCCCAACCTGGCAATTCTGTACATGGATAATCTAGAGACATCCTGTATATTAACCGAATCAAATCCTTTCCACAGTTGCATTGCCCTGTGGAAACGATACATTGATGATATCTTTATGATATGGAGCGAATCATTCGAATCGATAACACACCTATTACATTGGCTAAACAACAACAGTAACGGCTTGAAATACACACTGGCCACGAGCAAAGATTCGATACCCTTCCTGGACTTAGAAATCAAACACACAGAGGGCCGCTTGACCACCAGCCTCCACAGAAAACCCACTGAACGAAACACCTTGCTGAACTATAGCAGTCACCATCCCCGGGCCCTCAGAGACTCGCTCCCATTCTCGCAATTCCTCCGCATACGCAGAACCTGCTATTTTAAACAGGACTATTTCTCTGAGGCCAGAACCCTGAGCAACAAGCTCAGAAATAGGGGATACCCGCGAAAGCTAGTACGGCGTTCTCTCACAAGGGCTTGGTACTGCCCCAGAGAAACCTTGCTAGAACCAAAACAAAAGAAAAATCAGGATAGACTTGTGTGCGTGACCACCTTCACCCCAGCTTCCAATGCCATAAGGAAAAGTGTCCTTAAACACTGGCCTGTGTTAAACGCAGGTACATTAAATCTGGAGCACCCTATTTTTGCCTTCAAGCGAGCAAAAAACGTAAAAGATCACTTGGTAAGGGCATCCCTACCACAACCTAACCTAAAAACTACAATAAACGATGCATGGGGTTTACCGGCACGAACAGGCCATGTTAAATGCGGTAGCTGTGTAGTATGTGACTTTACCATTGAAGGAAAAACATTTACCTACGGCACAATCACCTTTGAGAGAAAGCACTTCACTAATTGTAATTCTTCCAATGTAGTGTATGCCATATTTTGTCCATGTTTGTTAATATATGTCGGTCAAACTAGCCAAAAGGTAAAGTTGCGCATCGGACAACACCGAAGCAGAATCCGATGCAACACCCCTAATGCTCCCCTCGTTGAACATTTTAAGGACAAAGGCCATACTGAAAATGACTTAACTTGGACAATCATCACCATGGTAAAACCACCACCTCGGGGAGCAGAATATATCGCAATTATTGAATAAGGAGGAACTTCATTGGATATTGCGTACCAACAGTATCCATACAGGACTTAATCGCCTTGAAGATTGGGCATCCCTCCTGTGATCAAATGAATCCTTGAACAATTTTATCGTAATCCTTACTTCCTTCAGGCCTACACAAATGTCTCTTGATTTTATTTTGTGCATCTTTGTAAATACGTAACCATGTAAATATTCTGCATAATATAAATGTCACTTAAACTCACCACTCACCCACACCAAAATGTCCCCCACACTGTCCGAAACCCACGCCAATATGGCCGCCTTGCTGACCATGCTGAGTCCCTTGTCTATTTCCAAACACCACATGCTGAGTCCCTTGTCTATTTCCAAACACCACTTTATCTTCACTTCACTCACGAGCACTCCAGCGATCCCCGCCCATCTGAGCCCAGAATTGCCATCGAGCAACCCAACCAGGAAGTAAGTACTCGCTAAAGCGTAGCTCTCTCGCCTCTTTCTGAAACTTTAAAACCCTTCAGTAGCTGTAACTGTAATATAAATTAATTTCAACTATTTTCCCTAGTGAGACACGATCGGTCCGGTCTCCTATGAAGAGGCTTTCTTGCCCTGGTTTGGTAATTATATTGCGTGTACTTATTATGCGATTCAATTTTCATTTTAACCCTCGTAATTACCCCTCTCTACCCGCTTTTTGGCAGGAAAATGCTCAGATAATTGAGTACCCCACCATATGTCCCTTGATATTGGGCACCGCCCCCTGGAAATAAACCATGTTTGGACCTAAATCTGGTAATTCGTTCTGTTCACTACTGCGCAGCATGTTTATCTCACTCGAGACCTCACCGAGGAATCTTAAATAAGCTTGCCCGGGTACCCGTCCCATCCGTGCACAGTGTCCAGAAAACAATGGCCCCAAATCAACCTGCACGTCACCTTTCATTTCAATGCAGTGAGACGTATTTGCGCATTACAGACCCGCCCGGCACTGACGGCATGAAACGCCATGATCCTAAACCGCGTCATTTCACTTCACGTGCTTCTCTTGTATATACTTAGGCACAGTAACTGTAAAAGAATTTGTTCATTTTATTTCATGCAACGCCCCTACCAGTCCCCCCACTGCGCCAGAAATTGCATGTGACTTCACTTGATTTTAATTGCCATCTGTTGCACATGAAAAACACACTTTTGTTTTGGATGGTCAGATATGTTACATGCTAATGCTAGTACTTACCCTTGTTTTCATTTTTCCTCCCCCTTTTTTCCGAAAATTTGCATGTATAAATATATGTGTAGGCCAAAAATTGCCTAAAGATTTTCAAGACAAGCTTTTTTATTCTCTGTCCTGAAGATGATGCCACTCATTTCACAATAGGCATCGAAACGTCGTCAACATTTTAGCGTCATATGTAAAATGAAAAGTATAAATTGTATACAATGATGCTTCTAAAATGTATTTTTGTCTGTTCACTGAACTACTAGTATACAGACCGCCTTGTTCGTTCTAACCCCATCCCCTTGTTTTGTCTTGTCCCCTGTGGGTTGCTGGCTGCACCCACTGTGTAAAAAATCCTCTTTATTCTTGCTTATCACTTTAATTAAAATTCCTGTCCGGCTGGACAAAGGTCATACATACTATTGAGCGTATGTCTATCATTTATGCGAAAGTTCCCTGAACTACTAGGGACCCCTGTTTTTTGTAATACTATAATGCTTATTCATTGGCATTTCAGGCTATCTGGTTAAGAAACTTCAAATCATACAGAATGCCGTGGCCAGACTCCTGCTTGACATCTCTCGGAGATCTAGTGTCCGGCAGCATTTGCGGGATCTGCATTGGCTACCTGTGGCCCAGCGGGTGCAATTCAAGGCCCTTATCTATCTCACAGGGCCATTCATGGCCAAGGGCCGGCGTACCTGAGGAGGCGTTTTGTTCTCTATACGCCGAGTCCCCCTTTACGATCTGCCACTCAGCACCGGCTGGTCATCCGGCGGTTTCGTAGGGCAAGCTTGGGAGGCCAGTCCCTTTCTGTCAAAGCAGCAGCTGCCTAGAATGCCCTCCCCGTGGTGCTACAACATACACAGGACTTTTGCCTTTTTAAAAATTATTTAAAAACTCATCTGTTTAAACTGGTCATCTAATTCATCCTGCCCCTTCTTCCACAGCCCCAGGACACTCTAGAGTATTAGAGCGCGATCCAAATCTTTTTATAACACAACATATTCACCAATGAAAAGTCAGCATTTCTAAAGGACAGCAAGAGGAACCAATTACAAAATGTGTGTTTTGAAGCTTCGGTAACTATATATCTGTAAGAAACATTAGTTAGTTAGATTCCTTACCTTAGAATAACCCCCAGGCACAGACTGGACCCGGAAAGTTTTCGTCAGCAGTATCCCTACGCGTCGTTAGGCGTCATCTGCGGCTCCGCGTCAGTCGTTGGCGCCGTGATTGCCGGAATGACGTCGGAGTACTTAGACGCCGCCCTCGCGCGTTGCCATCAGTTCTGTACATAGCTTTCTGCGCCAGGAACGCAGAGCCATGCAAGAAACCGACACTGGCGCCATGAAACTAGGGCCCTGAAAGGGATGACCTTAACCCTAGATATCGGTTCGCAGAACGGGGAGAATGGGTGGGGCGGTAAGGAATCTAACTAACTAATGTTTCTTACAGATATATCGTTACTAAAGGTAAGTAACTTGTGCATCTGAAAGAAACACGTTAGTTAGATTCCTTACCTTAGAATAGAATAGATACCCCAGCAATACCAACCCCGGTGATGGGTCTGAGAACCAAGATCACACCAGGAAGTCCTGGAGAACCGACCGGCCAAAGAAGCCATCCTCTGGACTTGGCTGTTGAGGCAGTAGTGCTTGGCAAACGCGTGCAGCGAGGCCCACGTAGCTGCCTGACAAATGTCTTGTAAAGGAACTCCCAGGGCAGTAGTAGCCGTCGTGGCCCAAGTGGAATGGGCGCGCAGCCCCTCCGGAGGATCCTTTTTAGCCAAGGAATAACAGACCTTGATGCACAAAACGACCCACCGAGAGATGGTCCGTTTGTGCACCGCCCGGCCCTTCTTAACGCCCATGTAGCCAACGAAAAGTTGGCCGTACACCCGGAACTGTTGTGTGTGGTTCAGGTAAAAAGAAAGCGCACGTTTTGTGTCCAGACGGTGGAGCCTCTCTTCCTCTTTCAAAGGATGCAGAGGCGGAAAGAAGGTGGGCATGGTAATGGTCTGGCCGATGTGAAAGGCAGTACCCACCTTGGGTAGAAAAGAAGGACGAGTCCTCAGAACAACTTTGTCCAGATGGACAGAGGAAAGGAGGTTTAGAGGAAAGATCCTGGAGCTCACTCACTCTTCTGGCAGAGGTGATGGCAACCAGGAAATCAGTTTTGAGAGTCAGAAGACGAAGAGGACAGTTATGGAGTGGCTCAAACGGAGCACACATCAGATAGGTTAATACCAGATTCAAGTCCCACTGAGGCATTATGAAAGGACCAGGAGGAAACATGTGAGTAATGCCTTCCAAGAACCTATTTACAACAGGGGATTTAAAGAGAGAAGGCTGATCAGGAAGCCTCAAAAAGGTTGAAACAGCTGAAAGATATCCCTTGATGGTGCCCAAGTCAGAGCCTTGCTGGGCCAGGGAAAGAAAAGAAGAGGAGAACCTCAGAAAGAGGGGCGGAAAGGGGATCCACAGCCTTTGCTGTGCACCATGCCACAAATTTGTTCCACCTGCAGGCGTATACCGTTTCTGTGGAGGGACGCCTGGCTGCCAGAATGACATCACAGACTTCAGGAGGCAAGTCAAATGGCATCAACTGCCGCCGCTCAATCTCCACGAATGGAGGTGGAGGCTGGACAGGTACGGGCGGAAGACCGTCCCCTGCTGCTGCAACAGAAGGCCCTTCTGAAGAGGCAGTCGAATCGGGGGATCGATTGACAGACTGAGTAGCTCGGGATACCAGTATCTTCGTGCCCAATCCGGAGCCACAAGGATGACTTGGGCCCAGTCGCGCCTGATCTTCTTCAGCACTCTGGGCAGAAGTGGTATAGGCGGAAAGGCGTATAACAGACCGCAACTCCACTCACATCGAAAAGCGTCTCCGAGCGAGTGCCGCCTTGGAAACTCCAACACGCAGAACTGATGACATTGCGCGTTCTCTTCCGTGGCGAATAGATCTAACGAAGGCTTTCCCCACTGCTGAAAGAGACCTTGCGCCACATCAGAGTTCAGACACCACTCGTGATCCATCATGCACTAACGGCTGAGTTAGTCCTTCCTGGTGTTCAGAGAACTTGCCAGGTGTTGAACCACCAGGGTGATGCCCTGATGTTCCAGCCATGTCCAGAGGAGCAGAGCCTCCTGACAAAGGGTCCACGACCCCACCCCGCCCTGTTTGTTGCAGTACCACATGGCGGTGATGTTGTCCGTGAAAACCTGCACTACACTTTCCCGGACAGAGGGAAGGAATGCCTTCAGTGCCTTCAGTGTGATCTCCGCCTCTCCTATGTGGCCCCCCATCCCAGGAGGGACGCATCTGTCACCATTGTGTGCTCCGGTTGGGGAAGGGAGAGGGATCCGCCATTGACCCAATCACGGTCCGTGAGCCACCACTGCAACTGTCTTGTAGTGCCCTCCGAGATCAGGACGTGGTCGGACACGTTGCCCTGATGTTGTGCCCACTAGAACTTCAGGTACCACTGCAGAGCCCGCATCCGCCACCTGGCGTGATGTACCAGCAGGATGCAGGAGGCCATCAGACCCAGCAGCCGTAAGGTCAAGCGAACCGAAACTCAGGATAAAGGCTGAAAGATCAGAATCAGAGCCTGAATATCCCGAACCCGCTGCTCGGGAGGATAAACCCAAAACTGCGCTGAGTCCAGAACCGCTCCGATAAAGAGGAGCTTTTGGGAGATACTCAGGTGTGACTTCGGCACGTTGATGGAGAACCCCAGTGAATGCAGGAGGTTGGCCGTAGTCTGGAGGTGGGAGACGACTGCTTGGGGCTAGCCTGCCTTCAACAACCAGTCGTCGAGATAGGGGAAGACTGGAACCCCTGATCTGCGTAGATGAACTGCGACCATCGCTATCACTTTTGTGAACACCCGAGGGCACTTGTGAGGCCGAAACGGAGCACGGTAAACTGAAAGTGCTTGTGGCCCACCGTGAACCGCAGGTAACGCCAGTGGGCCTGTCAGAAGTGATGGTACGCCAGTGGAGCAGGTGATGGCGAACTCTGCCTCCCACTGGCGTGGAATGGGCCTGGAAGCACGGACTAGGAAGGCTTTGAGGCAGATGCTGCGGGAGCGGATGTGAACTGACCGGCTCTCTGTCCCCCTGCTCCACCACGGCGGAATGCAAGTGCGCGTTGAGGCTGGTTCTGCGGCCTGTGGCTGGATGAACATGCGGGGTTGCCCCTTCTGTGGCCACGAAAGGGGCGAAAGGCAGAAGGTTGCTGGCGCTGGGTCAACAGGCCCAAGGACTTGGCCGTAGCTCTGGAGTCCTTGAAGCGCTCAGCGCGCTAGCTGCCTTGTCGGCAAAGAGGCGACGGCCATCAAATGGCACGTCCATGAGAGTGCTCTGGACATCCTCTGAAAAGTTTGTGGACCTCAGCCAGGCGTGACGACGAATCACCACAGTTGTTGCCATCGCTCTACCTAGCTAGTCCGTGGTGTCAAGTCCACATCGGATGGAATACCGTGCTGCATCCCGCTCCTCAGCAAGAGCTTGGGCAAACCGTGCCCTGGCCTCCTCCGGACGCTGGGGCGACACGTCCGCCACCGTATCCCACAGAGAGTGGTGTAACGGTCCAAAAGGCATGCAGTATTAATGCTTCGCAACCCCAAACTGAGGGGGGAAAACAGTTTCTTGCCAAACTGTTCCATCCTTTTGGATTCCCGGTCCGGTGGTGCGGTCGGGAAGGCGGTCTGGGACGTGGAGGCCTGGATAACCAGACTCTCAGGGTGGGATGTACAGACAGAAAGCAGGGGTCGCCCGGAGCTGGGAGTTGGCGCCGGGCCATGTTCCGATCCACAGGAGGGACTGTGGTGGGCTTGGACCAAGTGCCCATCAGAACGTCAGTGAGGACCTCATTAAACTGCAGCAGAGGCTCCGAAGAACTTACTGGCGATTGAAGCACCTCGGTTAGGAGGTTAGTCCTCACGGCCGCTGCAGGGAGATCGAGGCCAAGGCTGTGGCTGCCCTGCGCAGCACCACTGAATAAGTAGCTCCCTCCTCCATAGCCACGGAAGGAGGAGAGATAAAACCACTGTCAGGGGAAGTGTCTAGACCACTGGCCTCCTCTAGCTCATCTGCCCAGTCCCGACTTAACTGGCACTTCTGTGCCAGAGGGTCTTCAGACCCCTCCCAGTCCTCCCCTTCATCCGTGTCCTGATAAACAGGCATAAATGACGGAGCTGGGTCATAAGCGAAGGGCTCACCTATAGACGCCGGAGACGGCGCCAAGTGGCGCCGCTCCGACGCTGGATCCAGACTGGGGCTGAAACCAGGGACGGCGTCATCCGAGGACAGCGCCGGGAGCAGCACCGTGGGCGTTGGCGCCAGCGGAGGAGTCGTAAGGTCAACTGGCGTCGACTGGGATCCAGGCCTGGATCCCACAGGGGCCTGCGGCGTCAGGACGAAGTCGACAACGGCGCCGAAGCCGCTGGCTTGCTAGGACCCCTAGTCGGACCTGCGGAGCCCAAAGGCACGCCGGCAGGCCTCGACGGCGGGAAGAGATTCCTCATGGCCACGAGGAAGTCTAAAACCTCATCCGGAGTCACATTGAGTCCAGGGACTGGAGGGTCCCTGGACTCAATGTGACTCCTGCAGCTCCAACGGAGCTGCGCTGGTGGTGCCACCCGAACCCTCGGCCGAGTCGCGCGAGGCTAGTCAGATGAGCGATATCGTCTCTTCTACTTTTTTTTGCCATGCCTCGACTTACCTGAGCGCGAGGATTTGGATCCTGACGAGGGGTGAGGACTGCTGCTCCGTGGCCGGTCCCTCGACTTCCTCCTCGACCGGGACCCCGAGGGGCACGGAGCCGACTGCCGGCTTTCGATGTCAAGTCCCGGCAGTCGGGGCATGACTTGTCATCATCGTCGGCCCCCAGACAGTAGAGAGACCGGCGGTGGGGGTCGGTAACCGACATCAGTCGGTGACAAGCGTCACACGGCTTGAAACCGGGTATCCCTACTGGCACCAGGAGTGGTAGTAGTCTCGAAAAAGACAGACAAAATTGTCCAAAAAGTTAGTCAAAAAATTACTAAGGGTAAGCTGTTCCCGGATCTGCGCTTGCTGGCGTGAAAAAAAGAAGAACTGACCTCAGCGCGCGAAGGGCGGCGTCTAAGTACTCCGACGATGTCATCCCGGTGATCACGACGCAGATGACAGATGCGGAGCCGCAGGCGGCGCCTACCAACACGCAGGGGTACTGCTGACGACAACTTTCCGGATCCAGTCTGACACCTTGGGGTTATTCTAAGGTAAGGAATCTAACTAACGTGATTCTTTCAGATACAGCATGTCTCGAAGAGACAGCGCATACGCTGCCTAGACGAGACCCAAAAAAGTGACGAACATTCTGTAGAGCTAAGACACTCTGCTGGTCCCCTAAGATACACACCTGTTACCAGGCAGGAACCTGTCCTGGGGATGACTCGGGTTAGATACCGCATAACAAAGTTTAAGACATAACAATCGGTGTAGGATCCAGGAGTGGTTGCATTCATAGTTTAAAGAATAAGTGGACATGGGGCCAGATGTACGACCCTACCAATTTTCAAGTCGCAAACTGTCGTTTGCTACTCGCAAATAGGAATGTACAACAGTGTCTCAGACACTGTTTGCAATTCCTAATAGGGTTGCAAATTGCATGCCTCATTAATTTTCATGAGGCAGGTGCAATTTGCGACACCGTTGGGAATGGCTAGCACTCCAGAGATGGTGGCCTACTGGGGTCAGCAGACCACCAGGTCTGTGACTGCTTTTTAAACAAAACGTTTTTTTTTTGTTAATGCATTCCGTTTTCCTTAAAGGAAAACGGGATGCATTTAAAAAAGAAACATGAAACGTTTCCGTTTCATTTTTAGGTCGAGCCTAGAGCAGCGCATGCGTTGCTGCTCGACTTTTAGTAGGGGGTAAAGAAAGTGCTACCCACAAGCTTTTCCTGGCCTAAAGCTTGCGTGCATGTGCGCGTGAACGAGCGCAGCTGCCATCTGCCTTTCTTATCTCTTCCTTGCCATTACTTTCAGTTTCACGGCCGCGCGGCCAATGCTTTTTTTACTAATGTATATATTTCAATTATAGTGTGTCTGCTTTAACTATAGCGGCCACGCTAATTTATTTACTAAGCACTGGCCGCTTTCGTAATGTAAGCAACCTTTATTTTTGCCACTTGCTCCTTTCAATATGTATGTGTTTGTACAAGCACGGCACACTTTAATTTTATCTGCCGCGTCCCTTCCGTTCTTTTTATTATCTATTGCGAGCATTGCAGCTTGCTCCTCATTGCTGTCCCGCTCCCCCTCCACCCCCAGCCCCGCGCCCGCCTTCTCACTCTTGTAATAACCATGGTTCTTGCGACGGATCTGCAGGGCCTCTATCGGCCAATATTGGATCTAGAGGTGAGCAGTTCCTGTGGACCTTGAAATGCCCGGTGCTTTCAACGGAGGTAGGGAGAACGCGATAGATTTGCATATATATGTTTTTTATAAAATATTTAAGTGTTTGCCACTGTTGGTGCACGCGTGCCTGGATTAGCATCAGCAAAGTGTAACACGTCAGTTTAGGGATTCTCGGAAATGCTGCTCAAAGTCTCGGCAGGTTAAGTACCACTCTTAGAGTGTAGATGCCTCCGCAGGGGCTTATCCGTGAGCAACTCCAAGAAGGAGTCAATCCAGAGGGGAGCATGCTGCTTGGCATAAGAGCACTCATTTTCTTTCAGATGCAGTATGGCGAATCCAGTGCACAGCAGCAGACACTTCGGTAGCTTGCAATGTTTAAAATGTTTTCCACTGCTGGCGCAGCCAGTGCGGTCTGTGTATTTTTGCACATATGCTGGTGTGTCAGGCAGTAAGCGCCTCTCCCACCTTTTGATTGGTTCCTACTTGGAGTTACTAGCTGACGAAATGCTCTAGTAACATATGGTGCTGTATGTTAGCATCAGAAGGTGCGTGCACCTTTTGTTTTTTGGATATTTTATTTTGTAATTGAACTATATACAAACTTGTAAAATAAAGGGGCTTCCTTTCCTAAACAAAAAAGAACGGATTGAAAATTTATATTTGGGGTTATTTACATTCTGATACTGAATTTGAGGTCTTAACCTCCATCTTGACCTGGAGTAAGCCTTGAACACTCATCCTTTCTACCCTGAGAACGTCAGGTGCTCAAAAGGAGTAGGAAAATGCTACTTACCAGTATGGATCTGTTCTTGGCATGTAGAGCTGCAGATTCTTACACTGTGCATTAAATCGCCACCTGGTTTTGGGCTCGGATGATTGCATGTTGTTGTCGTCTTGGAAGAAGTCTTTGTAGTCACGAGATAGGTGACTCCTCCCTTGGACGATAGTGCGCATTGGGCATCGGCTCCATCCTTAGATTGTTTTTCGCAATGATGGGAAATGATGGAGTTTGTAGAAAGATGTCCATGCGTGTATATAAGATAGAACTGGAACAGATACAGGCCCCAAGGAGGCGGGAGGGCGTGTTAGAATCTGCAGCTCTACATGCCAAGAACAGATGCATACTGTAAGTAGCATTTTCCGTTCGAGGCATACGAGCAGGCTGCAGATCTTACACTGTGCATCGATTTTACAGCAGTGTCTCCCCTAGCGGTGGTCACCTGTATCTGTTGAAGTAGCTTGAAAGAGGGTTTTGAGGACATCTTGGCCTACTGCAGCTTGCTGCTTAGCTTGCACATTAACACAATAGTGTTTAGTGAAGGTGTGTGTTGTAGACCATGTTGCTGCCTTAGAGATGTCTTCTAGGGGAATGTTCCCTAAGAAAGCCATGGAGGCTCCTATTTTGCGTGTGGAGTGCGCTCTAGCAGAAACTGTTAATGTGTGTATTGCCCCGTGATAGCATATTGTATACATTTAACAATTTCTGATTTTGAAACGGGGTTGCCTTTATGTGGTGGAGAGAAAGCTCCAAACAGTTGCTTTGTTTTACGAAAGGATTTGGTCCTATCAATGTAATAGAGAAGAGCTCTTTTTACATCTAGTGTGTGTAGAGCTCTTTCTGCTACAGAGTCTGTGTTTTGAAAAAATACTGGTAGAGAGAGATGGATTTAGATGAAAAGGAGTAATTACTTTAGGAAGGGATTTAGGATTAGTCCGTAGAACCACCTTGTTACAGTGTAATTGTAAAAATGGTTCTTGTATAGTGAAAGTTTGAATCTCACTAACTCTTCCAAGAGAGGTAATAACAATAAGGAAAGCTGTTTTCCATGTGAGAAATTTCAGTTCACACTTATGTAAAGGTTCAAAAGGGGCCCCATGAGCCTTGTAAGCACAATGTTTCGGTTCCACACTGGAGATGGTGGTCACCTAGGAGGAATGATTCTCTCTAATCCTTCCATAAAAGCTTTGATTGCCGGTACTCTAAATAATGACATATGTTGTCTGTTTTGTAGATATGCTGCAATGGCTGCAAGATGTAAACGTATAGATGAATATAGATTACATCTTTGTAAATGGAGCAGGTAACATATGATATTTTGGATGGAAGCATCTAGAGGATCAATTTGATTGTTAGTGCAGTAAATGGCAAATCTCTTCCATTTTGCAGCATAGCAAGCTCTAGTTGTAGGTCTTCTGGCTTCTTTAATGATATTCATGCAGTCTGGCGGCAGGTTAAGGTAACCAAACTCTAAGACTTCAGGAGCCAGATCGCCAGATTCAGTTGGCTTGGATCTGGATGCCTGATGTCTCCATGGTTCTGCGTTAGCATTGATGGTGTCAGAGACAGTCTTTGGTGTGGAACAAGAGAGAGTTCTAGCAGTGTGGTGAACCACGTTTGGCGTGCCCATATGGGAGCTACTAGGATCAGTTTGAGAGACTGTTGTCTGAGCTTGAGTACCACTAGTGGTATTAGTGGGGTTGGCGGAAAAGTGTACGCAAATCTGCCTGACCAGTTCATCCATATCGCATTGCCCTTGGACAACGGGTGTGGAAACCTGGCGGCGAAGGTTGGGCATTTTGCGTTTTCGTGTGTGGCAAACAGGTCTATGTCTGGATGACCCCACTTATGAAAGAATGGTTGAAGAACTTGCAGATGTAGTTCCAATTCGTGAATCTGTTGTGTTTGTCAACTTAACATATCGGCTATCTGATTGTGAAATCCTGGAAGGTGTTCTGCAAGCAGATATATCTTTTGTGTAATGGCCCATCTCCAAATGTTTTGTGCGAGCTGGGACAGTTGCAGGGAGTGTGTGCCTCCTTGTTTCTGTATGTCGTACATGGCTGTCATGTTGTCCGTCCGGATTAAGACAGCTTTGTTTTGTATGTGTACTTGGAAGTACTTTAGTGCCTGGAAAATCGCCAGCAACTGTAGGTGATTGATGTAAAGCACCTTTTGTTGAGCAGTCCATCTTCCCTGAGTTGTGTGGTGGAGCAGATGTGCTCCCCATCCTGCCAGGGATGCGTCTGTTGTCAGTACTATTTGTGGAACAGGCTAGAGGAAAGGTCGGCCCTCTGGATAAGTTTTTGGTGTTCCACCACTGCAGAGAGCGATGTGTGCGGCTGTCCACCAACACCAGGTTTGCCGTTTGTGCTTGTGCTTGATTCCACTGGTGTGCTAGACATTCCTGCAATGGACGCATTTGCAGTCTTGCATATGGTACAATAAAACAGCAAGATGCCATCATGCCTATTAGTTGCATGAACACCCTGGCTGGGGGAGAGTGTTGGTTTTGAAACCTTGAGATTAAGGCTTGAATGCTCTGTATCCTGGCTGGACTGGGATAAGCTAGAGATGTACTGGTGTTTATGGTAGTCCCTAGGTATTGATGTAAATAAGAGGGCTGTAGATGTGACTTGGTGTGGTTTAATGTAAACCCCAAGTTGTGCAGTGTCTGAATTGTGTGAGATGTGTGTTGAACACACTGGTTGAATGACTTGGCATTTATTGGCCAATCCTCTAAGTATGGGAAGACATGGATCTGTTGTCTTATGAGATGTGCTGATACTAATGCTAAGCACTTTGTGAACACTCTTGGTGCTGTTGTTACCCCAAATGGAAGGACTTTGAATTGATAGTGTTGTCCTTCTAGCACAAACCTGAGATACTGCCTGTGAGAAGGATGTATGGGAATGTGAAAGTAGGCGTCTTTGAGGTCTAGTATAGTGAGGAAATCGCCTTGTTGCAATAATGGGAGCCCCTGTTGTAAAGTGATCATGTGAAAATGATCTGAGTGTATATACAGATTGAGAAGCCTCAAATCTAGAATTGGTCTTAGTGTCCCATTCTTTTTGGGTATTAGAAAGTACAGTGAGTAGACCCCTGTTCCTTGATGTTGCAATGGAACTAGCTCTATTGCATCTTTTTGTAGCAATGAGAGAACCTCTTGTTGGAGCAGCGTTAGATGTTCTGTGGACATTGGACGCTGTCTGGGTGGTATATTTGGAGGGGTAGATGTAAGCTCTAGGCAGTAACCATATTGGATAATCTATTTTACCCACTTGTCTGTTGTGATGGAGTTCAGACAAGTAGGAACTGTGTTAATCTCCCCCCTACAGGAGTGGAATGCTGTTGGGTGAGCTGAAGGAAGTCACTGTTTAGTGGTGGAAGAGGATTGATTGTTGTGGTTACCTCAACCTCTTCCCTTATTGTTATTACCTCTGTAGCCTCCTCTAAAGTATCCTTTATTAGAGGATGCTTGTGTATTAGTTTTAACCTCTTCCATGCTCATGACAAGGTCAGCTCGTCATGTAGTACACTGGAGCTGTGCTTATGACGAGCTGACCTTGTCATGAACAATGGGAATCTGAATAGTCAGCACCCAGCGGGAATTGCCTTAGCAGCCAAGGTGTTAAAGGAAGCTGAATTGTCTACTCCAGCTTGTTTGGAGCCTCCTCTGTAAAAGGAGCGACGAAAGGAGCCTCTTACTTGGGTAGACTACAAAGCTCTCATAGACCTAGCTGTATCAGTGTCTTTTTTAATTTTGTGCTGAGTCTACTTCTGTACCAAACAACTGTTGTTGGTGGAATGGTTGATTTAAGATAGTAGTCTGTACCTCTTGGTTAAATCCTGAAATGCATAGCCACGCGTGACGTCTAAGAAGGACACTGGTGTTTATTGCCCTGGATGCAGTGTCTGCTACATCTAGTGCGCAATTAATGGAGGCATTAGATATAAGCTAACCCTCTTTTATGAGGTCATCTGCTTGTGCCTTATATTGATCAGTTAGATGTTGTAAGAGCTTCTCTAGCTGATCATAGTGAGCCCTGTCATAGCTTGGTAGGAGGGCCTGTGAGTTAGCAATGCGCCATGCATTACTAGGTTGGGCAGCTATTCTTCCCCTGAAGCATCTATGATTTTGGATTCTTATCAGAAGGTGGTGCTTCTCCTGATGTTTGTGAGTTTGCCATTTTCCTAGCGTTTGAAACTACTAGGGAGTCTAAGGGTAGCTGTCCTTTAATGTAAGCAGGATCCCCAGGAGCTGCTCTGTACTATTTCTATATCCTTGGATTTAAGATTCTAGCCTGTACAGGATCATTAAACACTTCTGGTGCATGTTTAATGACTCCTTCAATCACTGGCAGTATTTGCACAGATTTTTGGGATTGTTCAAAAGTGTCTAGTAAGACGTCCTCTTCTGACTCATCTCAATGCAAGGTGACATTGTGGTAGATGGCAGCCCTATTGATTAAGTGTCCAAACCCAATATGGTCTTCTGGGGGAGAAGGTTTAGATGGATATATATGTGGGTCAAGAATATCTGGTATATCCTGTGGGTTTGGATACTCCCAGTCTGGTAAACCTGTTGGGTAGGGAAAAGGGTCATCTGGGTCTTTCCCTCCCCCATGCTATACTGATCATCATCAGCATCCTGAGGAGGTGTATGTTGTGGAGAATGAAGAGGAGAATTTTGAGGTGGAATGTTTAAAGGGAGAGCAGGAGAGGGAGATACAGGAGAAGAAGGGTGCATAGGAGATATGGCAGAGTCCTTCTTCTTGACAGGCACTGGTAGGGTAGGAGGTGTAGGTGCTGTATCTGACTCCCTCTTCCTGTGTGGTGTGGTGGAAACATGTCCTGTTTCTGGGTCTATGTATAGCCTCTTTTCCAGAGAATCAGGTCTGAAAAGCTCTTTTTCTTCAGAAATTACTTTCGGCGCCGATTTTGTTCGGCTCCGGGCCTGGTTTCTGTTTGTCTTTAGCCTTAGGAGTTGTTGTATAGTCCTGTAGCGTAGTTTTAGGCACCGAAGGTATCATTCTCGGAGTCGAGGCCTGCTTTGAGGGCTTGGAGGCATCAGAAACAGGTTTAGTGGGTTTCGGCACCGAAGATTTTGGGGTGGAAGCAGGTTTCATTGGTTTCGAGGGAGCTGGTCATATCGGCACCTGCGGTTTGCTCAGTAAGGAGCTACAGGAAAGCTTTAATATTATCTTCGGAGCCGGGCTCGATGGTGGGGCTTTAGAAGCAATGTATTGGTCTCGACTGGGCCCCGAAGGCGGAGTTGTGACCTTAGCCTTTGGTTTAGGTGGTTGGGCTGGGGTAGGGGCAGTTGTACTCACGCGTTGACCTGATGGTATGGAGTCATCGGAGTCGTCTGCCTCAGATACGATCTGGATATCATCGGAATCTTCCTCGGGGACACATGGACCTTCGTCGAAGATATCCACCGGTTCCAGAGCTGATCTCTGCATGTCGCTTCGACGGGCCCTCCGATCTCGAATGGTCTTCTTGGATCGAAAGGACGCACAAGCTGTGCAGCTCGACTTGTCGTGTTCAGGTGATAAACACAGGTTACACACTTCGTCTCGTGATGGTCGCTGTGTGGAAATTTTGCTCCACACTCGGGCATCTTTTGAATGGTGTCCTTTCCATGAGGTGTAGGCGTCGGACTGCGTCGACGACCGGAATCGAAGTGATGAGGTCGAGTCTATGTATATTGAAGTTAAAGTTAGTTTTAGAAAGTTTTGCGCGTCGAACTCTTCAAAAAGTCGATTTTCGAACTGGAGCGGAAAAGTTGCATCCGAACCCAGTGGCGGAAAAAACCAATCTAAGGATGGAACCGATGCCCATGTGCACTATCATCCAAGGAAGGAGTCACCTATCTCGTGACTACAAAGATTTCTTCCAAGACAACAACAACATCAATCAATCAATCAATCATGCCATTTGTATAGCGCACTACATACCCGGGAGGGTCTCAAGGCGCTTGGGGGGAGGGGTATGCTACTGCTCGAACAGCCAGGTCTTGAGTTGTTTCCTGAAGGCGAGATGGTCCTGGGTCAGCCGAAGGTGGATGGGGAGGGAGTTCCAAGTCTTGGCAGCCAGGTAAGAGAAGGATCTTCCTCCGGCGGTGGCTCTTCGGATGCGTGGTACGGCTGCGAGGGCGAGGCTGGTGGACCGTAGCTGGCGGGTGGGCGTGTAGAAGGTCAGGCGGTCGTTGAGGTACTTGGGGCCCAGGTCGTGGAGAGACGTGTGTGCGTGGGTGAGGAGCCGGAACGTGATCCTCTTGTCGACGGGGAGCCAGTGCAGGTTCCTCAGGTGGCTGGAGATGTGGCTGCGTCGGGGGACATCCAAGATGAGTCGGGCGGAGGCGTTCTGGATGCGCTGGAGTCTTTTCTGTAGCTTGGCTGTGGTTCCGGCGTAGAGGGCGTTTCCGTAGTCCAGTCGGCTGGTGACAAGTGCCTGGGTGACAGTCTTCCTGGTCTCGGTCGGGATCCAGCAAAAGATCTTGCGAAGCATACGCAGGGTTGAAGCACGATGAGGAGACGGCGTTGACTTGTCTGGTCATCGAGAGGGAGGGGTCCAGGATGAAGCCCAGGTTGCGTGCGTGGTCGGTTGGCTTGGGTGCGGTGCCCAGGGCTGGGGGCCACCAGGAGTCGTCCCAGGCAGAGGGCGAAGATCCCAGGATGAGGATTTCCGTTTTGTTCGAGTTCAGTTTCAGGCGGCTGTCCTCCATCCACTCGGCGACGTCTTTCATCCCTTCGTGTAGGCAGGTTCTGGCGGTGTCGGGGTATCTGGTGAGGGAGAGGATCAGCAGGGTGTCGTCGGCGTAAGAGATGATGTTGAGGTTGTGCTGGCATGCGATGGCTGCGAGAGGTTTCATGTAGATGTTGAAGAGGGTGGGGCTGAGTGAAGATCATTGCGGGACGCCGCAGATGACTTCGGTGGCCTCGGAGTGAAACGGGGGGAGGCGGACTCTCTGTGTTCTTCCTGCGAGGAACGAGATGATCCACTCCAGTGCCTTCTCTTGGATACCGATGTTGCTGAGGCGCAGGACTAGGGTGCGGTGGCAGACCGTGTGGAACGCAGCGGAGAGGTCCAGGAGGATGAGGGCCACTGTTTCCCCCTTGTCGAGCAGGGTCCGGATATCGTCGGTGGCTGCGATGAGGGCGGTCTCGGTGCTGTGGTTGGCTCTGAAGCCGGACTGCGAGGGGTCGAGGGATCCGTTCGTCTCGAGGAAGGCGGTCAGCTGTCTGTTGACGATCTTCTCGATGACTTTAGCAGGAAAAGGGAGGAGCGAGATGGGGCGGAAGTTTTTGAGATCGGTGGGGTCCGCTGTAGGTTTCTTCAGGAGGCCGCTGATCTCGGCGTGCTTCCAGCTCTCCGGGAAGGTGGCGGTGTTGAAGGAGGCGTTGATGATGTTCCGGAGTTGGGGTGCGATGGTGGAGTCGGCCTTGTTGAAGACGTGGTGTGGGCAGGGGTCGGTCGGTGATCCGGAGTGGATGGTGTTCATCGTGCGGGCTGTGTCTTCGGTGGTCACCGTGGTCCAGGTGCGAAGGGTGGCGGTAGGGGGCGTTGGTTCGACGGTTGGGTGCGTGGGTGGGGCGCCGAAGCTGTTGTGGATGTCTGCGATCTTGCGGTGGAAGAACGAGGCGAGGGAGTCACAGAGGTCTTGTGACGGAGTGATGTCGTTGGTGCCGGTGCTGGGGTTGAGAACTCCTTGACGATAGTGAAGAGCTCTTTGCTGTCGTGGGCGTTGTTGTCCAGTCGTTCCTTCAGGGATTTCTTCTTGGTGGTGCGGATGAGCTGGTGGTGCTTGCGGGTAGCATGTTTGAGGGCGATCATGTTGTCGGTGGTCCGGTCGGGGAGCCAGGCTTTCTCGAGGGTGCGGCAGGTCTTCTTGGAGTCCTTGAGGTCGTCGGTGAACCAGGATGCCTTCTTGCTTCTGGGTCTGCTGGGAGGGTTCTTTAGTGGCGCGAGGTCGTCGGCGCAGGCGGTCAGCCACTGTGTGAAGTTGCGGGCTGCTTCGTTGGGGTCCGTTGTGTTGGCGGGTGGGCTCTGGCTGAGGGAGGTGGTGAGCTGGTCTGCGGTGATCTTGCTCCAATTCCTGTGAGCTTGTGCTTGATTCCACTGGTGTGCTAGACATTCCTGCAATGGACGCATTTGCAGTCTTGCATATGGTACAATAAAACAGCAAGATGCCATCATGCCTATTAGTTGCATGAACACCCTGGCTGGGAGAGAGTGTTGGTTTTGAAACCTTGAGATTAAGGCTTGAATGCTCTGTATCCTGGCTGGACTGGGATAAGCTAGAGCTGTACTGGTGTTTATGGTAGTCCCTAGGTATTGATGTAAATAAGAGGGCTGTAGATGTGACTTGGTGTGGTTTAATGTAAACCCCAAGTTGTGCAGTGTCTGAATTGTGTGAGATGTGTGTTGAACACACTGGTTGAATGACTTGGCATTTATTGGCCAATCCTCTAAGTATGGGAAGACATGGATCTGTTGTCTTCTGAGATGTGCTGATACTACTGCTAAGCACTTTGTGAACACTCTTGGTGCTGTTGTTACCCCAAATGGAAGGACTTTGAATTGATAGTGTTGTCCTTCTAGCACAAACCTGAGATACTTCCTGTGAGAAGGATGTATGGGAATGTGAAAGTAGGCGTCTTTGAGGTCTAGTATAGTGAGGAAATCGCCTTGTTGCAATAATGGGAGCACCTGTTGTAAAGTGATCATGTGAAAATGATCTGAGTGTATATACAGATTGAGAAGCCTCAAATCTAGAATTGGTCTTAGTGTCCCATTCTTTTTGGGTATTAGAAAGTAGAGTGAGTAGACCCCTGTTCCTTGATGTTGCAATGGAACTAGCTCTATTGCATCTTTTTGTAGCAATGAGAGAACCTCTTGTTGGAGCAGCGTTAGATGTTCTGTGGACATTGGACGCTGTCTGGGTGGTATATTTGGAGGGGTAGATGTAAGCTCTAGGCAGTAACCATATTGGATAATCTATTTTACCCACTTTTCTGTTGTGATGGAGTTCAGACAAGTAGGAACTGTGTTAATCTCCCCCCTACAGGAGTGGAATGCTGTTGGGTGAGCTGAAGGAAGTCACTGTTTAGTGGTGGAAGAGGATTGATTGTTGTGGTTACCTCAACCTCTTCCCTTATTGTTATTACCTCTGTAGCCTCCTCTAAAGTATCCTTTATTAGAGGATGCGTGTGTATTAGTTTTAACCTCTTCCATGCTCATGACAAGGTCAGCTCGTCATGCAGTACACTGGAGCTGTGCTTATGACGAGCTGACCTTGTCATGAACAATGGGAATCTGAATAGTCAGCACCCAGCGGGAATTGCCTTAGCAGCCAAGGTGTTAAAGGAAGCTGAATTGTCTACTCCAGCTTGTTTGGAGCCTCCTCTGTAAAAGGAGCGACGAAAGGAGCCTCTTACTTGGGTAGACTGCAAAGCTCTCATAGACCTAGCTGTATCAGTGTCTTTTTTAATTTTGTGCTGAGTCTACTTCTGTACCAAACAACTGTTGTTGGTGGAATGGTTGATTTAAGATAGTAGTCTGTACCTCTTGGTTAAATCCTGAAATGCGTAGCCACGCGTGACGTCTAAGAAGGACACTGGTGTTTATTGCCCTGGATGCAGTGTCTGCTACATCTAGTGCGCAATTAATGGAGGCATTAGATATAAGCTAACCCTCTTTTATGAGGTCATCTGCTTGTGCCTTATATTGATCAGTTAGATGTTGTAAGAGCTTCTCTAGCTGATCATAGTGAGCCCTGTCATAGCTTGGTAGGAGGGCCTGTGAGTTAGCAATGCGCCATGCATTACTGCTTGGGCAGCTATTCTTCCCCTGAAGCATCTATGATTTTGGATTCTTATCAGAAGGTGGTGCTTCTCCTAATGTTTGTGAGTTTGCCATTTTCCTAGCGTTTGAAACTATTAGGGAGTCTAAGGGTAGCTGTCCTTTAATGTAAGCAGGATCCCCAGGAGCTGCTCTGTACTATTTCTCTATCCTTGGATTTAAGATTCTAGCCTGTACAGGATCATTAAACACTTCTGGTGCATGTTTAATGACTCCTTCAATCACTGGCAGTATTTGCACAGATTTTTGGGATTGTTCAAAAGTGTCTAGTAAGACGTCCTCTTCTGACTCATCTCAATGCATGGTGACATTGTGGTAGATGGCAGCCCTATTGATTAAGTGTCCAAACCCAATATTGTCTTCTGGGGGAGAAGGTTTAGATGGATATATATGTGGGTCAAGAATATCTGGTATATCCTGTGGGTTTGGATACTCCCAGTCTGGTAAACCTGTTGGGTAGGGAAAAGGGTCATCTGGGTCTTTCCCTCCCCCCATGCTATACTGATCATCATCAGCATCCTGAGGAGGTGTATGTTGTGGAGAATGAAGAGGAGAATTTTGAGGTGGAATGTTTAAAGGGAGAGCAGGAGAGGGAGATACAGGAGAAGAAGGGTGCATAGGAGATATGGCAGAGTCCTTCTTCTTGACAGGCACTGGTAGGGTAGGAGGTGTAGGTGCTGTATCTGACTCCCTCTTCCTGTGTGGTGTGGTGGAAACATGTCCTGTTTCTGGGTCTATGTATAGCCTCTTTTCCAGAGAATCAGGTCTGAAAAGCTCTTTTTCTTCAGAAATTACTTTCGGCGCCGATTTTTTTCGGCTCCGGGCCTGGTTTCTGTTTGTCTTTAGCCTTAGGAGTTGTTGTATAGTCCTGTAGCGTAGTTTTAGGCACCGAAGGTATCATTCTCAGAGTCGAGGCCTGCTTTGAGGGCTTGGAGGCATCAGAAACAGGTTTAGTGGGTTTCGGCACCGAAGATTTTGGGGTGGAAGCAGGTTTCATTGATTTCGAGGGAGCTGGTCATATCGGCACCTGCGGTTTGCTCAGTAAGGAGCTACAGGAAAGCTTTAATATTATCTTCGGAGCCGGGCTCGATGGTGGGGCTTTAGAAGCAATGTATTGGTCTCGACTGGGCCCCGAAGGCGGAGTTGTGACCTTAGCCTTTGGTTTAGGTGGTTGGGCTGGGGTAGGGGCAGTTTTACTCATGCGTTGACCTGATGGTATGGAGTCATCGGAGTCGTCTGCCTCAGATACGATCTGGATATCATCGGAATCTTCCTCGGGGACACATGGACCTTCGTCGAAGATATCCACCGGTTCCGGAGCTGATCTCTGCATGTCGCTTCGACGGGCCCTCCGATCTCGAATGGTCTTCTTGGATCGAAAGGACGCACAAGCTGTGCAGCTCGACTTGTCGTGTTCAGGTGATAAACACAGGTTACACACTTCGTCTCGTGATGGTCGCTGTGTGGAAATTTTGCTCCACACTCGGGCATCTTTTGAATGGTGTCCTTTCCATGAGGTGTAGGCGTCGGACCGCGTCGACGACCGGAATCGAAGTGATGAGGTCGAGTCTATGTATATTGAAGTTAAAGTTAGTTTTAGAAAGTTTTGCGCGTCGAACAATTCAAAAAGTCGATTTTCGAACTGGAGCGGAAAAGTTGCATCCGAACCCAGTGGCGGAAAAAAACAATCTAAGGATGGAACCGATGCCCATGTGCACTATCATCCAAGGAAGGAGTCACCTATCTCGTGACTACAAAGATTTCTTCCAAGACAACAACAACATCAATCAATCAATCAATCATGCCATTTGTATAGCGCACTACTCACCCGGGAGGGTCTCAAGTCGGTTGGGGGGAGGGGTATGCTACTGCTCGAACAGCCAGGTCTTGAGTTGTTTCCTGAAGGCGAGATGGTCCTGGGTCAGCCGAAGGTGGATGGGGAGGGAGTTCCAAGTCTTGGCAGCCAGGTAAGAGAAGGATCTTCCTCCGGCGGTGGCTCTTCGGATGCGTGGTACGGCTGCGAGGGCGAGTCTGGTGGACCGTAGCTGGCGGGTGGGCGTGTAGAAGGTCAGGCGGTCGTTGAGGTACTTGGGGCCCAGGTCGTTGAGAGACTTGTGTGCGTGGGTGAGGAGCCGGAACGTGATCCTCTTGTCGACGGGGAGCCAGTGCAGGTTCCTCAGGTGGCTGGAGATGTGGCTGCGTCGGGGGACATCCAGGATGCGTCGGGCGGAGGCGTTCTGGATGCGCTGGAGTCTTTTCTGTAGCTTGGCTGTGGTTCCGGCGTAGAGGGCGTTTCCGTAGTCCAGTCGGCTGGTGACAAGTGCCTGGGTGACAGTCTTCCTGGTCTCGGTCGGGATCCAGCGGAAGATCTTGCAAAGCATACGCAGGGTTGAAGCACGATGAGGAGACGGCGTTGACTTGTCTGGTCATCGAGAGGGAGGGGTCCAGGATGAAGCCCAGGTTGCGTGCGTGGTCGGTTGGCTTGGGTGCGGTGCCCAGGGCTGGGGGCCACCAGGAGTCGTCCCAGGTGGAAGGCGAAGATCCCAGGATGAGGATTTCCGTTTTGTCCGAGTTCAGTTTCAGGCGGCTGTCCTTCATCCACTCGGCGACGTCTTTCATCCCTTCGTGTGGGCAGGTTCTGGCGGTGTCGGGGTATCTGGTGAGGGAGAGGATCAGCAGGGTGTCGTCGGCGTAAGAGATGATGTTGAGGTTGTGCTGGCATGCGATGGCTGCGAGAGGTTTCATGTAGATGTTGAAGAGGGTGGGGCTGAGTGAAGATCCTTGCGGGACGCCGCAGATGACTTCGGTGGCCTCGGAGTGAAACGGGGGAGGCGGACTCTCTGTGTTCTTCCGGCGAGGAACGAGATGATCCACTCCAGTTCCTTCTCTTGGATACCGATGTTGCTGAGGCGCTGGACTAGGGTGCGGTGGCAGACCGTGTCGAACGCAGCGGAGAGGTCCAGGAGGATGAGGGTCACTGTTTCCCCCTTGTCGAGCAGGGTCCGGATGTCGTCGGTGGCTGTGATGAGGGCGGTCTCGGTGCTGTGGTTGGCTCTGAAGCCGGACTGCGAGGGGTCGAGGGATCCGTTCGTCTCGAGGAAGGCGGTCAGCTGTCTGTTGACGATCTTCTCGATGACTTTAGCAGGAAAAGGGAGGAGCGAGATGGGGCGGAAGTTTTTGAGATCGGTGGGGTCCGCTGTAGGTTTCTTCAGGAGGCCGCTGATCTCGGCGTGCTTCCAGCTCTCCGGGAAGGTGGCGGTGTTGAAGGAGGCGTTGAAGATGTTCCGGAGTTGGGGTGCGATGGTGGAGTCGGCCTTGTTGAAGACGTGGTGTGGGCAGGGGTCGGTCGGTGATCCGGAGTGGATGGTGTTCATCGTGCGGGCTGTGTCTTCGGTGGTCACCGTGGTCCAGGTGCGAAGGGTGGCGGTAGGGGGCGTTGGTTCGACGGTTGGGTGCGTGGGTGGGGCGCCGAAGCTGTTGTGGATGTCTGCGATCTTGCGGTGGAAGAACGAGGCGAGGGAGTCGCAGAGGTCTTGTGACGGAGTGATGTCGTTGGTGCCGGTGCTGGGGTTGAGAACTCCTTGACGATAGTGAAGAGCTCTTTGCTGTCGTGGGCGTTGTTGTCCAGTCGTTCCTTCAGGGATTTCTTCTTGGTGGTGCGGATGAGCTGGTGGTGCTTGCGGGTAGCATGTTTGAGGGCGATCATGTTGTCGGTGGTCCGGTCGAGGAGCCAGGCTTTCTCGAGGGTGCGGCAGGTCTTCTTGGAGTCCTTGAGGTCGTCGGTGAACCAGGATGCCTTCTTGCTTCTGGGTCTGCTGGGAGGGTTCTTTAGTGGCGCGAGGTCGTCGGCGCAGGCGGTCAGCCACTGTGTGAAGTTGCGGGCTGCTTCGTTGGGGTCCGTTGTGTTGGCGGGTGGGCTCTGGCTGAGGGAGGTGGTGAGCTGGTCTGCGGTGATCTTGCTCCAATTCCTGTGAGCTTGTGCTTGATTCCACTGGTGTGCTAGACATTCCTGCAATGGACGCATTTGCAGTCTTGCATATGGTACAATAAAACAGCAAGATGCCATCATGCCTATTAGTTGCATGAACACCCTGGCTGGGAGAGAGTGTTGGTTTTGAAACCTTGAGATTAAGGCTTGAATGCTCTGTATCCTGGCTGGACTGGGATAAGCTAGAGCTGTACTGGTGTTTATGGTAGTCCCTAGGTATTGATGTAAATAAGAGGGCTGTAGATGTGACTTGGTGTGGTTTAATGTAAACCCCAAGTTGTGCAGTGTCTGAATTGTGTGAGATGTGTGTTGAACACACTGGTTGAATGACTTGGCATTTATTGGCCAATCCTCTAAGTATGGGAAGACATGGATCTGTTGTCTTCTGAGATGTGCTGATACTACTGCTAAGCACTTTGTGAACACTCTTGGTGCTGTTGTTACCCCAAATGGAAGGACTTTGAATTGATAGTGTTGTCCTTCTAGCACAAACCTGAGATACTTCCTGTGAGAAGGATGTATGGGAATGTGAAAGTAGGCGTCTTTGAGGTCTAGTATAGTGAGGAAATCGCCTTGTTGCAATAATGGGAGCACCTGTTGTAAAGTGATCATGTGAAAATGATCTGAGTGTATATACAGATTGAGAAGCCTCAAATCTAGAATTGGTCTTAGTGTCCCATTCTTTTTGGGTATTAGAAAGTAGAGTGAGTAGACCCCTGTTCCTTGATGTTGCAATGGAACTAGCTCTATTGCATCTTTTTGTAGCAATGAGAGAACCTCTTGTTGGAGCAGCGTTAGATGTTCTGTGGACATTGGACGCTGTCTGGGTGGTATATTTGGAGGGGTAGATGTAAGCTCTAGGCAGTAACCATATTGGATAATCTATTTTACCCACTTTTCTGTTGTGATGGAGTTCAGACAAGTAGGAACTGTGTTAATCTCCCCCCTACAGGAGTGGAATGCTGTTGGGTGAGCTGAAGGAAGTCACTGTTTAGTGGTGGAAGAGGATTGATTGTTGTGGTTACCTCAACCTCTTCCCTTATTGTTATTACCTCTGTAGCCTCCTCTAAAGTATCCTTTATTAGAGGATGCGTGTGTATTAGTTTTAACCTCTTCCATGCTCATGACAAGGTCAGCTCGTCATGCAGTACACTGGAGCTGTGCTTATGACGAGCTGACCTTGTCATGAACAATGGGAATCTGAATAGTCAGCACCCAGCGGGAATTGCCTTAGCAGCCAAGGTGTTAAAGGAAGCTGAATTGTCTACTCCAGCTTGTTTGGAGCCTCCTCTGTAAAAGGAGCGACGAAAGGAGCCTCTTACTTGGGTAGACTGCAAAGCTCTCATAGACCTAGCTGTATCAGTGTCTTTTTTAATTTTGTGCTGAGTCTACTTCTGTACCAAACAACTGTTGTTGGTGGAATGGTTGATTTAAGATAGTAGTCTGTACCTCTTGGTTAAATCCTGAAATGCGTAGCCACGCGTGACGTCTAAGAAGGACACTGGTGTTTATTGCCCTGGATGCAGTGTCTGCTACATCTAGTGCGCAATTAATGGAGGCATTAGATATAAGCTAACCCTCTTTTATGAGGTCATCTGCTTGTGCCTTATATTGATCAGTTAGATGTTGTAAGAGCTTCTCTAGCTGATCATAGTGAGCCCTGTCATAGCTTGGTAGGAGGGCCTGTGAGTTAGCAATGCGCCATGCATTACTGCTTGGGCAGCTATTCTTCCCCTGAAGCATCTATGATTTTGGATTCTTATCAGAAGGTGGTGCTTCTCCTAATGTTTGTGAGTTTGCCATTTTCCTAGCGTTTGAAACTATTAGGGAGTCTAAGGGTAGCTGTCCTTTAATGTAAGCAGGATCCCCAGGAGCTGCTCTGTACTATTTCTCTATCCTTGGATTTAAGATTCTAGCCTGTACAGGATCATTAAACACTTCTGGTGCATGTTTAATGACTCCTTCAATCACTGGCAGTATTTGCACAGATTTTTGGGATTGTTCAAAAGTGTCTAGTAAGACGTCCTCTTCTGACTCATCTCAATGCATGGTGACATTGTGGTAGATGGCAGCCCTATTGATTAAGTGTCCAAACCCAATATTGTCTTCTGGGGGAGAAGGTTTAGATGGATATATATGTGGGTCAAGAATATCTGGTATATCCTGTGGGTTTGGATACTCCCAGTCTGGTAAACCTGTTGGGTAGGGAAAAGGGTCATCTGGGTCTTTCCCTCCCCCCATGCTATACTGATCATCATCAGCATCCTGAGGAGGTGTATGTTGTGGAGAATGAAGAGGAGAATTTTGAGGTGGAATGTTTAAAGGGAGAGCAGGAGAGGGAGATACAGGAGAAGAAGGGTGCATAGGAGATATGGCAGAGTCCTTCTTCTTGACAGGCACTGGTAGGGTAGGAGGTGTAGGTGCTGTATCTGACTCCCTCTTCCTGTGTGGTGTGGTGGAAACATGTCCTGTTTCTGGGTCTATGTATAGCCTCTTTTCCAGAGAATCAGGTCTGAAAAGCTCTTTTTCTTCAGAAATTACTTTCGGCGCCGATTTTTTTCGGCTCCGGGCCTGGTTTCTGTTTGTCTTTAGCCTTAGGAGTTGTTGTATAGTCCTGTAGCGTAGTTTTAGGCACCGAAGGTATCATTCTCAGAGTCGAGGCCTGCTTTGAGGGCTTGGAGGCATCAGAAACAGGTTTAGTGGGTTTCGGCACCGAAGATTTTGGGGTGGAAGCAGGTTTCATTGATTTCGAGGGAGCTGGTCATATCGGCACCTGCGGTTTGCTCAGTAAGGAGCTACAGGAAAGCTTTAATATTATCTTCGGAGCCGGGCTCGATGGTGGGGCTTTAGAAGCAATGTATTGGTCTCGACTGGGCCCCGAAGGCGGAGTTGTGACCTTAGCCTTTGGTTTAGGTGGTTGGGCTGGGGTAGGGGCAGTTTTACTCATGCGTTGACCTGATGGTATGGAGTCATCGGAGTCGTCTGCCTCAGATACGATCTGGATATCATCGGAATCTTCCTCGGGGACACATGGACCTTCGTCGAAGATATCCACCGGTTCCGGAGCTGATCTCTGCATGTCGCTTCGACGGGCCCTCCGATCTCGAATGGTCTTCTTGGATCGAAAGGACGCACAAGCTGTGCAGCTCGACTTGTCGTGTTCAGGTGATAAACACAGGTTACACACTTCGTCTCGTGATGGTCGCTGTGTGGAAATTTTGCTCCACACTCGGGCATCTTTTGAATGGTGTCCTTTCCATGAGGTGTAGGCGTCGGACCGCGTCGACGACCGGAATCGAAGTGATGAGGTCGAGTCTATGTATATTGAAGTTAAAGTTAGTTTTAGAAAGTTTTGCGCGTCGAACAATTCAAAAAGTCGATTTTCGAACTGGAGCGGAAAAGTTGCATCCGAACCCAGTGGCGGAAAAAAACAATCTAAGGATGGAACCGATGCCCATGTGCACTATCATCCAAGGAAGGAGTCACCTATCTCGTGACTACAAAGATTTCTTCCAAGACAACAACAACATCAATCAATCAATCAATCATGCCATTTGTATAGCGCACTACTCACCCGGGAGGGTCTCAAGTCGGTTGGGGGGAGGGGTATGCTACTGCTCGAACAGCCAGGTCTTGAGTTGTTTCCTGAAGGCGAGATGGTCCTGGGTCAGCCGAAGGTGGATGGGGAGGGAGTTCCAAGTCTTGGCAGCCAGGTAAGAGAAGGATCTTCCTCCGGCGGTGGCTCTTCGGATGCGTGGTACGGCTGCGAGGGCGAGTCTGGTGGACCGTAGCTGGCGGGTGGGCGTGTAGAAGGTCAGGCGGTCGTTGAGGTACTTGGGGCCCAGGTCGTTGAGAGACTTGTGTGCGTGGGTGAGGAGCCGGAACGTGATCCTCTTGTCGACGGGGAGCCAGTGCAGGTTCCTCAGGTGGCTGGAGATGTGGCTGCGTCGGGGGACATCCAGGATGCGTCGGGCGGAGGCGTTCTGGATGCGCTGGAGTCTTTTCTGTAGCTTGGCTGTGGTTCCGGCGTAGAGGGCGTTTCCGTAGTCCAGTCGGCTGGTGACAAGTGCCTGGGTGACAGTCTTCCTGGTCTCGGTCGGGATCCAGCGGAAGATCTTGCAAAGCATACGCAGGGTTGAAGCACGATGAGGAGACGGCGTTGACTTGTCTGGTCATCGAGAGGGAGGGGTCCAGGATGAAGCCCAGGTTGCGTGCGTGGTCGGTTGGCTTGGGTGCGGTGCCCAGGGCTGGGGGCCACCAGGAGTCGTCCCAGGTGGAAGGCGAAGATCCCAGGATGAGGATTTCCGTTTTGTCCGAGTTCAGTTTCAGGCGGCTGTCCTTCATCCACTCGGCGACGTCTTTCATCCCTTCGTGTGGGCAGGTTCTGGCGGTGTCGGGGTATCTGGTGAGGGAGAGGATCAGCAGGGTGTCGTCGGCGTAAGAGATGATGTTGAGGTTGTGCTGGCATGCGATGGCTGCGAGAGGTTTCATGTAGATGTTGAAGAGGGTGGGGCTGAGTGAAGATCCTTGCGGGACGCCGCAGATGACTTCGGTGGCCTCGGAGTGAAACGGGGGAGGCGGACTCTCTGTGTTCTTCCGGCGAGGAACGAGATGATCCACTCCAGTTCCTTCTCTTGGATACCGATGTTGCTGAGGCGCTGGACTAGGGTGCGGTGGCAGACCGTGTCGAACGCAGCGGAGAGGTCCAGGAGGATGAGGGTCACTGTTTCCCCCTTGTCGAGCAGGGTCCGGATGTCGTCGGTGGCTGTGATGAGGGCGGTCTCGGTGCTGTGGTTGGCTCTGAAGCCGGACTGCGAGGGGTCGAGGGATCCGTTCGTCTCGAGGAAGGCGGTCAGCTGTCTGTTGACGATCTTCTCGATGACTTTAGCAGGAAAAGGGAGGAGCGAGATGGGGCGGAAGTTTTTGAGATCGGTGGGGTCCGCTGTAGGTTTCTTCAGGAGGCCGCTGATCTCGGCGTGCTTCCAGCTCTCCGGGAAGGTGGCGGTGTTGAAGGAGGCGTTGAAGATGTTCCGGAGTTGGGGTGCGATGGTGGAGTCGGCCTTGTTGAAGACGTGGTGTGGGCAGGGGTCGGTCGGTGATCCGGAGTGGATGGTGTTCATCGTGCGGGCTGTGTCTTCGGTGGTCACCGTGGTCCAGGTGCGAAGGGTGGCGGTAGGGGGCGTTGGTTCGACGGTTGGGTGCGTGGGTGGGGCGCCGAAGCTGTTGTGGATGTCTGCGATCTTGCGGTGGAAGAACGAGGCGAGGGAGTCGCAGAGGTCTTGTGACGGAGTGATGTCGTTGGTGCCGGTGCAGGGGTTGAGAACTCCTTGACGATAGTGAAGAGCTCTTTGCTGTCGTGGGCGTTGTTGTCCAGTCGTTCCTTCAGGGATTTCTTCTTGGTGGTGCGGATGAGCTGGTGGTGCTTGCGGGTAGCATGTTTGAGGGCGATCATGTTGTCGGTGGTCCGGTCGAGGAGCCAGGCTTTCTCGAGGGTGCGGCAGGTCTTCTTGGAGTCCTTGAGGTCGTCGGTGAACCAGGATGCCTTCTTGCTTCTGGGTCTGCTGGGAGGGTTCTTTAGTGGCGCGAGGTCGTCGGCGCAGGCGGTCAGCCACTGTGTGAAGTTGCGGGCTGCTTCGTTGGGGTCCGTTGTGTTGGCGGGTGGGCTCTGGCTGAGGGAGGTGGTGAGCTGGTCTGCGGTGATCTTGCTCCAATTCCTGTGAGCTTGTGCTTGATTCCACTGGTGTGCTAGACATTCCTGCAATGGACGCATTTGCAGTCTTGCATATGGTACAATAAAACAGCAAGATGCCATCATGCCTATTAGTTGCATGAACACCCTGGCTGGGAGAGAGTGTTGGTTTTGAAACCTTGAGATTAAGGCTTGAATGCTCTGTATCCTGGCTGGACTGGGATAAGCTAGAGCTGTACTGGTGTTTATGGTAGTCCCTAGGTATTGATGTAAATAAGAGGGCTGTAGATGTGACTTGGTGTGGTTTAATGTAAACCCCAAGTTGTGCAGTGTCTGAATTGTGTGAGATGTGTGTTGAACACACTGGTTGAATGACTTGGCATTTATTGGCCAATCCTCTAAGTATGGGAAGACATGGATCTGTTGTCTTCTGAGATGTGCTGATACTACTGCTAAGCACTTTGTGAACACTCTTGGTGCTGTTGTTACCCCAAATGGAAGGACTTTGAATTGATAGTGTTGTCCTTCTAGCACAAACCTGAGATACTTCCTGTGAGAAGGATGTATGGGAACGTGAAAGTAGGCGTCTTTGAGGTCTAGTATAGTGAGGAAATCGCCTTGTTGCAATAATGGGAGCACCTGTTGTAAAGTGATCATGTGAAAATGATCTGAGTTTATATACAGATTGAGAAGCCTCAAATCTAGAATTGGTCTTAGTGTCCCATTCTTTTTGGGTATTAGAAAGTAGAGTGAGTAGACCCCTGTTCCTTGATGTTGCAATGGAACTAGCTCTATTGCATCTTTTTGTAGCAATGAGAGAACCTCTTGTTGGAGCAGCGTTAGATGTTCTGTGGACATTGGACGCTGTCTGGGTGGTATATTTGGAGGGGTAGATGTAAGCTCTAGGCAGTAACCATATTGGATAATCTATTTTACCCACTTTTCTGTTGTGATGGAGTTCAGACAAGTAGGAACTGTGTTAATCTCCCCCCTACAGGAGTGGAATGCTGTTGGGTGAGCTGAAGGAAGTCACTGTTTAGTGGTGGAAGAGGATTGATTGTTGTGGTTACCTCAACCTCTTCCCTTATTGTTATTACCTCTGTAGCCTCCTCTAAAGTATCCTTTATTAGAGGATGCTTGTGTATTAGTTTTAACCTCTTCCATGCTCATGACAAGGTCAGCTCGTCATGCAGTACACTGGAGCTGTGCTTATGACGAGCTGACCTTGTCATGAACAATGGGAATCTGAATAGTCAGCACCCAGCGGGAATTGCCTTAGCAGCCAAGGTGTTAAAGGAAGCTGAATTGTCTACTCCAGCTTGTTTGGAGCCTCCTCTGTAAAAGGAGCGACGAAAGGAGCCTCTTACTTGGGTAGATTGCAAAGCTCTCATAGACCTAGCTGTATCAGTGTCTTTTTTAATTTTGTGCCGAGTCTACTTCTGTACCAAACAACTGTTGTTGGTGGAATGGTTGATTTAAGATAGTAGTCTGTACCTCTTGGTTAAATCCTGAAATGCGTAGCCACGCGTGACGTCTAAGAAGGACACTGGTGTTTATTGCCCTGGATGCAGTGTCTGCTACATCTAGTGCGCAATTAATGGAGGCATTAGATATAAGCTAACCCTCTTGTATGAGGTCATCTGCTTGTGCCTTATATTGATCAGTTAGATGTTGTAAGAGCTTCTCTAGCTGATCATAGTGAGCCCTGTCATAGCTTGGTAGGAGGGCCTGTGAGTTAGCAATGCGCCATGCATTACTAGCTTGGGCAGCTATTCTTCCCCTGAAGCATCTATGATTTTGGATTCTTATCAGAAGGTGGTGCTTCTCCTGATGTTTGTGAGTTTGCTATTTTCCTAGCGTTTGAAACTACTAGGAAGTCTAAGGGTAGCTGTCCTTTAATGTAAGCAGGATCCCCAGGAGCTGCTCTGTACTATTTCTATATCTTTGGATTTAAGATTCTAGCCTGTACAGGATCATTAAACACTTCTGGTGCATGTTTAATGACTCCTTCAATCACTGGCAGTATTTGCACAGATTTTTGGGATTGTTCAAAAGTGTCTAGTAAGACGTCCTCTTCTGACTCATCTCAATGCATGGTGACATTGTGGTAGATGGCAGCCCTATTGATTAAGTGTCCAAACCCAATATTGTCTTCTGGGGGAGAAGGTTTAGATGGATATATATGTGGGTCAAGAATATCTGGTATATCCTGTGGGTTTGGATACTCCCAGTCTGGTAAACCTGTTGGGTAGGGAAAAGGGTCATCTGGGTCTTTCCCTCCCCCATGCTATACTGATCATCATCAGCATCCTGAGGAGGTGTATGTTGTGGAGAATGAAGAGGAGAATTTTGAGGTGGAATGTTTAAAGGGAGAGCAGGAAAGGGAGATACAGGAGAAGAAGGGTGCATAGGAGATATGGCAGAGTCCTTCTTCCTGACAGGCACTGGTAGGGTAGGAGGTGTAGGTGCTGTATCTGACTCCCTCTTCCTGTGTGGTGTGGTGGAAACATGTCCTGTTTCTGGGTCTATGTATAGCCTCTTTTCCAGAGAATCAGGTCTGAAAAGCTCTTTTTCTTCAGAAATTACTTTCGGCGCCGATTTTTTTCGGCTCCGGGCCTGGTTTCTGTTTGTCTTTAGCCTTAGGAGTTGTTGTATAGTCCTGTAGCGTAGTTTTAGGCACCGAAGGTATCATTCTCGGAGTCGAGGCCTGCTTTGAGGGCTTGGAGGCATCAGAAACAGGTTTAGTGGGTTTCGGCACCGAAGATTTTGGGGTGGAAGCAGGTTTCATTGGTTTCGAGGGAGCTGGTCATATCGGCACCTGCGGTTTGCTCAGTAAGGAGCTACAGGAAAGCTTTAATATTATCTTCGGAGCCGGGCTCGATGGTGGGGCTTTAGAAGCAATGTATTGGTCTCGACTGGGCCCCGAAGGCGGAGTTGTGACCTTAGCCTTTGGTTTAGGTGGTTGGGCTGGGGTAGGGGCAGTTGTACTCACGCGTTGACCTGATGGTATGGAGTCATCGGAGTCGTCTGCCTCAGATACGATCTGGATATCATCGGAATCTTCCTCGGGGACACATGGACCTTCGTCGAAGATATCCACCGGTTCCGGAGCTGATCTCTGCATGTCGCTTCGACGGGCCCTCCGATCTCGAATGGTCTTCTTGGATCGAAAGGACGCACAAGCTGTGCAGCTCGACTTGTCGTGTTCAGGTGATAAACACAGGTTACACACTTCGTCTCGTGATGGTCGCTGTGTGGAAATTTTGCTCCACACTCGGGCATCTTTTGAATGGTGTCCTTTCCATGAGGTGTAGGCGTCGGACTGCGTCGACGACCGGAATCGAAGTGATGAGGTCGAGTCTATGTATATTGAAGTTAAAGTTAGTTTTAGAAAGTTTTGCGCGTCGAACTCTTCAAAAAGTCAATTTTCGAACTGGAGCGGAAAAGTTGCATCCGAACCCAGTGGCGGAAAAAACCAATCTAAGGATGGAACCGATGCCCATGTGCACTATCATCCAAGGAAGGAGTCACCTATCTCGTGACTACAAAGATTTCTTCCAAGACAACAACAACATCAATCAATCAATCAATCATGCCATTTGTATAGCGCACTACTCACCCGGGAGGGTCTCAAGGCGCTTGGGGGGAGGGGTATGCTACTGCTCGAACAGCCAGGTCTTGAGTTGTTTCCTGAAGGCGAGATGGTCCTGGGTCAGCCGAAGGTGGATGGGGAGGGAGTTCCAAGTCTTGGCAGCCAGGTAAGAGAAGGATCTTCCTCCGGCGGTGGCTCTTCGGATGCGTGGTACGGCTGCGAGGGCGAGGCTGGTGGACCGTAGCTGGCGGGTGGGCGTGTAGAAGGTCAGGCGGTCGTTGAGGTACTTGGGGCCCAGGTCGTGGAGAGACGTGTGTGCGTGGGTGAGGAGCCGTAACGTGATCCTCTTGTCGACGGGGAGCCAGTGCAGGTTCCTCAGGTGGCTGGAGATGTGGCTGCGTCGGGGGACATCCAAGATGAGTCGGGCGGAGGCGTTCTGGATGCGCTGGAGTCTTTTCTGTAGCTTGGCTGTGGTTCCGGCGTAGAGGGCGTTTCCGTAGTCCAGTCGGCTGGTGACAAGTGCCTGGGTGACAGTCTTCCTGGTCTCGGTCGGGATCCAGCAAAAGATCTTGCGAAGCATACGCAGGGTTGAAGCACGATGAGGAGACGGCGTTGACTTGTCTGGTCATCGAGAGGGAGGGGTCCAGGATGAAGCCCCGGTTGCGTGCGTGGTCGGTTGGCTTGGGTGCGGTGCCCAGGGCTGGGGGCCACCAGGAGTCGTCCCAGGCAGAGGGCGAAGATCCCAGGATGAGGATTTCCGTTTTGTCCGAGTTCAGTTTCAGGCGGCTGTCCTCCATCCACTCGGCGACGTCTTTCATCCCTTCGTGTAGGCAGGTTCTGGCAGTGTCGGGGTATCTGGTGAGGGAGAGGATCAGCAGGGTGTCGTCGGCGTAAGAGATGATGTTGAGGTTTTGCTGGCATGCGATGGCTGCGAGAGGTTTCATGTAGATGTTGAAGAGGGTGGGGCTGAGTGAAGATCATTGCGGGACGCCGCAGATGACTTCGGTGGCCTCGGAGTGAAACGGGGGGAGGCGGACTCTCTGTGTTCTTCCGGCGAGGAACGAGATGATCCACTCCAGTGCCTTCTCTTGGATACCGATGTTGCTGAGGCGCAGGACTAGGGTGCGGTGGCAGACCGTGTGGAACGCAGCGGAGAGGTCCAGGAGGATGAGGGCCACTGTTTCCCCCTTGTCGAGCAGGGTCCGGATGTCGTCGGTGGCTGCGATGAGGGCGGTCTCGGTGCTGTGGTTGGCTCTGAAGCCGGACTGCGAGGGGTCGAGGGATCCGTTCGTCTCGAGGAAGGTGGTCAGCTGTCTGTTGACGATCTTCTCGATGACTTTAGCAGGAAAAGGGAGGAGCGAGATGGGGCGGAAGTTTTTGAGATCGGTGGGGTCCGCTGTAGGTTTCTTCAGGAGGCCGCTGATCTCGGCGTGCTTCCAGCTCTCCGGGAAGGTGGCGGTGTTGAAGGAGGCGTTGATGATGTTCCGGAGTTGGGGTGCGATGGTGGAGTCGGCCTTGTTGAAGACGTGGTGTGGGCAGGGGTCGGTCGGTGATCCGGAGTGGATGGTGTTCATCGTGCGGGCTGTGTCTTCGGTGGTCACCGTGGTCCAGGTGCGAAGGGTGGCGGTAGGGGGCGTTGGTTCGACGGTTGGGTGCGTGGGTGGGGCGCCGAAGCTGTTGTGGATGTCTGCAATCTTGCGGTGGAACAACGAGGCGAGGGAGTCGCAGAGGTCTTGTGACGGAGTGATGTCGTTGGTGCCGGTGCTGGGGTTGAGAACTCCTTGGCGATAGTGAAGAGCTCTTTGCTGTCGTGGGCGTTGTTGTCCAGTCGTTCCTTCAGGGATTTCTTCTTGGTGGTGCGGATGAGCTGGTGGTGCTTGCGGGTAGCATGTTTGAGGGCGATCATGTTGTCGGTGGTCCGGTCGAGGAGCCAGGCTTTCTCGAGGGTGCGGCAGGTCTTCTTGGAGTCCTTGAGGTCGTCGGTGAACCAGGATGCCTTCTTGCTTCTGGGTCTGCTGGGAGGGTTCTTTAGTGGCGCGAGGTCGTCGGCGCAGGCGGTCAGCCACTGTGTGAAGTTGCGGGCTGCTTCGTTGGGGTCCATTGTGTTGGCGGGTGGGCTCTGGCTGAGGGAGGTGGTGAGCTGGTCTGCGGTGATCTTGCTCCAATTCCTGTGAGCTTGTGCTTGATTCCACTGGTGTGCTAGGCATTCCTGCAATGGACGCATTTGCAGTCTTGCATATGGTACAATAAAACAGCAAGATGCCATCATGCCTATTAGTTGCATGAACACCCTGGCTGGGAGAGAGTGTTGGTTTTGAAACCTTGAGATTAAGGCTTGAATGCTCTGTATCCTGGCTGGACTGGGATAAGCTAGAGCTGTACTGGTGTTTATGGTAGTCCCTAGGTATTGATGTAAATAAGAGGGCTGTAGATGTGACTTGGTGTGGTTTAATGTAAACCCCAAGTTGTGCAGTGTCTGAATTGTGTGAGATGTGTGTTGAACACACTGGTTAATTGACTTGGCATTTATTGGCCAATCCTCTAAGTATGGGAAGACATGGATCTGTTGTCTTCTGAGATGTGCTGATACTACTGCTAAGCACTTTGTGAACACTCTTGGTGCTGTTGTTACCCCAAATGGAAGGACTTTGAATTGATAGTGTTGTCCTTCTAGCACAAACCTGAGATACTTCCTGTGAGAAGGATGTATGGGAATGTGAAAGTAGGCGTCTTTGAGGTCTAGTATAGTGAGGAAATCGCCTTGTTGCAATAATGGGAGCACCTGTTGTAAAGTGATCATGTGAAAATGATCTGAGTGTATATACAGATTGAGAAGCCTCAAATCTAGAATTGGTCTTAGTGTCCCATTCTTTTTGGGTATTAGAAAGTAGAGTGAGTAGACCCCTGTTCCTTGATGTTGCAATGGAACTAGCTCTATTGCATCTTTTTGTAGCAATGAGAGAACCTCTTGTTGGAGCAGCGTTAGATGTTCTGTGGACATTGGACGCTGTCTGGGTGGTATATTTGGAGGGGTAGATGTAAGCTCTAGGCAGTAACCATATTGGATAATCTATTTTACCCACTTTTCTGTTGTGATGGAGTTCAGACAAGTAGGAACTGTGTTAATCTCCCCCCTACAGGAGTGGAATGCTGTTGGGTGAGCTGAAGGAAGTCACTGTTTAGTGGTGGAAGAGGATTGATTGTTGTGGTTACCTCAACCTCTTCCCTTATTGTTATTACCTCTGTAGCCTCCTCTAAAGTATCCTTTATTAGAGGATGCTTGTGTATTAGTTTTAACCTCTTGCATGCTCATGACAAGGTCAGCTCGTCATGCAGTACACTGGAGCTGTGCTTATGACGAGCTGACCTTGTCATGAACAATGGGAATCTGAATAGTCAGCACCCAGCGGGAATTGCCTTAGCAGCCAAGGTGTTAAAGGAAGCTGAATTGTCTACTCCAGCTTGTTTGGAGCCTCCTCTGTAAAAGGAGCGACGAAAGGAGCCTCTTACTTGGGTAGACTGCAAAGCTCTCATAGACCTAGCTGTATCAGTGTCTTTTTTAATTTTGTGCTGAGTCTACTTCTGTACCAAACAACTGTTGTTGGTGGAATGGTTGATTTAAGATAGTAGTCTGTACCTCTTGGTTAAATCCTGAAATGCGTAGCCACGCGTGACGTCTAAGAAGGACACTGGTGTTTATTGCCCTGGATGCAGTGTCTGCTACATCTAGTGCGCAATTAATGGAGGCATTAGATATAAGCTAACCCTCTTGTATGAGGTCATCTGCTTGTGCCTTATATTGATCAGTTAGATGTTGTAAGAGCTTCTCTAGCTGATCATAGTGAGCCCTGTCATAGCTTGGTAGGAGGGCCTGTGAGTTAGCAATGCGCCATGCATTACTGCTTGGGCAGCTATTCTTCCCCTGAAGCATCTATGATTTTGGATTCTTATCAGAAGGTGGTGCTTCTCCTGATGTTTGTGAGTTTGCCATTTTCCTAGCGTTTGAAACTACTAGGGAGTCTAAGGGTAGCTGTCCTTTAATGTAAGCAGGATCCCCAGGAGCTGCTCTGTACTATTTCTCTATCCTTGGATTTAAGATTCTAGCCTGTACAGGATCATTAAACACTTCTGGTGCATGTTTAATGACTCCTTCAATCACTGGCAGTATTTGCACAGATTTTTGGGATTGTTCAAAAGTGTCTAGTAAGACGTCCTCTTCTGACTCATCTCAATGCATGGTGACATTGTGGTAGATGGCAGCCCTATTGATTAAGTGTCCAAACCCAATATTGTCTTCTGGGGGAGAAGGTTTAGATGGATATATATGTGGGTCAAGAATATCTGGTATATCCTGTGGGTTTGGATACTCCCAGTCTGGTAAACCTGTTGGGTAGGGAAAAGGGTCATCTGTGTCTTTCCCTCCCCCCATGCTATACTGATCATCATCAGCATCCTGAGGAGGTGTATGTTGTGGAGAATGAAGAGGAGAATTTTGAGGTGGAATGTTTAAAGGGAGAGCAGGAGAGGGAGATACAGGAGAAGAAGGGTGCATAGGAGATATGGCAGAGTCCTTCTTCTTGACAGGCACTGGTAGGGTAGGAGGTGTAGGTGCTGTATCTGACTCCCTCTTCCTGTGTGGTGTGGTGGAAACATGTCCTGTTTCTGGGTCTATGTATAGCCTCTTTTCCAGAGAATTAGGTCTGAAAAGCTCTTTTTCTTCAGAAATTACTTTCGGCGCCGATTTTTTTCGGCTCCGGGCCTGGTTTCTGTTTGTCTTTAGCCTTAGGAGTTGTTGTATAGTCCTGTAGCGTAGTTTTAGGCACCGAAGGTATCATTCTCGGAGTCGAGGCCTGCTTTGAGGGCTTGGAGGCATCAGAAACCGGTTTAGTGGGTTTCGGCACCGAAGATTTTGGGGTGGAAGCAGGTTTCATTGGTTTCGAGGGAGCTGGTCATATCGGCACCTGCGGTTTGCTCAGTAAGGAGCTACAGGAAAGCTTTAATATTATCTTCGGAGCCGGGCTCGATGGTGGGGCTTTAGAAGCAATGTATTGGTCTCGACTGGGCCCCGAAGGCGGAGTTGTGACCTTAGCCTTTGGTTTAGGTGGTTGGGCTGGGGTAGGGGCAGTTGTACTCACGCGTTGACCTGATGGTATGGAGTCATCGGAGTCGTCTGCCTCAGATACGATCTGGATATCATCGGAATCTTCCTCGGGGACACATGGACCTTCGTCGAAGATATCCACCGGTTCCGGAGCTGATCTCTGCATGTCGCTTCGACGGGCCCTCCGATCTCGAATGGTCTTCTTGGATCGAAAGGACGCACAAGCTGTGCAGCTCGACTTGTCGTGTTCAGGTGATAAACACAGGTTACACACTTCGTCTCGTGATGGTCGCTGTGTGGAAATTTTGCTCCACACTCGGGCATCTTTTGAATGGTGTCCTTTCCATGAGGTGTAGGCGTCGGACCGCGTCGACGACCGGAATCGAAGTGATGAGGTCGAGTCTATGTATATTGAAGTTAAAGTTAGTTTTAGAAAGTTTTTGCACGTCGAACTCTTCAAAAAGTCGATTTTCGAACTGGAGCCGAAAAGTTGCATCCGAACCCAGTGGCGGAAAAAAACAATCTAAGGATGGAACCGATGCCCATGTGTACTATCATCCAAGGAAGGAGTCACCTATCTCGTGACTACAAAGATTTCTTCCAAGACAACAACAACATCAATCAATCAATCAATCATGCCATTTGTATAGCGCACTACTCACCCGGGAGGGTCTCAAGTCGCTTGGGGGGAGGGGTATGCTACTGCTCGAACAGCCAGGTCTTGAGTTGTTTCCTGAAGGCGAGATGGTCCTGGGTCAGCCGAAGGTGGATGGGGAGAGAGTTCCAAGTCTTGGCAGCCAGGTAAGAGAAGGATCTTCCTCCGGCGGTGGCTCTTCGGATGCGTGGTACGGCTGCGAGGGCGAGGCTGGTGGACCGTAGCTGGCGGGTGGGCGTGTAGAAGGTCAGGCGGTCGTTGAGGTACTTGGGGCCCAGGTCGTGGAGAGACTTGTGTGCGTGGGTGAGGAGCCGGAACGTGATCCTCTTGTCGACGGGGAGCCAGTGCAGGTTCCTCAGGTGGCTGGAGATGTGGCTGCGTCGGGGGACATCCAGGATGAGTCGGGCGGAGGCGTTCTGGATGCGCTGGAGTCTTTTCTGTAGCTTGGCTGTGGTTCCGGCGTAGAGGGCGTTTCCGTAGTCCAGTCGGCTGGTGACAAGTGCCTGGGTGACAGTCTTCCTGGTCTCGGTCGGGATCCAGCGGAAGATCTTGCGAAGCATACGCAGTGGGCAGCGAGCGAAGGAATCTGCAGGCAGGAGGCGGCAAAGGCAGGCAGGAGCGGCAGCAGTGAGTGGGGCTGACCAAGCCCTGTGGAGGGCTGAGCGGTCATCCGAGCCCAACACCAGGTGGCGATCTAATGCACAGTGTAAGATCTGCAGCTCATATGCCTCGAACATTTGGTTATCCATGTGCAGTGCTTTAATATTGTTGCCCTGCAGTTAACCAGTACACCAGTCCTTTTTTTGAGCCGATGTTGTCAGTGGGGGGCACCAGCACTTATTTCCTGCATCTGATGTTTACAGAGCGCTAGAGCTGGAGAAACACACAGATTGGTAAGACAGAGGAACAGAAAGGCGACAAAACCGTAACAAAGAGAGCATGCAGGAACCTCCAGGAGAAAAAGGGACAGGGCATGGGAAAGTGTATTAGAGGCCACCAGCCTTGGTATTCAGCGTGCGGACACTTAATTGCACCCACTCTGAATTCTTAGCAGAGCTAAAGCACCGGCATTCTTTCTTTCACTAATTAACACGGTCAGTACCCATACAGGATACTGCCCAGTAACCCTTGACTGTCCCGCAATCCCAATGAAAGGTCTGAGGGGCATCCCAAACTTTCTAGGTCGAGCCTGGGCAGCGCATGCGGTGCTTTGTGAGGCATGTTGTATTCTGGTAGGGACTTGAAGCTCCGCCCACTCCCCACCCATTTTTTTCATATTTTTTCAGTGGCTTGTGTCATTGTCCACTGTAAACTTTGTGGTCGCAAAACAATCATACATTGAAGTGCGAGTTGCCATTAAGAAGGGACGCCCTTGGCACGCGCCTTCCTAATAGGGAGTTGCAAACCCTATTTTGCGGGTCGGTAATAGGTTATGTACATAAAATGGTAAAATAGGGTTTGTACATGGGGCAGACCACTTTTAAGGTCCCAAACGGGCCGATTTCCCGTTTGTGACCACAAAACACGGTTGTACATGGAGCTATCAATCATGGACAAAAAGGGTTGGGGCCCAGCCCTTGTGAAGAAATTAAATCTCACCCCTATTTGCCAGGGTGGAACTACTTTAAACCTTATCTGATGAGTGTAAACATTTCTATTATCACCATCACCAAATAGCCACACTCACCAAGAAACAACAAAGTGACAAGGCTTGTGTAACCTCATACAACAAGTGACATCCAGATAACACGGTTAAGTGCGGCCTTCCATTTGCTACAAGACAATCATAGTGTTTTACAATCACACCCTTTAACAGAAAGTTAGGAGTATGCATTTTTAACAGTCGTATAAGTTATTTAATCCAAAAGGTACCTAACTTAAAAATATATTCTCTCACAAGGCCCCCTGCAGCATTCAGAACAGTGAAAACATTTGGGCATCTTGGAAACTGTCATAAAACACATCAACTTCAACACGGTCCATACTCTCCATTAACTGGAGATATTTTTTTAATTTCAAATTGATCATATATGGTTTGCATGTGTGGACACGGCAAAATACATCATGTGCCAAGATTTTTAATATTCCACATCTTTGGTCTTAATGTGACTGTACTTTCAAAAGTAATATTGTTAACGCCAGTTTGGTTTTAGTAATGGAGGCGTTTTGGCACATTAGCTCAAACAAAACCTTTTCCAAATGATCACACAGCCGAACTGGTTGTACGGAATAGGTGAGCCTACTACTTTACCTTGCGGAGATAGCCATAATCCCAGACAGAACAGGCCCTTCGGTCTGGGAAATGGTTGTTTTTTTAAAGTTCAGCTTCGGCAAGAGAAAATATGTAGAATAATTTCCAATATCTATGTCAGTAGCATTTATCATTCAGGGTATTTAGATATAAAATTATAAATACAAATCACTTCATTAACCATAGCTGTTCATTACTGTACAGGGTAGTTCAAAAGTGTATCCGCCATTAGCACAGGAGTTCCTTTAATGCACTGTGTTGCTTCGCATCCGTAATAAGCATTCAGGCGTAATAAGCATTCAGCGCCTTGAGACCCTCACAGGTGAGTAGCGCACTCTACAAATGTTCTGATTGATTGATCGAATGTCAGGTGGGGTTCAGCATAGGAGAAGGACAGCAAGAAGCAATCTCCGACAATCCAAACATTCTTCGAATGGCCCTTGGAGTCGCGAGTCCTGCACTGGGGAGTGTGAAGGGATTGGTTCTCTGTACAAGATGAAAACACATTTAACAAAGGCAACATGGTGCTGTACAATTTTGCTTGGCAATAAAAGGGTGGATACCCTCTTTCAAGTCTTCTAACCACATTTGTTCTCTTGATTGCTGAGACAGGATTATGAGGTATGCAGTTTTTATTCAATATAGAATGGATTTGGAAAACCAGGACCTCTACTGACATCCAAATTAGGTCTCAGGAACATATCCATTTTTCTGGCCACGATTATAAAAAGACAATAGATATTGAGTCTCAAGCAGCAAGGCACTGTTGCCTGTAACTAAAGTCTTTGCTCATTGATAAGCAATAATAACGTACAGACATAAATATTCTATTACTTGACAAGTTCTTGTCACGGAGGGTACAATAATTGCTGAATTGGAAGTGCTGTGGGAACATCTTATGCCACATAATTTGTGCATACAAACCACCATGGGGCATCTGTTCCAAATACCCTTAAAGCACGCAGGAGTTTTCAAAATAACATGATGGTTTTTTTTTGCAGCAACAATACTGCTATGAGCTTATGTCTATGTCTATTGAAAGCAAAGGGTTCCTTTGTTTCCAGTACTGTAGCTCCTTGAAATAAATTAACTGTATCCAAACGTTAGATTTCCTTTAAGCCCGTTTGCTTCTGCACAGGCCCTGGCTTGCGAAAACGCAGGACTAAATGTTGGCCCACCAAAGAGGCTTTGCGGTGCTCGAGGCAGCATCAGTGAATCTCAAAATTTGGTAACTGCTGGGTGAGGTGGTCAAGTGCTCATAGCGTGGTTTCTTCGTCAGCCGCCCCCAAGCCCGCGACAAGGAGAGAGTGCTTGTCTGGATCACTGAGATGGTTGCTGTGCATAGAGCGCTTGTCTGAGAACAGGGAGTTTATTGAGGCACGGCTGTAGTTAACCACACGGTCCAACAGGCTCAACTTGGGCGAGTTCCTCTGGGTTTCATCAATCCCAATGTGAACGCTGATTTCTGATGGAGACTTCTGAGCCATCTGTCCAAGGGCTCGCCGTTCAAGGCTTTCACGACTTGGCTTCTTGTAACTGAAACAAAACCAAAATTCATAATATTAGATTTTCTTCTTTAGGTGCATTAGATTAGCTACATTTAACACAATGACTGTTATTAATGGGGATATGTTACATTAGTCTAGCTGGGAAGTGCAAAGGTGGAATGCTGTCAAACTGAAAAAAGTGACTAATGGGAAAGCGATCTTGCTTCAAATTTCCCTTGAAAGGTACCCTTGAGAGCACAAGTCTAGCCCGAATAACCAACAGTAACTACAGAAGTAACCACTGGCCTTGTGTTCTGGAGCAGCGTGTTGCCTGGTGTAAAGCGCTTCCATGCCTTGTCAGGGGTAGTACGCGCTATATAAATGCAAATACAAATTCTGTTCAAACATAGTAACCTCATTTGCTACACCTGGAAAAAAGCTGAAACGTAAACCCAAGAAATAAAGCTAAATTAATAAAGAGTGAAACAGATGTTAAAGCATGGGATATAGGCATGTGTGATCCACTCAGGACAGAATGGAGGTGCAGGTGAATGGAATGCAGAAGAACTCTACTGAATAGCAGTATAAACTTTAGTTTCACCTGTAGACCTTCACAACCATGTGTCAAAAGAGCCTTTGAAATCTCCAGAGATCTTGGCTGCCAATGAGGCAGATATCACAGATCCACCCTTGCCATTGAAACCCCAGGGAACAGCCCTATCTAGCCTTTTTCTTTACATTTGTTTCCAACCACTAGCAAAAATCCTCTCCTGTGCCTTTACTTTGTATATCTTTGCAGATAACACCCAAACTGTGCTGAGGCTGTAGGATAGAGAGGTGAATTCCCCTGGCCATATACCGAGAATAAATTGGCATTGGTAGCCATTTTAAATGGAACCCTAACTTAATGGAGGTGATTGAATTCAGTCCCAAAATACACATCTTCATTCCAGATTTCTGAATTACTCCAGTGGTTCAAAACTCCTGACTTTATTGGAGGATACCAGGACACAAATACAAATACCTTGGCTTCCTCAGTCAGCTCCAGAGGTCCATTCTGCTACTGCTTGCATTTTTCTCCATCAGTCGCAATACTACACATCAGTAACTTTATTCACTTTTCAATGCTCATGTGCAAGCTGTGGTGCATGCTAAGCAGAGCTTCTTCTACATGAACTACACAAAATGGAGAAAGAGCCCTGAAGAGTCTGCTCACTGATCTAACCTAGTAGATTAAAAAAGTGGAGAGTGAGTGTTTCTTGCGGCCACATTTATGAAACAGGAACAGGATCTTTAAATTGGCGAGGCCTTCTACAAACAAGCAATACGTGTTTTTCCGTAAGAGGGTACATTATCTGGCCATTTGAGACGACAAATCAAATAAACTGATATATTCTGTACTTTCTGAAGCAGGCTGAGAAATGTGCGAGTCCACTTTATAAATAAATAAATACACTTGGAGCACAATTGCATTTTCAAGGTGGGAGCTTTTTACTGGTCCTTCTGCCAAAGGGCCGTGTCTGACTGTAAAGCGTATAAAGACAGAAAGTGTATTTGATGAAACCTAAATTGTGTATTCAATGTCGCAACAGGATACTTGATGGAAAATAAGGGACTCTTAGAAATAGTTTTGCTTTGCAACTAGTCGTCGCCATCATGGTTATTATTATCCCCAAGCACTGCTCGAGACTGGCTAGAGAATGCCACAGTTGATCAAGCCTGCTTATTAATCACATTGCAAGTAGGTGCCCCTGAATGCCTGGCATGGCTGTGTCAGTCTCCTACAGGTCAGTCCTGGGCCCCTGGTTGTGGCAGAGTCAGTAAAAAGTCAGATCTTAAACTCTTAAATGTTGGAATGGTTGTGTCCGAGTCTTATCCAATCATGCCTGCTCATCTGAAAGGGAAAAGTAAATGGTAATTTAGATCTATGTGCCTGACATGCAGCTAGGCCTGTGATTGAGTAAGATGGGTGCTCTGAAAGACCAATATGGATGGGGAGGATAAAGTCACAAACCAATCTTAAACTACATAGTGGCTTTCAAAGACAGTGCTACTTTTCACCAGAGGTGCCTCCTCTGCAATGGCGGTGAAGCGTCGCCCCACTGGCTTAGAGCCAGTAGCTGATAAATAAAACGAAATTCCATCATCATTTTATTTTTCAGCAGCTGGCTTGGCCAGCGTGTGCAAGAAGGGACAGGGCCATGGGAGGGGGGAGGATGACTAGTATGTGCACTTATGTTTCTCTAACCTGTCTGTATTAAACAGCCGGGTTGGAGAAACAGCACAGACTCCCTGTGCCTGAGCGAGCCTCTTTTCAGCCCACTCAGCACAGCCCTATTTAGAAATACACATGCATTGATTCTGCACAATCACAACTAATAAACACCGCCCCATCAACTAAATCACTGAGGTTTGTGATCAACTGAACAGCAGTAAAACGCCTGAAACTGAGGAGTAACTTTTCTTTCATCCTCTGTCCTTGAGTTTAATCTGACTGACTGCGTTAGGTTGGCCCAGCCATACTTAAAAGTCCACACAATAAATATGCCAGTGGAAACACAAGGCTGTTTTCATATCTGGATGGGCTAACTGATCCTCAGACCATCCCCCCTAAAGCAGGCTTGAATGAGGGGCCCACAACTTTCACAGTGACACACACGATTTCCTGCTGCAGAAAAATATTACTCCTAGGTATTGTGACACATCATTAGGTATTTGAATACTTTACATGCTAAACTTCAGAACTCCCCGTTAAATTGGTCCCTGTTTAGCCACTCTATAAAGGAACTGTAGGAAAACGCCTCTTTTTGAACAATTGTTTTGGACTGATGCTGCTGTTTATTTTTACTCTGTTCACTGGGATACTGCTAACCAAACCTCAGTGAATCTGGGACTCTGCTAACCAGGCCCCTGTACATGTGATCTGACCCCCTAAAACATGTAAAAACTGGCCATATCCTAATTTCACTATATACTAGGGACTAAATTCGCCAAAGTGCACATAAGGCCTGTACGTTAAGTGTCACCGGTGGACTGCAGGACCCACTGTGCAGCCAGTGCAAACAAGACAGTATTCGAACCCTTTGACAGGTTAAAACCTTATTTTCTTTTTAAGTAATATTAAGTCACCCCAACATAGGCCTCACAAGCCCTAGTGCAAGGTGCATAGTATTTAAAAGTAGGACACTTAGAAGATTAATGCTAAACATGTCCTGTACGAAGCTGGTTTTTTGTATGAAATACCACTGAATGATTCTATTGTGCAAAAATTCCCACAGAAGTGTACCGGGCTCAATGTAAACCCAAAGCGTTCGATATGTGGTAGTGTGGTCTAGCAGCCTTAGGCCTAACACAGAGGAGTAATAAGACATTTGCTATGCACACAGTGATTAACAAATGGCACTCGTCTCAAAAAGGATACCCACACTCATTTTAGAAAAATAAGCTTCTTTCAAGATTTATTTTAAGACCAAGAAATACGTAAAAAGGTAAGCACGTTTTTCAAGAAAAATACTTTTCACGTTTAAAAGTGGGCCCCTAGTGAAAATTTCAGGGATTGCAATGTTAACCTATGGGAGGAAAACCAGATTGTTGTTTTGAGTGTAAGTATACAACTTACACTCTTGGTTTTCAGGATGAAGAATCAGCACCAGACAAGGTTCAGGTAAGTAGCAAATCTGCACCTCCTGTTGCAGGGGGTGGCAGGATGCAGGGTTCAAACTCCATATCTGGAGCCAATGTTATTCAATGGAGAAAAGTGGTACTCTAAGAGATGCTGCTCACAGGTGAGTAAACGGTTTGGTATCCCAATCTCCCGAGCTAAGATCGAGTTAGCACGGAGGGCACAAGGCAACCCCAATCTTACACCCTCAGCGGCACAGAGGTAGCTGAGCGCCACCACAGCATTGGGCACCCAATGCAAGTCAATAGGGGAATTCGGTTTTGCAAAAAGGCTGCTGGCTTAACCTGAGATATAGTGCAACCCGCCTTAAAGTTTGTAAGGCCTGCTAGAGGGGTGACTTACCCATACCGTAGGCAATCCTGCTTGGGGGCACAAAGGCAGTGTGCCATGTTGACTTTGGCATTTTTCTCTGCACCAAGGCATGCAGGCTGAAGTGGCAGTTTGCATAGCCTTGGTGAGTGATCCCTGGATGGCACAACCAGTGCTGCAGCACCAGAGGACCCTCTTCAGTACCCATGCACAAGGTACCAGGGCTACCAATAACTAGGTAATTATAGGGGTAATCTGAAGTTGAGCCAATTGTGGTATGGGTTCAGGGAAAGAACACTGGTACTGGGAACCTGATTAGCAGGGACCCAGTACTCTACAGTCAAAGTAGCATCAAAAGCCAGGCAAAAGGTGGGGGGAGAGACTGCAATAGAAACCCATTTTCCCACATGTTCTTACACTGAAAAGGCCCAAATGCTATTTCCACTGTAGCAGGATTGGCTGTTCCATAGGAAAGCATGGGGATACTATATTAAATGTAATAATGTTATCTCCGACTAGGAAACAACTACAAATGTAATTCTTCAACTTTATGAACTATTAATTACAAGTCCAGTTCATTGCATGAGTGCCAACTGTCACCTGGCAGCTGAATTGACCCTTGGATGAGGTGTGACAACTGTTCCCAGAGCAGACCAAAGGCATTGGTTGTTTGGAGGTGTTCTCTTTCTTTGGCAAAATGACCATATGGGCTGTACCCAAGAATTGATTAACTTGAAAGAGGCCTACCCTATCATGGGGCAAATGTTAGCTGACACCTGAGCAGCAGTATCCCCTTTGCTTCCCCAGCCCAGCAGTCTGGCTCAGAGCCTAGTGTGAGAGGAGCTGCCCCCAGAATTGGTTTGAAGTGAAAACAAAGGAGTGGTTGCTTATTTCCCAAGCCACAACTCTGGGGCGGGCACACAGGCTCTGCACAAGGGGAGAAGGGTTCTTAGATTCAGGTAGAGAGGTGCACTGTGGGGCTGTCTACAGTATTGCACACAGGAACTGCTGCAAACACTGATAGGCTTACTCATGGAAATATTTTACCTATTGGATAGGGAGTGGGCAGGAGTCAGACACACATGTGACACCTCTGGCCACCTTTTTCAGAACACTACTGGACCTATGGAAGACAGTAGAAGGGCTGTATCTGCTGTTGAGACCTGTGAGGAGACCTGAAAGGCTGCACCTGCTCCCACTTGTATCCAGAAGTGAACTCCAAGGAACAGTTGGCGGATCTCCTGATAGGCTAAAGGGCTACAAAAAGTTGCAGGAAGCCCATTTTCTTGACGAGTCCAACTGACCAGTTCCATCGGGTCCTACTCTGGATCTTGTTGGTGGCTTTTGCTAGAATGAGTATTGACCCCCAAATTCTTTTCCAGAGGTGTCAAAGTGTACTCCTATCGCCCTGAAAAACCTGGGAATTTCACCACAAAGACATCCAGAGGATTGGGACACAGCTGCCAAGTCAATCAGATGAAGGTAGGTTACCACTGGGCCAAAGATTCACATTGCTCCCGCTCAGAACTTTTCCACAATAGCAAATCCGTTTCAGGAAGATGTCACAGAGAGGCTATCTGGCCTTGTGAAGCCTTGCTCGGCTACCGCTTGCAGTCGCCCCCCATTTGTCCCACTGGAGGAATCGAAGCTGCAAAGAAGCGACTACATGTGTAAACAGAAATTTTACCAAGTGAAGGAGCTAAAAGTATCCGGCTGGCAAGGCACCTTCATTGGGCACAAATTTTGAATTTCTCCAGACAAGGCCTTCTTGCCAAATTTCAACGGCTTTACCAGGACTTCATTCGATGGCTATTCAGCCTTGTACAGCCCTTCTCTGCACAGCCTGCTGCCTTGCCCCATTGGGGATATTTGACTTCCTTTTCAGAGACTAAGTAAGAAGGTAAAATGTCTGACCTGGTTAAACCTGGTTTCCGTATCCGTCCTCTGCTCCAGCATGGTCAGTCTTAAATAGCACCTAGGCACTGGTTAAGCACAACCAGAAGACCACGGTTGGCACTGAACACTTTTTGGCGCGTTCTTTAATTAAAACTTTTTATTTTGGTGTAATGTTCATTAAATTATTCTCTATTTTTATAAACAGGAGTCCGATTCTCATTGTGTGGTGTTTTCAACTGTTTTAGTACTTCTCAATGCCATGACTACCAAGGGTTGAGCTCAGGTTTAAATTATTGAAATCTATACAGGACCTAACTTGATACTGCAATAATAACTTGTGCTGGACTCCCCTTCACCCTAACTGATAATCCACTTTCTCACAGGAATCTAAGTTGCTATATGGAAAAAGAATCTTTCTGCACCATTTTGAACAAAAATATGTCCTTGTTAAGGTCATCAGACACTCAACCGCTCGCTCCTTTTGCAGGTCAATTTGCCTGCTATGCTCAATCTCTCCATGTTCAGCGCTATAAAAGAAGAGGAATGTGAGAGCATTCCCCTGGTCCTCCTCTTTCTTGACGCTGAGATGGCACTTGACCAAATGGAACGTTGCTACCTATTTAACGTTTTAGCTAAAATAGATCTGAGCTTTGCGCAAACAATTGTCAATTGTCCACCCACCAGCAAGAAATGAAATAAATGGCAACACTAACTAAGGGAACAAGGAAAAGTATTCCAGCCGCACACTTAGGAAATGTACTGTCACTGGAGCTTCTGATTAAAAAAATAAACCTTTCCCACTCCACATTTTCAAGGGGTAACCACTGGATTTGGCTCGGACAAAATATTCTTTGTTCTTTACCATACAGTGCCAGTTTACTGCTTTCCGTGGTGTCCACACTGAACGACTGCATGAGGGTTTCGGGTTTTAAAATTAACTGTTTAAAGCGCACAGGTATAGGACTTGATGTCAATACAACTTCATGTGCTTGCTTATGTAAAGACCATGACTTACTTTGGCTCAATGGCCCAATTAGTTATCTGGGATTCAACCTGCTTGATAAAAAAAAAAAGATCTATGGCTGCAATCTGTCAAATTTCACGCGCACTGCTCAAAGATCTTTACCGAGGGGTGGGTGGGCTTCCTTAGAATTACTTGTTAAAAAGATCTTTGTTTACTAAGACTGTATTATATGGCATAATTGCTTCCCTCAACCTTAAGGTTGATAGGCAGAAACTGGAGGCCTATCTCTGGAATTCTAGGAAGCTGAAAGGCGATGGTGGACTGGGGCTCCTAAATATTGAAAATTAACTTTGCTACGCCATGCTATGTGGACTTCTAAATCATGTGGCTATCCAAAGGCTTCCCAGGGTTGTTTGAATCAGGGTACAGCTTTGGCTGGCTTTGGAGTGGTCATGAACAAAAAGCACGCGAGTCGAGCAGGAGTATGGTTTGATTCCCTTACACTACACCTTTTGGCTTCAAGACAGAAGGAGATCGGCTGTGGGCACCCCACTGGATGTCAACACCACTCTGTTAAATCACTGGAATCTGTAATTCTTAATGGTCGAGTGACCACATATTCTTCTTCACTCAACCCCTCCATCGCATATATGAGTCCTGGATCATCAGTTTCGACTTTGGTGGTGTGAGCATCCATTAGTGCTGAATGGCTTGCCCCAATGTTTGTGTGAGATGTCCAGAGGTGTGCTTTACCCTTTTCAGTCTGTCCCCTAAGAGAGTGTGTCACCATACACAACTTTACCTTGGGCAAATGTCATTGGGACAAGGGATCTTATATTCATAGGCAAAATTATTGACAATGGAAGGACCCTATGTGGAGTTGCACCTTTGAGTCGGCCAGTGGTAAACAACCCCTTAGTATAGTCTCAGATATACATGGTTACATGGAAAAAGATTTGGTTATCATGATTCCAGCTCACATTTGTTCAATTATATGGACAAGAGCTGCGAAAACATCAAGATGTAACGAACCAGGTCTTAATAAAATCGTACTTCACCCCATAACAACTTATATGTAGGCATGGTGCTTCAGATGGATGCTGGGGAGATTGTGGCCATAAGGGGGTGCTGGAGCACATGTGGTGATCCAGCCTGCATAGAGGCATTCTCTCTACCATATGGGCCGGAAAGGAAGGGTTTCTCCCATTAGAACCCTTGTTATTGTTGCTTGACTACACTGGTGATGTAAGGGTCGCACACTGATGTCCCTGTTGGGTAAGATAACTTCTCACTTGCTTCTCACAGCCAGACTTAATGTACCCATGTCTGGAAACTCCCCTAAAGCATCTATGGAATCAAAAGCTATGGAACATCTGTGGCTAGAAGATTGGTTCTCATCGTTAATGAGAACGCAAACAAGACTATCATGTTTAGGCCCCGTTTAGAAGCAGCTTAAGCAGGGAGTGGTTGGGTATAGTGGGGAATGAGGGCTATCTGATGCCATAAGGAAATCTGCTTTCTAAAGGGAAGCCTCACCTCAGACGCTCAGAATCAGGCATCTATCTGACTCGTTATTAGCTCTGATCTCTCCTATGACACATTTTATCTGTATAATCAATGCATGTATTTTACTTGCTATCCTCCCGGGTATTTTATTTAATTAGGTACTTTTTAGGTTGAGCATTTGAGACCTCTTGTATATACTTTAGTATATACTTATATATTAGTATATACTTATATGTGTATGTACTTTGTGGGCTCTGGAGATCAGCCCTAGGACTTGTCTGCTTCCGCTTAGGGACTTTTTTCTGTTTAATTGCCTCTATTTAACTGTCTTAATAAACAAGCATTGTAAATGCAATAGGTCTCACCTTTGATTACGTTAAAGCCATTTGCTTTGCTAATGGTATTGTATAGCAAAACAAAAGGCTTTAACTTTAAAAGATAAGAAGTTAGAAGGGATGGATCAGGTTGGACAAAGCGGTGGGGATATTTGTGAGGTTGTTTAAGAAGAAAAGAAGGTTTGAAGAAAAGCTGGTAGGGCTAGGTAAGGGTGGGTAAGATCAGGGTACAGGTGGTGAGGTTGGAAAAAAGCTGACTGTGTGTGGGAGGATAAGATGACGCTAGAGATGGGTGATGTGTGACTTGGGAGCATAGATGCCTAAGGTGGGGTAACACAGAGGCCTGGATAGAGGAGGTAGAGTATAATTGTATCTAAGATGGGTGAGGTTGGTGACGATGTTGGTTTTGAAGGGTAGGTTGATAATGAGGGTGGAACTAAAGGGTGAGGTTGTGTAAGATGGTGGGAGGGATGGGAGAGATTGTGATTGATGGTGGGCGACATGGGAGCGGTTGGTTAAGGTGTTGGAGGGAACTGTGAGTTTGGATATGTTTTGGACAAGTGTAGGAAGGTTAGATAAGCTAGTGGGAGCGACGGATGAGGTTAGATGCCTGTAAGGATGACTGGAAGTGGGTAAGGTAGCAGTAGGAAAGGTTGTGGTGGGGTATGAATTTGGTATGGATGGCATAAGATTAGCTAAAATGGTAGTCGAGATGGGTGGGTCAGATAAGATGGTGCTAGGTTACTACCGTGGTTGGGTAGGTTTGGGTGGTTGTTGGGTTATTGTTACATGACAGTGTAGAAGCAGTATTTGTTTAGAAGTTGACAAGTAAGGGGTTTTATAAGGAGCTGGCAGGAGCAGCAATAAGGCCTCCTTCTCCTTATGCACACCTATCAACTCACCCATACTTGCAAGTAAACGTACCAGCTTTAAAAATAACTAGCCTTTTGTGCAAAATAAAATAACTGGCAGTACCTGGCTTAAAGGGGGGTAGATTGGCTCTCATTGGGAGAAAAAAATATTGGGCTTATAACAATTCGAGGCAGATTGCTGCACCAGTGGGTGCATAGAATTAAGGATTTTGAATGCCTACATTGCAACCTATAATGCATCAAAGCACTGTTGTGTTCATGTAGATTATAACAAATCAGGCTAGGTCTAGGTATGAGACATATAGCTTTAACCTAGCAACAAACTACACAATGGGTATGTCGGTAGAGCTGTGTGCGTGGGGGGAGGATAAAGTATCAAGAAAGAGGTGCTTCCAAGAAGAAAAGATGAAAGTAAGCCAGATTTACAGGTGGAACAGGTGATGGATATGAGCTCATCAGAGGAGGTCAGGTACCCATGTGGTAACCCTAATAAAGGTTTTGGACAAGGAAAGTAATTGTAATGGAACACCTGCTGCTAGAACGGAGTCAAAGTTATTGTTGCTGACGGTCAAGAAATTGAATCAATTTTAAACCAACATGTTTCCTAAACATGGTGATGCACTGTGAGCAGTCAAAGATGCATTGGGAGATGGTGTCAGTAAAGGTTGCTGCAGTTGTGAAAACGGTAATTGCCAATCCCATTTGAAGTCTCTGCTCTGGTGACAAATGCACTGCTGTTGTCCAAGGTAATATATCACAAGTAATCTCTTGCACTAAACTAGAATCTGTAAAAACAAACTTAACGGTACTTAACATGTTACTTTTTTGTCCATGGATTTCATATTGTTTATGCAAGCACGTTCACCAAACAAAAAGCTACACTATTCTTAAGGGCTACTGCACCTCACTATCACGATAACACTAACAACTGTTAGAAGTAGAAGAACTAAAGTACTGACAGCAAGCTAGGGACTGTACAGCTACAAACCTGTGGCAACTTCAATATATAATTATTGAAACAGCGCGGACAAGAACTGATGAACAATCTGTATGAGAAAGTAACGAAATCATATGAGCCACTCTATGAGTCACAATGTTCAAAGGATGGAAACGTTTTCAGAATGTGGTACTGACACCCAAAAATACAGATGGAATCAGAGTCCTCAAGTCCCGATACACACAAGTGCTGTAGAACCCCTAGTTAGGACTATTGTGCGTTTAAGTCTTTTTGCCTTGTGGCTCAAACAGTAGATATGTATACACATGCCCCAGGGAGCAATACTCCGTTTGCCGAAAATATGGCATCAGCAGAGTATGCAGGCAACCCACTGCTCTAAATGCGCAGGTATGGCCACTTTATAAATTTCCTAGCACCTCTCTGTATGAACGATTTAGGTCCACCGTTGAGACAACAAAGCTTGTTGATTCTTCAGTCTAATTCACTGAAAGATGAATGATATTTAACAGGCTAGGACATACGGGAGAAGCAGCAGCCCTTCCATTAGAGAATGTACAGTTCTGTTACCCCACTGAAGTTGTGTTTTTGAACAGAGAGTACCTCAAAAACATTTAAAACAAGTAGTTTATGACATGTTTATGTATTACAGTGCTGTAATCGTGTGTTTCTTTCAGTACTAGACCTTGAACCTGCTACCCAAGATTTCTTTTTTTTAATATAATGGAAGTAATGCAATTTGCTCCAAGAAGAGGTTGGCTGAAACATTCACTACTTTTGTCAGAACAATTGGAGCAAAGCTCTCTCACCACATACTCTACATTTCTCTCCCTTTTAGTAGCCAGAATAGAAAAATTGCCTATGAGCTGTACTTCAATATTCATTCACAGAGCCTTGCTTCTATTCTAGTGCGATCATTCAATATAAGGAGGAAAATTCATGTGACTGCTGCACTTAGTTGGCTGTCAAACCTTGGATACAGAGTAAACGTCTGTTTATTTTTTATTCTTGAAATAGGTCCAGTTATATATGAATATTTGCTGAATAGTATTTTTGTATTAAACATACCAAAGACAATAAAGCAACGCTGACTTGTACGTTTGTATATTTATTTTTACAACATTGCTTGACCTATTCAGATATGTACATAAAATTCACCTTTTAGGATTTTTTTTTCTGAAGTTTTACAGCCGATATCCAGAATTGGCCTGCATGCCAAGTGGTCTCCTAACTTGGTGCAGAGCACTCGCCAGCTGATGCTACAGCAGAAATAAAACAGGCGCTGGGAGTTTTCTATGGGGTTTAGTCGAGAGCAGCGAGGCTAGTTTGAGCCTGCAGACAAGGCGCCGAACTGTGCTTTTGGAGACTTGGAACCTGAAGATGAGTTTATCGCATGTCTTGCAAGTTTGACACGTGAGTCATGCCCACTTCATACTAAAACTAAATAAGTTGGGGGCAGAACCCACCAAATACGGGTGCATCAACCAGCAACGCTTGGCACCGTTTATGCCAGAGTCAGGACTGCCCTCCTGTGATTTGATTAGGCAGGCCAATGGGAATCATGCTCATCTAGTGATGCCAAGATGGTGCGTTTCAGACCAGTAGTGTCGAGGATGTCAATAGTACAACTGGGGAGGGTTTACATGGCTGTACCTTTCTTAGTGGAACTGTAGTCCGATTTACTTCAAATTATTCAAGTAAAAGTATAGTTAACAGGCACGCATTGGACTAGAGTTTTATTCCATTTTCAAGGGCGTCCATGAAAGCCTATTTAGCAGGTACACAGTGGACCAGAGGTTAATTGCATGAGTTTCAAAGTGTGGCCATTCTGGGGTGAACTTGTGTCGTTTAATGTACAGTAAAAACGGTAACTGCAGAGGCGTAAAGCCCCCCCCGCATCCCCCTTCCCCCCCCCCCCCCCCCCGAGAGCCTTCCATGGCGGTAATGCATCACAAAACTGAAACACATTCCATGGGAAGACACGGGTCCCGCGTTCGGATTTACAGAGTGCAGCGCACTGTTGGTGGCAACCCAGGGCCCGCAACAAAATAAACAAAGAACTTTCTAGAACGCCCCCCTCACCCGGCACCACCCTGGGGACAAAAAACAGGCACGTTTAAATGAGAACTCACGGATCCGTGAGAGACAGGTGTCAATGTATACCGTGAACCAGGAGACCACCGCCACAACACTACGCTCCGCAGGTAGACGGCTGCACTCTTAACAAGTCGGCCTGGAGCGTTCCTTGGGAGAGATGCGGGAGGGCTAGGAGTGTGACGCACGAGCGTGCACGTTGGCTTTTCTTGCGGCTCGCGCGTTCACAGACCGGTGTCTGCTCGTGCACCGGTCTGTACCACTTGGGAGGCCTTCACAGCGACAATAAGGCTCGCCAGCGGCAGCGCGCTTCGCGCTGCAAAGCAGGCGAGCCCTAAAAAGCCCCATCAGAGGTCAGTAAAATACCAAAATTGCTTACTGCTGAGGGACTTTCTGTTTTTTATTTTTCTGGCAACTGCCTCTATTTAACTTTCTTGAGAGAAAAAGACCAGCAGAGGTCAGTAAAATACCAGAATCACTTAAGCATTCTCCAGACTCCAGTCCATAGAAATGGTCTTCCACAAGAACCCATAGGCAATAATATTTTTTTCAAATTGTGTATTTTCAGTGATATGACCACCAAAGGCCCTGATTTTATATTAAAACAGAGCTTTGGACTATACCATTTCCAGCTGAAAGGCAATATTTCTCTCCATGTGTTCCCATACCTGGTGTGTCACACGGTTTGGAGCTTATTTTCCACCATGTTAAAGAACAGTAGATGTTTCAGCACCCAGGTTAATGTGCTGTATAGCTAAATACATAGAAGGTCCCAAAGGTGAGACTGATTGCATTGTAAATGCTTGGTGTATAATGTATCTAGTATAATTTTGTGTTAATGTTTCATAATGCATCTCTGCCCCTCTCAACATTTCAAAATACAGTTGCTTAAAAAAAAAAAAATGTCCAGGGCACACTGAAGCTCCGAGTGAATCCCTAATCTTTCCATGAGGATTTAGCTGTGAGCGTCCTGGGCCATAATTTAAAATGTTTCCCAAAGTAAGGTGGTCCCCGCTGGGGCACAGATGAATGTGCCACAGTGGCATGTACTTTACTCAGTCCACGACAAAAGAATCATAATGAAAATACTGCATAAGCCTTTTTTTGCCAGAGGGGAGTGCCATACCCACACGCAGGGAACAGACGATGCAAGATTGCAAAGTATTTACCTTCAAAAGAAATGTAATACCTATAAATCACGTCGAAAAGTGTTTACAAAAAGGCTGGGGCAGCTCCTCCATTAGGGCGGAGGAGTGCGAGAAACAAAAACATAAAATGGTAAAACTACCATTTTATATTTCTGCTTCTCGCACTGCGAGAAAGGAGAAGGGTTTGGTTGGGGGCAGGTCTGGTCTAGGGCAGGGGAGGAGTAGCTTGCCCACTGCTGAGGGCGCTGACTTTTGTCAGCCCCAAGCGACCAAACCAGTCATGCGCACTCTGCCTTTTCTCCACGGAGTGTGCATATATTTTAAATAAGAAGGTAAAGTACTCTTTATAGACACTTTATATAATTAATAGACAAGTGCTTCTTAGCAGGAGAGTAATAACTTCTCAGCAAGGTTGGTACACTTTTAATGGGACTGTGACAGAACTTCTCACCAGGACTGCATTTAATGGAGCAGGGCAGCACTTTCGAAACGGGCAAGGCTGGTTCACTTGAATGTGAGAGAGACAGAACGTCCCGTTTCGAGCACTATATTTTTGGTGAGACATTCACAAGAAATCACAGCAGGGTTCTGTACTTTAAATAGCAGAGTACAGCACTTTCCAAGCGACTGGGAGTGCATTTAATGTGCCACCACAGTCATTTCCCATCAAGGCGTGTTCACTTTTAAGGGCGGGAGGCAGAACTTCTAAGATGGCTTGTATACCCTTTACTGGAACATTCCCAGAAGCTGGCAGCAGCGCTTCTACACTTTAATAGCACATTAGCTTCACTTACGTGGAACTGAGCATTTCAAACACAGCTTTGAATGTGGCAGAGGTGGCACCCTGAGGAGGTGCAGCTAAAACTGCCTAGGATTGGAACATTCTATTTCCAGGAAGTGCCCTCAAGGTCACTAGCACTATAGAGCCAGTATTTACCTTGAATGGAATTGTACAGAAGGTGGGTGAGCCACTGAAGGCTCAAGCCTGGCTCTGTCTCAGCTCGAGGTCCTGTTTGACCCCGAGTCCAAAATGAGCTGAGTTTTTATGTAGCTTATGCCTGCCACCTACTCCTAAACCTCACGCACTAATCATTAAAGACAGACATTAACATTTGATGTTATATAGGTGAGAGAAAGATTTCCATGTAGGGGCTGTAATGCACAATGTGAGAAGGCATGTGATCAATCCCAGCTCCCCTCCTTGACCTAGCTGTTTGATCCTAGGCAAATGTTTTATTTCACTGTGCCGCCATTATCTTCATTTTTGCATACTAGAGCATCTTGAAATACCTGAATACAGGCTGTCTGCTGCACAAAAATGTATCTAGTGTTTAATAGAATACACTGTTTAGGGTGGACATAATCAAAAAACTAGAGTCCGAAAACACACTTGTCCACCAAGTGTTCAGCATAATTGGTGTTGATGTCAAACATCTCCTCAAGAGTAGGCTATGCGAAACTTTTAGTGACTTTGGCACTGCAACATGTTTCCTGTTAGAAAGCTTGCCAAATAGTAAGCAAAGAAGTGTTCAGGACCAATTCAGAAAATTTTATTTTACCATGCATGAGAAATGGCTAGCTATGATGCATAGAAATGTTCCTTCACCAACCATGGCGTTTGAAGCCAATGAAGCCTCACTGTGGTACTCTGCACAAGTATTAGATCCCTTCCGTAGAGGGGACTTTTCTCCGGACTTTGAAAAATACAGCTTCATTTTTGACCACTTTAATACCTCTGAGGCCATATGTACCCAGTTCAATACATATGTCGCAGAACCTGGCCCAGAGAATGTCAACCTTGAGGTGCACCAGTATTGGCATGGAAAGCTACGTCAGTGGCCAGAGTTGGCAAATTGTGTACTGGCTGTTTTGGCGTTGCCAGTCTCAAGTGCCAATGTCGAGAGGGCCTTTTTACAAAACAAGTGTACATGGAAAGGAAAGAGAGCGTGAATGACCAAAGAATCACTGAAGAAATATTGCATGGTGTACTACAATACATTTGACTTGTAAAAATGTATTTGGACTTCATATACACTGTACGTACACTGTCTAGATACCATGCATCATTGAAGAAAGCCAGCAATAAGGAAAGCAAAGCGTTCCATAAACACTGGTAAAACACCATTTCAGGAGGGGCGTGGCTTGAGGCGTCAAGATGGTGGTCGCACTCTAAGAGTGCTCCTGACCCCCTCCGTCATCCACCTCGCATCCGCCCGCTTTGAGCTGCCATCGGAGTTCCACGCTGCAGAGTCGACTCCCTCAACCTGCCTGCATCGCCTTGATCCTTTTGGAAGGCTCCCCGATGTCCATGCTGTCCATGGCATCCCTGATCACCCAAAATGGCGGCCTCCTCGCCGTCTTGTCGTTGGGCCTGAAACTTCGGCCTGGACGATCCGGCGTTCTGTCTCCCCGCCCTGTCTGCCTGCGACCCACCTGGCGGAGATGGATTGAACCGATGGCTGCCTGTCTTGCCGCGGAGCCCGGAGTTGCGGTGCGGGCTCAGCACCAGTGCCTGCTGGGTCGGAGGGGAGCGGGGAGCGGTCTCGGAGCGCATTGGAGGCGCCCTGGAGCGCGGAAAGACACCCTTGCCCCCCGGAGGTGGACGCGACCGCGGGAGGTTGCCAGCCATCCTTCTGAACGACGCGGTGCGAGGCGGCGCCCACGAACTGAGCCTTGGCTGGAGGAGAGACGGCCGGGACTGCAGGACCAGGCCGCGCCGCTGTGCCGGCCCTGCCCGCGGGCGTGATTGCAGTGAGTGGCGGCAGGGCCTAGGTGGCACGGCTGGCTTGCTTGGACGCGAGAGTGCCCAGCGCCGACTCGACGTGGTGGCAGGAAGAGGGCCTCTGCCTGGGTGAAACCTGAACTGTTCTCTGAGGCTGTGTGGGGACCAGGGGACCAGCTTTGTGTCGCCTCCCTCCCGAGCCTTGCTATTAAGACTACCGGGGCTGCGCAGGTGTGCCCCCCGTGCGGGCTGAGAGCCTGGGACTCGTGATGATGCCTTGACGGGTGAACTGCCCCTCAGGGCCAGAGGCAACTGTGTGGACTGCTTTGAAATCCTGCGCACCTCCCTCCACACCGGTGTGAAACTCCCTCTGCATACCCTAATCCCCACTTTTCGATTGCTGCTGCTTTTCGTACCCTCTGCCATCTTGGGGCCGCAGTGCCAGGGCTGCGTGGTGCTGCTGGATCCATTGGGTGAGCGGGGCAGCTGGCCTGAGACCGTCCTGCAATTCCTGGGGGCAAGCTGCTTGGTCCCCTGCTCAGTGTTGATCTTCCATTGCCTGCACTGGCACCGAGGATGCAGGGTGCCCCGACTTCCAAGGCCCTGAAGGTTCTCCGATCTGCCTCTGGCTCGCTGCGATGAGGGCCCGCTTCTCCCTCCTGTTTGCGGGCCGGGGGGGCGCTGTAGTTTGGTGCGGGGGCACATCGGCCACCGTGTCGGGTGGCGCATGCGCCTGCCCCCACCTTCACCTCCTGGACACCTGAGGCCTTGCTGCTGGGGCCTGCTGGAGGGGCATGGAGGTCTTGGGGTCACGGGGACTGCCTGAGGGATCGCCACGGCTTCCCCAGGGAGCGTCCGCCTCCCTTCAAAGTCGGTGCGTGGGAGAGGCATCGCCCACTACCTCAGGTGGCAGGGGCTGCGGCCGGGATGCTGGTGTGCCCCCCAAACCTCCCTCAGGCCACCTCAAACTGATTCTTCAGGTACATGGGCAGAACCCGCACCACCCAGACCCCCATCACCCCAACCCAAACAAAAATGGACCAATTTACTAAGTCGGACCGGTGGAAAGCAGGATCGGAGAAGTGAGCGTGGACGTGGCCCTAATTCAACAAGACCTCCATAATGCCACGGCGCGTATCACGGAAACGGAGTCCCGTATCTCCACGGTGGAGGACAACGTGGGCGCTCTCAAATCCCAGATGGCCCGCCTTCAGACACAGACCTCGGAGTTACACCGCAGGGCCGAAGATGCCGAAAATAGGGCACGAAGAAACAACCTGCGCCTCCTGGGTTTTCTGGAGGGAGTGGAGAAAGGCCGCACTGATACCTTCATTGAGGCCTGGGTCCGCTCCTGGATGCCCAAAGAGAAACTCTCCCCCTGGTTCGCGGTGGAGCGGGCCCATCGCTCTCTTGCTCCCAAACCCCCTCCCGGAGCTCCCGCTCTTTCCATCATCCTTTGAATCTTCCACTTCCGGGACAGGGATGCATTTCTGGGGGGGGGCCAGGGACCTGGTGCTGTTACACTTCCAGAACTCCAGAATTATGGTCTTTCCAGATTACTCCAAAGAGGTGCAGACTCAGCGCCGGTCCTATGTCGAGGTCAAGCAAAAACTCAGGGCTATGGGTCTCCGCTATTGTCTCCTCTTCCCAGCTCGACTTAAGGTGATCTTCCAGGATAAGACATTCTTCTTTGACACCCTCCAGGCGGCATGGACCTGGCTCACGGAGGAGCGGCCCCTCCTACCTGGCGTGGCCCCCTCCCCTGCCCGAAGATCACAGATGCAGCCAAGCCAGGATGCGCCCAAGGACCCCCGGCACCGAACCGGATCTCGAAGATGGGGCAACCGCTGAGGGTGGAGTTCCCATTCGCCGGAGGCGCAGTCCCAGTGCTCCCCACCTCAGACCCGAACCAGAGAGCCTCCTCCCCACCTTGGCCTCTTCTCTGATTGATATGGGCAGCATCCCCGGGCCGGATGTCACTCTGCGACGGGCCATGTCAGACTCTGACCTGTCTGGGAGCCCCGTGAGTAGGGGGTGTGACTAGCGCTGCAGACTATGTAACTCATATTTCACCCTTCAAGACTCTCTACAACGGGACTGCTCCTGACCCCTTGAGTGGAGACCTACCTGGCTCCACTGGGGGGCCCGGTCGGGGTTTGCCTTTCTATTGCAGTCCCGGGTCTGCCTCATCCTATTAATCTTACGTTAACCACTTTATGTCTTTCAGCTGTTGGCATTCATCCGTATACATGGAGGGGCGTCCAATTCAGCCATGCTCTTGATTGTTTGTTGCTAACCGTTTTAGATTAGCGAATCACCTCTTTGTGGGGTAGTTAGTGGTTGGAGTTTTTTGGGGCGACAGATGCTTCCACTCCAGAAGTGTAGGGTGGGGGGAGTTGGGGGGCAAGGGAGGGGAGGGGGACCGTTGTCTCCCATCAGTTTGTTATTTTTAGCCGCCTCCGGGCCGCTGTCCGTTGTTCTCACTGGCAGCCGTGATTCCTCAGTTGTGTCCGCAGTTGACAAGCAGATCACCACTTACTAATTCCCTTTCCCTAGGCCCCGGGCCCAGGTGGGTGATTCCACGGGCTGGAACGGCCCCACGTCTGCATCCGCCCCATCACACATCATTCCTCTAGATGACCTACACCCTCAATAGGCCTATCCACATCCTTTCCTGGAATGTCAATGGCCTCCTTGACCGAATGAAGCGCACGGCCGTCCTCCGCACTGCTCACCGCCATGCGCCGGACATCATGTTCCTCCAGGAGATGCAACTCCTGGGTACACAATGCAACTTCCAAGCCCGATATGGATTTGACAGGGTCTGGCATGCTGATTTTGCACGGGGCTCTCGAGGGGTGGCTATTTTACTCAGAAAGGGGCCTCCCTTTACCCTGGCTAAAACCGACACGGATGCACAGGACCGATATGTGGCCATCTCGGGAATGATTGAGGGGCGCCCTATGAACCTCCTATGCACTTACATTCCCCTTGAACTTATGCCCTCCACCCTTCGACACCTCACGCTGGTATTCTCCTCCTTTCCACAGGGCCTCACGATGGTCGGGGGGGGATTTCAATGTCGTCCTGCAACCTCTGCGTGACGCGACGGGGACCCCATCGGAGGGCCGTCTTGCCTCCGCGAAGGCCCTCTCGAGTTGGTCTTCGGCCCTGGGCCTTTGTGATGTATGGAGGGTCTGGAACCCCTGCAGAGAACAATACACTCACATGTCGGCGGCCCATCAAACTCACTCCCGTATAGACCTCCTCCTGATGCCTGCCACAGACTGCCAACTGGTAATTGGGGCCATGATATTGCCCAGGAGTATCTCTGATCACTCCTCCGTCTCCCTTCGTCTTGGGACCTCCTCTGCGGGTCCACGGGTGATTTGGCGGCTGAACGCCTGGTTCCTGCGGGACTCCGCGCTAGTAGAATCACTCGGACAGGAACTGCGTCAATACTATTCCATCAATACGGGCTCGGTTCCCTCACCAGGGACGCTGTGGGAGGCTGGTAAGGCTGTTGTCCGGGGGTGGCGAGGGGGCTGGTCCACGCGAAACGGGTGGAGCAAACAGCCTAACTTGTGCACCTGGACTCTCAGGCAGCGCAGCTGGAAAGAACCCAGCAAACTAACGGCCGCGGAGACTCCTCTTGGCAATTGGCAGTGGTCTGCGAGGAGATTCGCCGGATCTCGTTGGAATCTGCTAAATGCTCTGGCGTTCATCGGTGGCACGTATTTATGGGTGGCGTGATAAAAATGGCAAGCTCCTCCACAACCTAGTTTCCTATCCCAAAGTCAACCGCGTTATTCCCGAAATCCGCTCGGATACCGGGGTCCACCAGGTGACGTCTTCAGCCATAGCATAAACTTTTGCTGATTACTACGCGACCTTATATGCCGCTCGCCCTCCTGGTGCTCCACTGACGGACCTGCTGGAGGGGACCGGTACTCAGCTGCTGTGTCTCCCCCGGGAGACCGCGGAGGCTCTGGACCACCCCTTCACCCCGGATTTCACTATTACACCCCGGTAAAACGCCTGGTCGTGATGGCTACCCACAGGAGTACTACGCGTCCTTTCCCGATATTCTGATTCCTCATTTAGTGGAACTATTCAACCATGTGGCGGAGGCAGGATCCTTCCCACCTGAATCTGATGTGGCCACTATAGTGGTCATTCCAAAGACGCAACCGCCCTCCCTAGACTGTGCGGACTACCACCCGATCTCGCTGATTAACACGGAGATCAAGATCTTCGCTACCATGATAGCCCAGAGACTCCGACCCCTTCTGCAGGACTTGGTCCATCCCGACCAATGCGGGTTCATGCCTCCCAGAGGCACTCGTCACTGCATTCGTCGCCTCCACCTGGCCATGGCCCACGGTAGTCGCCTAACCCCGTATCTGGCGTTGCTTTTCATCGACTTTGAAAAGGCCTTTGATACGGTGGACTGGAGGTACCTTGAGGATGTAGTGGAGAGGATGGGCTTTGGTCTCCCCTTCCACCACCTGATCAGAGTCCTTTATACTAACCCCAAAGCCCGTGTTCTCATTAATGGCAAACTTTCCGAGACATTCCCAATCCGGAGGGGCACGTGTCAGGGGTGCCCACTCTCGCCACTCCTATTCGCTCTGGCGATGGAGCCACTGGCGGCACTCATCAGGCAGGACCTGCTCATCCGGGGTTGGGCCTGGGACTCGAGTCAGGTTGCTAAGATAGCCCTCTATGCGGATGACGTCCTGCTTTATCTGGCAGACCCAGACTGCTCTGGCACCAGATGCCTGGAGGTCCTTTCCATTTTCGAGTGGGTCTCTGGACTCCGGCTCAACCCGGCAAAATCAACTTTGGTCCCTTTACATCCCTCCCGGGCTTGCTTTGACTGGCAGAGGAATATCTCCCTTCGGAGACAATCGTTCAAATATCTAGGCATCTGGGTTACCCTTCTGCCAGAGCTCGAATGGGCTCTGAATGTCGCGCCTTTGGTCACCAGGATGAAGTCAGACCTCAAGAAATGGCAGACCCTCCCCCTTAACCCACTGGGTAGAAGTGCTCTCATAAAATGATGATCCTCCCCCGTTTTTTTTACATTTTGCAAAACATCACCATCCACCTCCTGGGGAGTTGGTTCAGGGAACCAGACGGCGTTCTTACCCGGTTTCCCTAGGGAGGGGGGAGGTCGCGTTTATCCCTGGCGCACTGTCGTATCCCCCCCTTCGATGGCAGCATGGGAGTGACTAATCTCCACCTCTACTACTTGGCCACGAGACTTATCGTGATCCACGATTGGTTTGCGGGTGGCTGGTCCGACCCAGCGTATCGAGTGGAACTCAACACATCGGACTTCGCGCAGATCCAGGTGTTTTTATATGGCAGCCTGGTGCCGCAGGCTCTACTCCCTGCCACGAGGGCGGTGCTCATGGCCTGGCGCACAGCCCGGCGCCATGTGCGGTGGGACTGGAAGCTCACTCGACAAACTCCGCTCTGGCATGGGGCCTGGTTACAAGAGGTCTCGTCCCTTCAAGTGTTCGGCCGCTGGGACCTCCTTGGGATTATTTTATTTATTTATTTATTTGAAAGTTTTATATAGCGCGGACAAGATCTTTGCAGATATCAGAGCGCTTTACAAAGAGGGGTACATGAGGGAGCATAGTCAGACAGATATATCAATAGATCAAACAGTATAAGTAGGTGGCTACAATGCCAATCAAGTGGGTAATAAGATAACAATACAAATAAGCAAAGGGATCAAACATGTAGTACAGATCGGTGCATATAGTCTTACCAGAGTTCGAGATAATAGTTCAAGTGTATTTAGCCATGAGGATAGCTTTTACTTCATTTTTAAAGAGTGTAGTGGAAGAGATAAGCCTGGTTTCGGGAGGGAGTGAGTTCCAGATCCTAGGCGCCATTCCTGAGAAGGAGCGCTTATATGTTTTTTCCTTCCGGAATCTTCGAGGTTTCAGCAGAAGATTGTTTGTGCCTCTAGTGTTTCTAGCTCCGCCAGAGATAGTCAGTTTCTGAGCGAGGTAGCCGGGTGAGTTTAGGTGTACCGCCTTGTGTGTCATGCAGGCGATTTTCAGATGAATTCTGGCTTCAAAAGGCAGCCAATTCAGGGATTTCAAGTCAGGGGTGATATGGGAATGCTTTTTTGATCCAGTGATGAGTCTCGCTGCAGCGTTTAGAGAAGCTCTTAGGGGTGCGGTTGAAGTTAGGGGGAGTCCGCAGAGGGCGATGCTGCCGTATTCAATTCGGGGGATGACTAGTGCTTGTACTGCGGTTTGGAAGTCTTTGGTTGGGAGGAAAGGTTTGAGTTTCCTCAGAGTATTGATCTGGAAGTTTGCTCCCTTTGTTGCCTTGCTGATATGTTGCTGCATGTTGAGATTGGTGTCAAGTGTTATGCCTAGAGATTTTGCTGAGTCCACGATGGTGGGTTGGACATTGAGTGCGGTTAGGTGTTTAAGCCAGATTTGGGTGGTGGAGATCTTCGCTGGAGGTGAGATCAGAAGGAACTCTGTTTTTAGGGCATTGAGTTTGAGATGATTATCGGCAAGCCAGGATTGGGTGCTTCTGATCGTTGAGTTCAAGAGCAAAATGTCTTTGGGGGACTGTAGTTTGAGATAAAGTTGGGTGTCATCAGCGTACATGTGAAAGTGTACATTGGATGCTTGTAGCAGGGTAGTGAGAGGTTACATGACTAGGTTGAACAGAGTTGGGGATAGCGAGCATCCTTGGGGGACGCCTAGCGTTACAGGTATTGGCGAGGACATCAGGTTGTTGCTCTTGAATTTCTGCGACCTGTTGTGAAGAAAGGAAGTGAACCACTTGAGAACAGTTCCAGATAAACCCATTCTTGTGTTTAGTAGTTCTAGTAGATTCTCATGTTTAAGGGTGTCGAATGCTGAAGAGAGATCAAGAAGGATGAGGAGGCAGGTGTCGTTTTGGTCTAGCATTTGAAGTGCGTCGTCAATTATGTGAGTCATAGCAGTTTCTGTACTGTGCCCTGCTCGGAAGCCTGACTGGTGAGGGTTAAGGAGATCAAATTGTTCAATGTGTTTAGTCAGTTGTAGTTGTGCGTATTTTTCCAGCAGTTTGGCGAGAGTGGGGATATTGGTAATGGGACGGTAATTGTTGAGGTCAGAGGGGTCGGCTGTAGGTTTCTTTAGTAGAGGTGTGACTTGACCAACTTTGAGGGAGTCAGGTATGCTTCCTTGTTGGAGAGAGCTGTTGATAATTTTGGTCCAGAGCGAGAGAAGCACCGGGGTAAAGTCTTTTACTGCGGTAGCAGGAAGGGGGTCCGTGAGGTGATTGGATGGTTTCAGGGTGCTGAGCAGTTTGCCAATTTCTTTTTCCGAGTATGTGCCAAAGGTTGACCATGTAGCCTTGTTTTTTGGTTCAGTGGGTGCTAGGCACTGGGGTTTGGAGTAGAGGCTTGCGTCGATGAGATCGCTCTTTATGTTGTCAGTTTTTTGGATAAAGAAAGCGGCGAAGTCTTCACAGGAGGGTGCCTCACGCACAGTGTTGACTGGTTGGGGTTGACCCTTGGATTGTGATTTGATTAGCTCAAACAGTTTTCTTGGGCGGTTTTTTGCTTGGTCGAGCTGGAGGCTGAAGAAGTCTGATTTTGAGCGTTTTATTTTCCTGAAGTAGGCGTTTCTCTTTTTCTTCAGATCTTTTAGGTGCATTGCAGAGGGCGGTGATCTCCAGGTACGCTCCGCCATTCGCATGTCTCGTCTATCCTCATTGAGACTCCCGTTGTACCATGGATTGGAGATTTTAGTAGAGACTCTTTTTAGCTGCATAGGTGCAGCCTCATTGACTATTGAGGTCATAGCGTTGAGATATTGGTCAGTCAGGGTTTGAATGTCCGTAGCGCCAGTCGGCGGGCGTAGGAGATTGCAACTGTTAGGGGGCAAAGAGCCTGGGTTAAGTTTTTTCATGTCTCTTTTCAAGACTTTGGGCTTGGTGACTTGAGCCGGGTTAACTTTAACCTTTTCATTGATGAAGAATGTGACAATATGATGATCTGACCAGTCACAGGGTTGGATGGACTCGAGTTGGATAGAGTCTTCTTTGGAGATGATCAGGTCGAGTATAGAACCTTTCTCGTGGGTCAGGCTGTTGCATATTTGGGTGAGGTTAAGGGCATCGAGGAAACTTTTAAGACTATTTACCACCGCGTCCTTGCGATCGTTCCAGTGGAGGTTGAAGTCACCTAAGGTATATTTGGGTGAGCTGCCGTCCGTCATTGGTTGAGATCATATCCATGATTTGTTGGGAAAAGGTGAAGTTGTCCCTGGGTGGGTGGTAAATGCTGTGAAGAGAGCAAATCGGTTTGCCCTCACGGATAATGTCGAGGCAGATGTATTCCCAGGATGTTGGGGATGGTAGGGAGGTGGAATTGACTTTCAGAACAGAGAGGTTGTTCCTGTAGATGCATGCGATTCCCCCACCTATTTTGCTTGATCTGTCGAGCCTGATAATGAGGTAATTGGGCGGAACCAGAATGTCCATTATAGGTGTCGAAGATTCAGTTAGCCAGGTTTCAGTCAGGATGATTAGGTCAAGGTCCAGCGATAAGAGGAGATCAGCAATGGCGGCGGAATGTTTCGAGGCCGATCTGCAGTTGAGGAGAGTGCATTTGAGACGGGGTGCGTCGAGGGTGGTGGATGATTCTAGAGAGAGGGGGACTTTTCTAAGGTTATTGGGGATGGAGAATCTGCTGTTTAGTGTGGGGGGTCTAAGGGGATTTGAGTGTATCGTGGGGATGGTGAGGTGAGGGGTGGTTGTGTCATTTTGGGGGGCTGGGTCTTAGGAGCGGAGAAGGGTGAGTGTGTCGAGGTCAGAAGTAGTGTTTATGGTGGGTTTGTTGACCCAACTAATCACGCACTGTTCACTGCATGCTTCCGCATTTCATCAAGTTTGTTGAAATATTCACCATACTCCAGGTTTCATCATGTTATGCTTTGTTTTTATTCAATGTACAAATTTGTTCAAATCAAATGGTTCTCAATTCATCCAATTAATATCATTCAATTTTCATGGTCACAAATGATTTCTTGTGAGGCCCAATGCATTTCGGCACCCCAATGGTGCCTTCATCAGGGGCAAACCTAAACAAATGAAATAATATCAATAAACAACTTTATTATACCACACGGGGGCTTGTATGAATGTTGATGGTAGTATTTGCATACCTGGTGCTGCTGGGCTGTGTCCCTATTATAGAATTGTGTCCCACTTATGTTGTGAATACTCTGTAATCATAATGGTAAAAAAAGGTATAATAGCTATTTTGCTACAAGATAAATCTCTGCCTAGTTGTTAAGAAACGTAGTCTCAGCCTACCTTACTCTTATGTAGCCTCTTGTTGACTACTGATGAAGTAAATTGTCTGTAAACACAAAATGTAAATAACGCAACTTGATGACAACTCTTTCTCTTAGTGATTCAAAATGCTAATAAATCATCGTGAAGAACATAGTAAGTGTCTACCTTACTGAAATTCAATGGTGTCGACGCTGTAAACACAAACATGTGTGTATTTTAGAAAAATATCTCCACGTTAAAGTGTTGCAATAATAACACTCTTTGAAATGAATATCGTACCTTCGTGGATGATTATCCCACTGATCTGTAATAATACCGAAAAATAAATCAGCTTGCTGCGTAGTGACAGCTTTGATAATATCTGCCTCGCTGCCACCAAAAAACCGTACCTGATGTCTTCGTTCGTAAATCTTTGTAAACCCTGCTCCGACGCCGACTTTCACTCCTCTCGTACAAGCGAGCAGACTATAAACACTTGTTGGAAAGATAAATGAAGGACTAAATCACGCTAGTCCCCTGTTTTACGGGCGCCATCTTAACGCGGTTAAAAAACGATGTTGAAGGAGGAGCTTGGCGGGCATCCGTGATGGCCGCGTGAGCACAGCGCTCTCCGGACCCCCGCCACTCCCGGCATGATATCCTGAACATATCCTGATTTCTTACAAGGGTTAATGTAGAGGAACCTGGGCTGATCCTAATATTGTTTTTGGATTTCGAATTGGACCAGGGGCACCGAAGCTACGTGGACTCAAACTTTCGGGGCCCGCCTTGGTGGGGCGCCCGGGTCTTGGTGAGGCTCTGTTGCCGTGTCTGAGTTGAACAACAGCGGCAGGGGGACTCGACCCATGGGTCCCCCTCTTAACTTTCGGTTTCGATTCTGACTCAGACTACGTCTTCCAACGGAGGTGTCTGGCCGGTGCTGAGTCCAGCGGCGCGAGGCTACAGTTGCACCTTTTGCCTGCTTCGTATCCTTCTGGGCAGGTTCACACCTCGACTTGCCCTCGCTGCTGACTTTTTTGGCTCCGGCGCCCTGTCTTCCTGCGGCCATTTTCACCAGGTCGCGTGGGTCCTTTGGGGACGCGGTCTCCACTATGACTGGCAGAGGGGACCAAGAGAGGCGAAAGACCAAGACGCCCCTTCGCGGGGGCCCAGTCCAGTCTAATATCATGGACCGGTACACACAATCGAAGGTGTCCCCCGGTGCCACCTTGCCTGGCCCGAGTGCAGTGGGGCACCCTTTGGAGGCTTCGGCGGAGCCGTCCCTGCAGGACATCATGGGCGCCATCTCTGGCATGAGAGAAACCATCGGCCAACAATATGAAGCTCTGGCCCACAAAATCGATACTGTGGCTATCGATGTGAACTTGATTCGGGCCGACTTATCTAAAACCAATGAGAAGGTGAAGTCATTGGACCTCAAGTCATCTAGCCTCACGGCCGACGTCTCGGAGATGCAGACGGAGATCGGCAACCTCAGAAAGGTGAACGATTTCATGACTCAGCGCCTGGAGGATTTTGAAAACAGGGCACGGCGTTGTAACGTGCGTGTGATCGGTGCTCCGGAAAATCCTGATCCGCATTCTGTTGATCTCCTTGTTGAGGACTTGATACAAAACTACCTTTCTCCATCCGGATTGAGCAAATTCTTTGCGGTGGAACGTGCCCATCGTGTTCCGGGTGGCCAGGGCAAGCCGGGCGCCCCGCCGAGGCCCATTGTCGCAAAACTTTTTCATTATAGGAACCGAGACGCTATCCTGCAGGCCTCGAGAGTTAAGGGCCCGGTGGCCTTCGAAAATGCCACGGTGAACTTTTACCCGGACTTCTCACAGCTTGTGCAGAGACAGCGAATGGGCTTCCGTGGAGTTAAGAAGCGTCTTCGGGACCTGGGTCTGAGATACGCCATGCTTTTTCCTACCAGGCTACGAGTGGAGTACAATGAACGGACCCTTTTCTTTGATCGACCTGACTCGGTGAATGACTGGCTGGACTCTCTGCCGGACCGGCCTAATTTGACTGATCCCACAGAGCACCCGGGTGGTGCCGAGGGTGGCGTGGAGAGCTGAACTCGTTATCTGGGCCCCTGTTTCCGTATCATGTTATCTCTTCCTGGGATCTGTACTTGAGCGCATCCTTTTCCTATGTATTCTCTTCTCCCTTTCTTTCTGTCGGGGTGGCGGGTGGGACAGAGCCTTTTCCTCCTCCGGGGTCTTTTTGTAGAACGGGGTTTTTTGGGCGACAGGCACACTGCATGTTGGGGTGGCTTCTTTGTCTACTGCAGGGGTGCAGGGTGGGGGGTGTTTCCTTGGGTGTTGGGGGGTGGGTTGTTGGGGAGTTTGTAGTTTGTGTTTTGTTCTTTCAAGGCGATTCTATTTTGATAATTGTACTTTCAGTGTCATGCTCATTGGGGGAGGGTTCCTGCATTACTTCGTGGGATGGGGGGTAGCGGGTTGAGGTTTATTTCATGGAATGTCAATGGTCTAGGGGATCGTATAAAGCGGGGGGTGGTGTTGCGATGCCTGCGATGTTTGTCTCCCGATATTGTCTTTCTGCAGGAGACGCACCTAGTGGGCAATACTTGTCACGCGATGAATAGGTGGGGCTATCGTCTTGTGGCGCACTCAGGGTTTACAAAAGGTTCCAGGGGGGTGGGCATCCTGGTCCGGGCTTCCCTTCCCCTTGCGATAGATGATGTGATCCTTGATGATCGGGGGCGCTATGCCGTCCTCGTGGGACGATATGAGGGCAAAACCCTTTCCCTGTTTACCGTCTATGTGCCCCCCGGCTTGCAGACCTCTACCTTCTCTGATTTGGGCCGAGTTCTGTTGGGCCTCCCTGATAGTGCTCTCTTTATGGCTGGTGACTTTAATTCTGTTCTCTCTGGTCTAAGTGATCGTTACCCCCCTAGGGATACTCCTTCGACCCAATTATGGCTGGGTGGCTTTTTGGATACTTTTGGTTTGGTGGACTGCTGGAGACTCATGCACCCCAATCAACTTCAATATACTTTCCACTCTGGGGCCCATGGGAGTTTGTCTAGACTAGATTACTTCCTCATGCCAGCTGAACAGTCTTCGGCTGTCCGCGAGATTAGGCACCTCCCCCGGGGCATCTCGGACCATTCTCCGCTCTGGCTCTGTTTTGATGTGGGGGTGGAGGCGGCGGGCCGGGTGGCTCCTATCAACCCTTGGTACCTGACCTCCCCTGAGACCCGTGGTCAATTGGTTACGTCCTTGGACAACTACTTTCTGGAGAACTAGGGGTCTGTCTCTTCTGCGGTGTCCCTATGGGAGGCTTTTAAGACTGTGATTCGTGGGCAGGCCCTGTCTCTTATTGCTGAAACCAAAAAGGCAAGGAATCGGGAGGTGGTGGAGCTTGAGATGGAAATACTTGAGATGGAGGCCGACCTGGTATCGAGTGTCACTCGTGACAAACTCCATACCCTGGGTCTGAAGCAATTGGCCTATAAGTCTCTGGTCACTGATGCGGCCAAAATGATGTTTAGAGAGCAACAGGGTCGTCTGTATGATGTTGGAGACAAAGCGGGGAAATTGCTTGCCTGGTTGGACAAGAGGGAGAGGGCGGATCAAGTGGTGCCTGTGATTCAGACTTTGAATGGTGTGAGAGTGACTGACCCGGTTGAAATAGTGGAATGTTTTGCGGACTATTTTCGTGCGGTTTACTCCCCAGTGTCGGAAAGGGATGAAGACGACTCTCGCCTCTTGCTGCGCGACATAGCTTTGCCATGTCTCTCCGATTTGGAGCGGTCCTTTATGGAGGCCCCGTTCTCTACGGACGAAATCGCGACTGCAATTCGCTCTCTCCGTTCGGGCAAGGCTTTGGGCCCGAACGGTTTGCCGATTGAGTTATACAAACTGCGTCCTGATAAGATTGCGCCCTATCTTCGAACAATGTTTTCGGAGTCCCGGGAGCGGGGTGTCCTCCCTTATGACCAGCGCCTGGCTACGATTGTGGTAATTCCTAAGGATGGTAAGCCCCGGGATCTTTGTTCGTCTTATAGACCCATCTCCCTGTTAAATGTCGAGCCTAAGGTTCTTGCCAAACTCTTGGCTACTCGCCTCCTCACGGTCGTTAGTGACTTGATTCATCCGGACCAATCCGGATTTATCCCGCACCGTAACACAGCCCTTAATCTACGTCGCCTTCATGGTGCCATCGCGAGGGCGGGGCTTCTGACGGAGCCGGCCATTTTGGCCTCGTTGGACGCCTCGATGGCCTTCGACACGATAGAGTGGACCTACCTTTGGGCGGCTCTTGAGAAGTTTGGTTTTGGCCCGGGGTTCATCGGATGGGTGAAGCTACTGTATACCGACCCCCTGGCACAGGTCGTGGTTAATGGTCGAGTGTCGGCTCCCTTTCCCCTTGGTAGGGGGACCAGACAGGGGTGCCCCTTGTCTCCACTACTTTTTGCTCTCGCATTAGAACCGCTAGCTGCGTGGATTCGCTGGGAGCCTTCCCTCAAGGGTATATGTTGGTCCCCAGATTTTGAGGACCGTGTTTCGCTTTACGCGGACGACATTCTTCTTTATCTTACTTCCCCGCGTAAATCTTTGAATGTCTTATTTGATGTTCTCGCCTCGTTTGGTAAGAATTCTGGTTTGATTATAAACTGGGCTAAATCCTGTGTCTATGTTATTTCGGGTGACCTGCCCCCATTGCCCAATAGATTTCCCATCCAGGTTGTTCAGTCCGGTTTCAAATATTTGTTTTTTTTTATTACATTGGATTCGTCGCTCCGGTTTGAACGTAATCTCCTTCCCCCACTTCATAGATTGCGGCTGGACGTGGCTCGCTGGCGTAAATTACCCTTGTCGCCGCTGGGCAGGGCTGCCCTTTTCAAGATGATGTCCTTACCGAGATTCCTTTACGCACTCCAGAATTCCTATGATGATATCCCCGCTACTTATTTCCGAGAGGTCGAGAGTCTACAAAGGCAACTGATTTGGGACGGGCGCCCACGTATCGCACTTGCGAAGCTCACCATCCCTTGGTATGACGGGGGCTTAGCACTTCCTGATATCAAGAGATATTATTGGGCTACTCAACTGTCTGCCATTAACCACTCGATGTACTCCCCGGGTCCGGATCCGGCCTTTGAAATGGACAGACTCCAACTGCCGGGTGGTAACTTTAATAGAGCGCTTTACTCTAGGTCGGCTGGGCTCCACCTTACGGGACCAACTAGGATTGCGGTTAGTGTGTGGCGCGCGGCAAATGTGAGCTTGGGGTGGGATGAACGAGTGACGCTGGCAACTCCGCTTTTTGCATCTGAGCGTCTGGGATGTCTTTGGACAACGAAAGGGTTTGACCGTTGGGACATGATTGGAATCTGTAGAGTGGGTGACGTGTGTGCGAATGGGGCGGTGAAGTCCTTCGAGGCCCTTCGAAATGATTATGACCTGAGTGATAGGGAATTTTTTAGATATTTACAGGTCCGTCATGCCCTCACTTCTGTTCTGACTTCCGGTGCCGCCATCCCTGAGTCCTCCCCCCTCGAGGATCGTATCCTGGATGGCTATCTCCCTGATAGCACTATCTCCTTGATTTATAAGAAGCTGATTCACAATCGCGCTGACTTGCTCGTTCGACTTAGAGAAGCGTGGGTCGGCGACGGGCTGGAATTAGATGATGAGGATTGGCAATCGGCGTTATCTTCTCCGAAAGAGGTTGCCATTCCTGCCCGTCTCCGTCTGGTTCAACTCAAGATCCTCCACCGGGTGTATGTTACTGGTCCTCGTTTGGTTGCGATGGGTTTTTCCCCGGATGGCCTATGCAAGTGTGGATGTGGGATGAGTGCTACGTTCCTTCACATTATTTGGGAGTGTCCGAGGGTGGCTGCCTATTGGACTGCGGTGCTTGCGGTGATGGCTGACGTGACTGGAATTGCACTGGTGCCGGAGGCCCGGAGATGCTTGTTGAACGTGTGGGAACCTACCGACTGTTCGGTGGCCCAAACCAGATGGGCGACCCTGGGGTATATGGTTGCGAAGCGGGACATAGCGCAACTTTGGGGCTCCTACAGGCCCCCCACTGTCTCTGTGTGGGAAGAAAACATGGACTGGTCTATGTTCCGCGAAAAGACCGTCTACACAGCTAGGGGCAGACCTAGGGCATGGACGAAGATCTGGTGTCAGTGGAACGCCTATCGCGGAGATATTTGTGCTCCTCCCCTGGTGGAGGCCCCTGATGTTCCCTTATCACCCTAGGTTGATGTTCCCGAAATTTCATGTACTGTCCTTTGGCTTGATTGACCTCCCCGCTGTCCCCCCGCCTTAACTTGTCCTACTGATTATGACTTCGTATTCCTGATTAGTGGGTTTCCCTCCCCTGCAGGGATGACTCTCAGTGTATTACTCCTCCGCCTTGTTTTTATGTTTGTCGTTTTGGTGTGCTTTAAAATAAGAAATTTGTCTTATCCTGTTCCATACTGTGGGCGACATTTTGTGTCCAGTTTGTGCCTGACCGCCGGAGTGGCGACCACTGTTTTATACCACATTATGCTTCGATCTTAGCGGCTAGCCCGTGCGGTTGTGGGCCCATCTCTGTACACATGATTTTGTTGCTCAATAAAAGTTCTTAACCAAAAAAAAACACAAAAAAACGATGTTGACTATGTTGTGTGCAATCGTCATGGTGTGAACAATGAACAACGGACTAAGTCACGTAAATCCCTTAATAACCGAGGCCATTATAAAACAGTGAAAAACGTTGTTGAACTTTATTATAGTCATAGTGCTGGTTATGTCGGTAATGCACTGAAATATTTGTGCTGCTCATTATACATCACTATATTTAAAATTATAGTGATAAAAATAATAATAATCAACTCAATTCATTTACGAATGTTTATCATCTCTGCTAAAGACAAACAATATTTTGTTCTAAAAATAGCTAAAGTGAGCCTTACTATTTACCTGAAGGTATTTGAAAATAAAAGATGCCTCTAACCTGATTATAGTGTCCAATAATGTGATAACTTACTAATAAATGATGTGATGGTAGTGTTATTCATGAGGAACATAATGACAATATTCCATACAAATATATTGATATCCAGTTGTTCAATCCATCATACTGTTATATATGTCGCAGTTATCATATTGCTATGAAGATCAAAGAGGTCAGAAGTAGGGCTGTGGGTGCGATGCGGGCGGTTGTTGCGATTGCGAGCTGGGATTGAGGTAAGGGTGTGGGGGAGTTGAGTGAGAGAGTTAATCGGAAGGGTGGGGGACTGGTTGGGCGGGGAGGTGTAGTTGTGTGAAGGGTTGCAGGGGCAACGATGAGGACGAGGGCAGTTGCTGCGTCTATGAACAGGGATTGACGCCCTGTGTGGGGCGTGTTCATTGAGGGAGTCAGCCGGAGGGGTAGGGGACAAGTTGGGAGGGGTCACCCCAGGCGGGGAGGTGTAGTTGTGTGAGGTGTTGCAGGGGTGGCGAGGGGGACGGGGGCAGTTGCTGCGTCTATGAGCAGGGTTTGACGCTCGGTGTGGGGCGTGTTGATTGAGGGAGACAGCCGGTGGGGTAGGGGACAAGTTGGGAGGGGAGGTGGATGAGGGGTGTATGGGGTGTGTGGAGAGTAGTTCTTTGATGATGTGTATGCCTTCTTTGATCTGAGTGAGGGTGGCCATGATGTTGTCCATCGTGGGGTAAGTGGTGGAGGTGGGGGTGGCAATTAGAGGTGAGTGACTGACCAGGGAATTAGCGGGCAGGTGGGAAAGTGGGCTGGTATTGGTGTTCGAGCAGGGCTGCGTTGTGTTAGTGTACAGGAAGGTGTTATGGAGGGGAGAGGTTTTGGGCGGGAGGGGTGTGCATGGGGTAGGAAGGGGGTTGGTGGTATGAGGGAGGGTATTAATGGTAGGCGGGGGGGTCTAGGTGTAGGCTGGAAGACTGATAGTAGTGGTGGGGGTGCAGGAAGGGTAGTGGGGGCTGAGAGTAGGAGGGGAAATGGGATTGGAGATGATCCTGTTGTGGGGAGGGGGGATAGATTAAGAGAGGAGGTGTGTTCTGCGTGATTGGTTAGAGGGTAGTGTGGACTGAGAATGGGGGGGGATAAAAGGGGATTTGTCGATATGCGTGTTGTTGTGGTGTTGGAATAGGCTAGGTGTGTTGTGGGTGGGAGCTGTGCTGTCAGGGGTGAGCGGAGTTTAATGCCAGCTCTAGGTGTGGGAGAAGAGTTGATGGTGTGTGAGGATGTCCGACCGTTTGTAGAGGGGGTGGGGGTGTGAGTGGTGTATGATGGGGAGCGATCTGTGTCTGTGTTTGAGGCGTTGCTCGGAGACGTATGGGTGGGAGACCACAATTGATACATCGCTGACCTGCAACAACGTCACGCCCTTCTTCATTCTCAATTCTATAAATATCTACAACTCAGACATGCCCTCCATACACACATTCCATCCCCTACCTCTTTTCCGGAGTTCAGCCTGCTAGAGGCTCAGGTGATGATGGGGAACCTGGGGGGGTCACTGGTGAACAATGGTCCCGCATCCCTGGACCGTCTCAGGGCTCGATGGGAGGGATGATTGGGCCCCTTAGAAGAGGCGGACTGGCGAGATGCCCTTATGGCACCCAAAACCCTGACCACATCCTCCAAGTTGCGCCTGGTCCAACTCTACTACCTTCATGCAACCTACCTCAGTCCGGCGCGCCTATTCCGGGCCCGTATGAGATAATCCCCAGTATGCATGCGCTGTGACTCTGCCCCAGCTGATTTCTATCACATGGTATGGCAATGTCCGGCTTTAGAGCCATCCTGGAGAGGGGTTGAACTCGGACTCACGCAGGCCCTGGGATGGGAGGTCCCCCATGATCCAAAACGCTTGTTGCTGGGGGTGTTCGACAGCCTGGATGGCTCTAGGGCAGATAAGCGCTTTCTGGGGACGGCCGTGGCGGTGGCAAAAAGGGATATAGCTGCGCTTTGGTCCCAGGCTAAGGTGCCAACTGTACAGAAATGGAAGAGAGGAGTGGATTGGTGTGGAATGCAGGTGGAGTCTCTCTTCGAAGCCCAGGCTGCCGCGACTTATTCGGTAAAGTGTTGTGGAAAATTGGTACGGTTTGGTGAACATTATCTGCGCCATCTTGCCTTTTCCCTGACGCCACACTTTTGTCGTGCGCGCCCGCCATTTTAGGTGCCCCGATCAGGACCATCCCTTTTTGCATGCCACTGGCCCCCGATATAGCCCTTCGCCCACACCAAGCCTGCACGCTGACCAACCCCCCCTGCTCGCACCTGCCTTGAATCATAAACCCCTCTTCAGCGCGGCTCTGCCTCAGAACCTCATCCTGTTCCCAGCGCGACACCTCCCTTCTTCCCTTTCCTGGTCCCCGGCCCTTTGATGCAAACCCCTTTTCCCCGTGTGCCCGTTTGTCTTCCTCGTACCCAGGCCGACACCCAGCTCTGCCGATACTATTCCTTGCCCCTCCCCGTGCAATAGAAAGCTTCCCTCATCAAAGGACCCCCGAGTTGATCAAAGCCCCCACCCCATGAGATCCGATCGAACCCCGCATTCCATGAATTGGCGGAATATCCAGCTGCGCGATAGTCATCACCTGTTGTGACCAGGGTGGGGACTTCTACTGTAAATGTGTGTGGGAACGGGCCCGAAGGGGGGATTCCGGGAATGTCTTTCCGTACATCAAAGCATTGCCATGAATATGTAAACTGTAATAAAACCGCAAAAGGCTGTATATAAGGGGCCAGGCCTCAGAAATAATTTAGAGCACCTCAGAACGATACCTGCTGTCTGTTTTGCTGTGTTCTCCTCCGGAGAGAATAAAACCTTGTTTCCTGCTTTCCAGTCTCCAGCGCCTGCCTCTTCATTGATTAATAATTCGTGGGTCACAGAGGCAATACCGCCGGGCAAATCTCGATTGTCCCCGACCAAATACAGGTTTTAACAATTGGCGTCCCAAGCGTGGGGCCCATCAGCGACTCGTGGATCCAGTGGGAGAGGTCCCGACGACAGAGTGAACGACTGCAACGATCGGGAGAGCTCTTGCCCAATAGACCCTCGTCTGGCAGCCGATCATCCGAACTTCACTAGTTCCGAACAGACCTCTCTCGAGCGATCTACGGTCCTGACTGGGGACCATTAGGAGTGCCGTGAGAAATACGAGAAAAAGAGGACGAACAGGCGCTGGATTCGGAAGACAAGAAACTGTCCATACGGTCCGGGTAAGGTCGTGTAAACACGACGGATTGCGAAATAATTGCTTGATTGTTTAAAAAAATACTAGTATTACTCTTTGTTAACTTATTTTGGAGATTCACTGTCTGCACGCGGAGAAACAGTAGGCTCTTTCCCTCTTGCAAACAGTGAAGGATAGGTAACGCAGCCGTCGTGCCTATTTTTCTCCCCCACTGACTCTATTATTTCTTAAACGGTTTTTGGGAGATTCCCTCTCCCTCACTGATTAACTGGGTTCTTTGACCCCGAACTACTGGTCGCAGATTGTCTTCTGGAGATTCTCTGTCTGCAAACCGGAAATAACAGATTCCTCTTTGTGGATAGTGAAAGGGTAGAGGACGCAGACTTTTGCGCCCTACTTACTCTCCCCATTGATTCTACTCTATCTTATTTATTATTGATTGTTCCTCGTTACTGGTTACTCTTTTTTATTTTTGTTCATGAGGTATTCACTGTCCGCAAACAACGTAGAATAGAAATATTCTGTCTAGTCTTTGCGCACAGTGATAAGATAGGCAGTGCTGACTTTTTGTCCCTCGCTACGAGCCGTCATGTCTGTCTTCTCCCCACTGATTGATAATTGGTTCAGCCCGGACCGTGTATTAGAGGTGGACCATATAGCTCCACTGGAAGGCACCCCTAATAAGGACATGTTCATAAACTATGGATTAGTCACCATAGCCTATAATAAATTGTGGCACAGGTATACCAAAGAATGTCAAGACAAACAGTGGCCACTGGTAGGGTCCTTTGACCTTGGTAAAATAGAAACGTTGGAAATCGCCCTTCGCAATAATAAGACAACGCCTATTATGCTCGACAGTCTCGGTATGTGGCGCAGAGAGGCTATGCAACGACAGAGAAAAGACGAGGACAGATCAGGTAGAGAAACATACCGACAGGACAACCCCGAGGCACCACGACCCAAAAGTTATCCCCGGACACTACGAAAAAGACGGCCAGACTTAGGGCAAGACCAATGCGCTTTTTGTAGATACGTCGGACACTGGAAAGCCCAATGCCCGACTCTACTGAGCGTGAGTAGGGGCAGAGGGCCGACAGGAACGACAGGCCGGCAGAATGAGAAAAAGCGCGAGGCAAAGAAGAATCAGACTCGCATGGACAGACCAGATAGAACCACCACGTTTGATTATGCCCGATGGCACAGATTTCGCCAGAACGATTTCAGCGACATGTTCGAATTTTCCTAGGACCAGACAATGTAAAGACGGGAACCCAGCCTAGTTCTAAATTAACAGACAGAAAGAGAAAAATTATGGCCAATCACTGTTTTATGTTTGTCTTTGAATCTTGTGTATCATGCTTTTTACTGTCCCCGCACCCCCCGTTTGAGTTTGTGTGTACGTAATATATGAATCTGCGTCATCCCCCTGCACGTGCTTCCATGTTACATAAACTATGTTACTAGAAATTTTAGCATGAAACAACCTGGAAAGAAAAAAAAAAAAAAAAAAATGGGAAACGACATCAGTAAGCCGCTGATAAAAATGAACTTTTATTTTAACATAACAAGCAAAAGAAAAACACAAAAACGCTAGAAAAACAAGAACGGTAAACTGTAGAACATGAAAGCCAACTGAACACCACCCCCCCACATTCTGGAACCTTCCAAAGCAGGGCAGGGTTACGGCTACGCCCAACCGGCGGCAACCCATATAAGGCGGGCCCTGCTGCCAGCACTTGGTCAGGAAATCTTAACGTATGGGGGAGCCGGAGGAGAGGCAGGGGCCAGCGGAGTCCAGCCGCAGCGGCCCTAGGTAGTTGCCGGTAGTCCCGCCACATGTCCACCCGGTCCGGCCACCAATGGCCAGGGACCGGGGCCAACTGAGTCCGGCTGCAGCCGATGACCTAAGGAATCCCGGTCCAGAGAAGAACGAGGCACCTCTTTCTTTTCCCCTCCGTAACAGCCGCAGCAGCTCTGGGCGGCGGGATGTCCTGCACGTACCTCCACAACAATTTGTCCAAGTTGGGCTGGGAGGGAGAGGCGACGCGGACGAGCCTCTCCCACCTCCACGGATAGGAGGTCTCCCAACCCCCGGCCCAACACCGAGCACCCCCAGCCAGGTGATGGTGCGCCAATACTTGCGCAGCACCGAACGTGCAATGGTACCCATATTTTCGGAGCACCGAATATGCAATGACTGCACCGATACTTGCGCAGCACCGAATGTGCGCCACAGGTGGCCATACTTCCACTCTTACAGACTCGATGAGAGGGGACTGCTGCAGGGCCTCAAAATGGCGTCTGGGTCCGCTGGAAGGCGGGCCTCGGCCACTAGAGTAACTTTGAACGGCAATGTAACTCGGTCGCTCGCCCACCGGAGCACGAGCCCCCACCTCCGACAACATCTCCACAGCCTTGAAGATTCTGCAAAGGTCCCCGGAGGAACCCTCGGCCACTGCAGGCCTCCGGTAAGGGACAACTGCCTTGATCACCAACGGAACAAACATGACATTGCCACTCCTTCTGTTAGCATGAATTCTAGAACTGCCGAAAAGGACTCTGGTCCAACTGCCGATTGTAGGAAACATTTTCCCTGATGCTACTTCCGGACTAACCCGGCCCCGCCCAAAATGGCGCCGGTATCGATAGGAACTTACGAACACCTCGTGGTGTCCCTTTGTACTATACAAACTTAATGTTCTGAGACGTATATGACCCTTTTTTGTACACTTGACAAGAAGAAAGGAGAGCTCACTCGGGGAACATGTAAACGGATCCCGTTAAAATGATGATTATAAAATGTACGATGTATTATGTTTTTATATAAATATAGCCGATGTATAACCTCGCTTATGATGCACGCACACGGTATGCATATAGGAAAATCTGATTGCAACTAGTCTGAACTATGCTTCTAAATTATGAAATAAACGCCCCCGAGCCCCCGGCCAACTGATAGACGTTCTAAGCTTGCTACATATGAATTGCTAAAAACTTTCTAACGTTCTTATTGCTGCAAAACAACACCCCACTGTACGCACTTTAGCCATTACCGTGTCCGGCCAAATACGACTGCACCCTCATAAGTCCACGTGCTATGATTTTGCAAAAATAAAGGTCTTCGAAATGATGAACGGGTATTGCATGCTTTATTTGAAAATATGGGATGGGCGGGAGAGTTCTTTTCTGTGCACCCTACTATGCTCCCTCTTTAAGGTTATTAAGAAGATGGCTGCCCAGCCCTGGAGGACGGATCGGGTCTACGACACGACACTCTGCCTTCAAGGTACGCGACTGACTCATGAACTCTCGCATGGAGGAAGACCTCGACTTCCAAGGATGGGTAAAAAGAATGGTATAAATGAGGGAATGTAAAAGAAAGGGTAAAACAAAACGATGTAAATGTTATAAAGTACAACGACTCAAAGGTATTAGGGAACAGAGCTGACCCTAGAACTGAAGAACCCTAGAACGTCACAGCGTTGAAGGAGATTTTTAAGGACCCCGATAGTGAGATACATCTGCTAACTAGACACCTCGCACTAGGCACCTCTGGTTCCCTTTTCACGTTTCCCCGCACACAACCTATAAGGACACACTGCCCCCCCGACTCCAGAAACCATATCCCCGGGGACTCTACCCCGATGAGGAAAGACGAGTATGAGGTCAGTAAAGGACTCTCGAATCCATGTATTTTATATGCGCGAATGTTGTCCCCCTCCCTTCCCCTCTTTTTTCCTCCCTCTACAGGTTACATCAGGGGCCGCAACCGAGGTATGACGAGGATCTGAAGCCTTGCCCCGTCTAATACGCGAAGCGGACCAACGCTGCAAGATGGCACATAAGCACGCCTGCAAACTACTCATTGTAGCACACCCCCGTAAAACTAGTATGATCTGATGAAAAATGATCACCCTTAAACCAGGCTGCATGAATGAACCCATGTCACGTATGATCCGAAACTATGAGAGAATGTGTGTGTGTGACTGAAGCGTTGACTCAACTGGTCGAAGGACCAAGAGTGCAAGAAAGTGCGACACAACGGTACCTCCCCCTTTTTTTCTCTTTTCCTCAAAGCATGCCCCCTCTACCCTGTCTAATGCTCGTCCGCCTCAAACTGCATGCTTTCAAGATTCTAACGCAGACCCATAACTGTCCTTCGCTGTGTAATGCACTAAATAGCCTTTCTCGAATACACTGCCACCCTCCTGTCGCACGTGTACTATTTAGCCTGCCGTCTCCGTCTCTCCGTCTCCGTCTCCCTCTCTCTCCGTCTCTCTCTCTCTCTCTCTCTCTCTCACACTCTCACACTCTCCCACTCTCCCACTCTCCCACTCTCCCACTCTCCCACTCTCCCACTCCCACTCCCACTCTCCCACTCCCACTCTCCCACTCCCACTCCCACTCCCACTCTTCCAAGCGATTAGCTCCGAAATTGGCAGACTACCACCCCTAGCACACCACCCAATTGGCTTCAAATACCGCCGGTATTTGCTCAAAACTTGTCTTTAATACAATCGCCCTAACACTGTGCCACTACCTCTCCTTTCCGAAAACTAATTTGAATTGGCCATAAGGGAAAGGACGGGTAAGACGACTGAGGTTCCCTAATCTGACCCGTAATAAGGGAACTACGTCAGCGGCCCCCCTGATGGAATAGAGTGCCCCAGATAGCGCGACCTTCCCCGTTCCGAATTGTCACGATACCCAAACCATAAAAGTAACCGAAACCCCCCCATCTTCCCAGGACGCGCCCAGTATTGCGTTCAGTTGCCCCCCGATAAGAGTTTTTGACTATCCCCCACCACCGTTTTCTATGTCCCTAGTTGTTTTCCCATAAGATCCCTGTCTTTTCAAATTTTGTAATTAGGCCGTGTTAGGCCGCATAGGAACCAGAATGATGTTTTACAAAGTCAAAGATTAGACCGAAGCAAAGATAACCATTACAATGAACATTGTCGAAAAGCGAAAATGTTTAGGTAAAAGGCAGGAGGCAGTGATAATAGGAAAAATGTTTTGCCTATGTTCGTCCCACGTCGAGATGCCTGTTAGTACTGTGCTGATAGCTCACGACACCCTTTTTAAATATAGACCCCTAGAGAACGGTATAGCATTGTCAGGCTTGTATTACAAAGGTGGGTCCCCATCAGATGAACTGTCGTGATTATATTAAACAATCGTGAAGGAAAGTCATAGCAAATCCAGCAGGCTCACCATCGATCATTTCAGTTGTGAACCCTAACATAACGGACGTTTCTATTCTCATTTAACTGAAGCTGGGAGAGAAATAGACTTATGTGATTACTTTCCTCTACCAATTTTCTAAAGACTGTCTTTTCAAACTCCTTCAAGGGTACGGCTGTCGGAGGAAAGAAGGACCGGATGTGGGAGCACGTGGCCTGACTACAGACTATGGAACGTCTGCGACATGGGCCAAGGCGAGACCGCGACTGAACGGAGCTGCAGGACGAGGCACTATCTCCGACAAAAATGAGAGGAAAGGGCTAACCCGATGCCCCTGCTCAAATGTTCGAATGTGTGCTGAGAAGTCCCCGCTCTCTAGACCCGGTCATGAGCCCGCCTACCAGAAATCTCTCGTTCCCCTAGTTTGTTCCCGATCTGGCCTTGCTCCATCCCCCTTTTCCTCCGACCTACCCGATGGACTATTTGTACCCTCTTCTTCCACCTGAACTTTTGACTATTGATTCCAAAGGACACAGGGCGAAAAAGACCTTTTTGACCAGAAACGCGAGGAAAAGGTCGTGCCCTGCAACACGGAACTTAGAATAGAGCTGGACTCGTAGCTCCACCGCCGGTGCTCCACAGTGCCAACAGAAGACGAAAAATTGCTGAAAACTTACTAAACCTCGAACATTCCTTCACTATCATTTCTGCTACGTCTCGTTTCTCTCCCAGCCAACATTGTATTAATTATGTAACAATCCATCAGTTCACCTTATGAAATGTACTCACTGCCCGCACTTCGAATCATTTTTGTATTGCATTACTATGACTTTCCTGCTAAAAAAGTTTATCAAAGTTTATCAATAGGCCCGCCTCCTAAAACTAGAGGTCTTAAATGTAATGTTTACGACTCCTTCACCTAGGGTTCCTACTGCTTTTTCTTATGCCCAGCAGAGTAGAACTGAGTAGAAAATAAATCAGCAAGATGTCTTGAATATGTTAAAGGGAGGACTGTGGAAAATTGGTACGGTTTGGTGAACATTATCTGCGCCATCTTGCCTTTTCCCTGACGCCACACTTTTGTCGTGCGCGCCCGCCATTTTAGGTGCCCCGATCAGGACCATCCCTTTTTGCATGCCACTGGCCCCCGACATAGCCCTTCGCCCACACCAAGCCTGCACGCTGACCAACCCCCCCTGCTCGCACCTGCCTTGAATCATAAACCCCTCTTCAGCGCGGCTCTGCCTCAGAACCTCATCCTGTTCCCAGCGCGACACCTCCCTTCTTCCCTTTCCTGGTCCCCGGCCCTTTGATGCAAACCCCTTTTCCCCGTGTGCCCGTTTGTCTTCCTCGTACCCAGGCCGACACCCAGCTCTGCCGATACTATTCCTTGCCCCTCCCCGTGCAATAGAAAGCTTCCCTCATCAAAGGACCCCCGAGTTGATCAAAGCCCCCACCCCATGAGATCCGATCGAACCCCGCATTCCATGAATTGGCGGAATATCCAGCTGCGCGATAGTCATCACCTGTTGTGACCAGGGTGGGGACTTCTACTGTAAATGTGTGTGGGAACGGGCCCGAAGGGGGGATTCCGGGAATGTCTTTCCGTACATCAAAGCATTGCCATGAATATGTAAACTGTAATAAAACCGCAAAAGGCTGTATATAAGGGGCCAGGCCTCAGAAATAATTTAGAGCACCTCAGAACGATACCTGCTGTCTGTTTTGCTGTGTTCTCCTCCGGAGAGAATAAAACCTTGTTTCCTGCTTTCCAGTCTCCAGCGCCTGCCTCTTCATTGATTAATAATTCGTGGGTCACAGAGGCAATACCGCCGGGCAAATCTCGATTGTCCCCGACCAAATACAGGTTTTAACAGTGTGGGGTAAATGGTTTAATCTGCTACCAATGTGATGATCTGTCTACTTTTATACATCTGCAATGATGATCTGAACTGCCGTACCCAGCCCAGATGGGCCACCCTTGCCTTGTCGACTGTGTACAATGTCATGTTTCTTCCAATGATAAATGATCTGCTGCCCATGAATTTTCATGTTATTGAAAAATCCAATAAAGATGATTATCCAAAAAAAAAACACCCTTTCAGTTGTTTTTTATGGCGCGAAAATGAGTAACCACTGAAAAGCACTGTTTTTTTCAGGTATTGAAATCACTGGAAAACACTGTCAAAACACCACCAGAATTGACCAAAAATAGAAACTGAAAACAGGAAAGCCTATTTATGAGTTATGTTTAATCCATGTGCGGTCTCTGTATCTGCTCCCGATCACATTATAGGGAATGTTTCTTTTACCATATTTGCTTCTGTGCGGCACAATGGCATGCTGTGTATCCTCTTAAGCATATACAGGCACGGAGACCAGTGCTCACTCCAACCTGCCCCTATTATTTCACAGTAACCACAACACCCTTCAGGTTCTTGCATGTAGCAGCTCTGAACAACTTAGCAGTGTACACAACTTCTAAAAATGCATTGCTCATTTGTATTTGCATCCTATCTATTTCTATTCCTTAATCTGTGAATGTTTTATTGTTTCACTGTCTTGATTTAAAGAATGTTTACTGGAATTATTTTGGCTGATTTAACAGTGTACAGTAGAAATACCTTATAGATTTAAGGGAGTTTCTTTTTTGTGGATATAAGGGTTGTAGCTATGTAGAGAACTTACAGTTTCAACATCAGCGAAGACACTACAACCGAAACCGATGATGCTGCCATAGCCGCAGATCCCATCCAGGGCTGTAAAACCAATCCTGCTGGTAGAAAAACACCTAGAAGAGCCAGAGGAAAGAGGGATACATTTCATCAAAGAGGAAACTGTGCTTCAAAGACTGATATGAATGGAACGTTGGCTCCAGGCACCTGAACAGGTTCTAGGTATCTTAGATATTTGATACTTTCCACTGATTAACAGGTCTGTTTAGATTTAGGGCCTGATTTGGATCTTGGCGAATGGGATACTCTGTCACAAACATGACGGATATCCCATCCGCCGTATAACACGTTCCCTATGATATAATGGAAGTGTAATACGGCGGACAGGATATCCATCACATTTGTGTGACGGAGTAACCCTGTCTGACTAACTAGTGATCAGGCCTTATGCCTTTTTTTTTATTTGTTTGTTTTTGTATAGCTTGATTTTAGTCCTATCCATGTAGGCTAGAGTTCTTCACATATTAATACAGGTGCAAATGTACATAAGATGAGAAATACACAGGCTATTTGACAGAGAACATAACTCTGGTTATATTAATACATGTATTTAGAGGACCAGCCCTTGCCTTAATATAAACAATCCCTGTACACGTTTTTGTTTTTTTTGGTTTTTTTACCGTTGTAAGATCCATTAATAGATGCATACTTATTATTGTAAACATTATAATAACTACACAATAAAATTCCATTCATTCATTAACAGATATTATGAAATGTTCGAGGAGCATAGGGCAGCAGTTATCCAGTGTGTGTTTCCCTAGGCTGTTCATTAAAGAGTGTGAAGGAGGTGATCATGTAGATATTAGTTGGAGGCTCGAGATGTCCGGAGCACTGCTGAAGAATGCAAGGTTCAGAGCATCGCCTTTTAAATGTGGCTATAGTCAAGGCATAAGGAGTTCTTACCTCTCAAGTCTTAGAGCGAAAAAGCCAAAAAGGATCACTAGCAATATCATGAAATAATTTTCAGCCATATATCGGAGTTTATCTGTTTGACTGGGTAAACCACCCCTGGTTTGAAAACCTGATCAGACTATTCAATAATCATTAAGCACCCTACTGTACCAGACTGCGACAGAATCCGTGTAGTGTAGAAAAAAAGCAATACTGCTAGGGAGGTGTATCTTCTCTTCGTGGCTGTGGAGAAGTCTTGCATTACGCCTAAAGCCTCTTGATCTGTGCCTGTTTTGGTTTTGTATGCGTGTTACTTCCTTTCAATAAACCCCATAAAGACTCACTGGGGATGCACATCATACATAGGATCATTTCATACAGGCAATATTAAGGCCAATTACAAGTAACCTCCTACAAACTGCTTCTAAGTGAGACGCAGAAGCAATAATGAGGCTTGGGGTGGGGGACAGGTGCAAAAGAGGGGACTGCAAAGCTGATATTTGATTATTTCTACATAACACACCAAAGGTTGGTAAGGTAAAGTTCCAAACTTGTTACCCTATCAGGAGACCCATTTAGGATATATAAGTGCCATCACCCACTAATTAGTGGTATGCTTCATCATAGGGTTGCTACAACACACGTGATACCATCTTCAGGGGGTGGAGCAAAAAGTATTCTTTCAATGGCCACTTATTAGATAGATATCAGGCTTTGTCAAACAGTTAAAACTGTCTTGAGGATGCTCTATTGATTATAATTCATGTATTCGTGGGTTCCACAGGCAGGATTGCTCTGTCATCCTGATCAGTGGACAGTAAATGACAAAAGGAGATGTTACTCCAAACATTTGAAGCCTATTTCTTAACTTGGGGTTGGAACAGGTACATCGACCTGTAGTTACACATTTGTCAAGAGAACGATACCGCTGTGCAAGCCGCTCCAGACCGTCTGACAAGGCAAGAAATAGCCTACATATGTTTGGAGTAATATCTTCTTTCTGGATATATCTGGTGACAAGTAAGGTCACTGCATGGTATTATAACAAAAAATGTTAACAGCCCACCGATCATGTTGACAGAGTTATAGGGACAGTGTATCAGAACAAAGATCTCTTAGTCCTGACGAAGGTCATTGGACCGTAGTGGCAGTTGATGATTGGGCAAAACATGTAGACGACATCCATGATGGGAGGGTCATAAGCTCTAATACCATCCATTTTAGTTTTTAATCCCGTCTGTGTGACAGTTTTAACTGTTTAAAATAGCATGACCACTATCTAATAAGTAACCGTTGGAAAAAAAAGTTTTACTCCATCTTGATGATGGTAACATAGGGTGTTCTATGATGAAGCATGCCACTAATTAGTGGGCGAGAACACTTTTATATCCCAAATGGGTCTCCTACGAGGGTAACAAGTTTGGACCTTTACCGTACCAACCTTTTGGCTTGTTATGTAGTGTATATTAGGAGGCTGAATGGGGAGTAAATAAATCTTGTCTCTTTGTGTGTGTGACGATTTGATTATTTCTACCCTAAGCAATCCACCCAAAATATTAAAAATTAAGCCAAGTATATTTTCGATGCCTTACATTTTTTAAGTTTTCATGTACTTTTTAAAACATACTTCAACAAGAAAAATGTGTTTTCTGCTGGGATACAACAATGGAAAACTATTTTATTTTTGTTTGCTGGGAACATGTGATGCTGCAAAGGTAAAATGGTTTTAACACAATCAAGGGATAGAGGGGAATATTGAGGAGGAAGCATATACCACCCTGTCATTAAGAGAAAAATAAAGTAGGCAGAGGAATTAAATAAAAAAATCATCCACCTACATCCCTAGGTAACAGTTAGGAAGAGTATGCTTACATAAATCCACTGCTAATATTCTGGGCCCTTATTACATAGAGTACCCCAGGAACACAATGGGCATGTGTGCATGTTTTCTGTGCCCTTGTATTATTACAGAAGAGGAAGCAGATGTTTGTGCGCCCTTCTTTGTAATACAGGTTGCTCTGGTGCACATAGAACTTTGGCACTATTCTAAAGGGGGGTTCCCTCATTTGCATGGAGAGGTGGCCCTGTGCAAATGAGGGAATCACTTGGCTCTGTGCCTGCAACGCATTATGGCTGTTGTTTGCACAGAGGCAAACAGGCCCTTAGGAGGCACACTAAAAGTGCGCTACAAAAAAGGTGGTGTACTATTAGTGCACCTTGTGTTGGCAGCCCTCTGGACAGCCGTGGCCCGTGCAGGTAACAGCGGAGGGGCAGGATTTCGACAGACGACAACGAGGGAAAATGTATTATTTATTTAATTTTCCATCGTGGGCATCTGTCGAATCTCCCCCAACCCGGCCCCACCGCTCTTACCTGCACAGGCAGCGGCTGCCTCTGGTAGGGGGCCTCCCCCCCTGAGACAAGCCCCCTGCAGGCAGGTGCAGTCACTGACCAGACTCACCTGCAGGGGGTGATCTCTTTCCCTTTTTGAAGTGCAGGAGACTGCTGCCTGCACTGTGAAACAGGAAGCGCCGGCAAGTTGCTGTTCTGTATTTCACTGAATGCGCTGCCCTCCCTCCCCCGCACCCCACGGTGAGTCCGAGTTTGAGAGTTCCCTAGGGCAGCACATTGATTGAAATAGGGCACACTGCCCCTATTGGCATTCGCTACACATGCTTAAAGCTGCACCGTGGTGCAAACAGAGAAACAGTGAAATCACACATTATATAACACAGGCCCTGTAAGCAATTCTACTCTTTGAGAAGTCTCAATACTTCCATGGCTACAATTTTGTGAGCTAAAGGCTGATAGAAAATGGAAGGCTGAAAGGCCATTAAAATCTGTAAGCATCCTGATTTAAGCATCTGAAATGTGTAGATGTTGTCTGGGGAGGGCCTCAGGGAGCCATAAAGAGGTTAGCCAGTTTAAGAATACCTCCAAGACACCAGATTTAAAACTAAACGGGGATTAATATAATCGATTAGTAAGTAACTGGAGTAATTGCATGCAATTTTTCTTGAGAACACATGAGTAATCTCAAAAACCACTTGATAAACCGCTCACCTTGGGTTCTGGAATAGTGTGCTACTCACTGTAAAACGCGTTAATGCCTCGTCAGGGGAAATAAGAGCTACATAAATGCAATAACGATTACAAAAGGAAGCCCAACTTTAAGCACAATACAAATGCCAAAAGTCTAACTTCTTGACAAATGTTATTCGAGGCCTTTTGGTTTTTTGGCACTTAAAAACATCAAAAAGAGCTAAAGTGACACACTGTTTCCCTGCCTAAAAATTTCAGCAAGAAGACAGAATCTAAGTAGCACATGTCCCTTGGTTTTTATTTTTATGTTTTCTTCAAGGTAAAACCAATTAGAGTATATATATTGTGTAATATATATGATGTGCCGTTTTGTATTTCAAGCAATTACCTTAAGACACTTATCCGAATGTCAGAGTTATATTCAAGCTCGGTTTTATAATTGTAAGAATTGAGAATGTCCCTATTGAAGCACAACCTCGATAGTTATCCCAACATTTAAATGGCTTTTAGTGAGATTATAATACGATGTAAATAAAGCCCACAAGGACTGTAATTGTGAAATTTGTTTACCAGTGACTGCATTCTATCCACTCCATGTATGGTCCATTCACTCTAGCTTCTATTCAGTGCTCTAACGCCCTTGAGGGCTGGACTCAGGTTATTTTACACTGCAAAAAAATGAAAAACCTCTTCTTTACATACCAGCTGCGATGGGGACGCCAACTAGATTGTAAATTAATGCAAAGACGAAATTAATCCGTATCCGTCTGACTGTCTTCCTCGACAAGTGGATGCTGGCCACCACATCCAACAAATCATTCTGCAAAGAAATGACAGCGTTAGCAGGTGAAACACCTATCAAAAATACAATCTTCTAATGCTAGTGGCACCCTTTAGTCTTCATACAGAATTGTATGTCCTGATGTTCATCAATATTTTTATCTCATATTCTCTTGTGTTTATAGCTGGGAAGGGGGCACATTGTGCTCCTATGCATCAAACATGTCTCTCATTCAGTTATAGAAGAGAACAGGGCATGATGCCTTTGAATGCTTTAGTGTGCAAACAAATTTCTTTCCTCTGTGTGTAGCGGAAAAGGGGCCAACAGCTTCTGTGCATTACACAACTCTCTCATAAATATATGACAAAAGGAGGCACGTACAGTGGGTGTTTGTAAAATAAGGTCATGTCATGGACTGAGCTCAGTGAAAATGGACTATGGACTATAGGAGGGTTGGCTTTTCCATATAATAAGATGCTTCAAGACAGTTGTGGCATAACAGTGAAATAGATAAAGGGGAGATGAAGCAGAATGAAAAGTACCAAAGTTGTGCCCGGACGAAGACTTGCCATGGAAATAATTAGTCATCAACTCGATCAAGGAAGGGCCTTATTCACGGTGAACAAACAGACCTTTTATATGACCTTTGATAGCGGAGTGTTCTTCAGCTTGTTGAGCTAAGAGTCTTGAATGTTCCAGGCTTGTGGCGAGTGAGAGGGACATAGGGCAGAAGATATAAATGATGACGTCAAGTGATCTATGCCGACAATAGTTGTTGTCTGTTTCTATTCTCTCCCCATCACTCCTTTAACTCTTTTCTTTTTTCTCTTTTCAAGGGATGGATTACTGGGTCAAGATGAGTCATGTGGATTTGAATTAAACTTACTAAGTGTATATGGTGATCTGGTTGGAGATGTGTAAGGAGCAATAAAGCGGTTATTTCATTCCGGATGTTTTTCAACAACACTTGGTAAAAACCAATTTAAACTAAATGCATGTCAAACTGTACCTAGGATTAGAAGAAAAGAGAAAACAACATGCAGTGAAGCGCACCATGCAAAACAACAGTTGATGGACAGAATGCAGAACAATGTCATACATTCACCCCAGTACAGAGCTCTGGGCCTAAATCCATTGTTTTTTTGCTCACCACACCAACCCAGTCAACCCGAGTGGGACGGGTATGCTCAGACGTGAGTCCCGTGCTCTCCACACCACTGGAGTCAAGCTATCCTGGCTGAAGACGGCTGATAACCAGAAACCGGTCCTAGGATGCTTGATTCCGGTCCAGGGAAGCATGGCTTGGCAATTCGGTCTGGACTGTTCCCATGAGGCACAGGGTCAAGACTGATTTGCATATGGCCATGTCTGAACTGGGGTCACTTGGTGAGCAAAATAACGATGGATTAAACCCAGATCAGAGACTGGGGGTGAATGTTTTGCCATTGTGCAACATTCCGTCCGTCATCTTGTGCATTTTAGTGAAGCGCACCATGGTCAGGGTCGAGGAGAATTGTGTCTATAAAATAGTCAATCTAGCGGATGTTTACTTTTAAACACTGCTTTTAAGTACTTGCTGGTAAGAGCTAGTGTTACACTAAGTACTGCTAGTGAGCACTGCTTTCACAGAGTGCTGTGCGACGAATGGGGTATCCAGTGGAATATAGTTCCAAATATTAGTTACCCACTAATGATTTGATGTGCTATTAAGGCCAGCTGAGATATAAACCAACTTTCCCCCTGGCTCATGAGTGTAGTGCAGCTATAGTGGTAATATTAGGCAGCCCAGAGTAGCATTCCTCACCCTTATGAGCACGATGTCGGCAGCTTCAATGGCTACATCGGTGCCTGTGCCAATGGCAATCCCAACGTTAGCCATGGCAAGCGCAGGGGAATCGTTGATGCCGTCTCCCACCATCGCCACCCGCTTTCCCTCGTCCTGCAGCTGCTTCACCTTCGCTACTTTGTGGGAAGGAAGAACTTCAGCAAACACCTTTGTGATTCCTACCTGAAGAGGGAAAATTGGATTAAAAAGGATGTGAGTGATTCACTGTATTGGCTCAGATTTCAATTTAAGACGGAGTTATCATCTAAACAAAAGCAGAAAATACTGTTTCTTCATAGTCATCCTTGATCTTTCCTATGCATGGATCTAACCACCAGGGCTGTTTTATGATTTCAAATGTTTTACTGATACTGCAAAGAATAACTGATGGTACGTCTCAATGTTGCAATTGTATTTGTAATCTACCTTTAAAATGATCATTTTAATTCTGTTATAGTGCTACGACTGATGTGATGTCTATGTATTATACAGATTCAAATGAGAGATATCTGTGAGAAAGCGGCTCTATATATACTGGACCAGAAAAAGGTACAGTGTGTATAGAGTCCACAAACCCCAGAGGTATAACAGAGGTTAAAGCCAGGTATGACCTTACAGTCTAAAGTGGTAGCTTGGTCGAGCAGTAAGGCAGTACCAGAGGACAGTGTAAAGCATTTGTTGTACACACTCAGTCAGCAAAAGGTTTCACACACTCAAAGATTCGACTCCAGGCCAATTGTTTTTATATTAAAGATATAGTTCTTTTATTTTTAGAACCAACAGGTATCAAAATATACTGTTCTCAATAGGAGAGGTCTCAGATGAGTACTTTGCAGAAAGGCAACAAACTTTGTAAACACAATAGGTACAGGGGTTGCAGTAGGCAACACAATTCTACACACAATTTAGCATTGAGCTCAATGGGTTTTCCTATATAAGCACAGTTAATTACTTTGTAGATTACTTTGGTAGTTCCAGTACTGGATCCTAGATTCAGTCCTGGGGTGTAAGATGAAAACAATTTAGTAAAAACGTTAGTTATTGCAGGTTATTGCAGTGATTTTTAAGGGATAAAAAGCTAATTGAAAAGTTCACACTTAGAAACTTTTCAACAGAAATATGGCAATGTTATCCAATGGGAGAAAATTCAGGTTGCAGGTAAAGTACAATCTTGTTACTTTTGTAATCCAGTACTGGTCTCCTAGGTCCAGCACTCGGGTCTCAACTTAAAACAGGTAAGTAATATCGTTTCAGGATTTCGTATGATTGTTAAAGAATATTTCTAGTTTTCAAAAGTAGACACTTAGAAGAAATGTCATAGAAAAGCAGACAATGGATTCCTATGGAGAAAATACAGGTTACTAGTAAACCCGGTAAGGATTACTTTAGCGGTTTAGTACTGGGCTACAAAGTACAGTACTGGCTTCTCTTCTGATCGCAGGTGAGTACTTCGGAATTCGCTTGATTTTATATGAATATTTTAAGTTTCCAAAACTTCACACTTAGAAGATTTTTCGAGTCAAGCCAGTCAATGTTATCCAATGGAAGGTAATTGAGTTACCGGTTTCCATGTGAGTACTCGACTGGTGAAGTTAAGGTTCTGGGCATAGACTCAGGGGTCCCCCAGGGTCAGGTAGGTACAGTTGGTTCACCCTCAGTGGCACGGGGGCACAGGGGCGGCCGGGTGCAGAGGTAGTTAGGCCCAATGTTATCCAATGAGGGGCAGGGGGCCTCCGGTTGGTGGCTGCTGGCTAGCAGGCCACGCGGCTGTGGGAGCTGGGCTCCTGGTCACTTGCTCAGGGCAAATGGGGAATTAGGATAGGGCAAAGGTGGCACGGCCAGCGGCACTCGGGGGGCTGGGTGCAGGGTACTTTTGAGCCGTCGGGCGCTCAATGTAATTCAATGGGAAAGGTTAAAAATGAACAAAGGCTGCAGGTTTGGGGACGGAGACTCTTCAGGGGCGACCACCACTTCGAGAGGTAAGTTGGGATCTTGGAGCACAGGTAGGTACCCCAAAGGAAGGCACAGGGGGTTGCAGGGCGCCGGGTGCAGGGGTGTCTTTGGGTGACGGAAAAGCTTACCCTCAGCTGGTCACAGTTGGGGGGGGGGGGCCTGGTTCCGAGTCTGCAGGCGTCGTCTGGATCGTCGAGGAGGGTCATTGGGCACTGGACTTCGGGTCCCAGTCGCCGGGGGGACGTCCTCGTGGTCTTGGATCACTTGGGCACAGGCCGGGCTCGGCAGGTGCAGAGCGGGCTGGTCCGGAGCTTCCTGGCTGGCACCAGGGTTGTTGTTGCAGCAGAGCCTCTGCTGATGGGAGTCCCAGTCTTTGAGAGGGTCAAGGCAGGCAGGTCCTCTGGGTGTCCCAAGGTTGCTGTCCGCTGGAGTCGCCGTGGTACAGGCAGGAGCATGTTCCAGGATCGAAAGGCCTGTAGAGCTGGGGCCAAGTCAGTTGTGGTCGCCCTGTTGTTAGCAGCTGCACGGCTGGTCTTCTTCCTCTTGATCTTCTTTCTTCTTTTCGTATCGGGATCTCCGGAAGGAAGGTTCAGGGAGCCCCTAAATACTGAATTTAGGGATGTTACAGGTAGGGCAAGGGCAGAGACCAATAGGTTCCTGTCCTGGGGTGGGTACACCCCCTAGCGTGCTCCTCTCCTGTGGGGGGGGGGGGGGAGCCTAACTGTGATTGGGCAGGGCTCCTCATCTTCAAGATGGCCGGAGCCCGGGGTCGTGCTTCACCTCGTCTTCCCCCCCTGAGAGGTGGGGTTGGCACAGGCTAGCACACCCCCCTTCCTGACGTAGTTTTTCCCGCCAGTCTTCCCGCCAGAGTGGGGGTCAGGACTGGTGGGGGCCAGTTGCTGGGTACAGCAAATGGTCTGGAGAAGCTCACAGAGGTGGCATGCCTTCGAAGCTTCCCCTTGCCCATCCTGGGGGAGGAGACCTAGCACCTCGCCCAGGATGTGCATTGTTGCAGGCCCAAGAGAGCGGGGGATCTCCACCCAGGGGTCCAGCAACATGTCTGCTGTGTGGCAGCCTCTGCAGCCACTCAGCCCAGACGTGGATCAATGTAGCAGTAAATAAAACAAAATAACAAAATGAATTCTAGTGCATGTCGAACCATCACTGTTTGCAGATACCATTGAGAAAGGGAAAGGATTCCCGAAACTGGTTTGGCTAAGGAAAATGACGATAACTGTTTCCTCTGCGTCTCCTGTTGCACCTATTCCCTGAATGAAATTGATGCCAATTTGCTGATCGTGTGGCTTCTTCAATCGGGGCTAAACTTTGTGTTGGCATGTTTGCGGCGAGAGCCCAGCTGCGGAAGAAAGCCAGCCGCTTGAGTGCGGACCCGTAATGGCGCCCAATGGTGCTATCATCACACGGGAGACCGGTGTCCAGGAGCAGCTGAGCAAAGACAATAGGACACCCAGCGCAACATCTCATCAGCCCACAGGGGTTCAATAATTTTGTTTTATTTACTGCTACATTGATGAACTCACTTGAGATTATTTTGGCTCATGTACTACAAGACCCAGAGTGCCGTGCTTTGCGGACACGCCCACGGGGGCAGGCTCTTTAAATTCTAGTGCATGTCGAACCATCACTGTTTGCAGATGCCATTGAGAAAGGATTCCCGAAACCGGTTTGGCTAAGGAAAATGACGATGACTGTTTCCTCTGCGTCTCCTGTTGCAGCTGCTCCCTGAATGAAATGGATGCAAATGTGCCGATCGTGTGGCTTCTTCCATCAAGGAGATATGGAGATATATATATATTGATATATATATATCACTCCATATCTCCTTGATGGAAGAAGCCACATTCGTTGTAAATGCATGAATGGTAAAAGCATGTTTTTTAGGTTTTGCCTGGCGAAAAGATGCGCTCTGCGCATCTTTTTCGCGCAGGCGAAAACCTGATGAGAACTGTAGTGTGGGTTTGGGTCGGCCCTCGTCATTTATTGGCTGGCTCCATAAATGGAGCCTAGCCATTGGACGAGGGGCCTGTCCGTCAATGCCGGACCAGATTCGGGGGCGTTCCCGAGATTCTTTGGCTTTTGCCGACGTCACGCGACGTCAGCCGAAAGCCGGGAACGCCCCCGAATCTGTTCCGGCATTGCCGGCACCCGCCTTCCTGCTTGCGTGAGTGCTTTTCCGCCACGTCTCTCCTGCGCTCTCAGCGCTTCCGGTCACCTTCCCCTTGCTCCTCGTTATGCCCCCACAACAGTCGGGGATCTCTGGTGACGAGTTCGCCACACGCGGGGTAGGCAGCAGTCACGCGAGGTCCCAGGGGCTGGCAGGAGGACTTCCCCCGGCAGCAGCGCCTCTTCTCGAGGGGCACAGGCGCGCGTCCAATCCGTGCGCGGCTCTCGGGACGAGCCCCTGATGACGCCGCACGCCTCTCCGGTCCTCGGCCAATAGGAGCGCAGCTCCTTCGTGTAGACCCTGGCGGTGGACCAATGGCAGCGCGTCCTTCTCAGACGAGCCTCCCTGAGCGAGCCAATCCTAGCGCGGCCGCTCCGATGCTGCTCACGGGTCCCGGGCCGCTGGCGGTGTGTTTTCTTAGCTCAGCCTCTTTTACAAAACTATAAGCCGTTGCGGTGTCTAGGTGCTGAAACCAGGATTTTTGTGGCCGGTGTAGGTGAGCCCAGATGTGGGGCTCATGTGGCATTTTTCCCATATCATAGTGCGCTGGGAAAGCACTGAAAAAACCTATGGCCCAAAGATGTGCGCCCCTGCTTAGTACAGCACGGGTAGGGCGCTTCTAACTATAAACTTCTAAGCCTGAGAAGTGGGCTCTTACTTCCTCATGATGAGAGCAGCCGTGACGCCAACTGGAAGTCAGGCTGTGGAAGCCTGGTCCTTGGCGGGGCTCCTGTGAGGAAGAGTGCTCCGTGGGTTTCCTCAGCCTTGTTGGGGGTAGGGCCCAGACACACACAGTAGAGACCGGAGCCTTGCGGGCTCCATTCAGCCGCTTTCGACATGGACCCCCTAGCTGGATAGCAGCCCTGGGTGCGTGCATTGTGAACGATGGCAGGAGCCTCCCAGCCGCACCAGGCGGCCTGCAGCAGAATGTGAGGAGACCGGACCAGCGGACGGCTGCACCCTACACTCGCTCAGCCCCCAGGGAATGGTAAGTGAGACTGAGCTTCAGGCTGATGAGCCCCATGCAATGCGCTCATGGGACCAGTCCTTGGCATGAAGGGAGGTCCCCGGTCAACGTGGGCAGAGCATGGGACACCCCTACCCGTGGTATTTCGCCTACATTGGGGTCTCCAGATTTTTGGCGTTAAGGCAGGGTGTGTTGCACCCCTTACTTGTGGTGTTGTGCTCCAAAACGGGGTGAAACCTCAACGGAGGCCCCCGGGGACGAGGACTGCTGCATTTTCTGGTGTAGTTGGGTGTCTGGCCCGGAAGCCTGTACAAAGGACACCAAGTACCCAAAGGAAAGCGCAGGTGTTGTGCTGATTGGGATGTTCATGTATTGGTGTTTGCACTGCTACAAGTGGGCTGTGGTGCACGACTAAATGTTGGTGCTGGATATCATTAGGGGGCACAAATGTTTCTGGGGGACTTATGGTCCTATGGCCTCCTCTGAGACAAAGTGATGTGCGACTTATGTGATGCTTATGCCTAATGCTTTATACTAAGTACAGTTTCTACAAATAGTTATTGACTATCCCTAACTGTAATGGTCATGACAGTGGCCCGATTGGTCTTGTGATGTATGTAAAGTTATGACAACTGCCCGATTGGCACACTGATTTATGTACTACCTGTGAAGTCATGACAAGAGCCTGGTGGCACAGTATATATATGTGATTGTGTTCTAACGTGTTTTTATGGATAATTCATATTACCTTGTGTGGAGTTTCTTTTGTGGTGTGCCTAGTGTGTCGCTGATGTATGAGTGTGTTGCTCAACTGCTTTACACATTGACTTTAGGAAAAGCCTGACTGCTCTGGTCAAGCTACGAAGGGGGTGAGCAGGGGTTATCTTCAGCTTGTACCTCCTTTGCCCTGACTAGAGTGGTGGTTTCTGCCTGGCTTTGGTGCATGCCCTAGCGAACCAGAAACCCCATTTGTAACAGTGCCTCTCTGCCCTAGACAAGAATTGAAGGAAGAACTTGACAAATTGTGTTCCATGTCTGTTATTGAGCCCATAGAAGAGGGGGAGTTATCTCAAATTATGTTGGCACTTGAAGCAGGTAAATCTTTGCGTCTATGTGTGGATCTACGCAATCTTAATCGCAAAATTTGGAGGATTGTCAACTGCTTCAGCATATCAATGAGATGCTAGCTACATTGAAAGTTATTTCAGTTTTTACAATTTTAGATATGTCTGCAGCATACATTAATTGAGTTACACCAGGATTCGAAACATCTCACTTCATTTGTGACACCGGAGGGGTCATGTTGATATAGTTATTTGGATGATAATTTGGTCAAAATAATTATTAAGAATGGCTTTTGGTGTCAGGGATGGGATGGAAAGGTCGACTCATAAATATTTAGTGATTATCTCTCCAGCTGAAGGTTCTATTATATGCCTTGAAAGTGTGTGGCAGTCAGTGGGTGCTGGTTCTCTTTTTTTTTTACTTTCTACATTTAGGTCTGTCATTGAAACTAGACAGTAGCTATGATCAATCATTTATCACAAGTGAGTGGAAGTGACATTTGTGGATCAAGTGATCACAGAGAATGCTGTTTGGTTCTTTCTAGAGATATTTAACAAAGAAGGTACATCTGGTGTTATTCTGATAGAAAATTAGGTTCATTTACCTTTAATGTCATGAACAATGTTTAACAAAGTTTTAGTGGGATGTGTGCAGAGTGCCTACCAGTGCAGAGCTAAAGTTGTAGATACTGTTAGGGACAATCTGTGGTCATGCAAAACTGTGCAATTATTAGCTACTGTCAGGTCACCATGGGTTTTACTAAGAAGAGGAAGGGTATGCAGTGAGTTGTGTTCTTTGTGGATGACTATAGCAATAAGTAAGGGTATGAGTGGTGAACTGTCGAAAAGGCCAGGGTGCATGCTGATGTCACATCATGTATGGAGGAGTGTGGTAGCAAATGTCATCGTTCTCTTGTTGGTTTTTGGGTGCACCCCTCCTCCCGCTCTCCGTGTGTCCGTTCCTGCCCCGGCACCCCCCATCCCGCTCTCCGTCTGTCCGTTCCCTCCCGCTGATTCTCCCTCCTTCTCTCTCGCCCCCTCCCCTGGTGGCCCTGTCGTGGAATGGGGTGTATGTCGTCCGCAAACACCATGAGGCAGCGGCAGGGACGAGCACACAGCACCCCTCAAAAGCGTGCATCCGTGTATGACCCTTGCTGCGTGGGGGGCCGGTGAGCCGACCGATGTGCACGGCGGCGCATTCAGGGGGTCCTGGAGAGTCGGGTGTATGTCGCTCTTACAGCTCCCACTACCGCACCTTCCTCTGCCCTCAGTCTTTGTGAGGTAGTGTCGGGCTGGTCACTCGGAGCTCCCTCGCTCCTCACAGTATTCAGCAGGAGGATCCGGGCAACAGCAGGCCCGCCGCACCCTCGTTCGCTGCACGGACAGAATTTGTCCACCTACCCTGTCCCCGCAGAGCAGCACGAGCCGGGGCTCCCAGTTTCCAAGAGAGGGCTGGTACAGTGATGACGCCCACCAGTGGCCGAGTGGTCAGTGCCGAGAGCTCCACACCTTAAGGAGGGGGGTCAGTACTCACAGAATTATGGCGCTATAACATGCCCCATTTTCACGGCGTCCTCAGTCCCAAGGCACAGCCCGGTAGTGTCCTGCCTGCAGTTGCCTCCGTGTGCCCCTGTTGCTTGCTTGTGCCCCTGTTGCTTGCTTGTGCCATTGTTGCCTGCTTGTGCCCCTGTTGCCTGATTGTGCCCCTGTTGCCTGCTTGTGCCTCTGTGTGCCCCTGTTGCCTGCTTGCCTCCGTTTTCGTGCCCCTGTTGCCTGCTTGTGCCTCCGTGTGCCCCTGTTGCCTGCTTGTGCCTCCGTTTTCGTGCCCTTGTCGCCTGCTTGTGCCTCCTTTTTCGTGCCCCTGTTGCCTGCTTGTGCCTCCGTTTTCGTGCCCCTGTCGCCTGCTTGTGCCTCCGTTTTCGTGACCCTGTCGCCTGCTTGTGCCTCCGTTTTCGTGACCCTGTTGCCTGCTTGTGCCTCCATGTGCCCCTGTTGCCTGCTTGTGCTGTGTAAGTGTGTGTAGAGTGCTCTGTGTGGGTGTGTGTGGGGGGATTTGTGTGGCTGTGTGTGTGGGGGGCTTTGTGTGGCTGTGTGTGTGGGGGGCTTTGTGTGGCTGTGTGTGGGGGGCTTTGTGTGGCTGTGTGTGTGGGGGGCTGTGTGTGTGGGGGGCTCTGTGTGGCTGTGTGTGTGGAAGGGCATTGTGTGGGTGTTTTTGTCTGTCATTTGCGAGAGATAAAGTTAGTGGCATTGTAAATTACAATGCCATGTATTTATGTTAAAACAAAACATAAATAAAATAAAAATAATGTCAAGAGCAATGCCAATAGCTCTAACTTTAACAAAGGCAAAACCATTGCATTGTAAATGCTTGTTTTTTTATGTTTGGATAAGGTAAGTATGCGTATAGGGGTATATGTTTTGGGGTACTGAGGTATATGTTTTGGGGTGTTTGGGTATTTTAAGGGTTCAGATATAGTTTTGGGTTATGGGGTACAGGGGTAGTTTTAAGGTTTAGGGATAGGTATGGGTTTTGGGGTACAGGGGTATTTTTAGGGTTCAGGGCTAAGTTTGGGTTTTGGGGTACAGGGGTATTTTTAGTGTTTAGGGATAGGTTTGGGTTTTGGGGTACAGGGTATATTTATAGGGTTAAGATGGGTTAGTGTTTAAGGGTGTTGGGGTATTTCAAGGAGTAAGGGTGGGTTATGATTATGGGGTGCAGGGGTATTTAAAGGGAGCAGGATGGACACCTGGAGCTGGAATGTACAGAACCTGGGAACAAAAAGCACAGCGCCTGTCCCGCTTTCGCTGGCAAGCCAGCATACATAGCTGCCAAGGTTTCAAATTGCCATGTGTGACATTTTCATACATTTCTACGAATACGAGTGACACCTTCTCATACTGCTTAGGGGACTCAGGGGCCTCTGAGAATGACGCACGAGTCGTGACGACGGACCCCGGGCCTCCCACCCCCGCCCCCACAGAATGAGAGAGAGCCTGGCAAAAACAACACGCACCGTCACTTAAGATCAACGTAAGTGCCTGCTGTACAGTAGTACTTACTGTTGTGAACTTCTTCTGTACCGGCCGTGTCCGATTTAGGCAATTCATAATCGTAATGAATAATGTATTAAATAAATGCACCTGCTGCTGCAGATCCATGACGTCTCCTCTGCCCGGCCCCTGCGTCTGCGCGCGGCCGACAATCCGAGGTGTAGTTCACCTCTTAGGGTGGGGTCTGGGTGTTGATCATGCGCATTGAGGCTGGGCTCGCGCAAAGTGCGCGTGATGGTGAGGCGAGGTCAAGGAGGCAGGCATCTCATGATGTCAGAGGCCAGAGAGAGACGAGTCAACGACGGAGAAAAAGAGCGAGGCACAGCATTTAATTGTTTTCAGCCCCCAGCCCCCTGTCAGCAGGTGAGTCTAGTCAGGACCGTTTACTCTGTCCAGTCGTTTGAATTGCACGGCACTGTCTGGGCTGGGGCGTGGCACCGTCACAACTGGGCCGGATTCGAAATTAAAAGTGAAAGGCCTGGTGACACACAAACACGCGGAGATTGCACGCAGGACACAGCGCAGATTCAAGTGTAATTCGGAGGTGGTGGGGTGAAGGTCACACACATACCAGAGGGAGTGCGCAGGAAGGCTTGGGTGCAGGGGGGTAAAATGGTTTTGAGGGGTTGTGTGATCGTATTTAAGGCCAATTTTAAGTTAAAAAAAAAACGCCACACCCACGGCCTGGCACAGCGCGCAGGAGCGTTATTTCTCCGCAGCGACAAACTCACAAAGATGACCGTTAGAAATGCGTGTGCTGCCCCCGGGGTCTTTTTCTCGGCTGCCTGCTATGGGAATTTGGCATGTGTGGTTGGTGCTATTTTGACCAGCGCCACCTCGAGCGCACTGTGCCCTTTCCCTCTGCCGAGCAATGGCCCCTCCTGCCCAGCTCATGTGGTTTCTAGTTCTGGGGCTCCAGAGCAACCATCCTGTGAATCTAACTGCTCCGAGGGTCTTGGGGGCTCCGTCTGCGCCCTGTTATCTAAAAGTCTTTGGGGAGAGTGGTTGCACTCTGTATGTTCGCTCTTCATTGTAACTTTAAATTTTTTCCTGTGCATTTCTCACGCCCCTGCGTGCTGTGTTGCAATTTATGCTTGTGTACCCTTCATTCTCAGGCCCCTCTTGGAAGTTCACTCTTCATTGTAAATTTGTATTTTTTCCTGTGCATTCCTCACCCCTGCGTGCTGTGTTGGATTTTGTGTTTGTATACCCTTCATTTTTAGTCTTTGTAATGTTCTATTTTGTACCACTTTTCCCTTGTAACATAACCAGCTCTACTGTACAGCGCTCTGACACCTTTGGGTAATGTCCACGCTTTATAAAAATGCACTAAATAAAATTAAAATAAAAGCGGGGGATAAGGGGGAGAGGAGGAAAGCGGACCGGCGTTAGGACCCCGGCCCAGTTCCGCAGCTCAGAGTGTTTACATTTTGGTAGTAAAGTATGCAGTGGTGTGTTTTACACACTGAGGGGGCAGAGAGAGGGGAGCAGGAGAGGAGCTGTTATGTTTCCAGATGCCAAAGGAGCAGTCAGTTGTATGTTTTTTCCCCTTGGTTAGATAGTCGTGTGTTTTAACTTACCAAGAGAACAGCCGTGCATTAAATTCATCTTCAGCTTAGAATGATGACACTGACACTTGATGGTTGAGGGATGAGGGAGGAGGGATGGCTAATGAAGGGTGATCGAAGAGGAGTGATGATTCAGGAAATAATAAATGAGGAATAGCGGATAATTGATGAGGATATCTTAAAAATTAGCTGTACAATTCTGTCTTTTTTTGTTTCTGACGGAGCAGTCCTTTGCAACCTTTAGATGTGCAGTCATAGGTTTAAACCTGCAGGGGATGCAGTCACATGGTTGCCCCCTGCCTGGCATTTGTATGTTATATGTACTCACAGTATGGATACAAGTGTACATGGTTTGTAGGCAGTTGTATGTTTCCACGCATCACAGCTGCCAGACTGATATTTGGCATGCAGAGATTTGATAGTGCCTATGTGCAACTGGTAACGTTGGCTCCCAGTTAAGAAAAGATGTTGGTTGAAGGCTCTCTGCATCTGCCACAAAGCCATTTATCCAGCATCTCGAACCAATTCCATCTCTGGCAGCTTAAAAGGCACCCCTCGTCTAGACGGCTGCGCTCAGCCTCCGCCAGAAGATGACAACACACAACTGCCCACAAGAGTGAAGAAAACACACAACTTTCTCAGCAAACGAAAATAATTCTTCCTCTTGTGGAAATAAAACATAAATATCTCCTGAGCAGGTAAAAGTAAGACTGCCTGCTCAGCAGGTGAGAGTACATAAATGCGCTCTCATCAGGTTAAAAACACGAATGCCTACTCAGCAGCAGAAAACACCCAACAGTCCCAGTAACAAGTAAAAGAATATGATTACCTCCTCAAAAGGAGAGAACATAGATCTGCCTTTCCAGCATGACAAACCCACCGACATGCCCACCAGTACCAGCATGTGGATAACCATAAGCAGACTATAGAGGTGACTTCTGTCTTAGCAAGTAAAAACCTCACTAAGCCTTCACCAAATGAAAAATAACCTCCAGCTCAGGAAGTGAAATGGCATTAATGGCTTCTCAGCAGGTGATACATGCTGCTAGTCTACAGTAGGTAAAACTCGAAACTGCCTCCCCAGTCTCAGCATAAGATAGGCAGGGAGACCAACATACAATGCATTGCAATAGTCCAACCTGCTGAGTATCAAGGCTTGTGTTAACAGCTGCTGGAGTATTGAGGAAGGAATGGATGAATCTATAATTTTTTTAGGATTAAAAAAACAAGTGGCCATTAGCTTTTTATATGGTGTACATATTAAAGTTTCCAGGTAGTAGTTGCCAATTTAGGGCACTCCCCTTATGCCTGGGGCCACCGCAGGGGGCACCAATCTTAAGGATTACCGAAAATCAGCACATCTGTCTTGTCTGAGATGATCTGCGTGCCATCAGCATAGCCATAAAATTAGAACCCAGACTAGGTGATCTGATACGCTTATGGAGCAACATATATATTAAAGAGAGTTGGACTGAGAACAGATCCCTGAGAGATTCCACAGGGCGTACCTTTAAAATCTGCACGGAATAAAGCCCTCTGAACAGCCTGTGTTCAATTTTACAATAAAGGATTCAAACCATCTTAGAGCGTTGTCCCCCAAACCAATAACGTTTAATGGATCTAGCAGGACAGCATGTGAGATCTTGTCAAAGGCTGACAACAGATCAATGACGCGTAGAGACTCAGGGCTCCCTGCTTCAAGATCATACAGATGTCATTGACTGCAGCCACTAGCACTGTTTCTGGGCTAAATGAGGGCCTGAAACTGGACTGAAATGCATTAAGGACACTGTTTTCCTCAATATAAGAAATGAGCTGTGTATTCATCCAAATAGTTAAAATGTTAATACAAAAATGAAGAATGGAAATAGGATAGTTGGAAGAGATATTAGGTTCTTAAGTATCCTTTTTGAAGAGAGGGTGACTAAAGTTGTTTTACAAAAGAAGGGAACAATACCATTCGCCAGGGAGTTATTACAGATTGTGATCTCACCAGGCAGTTATTATAGAGTGTGACGTATTTCACCTTTTCAGAAGTCAGTCGTGTTTTGTCTGAAAAGGAAATTGAAAGCCTTTTAGCCTGTTGAGGAGGTAATTTGGTATTTTCACTAACTGATGAGGAAGTTGTGTGTTCCTCTTCGAAGGCAGCGGTTATATTGTTATCCCTCAACATCTGAGTCATCCTGTGTTTTTCTTTCTAAGGTGGCAGTCATGTTCAACCTGCTTCATGGCAGCTAGGACTTCACTCTTGCAGAGGAAGCATTCTGGGGTGTGTCATGCTAAAGAAAATGGGAGTACAGGGCAATTACTTTTCACCTAGTAAAAATCAGGCCTGTAGTGATCACCTGTGTAGGTGGCAGTTGTGTGTTTTCCCCTAATGTGGGAGGAAGAGTTGTAATTTGCCAAATAATTGGCATTTGTGTGATTTTTCCTATTGAGGGGGTAATATTGTATTTTGCAATACTGTGGAGGCAGACGTCCGTTTTCAGCTGTTGAGGGAGCAGATGTTGTTTTTAGGTCTCGCCCTCGAGACCTATTGTTGCCGAGATGCTTCTCAAGGGAGTCAAACCAGGGCACGCGCAGCAATTCGGGTTTGTGGACGCGCACCTCCAGCCCGGCGCCGTGCACATCTCCTGTCCCACATTCACACAGCGCCTCTCGCCTCTCTCAATCACGCGCGCAGCCACACTCACGCATGCACACACATACGCACACACTCCCCTCCTTACCTCACCTCACTTCTAAAGTTCCCTTCTATGCCCCTTCCGTTGAATTAAGACAACATTTCATCTCTTCCAAAGAGCTCTACTGTGAACTTAATAGTGCCCTCCCATCTGCCCTTGCAAAGTGCCCTGCCTGCTCAAGTCCCAAGCATTGGTTGTCTTCCTCAGGGTGAAGCAGTGCAATAGTTTAACTTGGTCCTGAAAAAGAGCCAAGAAATAGGATTTTTCCTATGTCCTACCTCGGCGCTGGGCCCCGCGTGTGTGCGTGCCCTCCGCCCCTCCTGGCGTTGGGTTCCTTTCTGTGCGTGCGCCGCCCATGCGGTGGGGGCTGCCTCCCAGTGTGCGCGCCGCTGCTCTCTCGCTCAGTGTCTCGCGGTGGTTCGGTCCACTCTGTACCCTCTATTCTCCACTCCCCTGAAGGACTAGAAGTGCAGGAGGTAGAGCTTCCTAGATGCCTGCTCAGCAGCTATATAAGACCATCGATATGGTGCCCCCAAAGCATCCCCAAAAGGCATTCCGATAGCTTCCACCTTCCCTACAAGAATTCCCCTGTTCACACGCGCACACACACCGATGCTGGGGGCGCTTACCTGAGCATGGCCTCTTCTTTCTCCTCCTCCTACTTCTGCCGGTCCATGACTGCCATGATGATGCTGCGCTCCTCCTCGGTCAGGTGGCTCAGGTCAGGGATCTCGGGGGCCGGACGCGGGCCCTAAACCAGGGGGCCCCCAGGGACGAAGACACACTGAGCGCGGCTGCCTCCACCCTCCCCCAGTGGGAGCTCTGCTCAGGACGCTGGGCTCCCGCTGTGTGGCATCTCTGCCGGGCTGCCTGTCGCCCCTACGCTCATACTGGCCCGCCGAGCACAGTCTCTAGGAACGGTAGCCCCTGAAAGTGGGGCACTGGTATAGCCCAGTTCCAGGCCGCGGTGGCTATCCCTTGGCCTTTAGGGTGCGAGCAGCGGGTTGTGATACTGTGCGGGGATACTGGGCTATGCCGCTTTTCGCATGGGGACCTCCTCAAGCCGCTGCCTCTCAATGGGATCCCCCAGCAGCAGCGTTTCATCCGCCCGCCGGCTCTGACTCGAGACCGCGGCTTTACCGCGCGTGCCAGTTGAACGTTGTCACCCTCACAGAGAGAGCGCGCGCGCCGTGTAAGGCAGCCACGGAACGCGAGTTCACGCTCCTTGAATTACAACTGTTCTCGGGCGGGGCAGTGACCTTGCTGCTTTTGTTTATTATTATCACCAAGCATTATGGGGAACCCTGTGTACTTTGTTGAACCCTGTGTAGTACAAGGAGTGTGAGGCTGTGTTTCTGCAGGTCACCATCAACTTCAAACCTTCTCTTAAACTCTGCAAACCCAGGGGAGCGCATCTCCACTTCACAAACATCAAGGCACCAACCAAAACAAGAGACATAGCTTCCAATTCCAGGTATGGACAGTCATGCAAAAAAGTCCAGAAATCACCATTGCCTGACCCACTAAGCATCTCACCATCAAATCACACCTGCCCAATTACCATGCGTCCATGGCATATTCTCGCTGCAGCCACGCGCACCTCCCTTCTCCCATACACTCATACGTCTCACTCTTTACCAGCAGGTAGCACAAGAAAACCTGACAAGTGCCTAATCAAAAGAGTGTTGACCTATTTACCATGAGAGGGAAATTGCGCTCCTATTTCCACAAGTGGTCACAAAGCTTGGAGTTGGTACAACAATCCCAGCAGAAGCCTCATTTGTTCGACCCACAGTCTCACATGCTTCTGCTCAATGTTTGCTGAATCTACCAATGACAGCGCTTATCACATGCAATTCGGGGCTTTTCATCAGAGGTGGACTCTTCACTGTATGGGTATTGCCAACATGTCACAAGGATTCACAACCTTAACTATGATAGCAGCTTTAGATATTTAGTCCTCAGTGACTCCTGGCTAACCACATCTGGTTCTATACTCTCAGCGCTACCACTTTTTAACTAGAGTATCCTAAAAAAATATAGAAAAAAAGCCTAATCTTACCCAGTTCGGCTGAAAGATGATGCACAGTTTACATGACACCTTCTGGTAAAATCTGTCACCTGTAAGTCAGTCTATATTCCTTCAACGAAAACGCATTAACCTTTTACCTCTAACCCTGGCAGCCTAGCAGATGATCTCATTCTGCTGTGCCTGCTCAGCAAACTCATCACCTGACCTGACACACAAGAGGCAAACAAAGATATGACAGCACCTTTAGATTTACTCAAGTGGTCAATACGTTCACCAGTGAAGTGGAAGGGCCCTGACATCTCAGAATTCCAGATACCCAATCCTCGCCTCTGGGACTGGCAGCTCTTCGCATGGTCTGTCCATGTCCTTGTTTTCAACATTCATGGTGCACGCGGCAATGAGGCCAACCCTAACTCTGTGAGGCCCGCCTCACTGTGGGCCAAGAGGAAAATGCCATCAATGCTGATGCTCTCATGCAAAACGTCTCCAGCCTTAAATTTCACCACATCCCAAGTGCACACCTTTGCATCTCCTAGACCAAATATAAAATGGTACACACGCAGCGTTGCCCACATTGGTCAATTAATGATACAGAAGGTCAAATTGTCCAATACTCTCAAAAATAGGTCATTAAAAATTGCAACTTACAGAACGATCTCAGTGGCAATACTGGAAATAAAGCAGTTTGGATGGTGTAAAAAACACAAATTACCTCACCCACTGCAGTTGCTGTATGCTTACACTCAGTCCTTCATCTCAGACACTAGCGATCCCTCCCAAAATATGCTGCAAAATAATTTTATTTCTCACAACAATCATCCTCTTCAGTACCAATAAATTCCGCTTGAGCCATTCTTCAGCCTCATGTTTGTCATATTCTTAACCAGTCTTGGGTCAATCTGCCTCGGGCTCTGAAGCTTTTAGGGAGGGTTCCAGAGACAAAGCCCTGGTACGGTAGGCAACTAGTAGATTGCACAAGACCACACCTAAGCTATAAGATGGATACTGCTTCATTAACCCTGGTTCAGTGGTCCAAAGAAAGAGGTCCTATTCCTAGGCCCTGCTTCTAATTGAGATCCTTCTCCTGGGTCCTGATGACTCTTCCTTCCAATTTTATCTATTGACTTTGGATTGGCTTCATCCCACTCCATCAAAAAAACAACTCAATCTCTGAGTCTTGTTCTAACCGTAGGATTTACAAAAGCGCCAATTCATTGATAGTGACTCTATTTCATTGACGACTTTGTGTTTATTCTTTTCGGAATTTTCGACTCCAGTTCCTCTTTAAACCTGCATACTACTAAAGCAAAATATTTCCTTTTTTTACTGTTGGATGAGGTTGGTTTTACAAAAGCGACTGTTCATTGCTGGTGACTCAGGTAAGGGACATTTTCGGTGATAACTAAGATGTCATAAATGTTACACTATAGTATGTTTAAAAAATACTTGTAAGCACGATTTAAAATTTCTTGGTGTACGCCGCTGCTCATCGCTCACAGGCATGTGCTGCAGTACCTCCTGCTTACTCTGCTTATTAATCTACGAGGTCTGTACTATTCACTGTAAATAGCTAGTATTTTTCTCGTCTCTCTCACTACCTTATAATTGTTGCTCCGTACAAACATTGTCACTCAGCACCACCACATTATCAATCAGCGCTACCCCAGCATCACTAAGCACCACTACATTTTCACTCAGCACCAGCACATTATCACTCAGCACCACCACAGCACCACTCAGCACCACCACATCATCACTCAGCACCACTCAGCACCACCACAGTACCACTCAGCACCACCACAGCATCACTCAGCACCATCACAGCACCACTCAGCACCACTACAGCATCACTCATCACTACTCTGCAGCACCACAGCATCACTCAGGGGCCCACAACATCACTATGCGCTACCACAGCATCACTGAACGCCACAGCATCACTCGTCGCCACCACAACATCACTCTGCGCCATCGCAGCATCAATCTGTGCAACCATTCAACAACAACTGGTTCAAATATGTTCTCTCAATGTTTCAATCTTTATTACAAATGTCACAGAAAGATGTTAAAATTTCACTTCTGTTCTTGTATTTTCGTCACAATAAAATACACTGAACACAATCTTCACAAACGTTATTTACAAAAGTTTAAGCTATTGCTATTATAAATTACAATAACTTTTATTTAAGTATTAATTATTTAAAAAAATTAAAAGCCATTGTTATTTGTAATATCAATACATCTAAGTCACGTAAATACAACACATATTGCATTACAAATGCTATAGGTGTCACATTTGCGAAAGTTAAAACTATTGGCATTGTAAATGACAAAGCTATTAATTTAGCTATTTTCAAAACCAATACAGAAATAAAAAAAATTGCCATTTACAATACCAATAGCTCAAACTTTCCTAATGCGAGACCTATTGCATTTCCAATGCTTGTCTTAATATTGCTGTATTGGATGTATGACATTACAACGCATGCTTTTACATCGCATGCCTTTACAACGCGGTTTTTACAGCGCAAACCTTTACAACGCATAGCGCTTTGGGGTGCTGGATAGTGAATAGTTTAATTTACTATTCCAACTCCAGTCCCCGTGGACACTAGGGAAGGTGTTGGATAGTAAATTAAACTTATTCCCTATCCTAGAGCGCCCCCCAGCTCAATGCGTTGTAATGGTTTGCGTTGTAAAATTTGCGTCGTAAAGGCACTGCGTGGTAAAAGTTGCGTTGTAAAGGATATTTTCCTGCTGTATTTAACAATGATATTGTTGTATGTATTTTTTTTTCACCTTTTGATATATTTTTAATGTATGTCTTCCTTGCTTGGTTATGAAGTTAAGTGGGGTCTGAACTGAGTGAAGGAAGCTGAGTTACTATTGGGAATTAAAACTTACACCCAAAAATATAATACCCCAAGACCTACTTGTGCAGCAATGTTTCTCGCTGTCCTGCTGTTGTCTCCAGTCATTAGAACAACTTCTAAACCCATCGACTTCAAGGTGTGGACCGCGAGTTGTGCCTCTGGTTTCACGGTATCCGCGATAGCAATTAATCCACAGAGAACACCTGTCAAAAAAACAAAAATAAAATGTGAAAGGTTATTGACCTCACTAAATTATCAGAACTTTTCGTGAACTAGAACTGAACTAAATATGGAAAGTCTTCGATGCACGCTAAAAAAGTTAAAGATTACATCAGAAATTAAACAAATCTGATTTCAGACCAGCTTCTCTATGCACATTTTATATCGGGCTTCCCAAAACACTGATTTGAAATCGGTTTCACAAACACAGCAGAAGGAGCAGCCAGAACCGAATGAAATAAATCTCATTCAATGTGTGGTTGAATTCAGTTCCATAAACATTTCCTAGTGGACTGCTGGTTGGCCACCCTGAGAGAGTCCTTTGCTACAATGAGGCACTTGGTTCCCAGTAATAACATAATTGTGGACCCTTTACTTGTGAAGAATTCATATCCTTCGCAACTAATAACACAATTTCTTCAACAGGAGGTATGATTCTTTACCCATTAATGAAAAACTCTTAATAAAGAAATCTTAAAAATGGGTCGGAATTCTATTTTGCCAATGCGCAGAAACTGTTGCTAAATGGACTCGGAAGGAACTGCAAGCCAAGTTTGATTTTTTACTGTGTGATACAGATTGAAAAAATTATGTTGTGCCTAGTCTTATGTGCTGTAATCAACACAACGCTTCTACTTGGTATTTTCTTTATTGTAGCAAGCGCTAGTAGTAAGCTGTCTTGCTTCCTTAAGATTTGTTGAGCATTCCTGAGGTAGTAGAAGATATTTATACACAGAGGAGGAAAGGGTAGGAAAGAGAACACCTACAATATAGTCTCCCAAAGAAATGCTACAGAACAAGTTATTCTCTAGGAGACAATGGGAGAAGCTTTTTCACATTATTTGGGCACGTGACTTGTCCCGGAGTTCATCACTACTGTGAGACAAAAGATAGGGAGAGTTCTAGCATTTAAAGGGTGCCAAGCTGTCACTCACTCCAGGGTGGCATCCTTCATCACACAGCCCAGTTCTCTGGTGTATATTTCAAATTGTGACACAGATGGGGCAACCATATATTAAGGATGTTCTGATAGAGCAACCAAAGTTAATTGTGTGATGAAGAAGCAGCCGTTACCTCAGGACCTCGCGGGAACAAAAAAAATTAGGAATCAAGGATTAGCTTGTATTTGACCCTGAGCTAATGTTAACCACACTCTCAGATCGCCAGATTCGGTGATCTCAGATCTGGATACACCCTCCCTTGCTGTTGAGGTCATGCTTGTGTTACAGTGTGAGGTTGTGAAATAGATGCACAGACATCTCTAGGTTGGCTGAGAACCAAGTCTATCATGGCCTTATGGGAGTTATGGGTATCCCATGGAGACCGCTTTCATCATTCACTCTATGTAAGGAATCAGGAGAAGTAGGGGAAGGCGCATGCAAAAATCAATGACCAGTACATCCACATAGCATTCCCTGGAGACTGGGGTTTGGAAACATGATAATACAGCATTGATATTTCCTGTTTCCCTGACTGCCAACAGATCTACGTATGGGGTCTGCCACTAGCAAAAGTATCTCTCTTATAACTTGGTATTTTCCCCGTGTGAGTCACTCCATGTGATCCTTGTTTAGGAGATCCATGGAATCGCAGTCTACCCCTGAGGATGTTCTAGTAGAAGGTAAGCGTGCCGACTATTGCATCATATCCAAATTGCTTGAGTCGTGATGGTCTGCTGTCAAGAATTCTTTGAAAGGCTTTCAAGGCAAACTGTACTGCTTTCAATTGCACCAAACTGATGCAATTAGATACATGGCCGGAGTAAACTTGCACATTCATTCCTGTTAGAAGTGCTCGCTACCCTGAGAAGGATGAATTTGTGCTGAGGGTACCTTGCAGCGAAGGGTCTAAGAGTGACCGGCCTTTAATGCGTTGGTTGGATTCCACCACTGCAGTTTGTGCTCAAGCTTGGGCCAACACAATATCCTCCCATGCCCAGGCACACTGCTGCAGTGGGAGCATATGCACTAGAGCATTCCGTACAAGCGCTCTGCATGATGCCATTATTCTTCAGTTTTGTCATCTTTCCCGCTGTTAGGGGATGAGACATCTGGTAAAGGAGTAGCTGTGTCTGAAACGCCAGCACTTTCTCTTGAGTAGGATAAGCTTTGGCTCATGTCGTATTTAAGGTGGCCCCCAAGAAGGCATGAGTTTTTGAGAGTTGTAAATGTGATCTGGATTCTAGAGTTCAAGCCCTTCTTTGAGTCGGATTCTTCACTGAGACATAGATCTCCTTTCTGGTCAGTTCCGTATTTTGGAGCTCAGACTCCCCTGCAGGCTGAACCTCTCATGGCCAATGCTGTGTGCTCTTGGGCAGCTGTTTCTCTAAGACTGAACGTTTTTCCTGGGCTTTGTGGTCGTAGCTGTGGGGATTAATGGTGCGCGGAATCAGAGCCCTCAGCTGTGCTCCTCCATGTCACCATCAATACTATCCCTTGACTCACATTACGTACCCTAAAAGTTGGGTCTACTTAAGGCAACTTCCTGGGGCCCAGAAGGGTACTGTTCCATTAGGGCATAAAGCACCAATAGCCTCTCCACTTTATAGAATCATTTTCTTATACGCCTAACAGTATTAAAAAGTTGCCAGTAGCAATTGGTAAGCTAAACACTTATAAGCTTGGATTGATTAAAAATATTCTAGGATGAAATCTGGCACAAATATATTTTGTTAAGAGATATTAAAAACAATTCAATAAAACATGGAGAATTTCTGCTTCAGCGTCTGGTCCAAAAAGACAGTGCCCTTTTTTCATTTTGCTTAAAGCGGACACTTCCAAAACATGCGAAAGCAGATTGAAGCCAATAGTGGGGCTATGGGGGTGTTCTCAAATTGTAATTACATGTAACGGGGCGTGTTTAATGTTGCACTGCTTGACAGTCGCTTGGCTTTTTCAGTGTGGGAAGTATCTGTGCAACCTCTTAAGTACCTCTAGAAAGATTGTAAAAACGACTTTCCTTTAGAGCAGAAATTAAAACTGTTCGTTTCAACAGATTTACATCCATAGACTGCGTGCAAAAAAACTACCTGCTATATTCCTTAAAAATTCTACATTAAAACTCGAGTTTCACTGAAATGTTTACTTACTTCCATCCTTTATTTTCTTTAATGCACCTTTGCTTCCCTTCTACCTGCCTCTACTATTCTAAATCGAATGCAATTCTGTCTTAAACTCTTTTCGGAAACAATAACAATATCCATTGACTGCCGCATTTGCTTCTCACAGAGCCCCCTCTAATGATCACACCCAGGTTGCTAATCATCTCAAAGAAATTAATGCATGGAGTGCTTTCCTTTAGCATGCAGGACTATCCTCAATAGCCACTAACTTTGGACTTCCGGACAGCGTGCTAGGTCGTAAAGCGCTTCAACGCCTCGTCAGAGGTAGTAAGCGCTATATAAATGCAATGTAAACGCCTCCCCCCCCACCCATGTGTCTTTCTTATGTGGCCTGCCCACTAATTCACTGTAGTCCGGGGACCTCCGTCAAAAAACATCCATCTTCTGTGTTGTAATATGTATAATTCTTCTCCGGTACAACTCGCATTCTGATTTCCTTCTCTAGTCTCAAATTCGTCAACATTACGCCTCACCCGAAAGAGCGGCTCGAGTTACGTCAGAACCCGATGTCGCAAAAGGTGATACAGGGGTGGAGTCTGCGTCCTCGTGTCTAGTGCGTTTCGAGGATGTAATCACACTGCCTGCTTCAAACAAAGCCTTCTTCGAAGAAAAACAACTTGTAATAGTCTGAATCCAGCACTAGATGGCAGGAAAGTGCAAATATTAAATCTACAACACACGCTTCAAAGAATGCCTTCTTTGTCATCAAATGATTTGGCTTCACTGTTGCTGCAGTTTCACGTTTCTACCGCAGGGTTCTCAAAGCTGCAGTTGCTTCAAGATTCCCAGGCATCTGTTTCAAGGTCTGCTGGGGGTTTCAACCTTGAAAGGCCTCCTAGCGATAACGGTGCAATGCACACTATTGTTCTGCGGGGAATGTTTCACATTGGAAAGAGGTTCCCAGAAACCTTATGAACACAAAATAAACCTTAACATGGCCCGCTCCAGAAGACGAGATTTAAACATGGCTCGGATGCCCAAAATAAAAGAGGCCCACATTCTATTACCAGAACTGTGAGCATTAGGTTTGCATTTTACTTATTAAACATTGTTTACAATTTAAACGAATTATTTTATTCAAGGGGTAGACAGGCCATTATTGATTAAATATCATCATGGGAGACGAAACCAGAAATGTGCTTTTCCGGGTCATATAATGGAGTCAAATATGCCACATCCATAGCTGCCAAGGTTTCAGATTGCTATGTGTGACATTATCGTAATTTCAGTGTAATTATGAGTGACATTTAAACAACTATGAGTGACACTTTCTCACAAGCAAAATCAAGCAATGAATACGAAGGAAACATACAATTATCAGAAATGACACCCATTTGAGCAACTAGAAACTCCTAAAATAATCTTAAAACATATCTGCAAAGCACCAGAAATTGAAGGGACTGAGGCACACACAAGTTACAGTCAGCCAGGCTCATCTCAGGCCTGTTAATACTGGACGAACGCTCAATCAACAGTGGAGTCATCAAGACAGGTGGTAAATCAATTCAGTTGTATGACTGTGGCCATTGCAGAAGAGCACTCGCCTTGTTGTCAGCTGTACGTAGATTATTATATCCAGGGCCGGCTTGTTTGTTTGCTGTACCCACAGTGACCACCTTTGCTGTGGATTCCCTCACTACCACCCCTTTAACAGTCCCCTCCATTCTCCATAACCACTCTCGCTCAGATGCATTGGTTTATAGCACCACTCATACGAGTGTAGGGTGTCAGAGCACTTTACTTCACACACACATTACACACATACACTCATTCAAAATGTGTAAATCAGTGTAAAGGAATGTTACTTAAGACAGAGAACTACGAGGTGTAGGAGTGACAGGTCATCCATACTGAGAGACAGTATAGTTTATGCCTACTTGGTCTGGAGAAGCAACAAACTCAGAATTCAAAATGTTACACCGTGGTTGGGGGTTCTCTTTAATAATAACTTTTTATTTTGTATCGAAATGACCCCTTTTTAGAAAATAATAATAAAAGACTGGGGGGGGGTCATAGAGACCTAATCTCTACCTTCCAGTTTGCTTCCAGCTCTTTTATGAAAGTTATTAGCTCCCTGTTCTAAACTGGTATTTTAATTTATACACTTCAAGTAAAAAACGACCCCTCTAACTAAAGCACTGACCTATTTTCATTATATGCACTCCCTGATCTGCATGGATCGCGTATATTACTTTATAATCAATCAATACTTCCACTAGAGAAAATGATCGCACTCCAGTAAGAACATTAATCAGAGTTATCGTGATATTTTTATTGTTGCATGAACATTTCAGGAGGAAAGGAAGGCGACAGCAGGTGCTTGTTAAACTTAAATACTTACAAACATGGTGAACACTACTTGTAGTTATCATGTAGATATTTGCTCCGAATGGATTGTAATCATGTTCAATTGACAAAGAGCTGCCATCCCCAGTTACCGTCTAGAGCTCGAGCCTTGTAAACACTCGGAGTAAAAGTATAATGCATAAATTAATGGATATTTAGATATGGCTCTGAAGGCGAGCCGAGGGAATCTTCCAGAGTCCAACAGACCGGAAAAGAGGTACAGTGCCCTGAGGTCAGGAAAAAGCTGACACTAGATAATTCAAAGTTTTATTGGAAGCAGGTGCTGAAAGCTTGAAGCCGGTACTGTCAGAATATGTGCGTTTCTACATAGAAAGTGTTCGCTCCGACGGTACCAGGCGTGTTTAGTAGCAAAGATCATTAACCCACCACTATCCAGGACAGTTGATAAATATTATTTCTCTCATCACAAAATAGACACTAACTGGCACTTTAAATTAACGCTACTTCAAGGAATCATGTTATGCGTCCGGGACTTTCCTTCCGCACACACTTACATGCAGTGATTGCCGAGAGTCTAGAGCAGCTGCATTCCATGTCGGCCGCCCGCCTCCGCTTGTCTGATGCCTGGGCTCAGTGTCAGCTGAAAGCTGCAGTCAGGGGTCCTGGGCCGGTTTGCTTGGGCGGCGCCAAGACCACGGTGGCCCCCGTGGTGTGATCTCCTTGGGGGTCGGACTCATGCTTAATTCCAAAACCACAGGAATCCTCATTTTACAGCGAGCGGGCTCAGTGCAGAATGAACTGCCGCCCGGTATCACCACCCGTGATTGGCTGCAGTAGCTGTGACGTCAGAAGTGCGCGGCTGCGCTGCGATTATTTCAACAATCCAGCCTCTTAAGTGTGTCGAGCTGCAGCGCTTCACCGCCGGCTGTTATTAGTAATTAAACAGGCCAGGGCTCGACCGCAGTGCTTAACAGCTGATGACCACAAGCCCTAATATGCGTGACTTCGCATTTCAGTGCGGTGATGCGGACCACCACACTGAAATGCGTTAGAATCACGCCAGAAGCGTGATACTTGACAGGGCTGCACATCAAGTATTCTCTGTTACATAATTTCAGAGGCCGAAGACCTAGATATGTCCGTTGTCAACTTCTGTGTTTGCTCTTGCCAGAACTCGGGTCCGGGATTCCAGTCTCTGGTTTGCATAAAGTAGTGTTTCTTTCTACAACTGTCCTGGCCTCCCTTGACCTGGGGGTTACTGCAGCTTCCTTCCAGGCAAGAACTTGCAGGCTTAAAGGGTCGAGGTGAGATTCTGATTGAAATCTGCTTGGAGGAATGGCCTGGCCCTGTGTGTAATACCTGGAGAGGAAGTATAAAAGGCTTTGCATTGCTTTCTGGTGTTTTGGGCTCTAGTTTCCTGGGGTCACACACTGGTGCCCCCGATCTTTGTGAGGACAGTGTGTCTTCTAGATGGGGTCGCCCTTTCTTCAAGAAAGAGAAAAGCACCCTCTTGCTGGTCTGAAGTCGTCTGCCCGGCTTTCAAAATCAATCCATGTCCATTTTTCGGACAAGCTTCATGTTATTCATCGATTGCACTCAACAACCTGATAGTAAACTGCAAGGCTCCACCTCTGATAAAGAAGGGCTTGACTAAAAAGAGGTGCACCCAATGTTTACCACCATCCACAGTTGGGGTGACTAGTGCGCCGCCTTACGATCATGTTATAAAGTGACTGGCAGTGCGGCAGTTCAAGAGAGCAGCCATGTCTTATCTGCACCTATGCTTTGAGGCTGACTAGAGGCTTATCCAGTCCTTAGTTCACCTGTTATAAGGTACTTAGATGTGGTGGGTGTAAGCATGGGTCATTTTGGACAAGATGGTAGTTTCTGTGAAGGCTTGGCCCATCTTTACTCTGAGTGGTGCGCTGTCTTTCAGTAGGATCAGAGCCCCACATTGAAACTAGGCTGGTCTGTGGAGCTTGAGAGAGACAATACCCCTCTTGCAACACAGTTTTTCCTGGAGCACAACTGGATCAGGACTGAAAGTTTAATGTGTGATTACTTAAAATCATTACAATTTACAAAAAGATAAATATCATGAAATGCTCAACGAAAATAGTCACTGTTGGAACTGGCCCTTTTTGCAGGGTTATCCCCAAACTTTTTGCTTCTTCCTCCCTTATTTTTCCTGACCCATGGCTGTTGGTTCTTGGACTCTGCGCACTTTACCACTGCTGATCAGTGCTAAAGTGCATATGCTCTCAGTGTAAATTGTTATTGTGATTGGATATACATGACTGGCATATTTGTATCACCTCGAAGTCCCTAGTAAAGTGCACTGGGTGTGCCAGGGCTGGTGATGACAAATGCTACTAGTGGGCCTGCAGTACTGATTGTGCCACCCACATGAGTAGCCCTAAAATGGCGTCTCAGGCCTGCCACCGCCGTGCCTTTGTGCAGTCTGTAAACTGCTGTGTCCTCCTGGTCAGTGTCCCCACTGACCAGGCCTAACCCTTCCCTTTTTGTGCACATTGGTCACCCGTATAGAAGGCCCAAGGTACCCCCCTGGGCAGGGTGCAGTGTATGTGAAAGGTAGAGCATGTACGGGTGCAGGTGACATGCTCTGGTAGTGAATTACAGCCATTTTCGTTTTTCACTATTGTAAGGCTATCTTGTTCCATAGGTTAACATGGGGGACGCTGGCTACAGTGGCTACCAGCATTTATTCCCATAGGAACAAGATAGGACATAAGAGTCTAGTATCCCTGAACTCAGAATTTAATAACACATCTTTTAGGAAAGGTTGTTTTTAAATCCTGTGTTTGAGAACAGCACTTTTAGAAAGTTGCTGTTCTCTTGTCTGACCCTTCCGTGTGCCTTGGCCTGTTTGTGTATTGACTGTCTGGTTTGAGAGTGACAGGGGCTGGGGATTCCCCAGGAGGCTGGTTGAGTCAGCCCTAGGCTGAATGACTGCATTTGAAACTTGAGTGGGGGGAGGAGATAGCACCTGGGCCTGAATAGGGCTGTGCCTGCCTTCCACAATGCTGGCTCCACCTCCTGCTGGGCGGCTGACGACCCTGCCCCTCACTCTGAAAGGAAAGGAGAAGCCAGGAAAACAAATTGCTCAAGAAACACCCAGAACTGGTTCAGACCGGGCTCAGGGCCCACTTGCACAAAGAGAACAAAGACTTTTAGGGGTATAAGTACAGGACCCCTGACAACAGAAAATTAGATCATCCTGGAATCAAGAAGGAACCTTTGCCAAGGAGAAAGCTGAAACTGAAGAAGGAAGATTGTCCAGCTGTTGCTCTGCTGGATTGCCCTGATGTTGCTTTGCTGCCAAGGAGAGGGGAAGGACTTTGCTTTGTGCTGTGTCCCCTTGCTTAAAGGAATCTCCAAGGGCCTGAGAAGAGCTGGCTCCCTGTTCTGAAGTCCCAGGAACAAAAGGACTTCACCTCCAGCTCCCCCTGAGCTCTACTGAGAGAGTTCTGTCCTTCCTGGAGTGCTTGGCCCCTGTGTGGTGCCTCTGGAAGTTGTACCTGCGTTGGGAAGCTGGAAACTAAGCTTGGGAGACTTTGCTACCGAAAAGTTATCGCATCGCTCGCTGCGGAGCGCATCCCCGAACAGTGCGAGGAAATTCCCGAAGCTACGAAGGTCGAGATCGTCGCAGTGCCTGTTGCCGCTGTCAGAGCCATCGCATCCTTCACTTGCGGGACGCACCCAATCGGTGCGGGAAGCCTAACATCGTGGCGAGTGTCGTCGCAGAGCCTGTCGTTGCTGGGTGAGATCGCCGCACCGCCTGCTTGCGGACCGCATCACGTCGCTGTGAGAGTCATCGCCGAAGCCATCGCATCAAGGAGCTGCGAGAGAGATCACCGCTGGTCCGCGCATTGTCGCCCCGGAGGTCGTCGCAACTCCAAAGATCGTCGCATCGTGCCTTTGCGAGAGCAATCTTCCTACGGAACCTACGCACTGGAATCCATACAAGTGGCCTTCCTCCCCATACAGACCGGATTCGTCGCAACACGCCCACTGCTGCAGCGGTGCTGTCGCATCGCCTCCCCAGGGTCTCAGTAGCAACGCATCACTTGTTTTCCACCGCACCAGCTTCTGCTTTTGGAATTTTGTCGCAACTAAAGGTACTGTGAGCTAAACGTGGCGCAACTGTGAACTTTTCACGTAACTGTGGATTATTTTATCGCAACCTAAAGAATTTTATCGCAACCTTAAGAACTCTTCTGAAACCATATTCTTGAACTGTGTATGTTGGATTTTTGTCGTTTTGGTCTTGTGTAGTTTAGATTAAATACCTTTATTTTTCTAAACTGTTGTGGAGTCAGTTTGTGGTGTTTTCACTTTGTTACTGTGAGTGTTGGTTCAAATACTTTACACATTGCCTTCTGATTAGCCTTGACTGCTCGTGCCAAGCTACCTAGAGGGTGAGCAGGGGTTATCTCAGAGGGTTTCCTCCTTACCCTGACTAGAAGCAAGGGTCCCTATTTGGACAGTGGTACCTACCTCTGCCAACTAGAGACCCCCATTTCTAACAGTCACTGAACGATAACAATCAATGTTCACGAGGCAGTGCCAGACAACATATGGTTAATAAAATACCAACAGTATAAAATGTGATACACAAATGGGTTTTTGGCTAAAGTGCTGACTGCTGGACCGCAGGCGAGAGTCTTCTGAGTTCTTCAAGTATCATATTAGCTCTTCCTGAACAGACACGGATGTCTTTCTGAGTGCTATATAGCCTTATAAGAATTCTTGAACAGCAGCCATCGGCATTCACTGCTTAGTGGAGCTTAGTCAGCACAGTTAATCTAAAGGTGTTGCAGTGACTCAAGCCTTTTATTGAAAGTGCTGAAGTGTCTAGAAGAATTGGGCCTGTAAAGTGTAAGCTACCACAATGATGCTTATGTCTATCTGTATTTGAAAACTTTAAAACAGGAAGTTCAGTGCGTTTGGAAGTTAATAAAAATTTGTGGTCATACTTCAAGATCCTGCTGTAAGTTTTATCCAGTTTAAAAATTGTGCCTGGGACCCTGTATAAAGTGCAACAGAATTTGGGCCATGCCCCGTTCCTGTAGCACAGCTGGATCACCCCTCCCCCCTTTTCCCGTGTTGCTGAATGTCACCTGACAAGCCGACAGGTGTGTTTTTTTCTGGTCCGGATACATTTTTCATCATTGACCAGTTCTGAGAAGCCTGACCTCTGGCTCTACCTCAAGAAGTCTCTGATGTAAAAAGAAGGACAAAAACAAAGAAAGCAGGATTTCAAAATGTTACTCAGCTCTACAATGTCTGACCCGGGCTCTCCTCCAGTGCCGTCAAAGTAGGACAGACTCTGACTTCCTGTACTTTACATGGTCTTTGAGAAGACCCACTGCAGCTCTGCAGAGAAAGACATTTATCAAGGACCGGACCTTCATTTATCAAGGACTGGACCTTCATTTATACCTTCATTCATCAAGGACCGGACCTTCATTTATACCTTCATTTATCAAGGACCGGACCTTCATTTATACCTTCATTTATCAAGGACCGGACCTTCATTTATCAAGGACCGGACCTTCATTTATCAAGGACCGGACCTTCATTTACCAAGAACCGGACCTTCATTTATCAAGGACAGGACCTTCATTTATCAAGGACCGGACCTTCATTTATCAAAGGACCGGACCTTCATTTATCAAAGGACCGGACCTTCATTTATCAAGGACCGGACCTTCATTTATCAAGGACCAGACCTTCATTTATCAAGGACCGGACCTTCATTTATCAAGGACCGGACCTTCATTTATACCTTCATTTATCAAGGACCGGACCTTCATTTATACCTTCATTTATCAAGGACCGGACCTTCATTTATAAAGGACAGTACCTTCATTTATACCTTCATTTATCAAGGACCGGACCTTCATTTATCAAGGACCGGACCTTCATTCATCAAAGGACCGGACCTTCATTTATCAAAGGACCGGACCTTCATTTATCAAAGGACCGGACCTTCATTTATCAAGGACCGGACCTTCATTTATCAAGGACCGGACCTTCATTTATCAAGGACCGGACCTTCATTTATCAAGGACCGGACCTACATTTATCAAGGACCGGACCTACATTTATCAAGGACCGGACCTACATTTATCAAGGACCGGACCTACATTTATCAAGGACCGGACCTACATTTATCAAGGACCGGACCTACATTTATCAAGGACCGGACCTCTGCTGGTGGGTGCCTTCTTGAGGGTCGGAATCTCAAGCTGAAGTGACCAGTGATGGGAGATATTACTAAGTCTGTCAGAAAGGCCGGGCTGAGAATCTGTGCAAGGGCGCCTACCAGGACAAGACATCTTTGGCGCTGCAAGATCGCGGCCGCTCAGGTGATCAGAGTAATCACTGCTAAGACGCAGACTCACATAGGTCCAGGAGTTGTGAGGCCAGTTAGATCTATTGCTGGTTTGAGGATGAACGGTGTCCCAACAAACTCTAAGAGCAGGTCTTAGCACCCCTACCATATTTGGTACTTGGTTGGGATCCCTGCTCCTGTTTGGGAAGCGTCTGCTTGAGTGATGGGAACTAGGGCAGTTGGCAGCAAATCGTATCCACCATAATTTGTAGCTTTCTGTCTGGCATCACGGACTAAGATCCGTTTACAAACATTCTAGTAAAATTATGTGACCCTTAGCGCAAGCTTCTAGACAGAGACTTATGTTAGGGTGAACCGGTTCAATGCTCTGTACACAAAATAACAATTGCAATAGGACCACAAGGTACTTGTTTTCTAACATCTAGCAGGTAAGTCATATCACTATATTCAGAGACTTCATCTAACCTTCAGGAAGAGCAGCTTCTAGATTTCTGGGAGTGCATCAGATTTAATCTACCCACTTCTATTTTAGTTAAGTGAATTGAAAAAGAAAGTACTTCCTTTTATGAGTCTATGGTTCTACATATTAACATTTATCTGACGTACATCACCACATCCTAGGCACAGATATCTAACCTAATGACAAAAACAAGACACACAAATTTCCCTTTGTCATTGTGAAAAAGTAAGTACGGTCTCACGGCTTCCAAATCAGTTAGGAATGTAATTAGATATTTATGGCTTATTAGAAGGAGTACATCATTGCTCGCCCGATTTTCTGCTGTAAAGGATTTACGTCTGCCTACATAATTTGTTCTTTTAGAGTTCTTCTGTATATGATAAAATCTAACACAAAAAAGGATGTTCAAACACATAGCAAGTTATCAGATTTTTGCATTTTATCTACTTTACTCTATTTCCAGTTAAATTAATCATATTTTACCTGTTAAGTTTGAAAAAGCTTGTGACATGCCAACAGGAGCAGAACACAGTCAAATCATATTTAATGGGACACCACTGAATCATTAAACATTTCAATAAGTGCCAAGAATAAACACAAGACTCCCAAAAGCATCAAATCCCTGTTTACACTAAATACAGCTGTAGTTACCGTCAACCGCCACGAGGACAGCGGTGCGCCCTTTGCGCTCGTGCTCCGTCATGAGAATGTCGACGTCAGTTTTCAGCCCCAGGCCGTTCCGGTTCATCCACTCCCGGTTGCCGATCAGCACGGAGTACGCCTCAGAGGTCTGGATGACTGAAGAGAGCACAGTTATCAATGTCTGTTCAGACATGAGATGCAAAGGCAGCACTATCCCCCGCACCACACAACATGCGTCACATAAAGGACGGGATAGCGCTGGGGGTCGCCTTTTCATTTACAGAGCGCTACACAGGTTAAAAAGCACAGCTCAACCTTTAAATCCTTTTCCCAAATTTGCGAGGAATTTTATTTGCCACCTACACAATCCCATAAATATATTCAACTTCAACAAAGTATCACAAAACACTTAGGTTCTCCACCAGAGCTACTGTCTGTATCTCCCATTTTGTCTTATTTGCAGTTATGGGGAAACCTTAGAGGTGTGATTTCTGGTCTTTATAAGACGTTTCTGCATCCTCTGTTCTCACAGCCTCTCTCACAAGCTCTTCAGATGAAATGGCAATCCCGTTTATCAGTTGTATATTCTAATACTCAATGGGATCAAATTTTAGAAGGATTATATAAAGGTGTTCAGGAAGCTCGTCTTAAATTCTGTATTCTTAAAATTCTTCATGAATGGCATTGGTCTCCTGTTAAATTACACCAAGCTAAGTTGCTATCACACACTTCCTGTTGGAGATGTTCTGCTTCTGGATGTGATATTACACATATCATTTGCGAATGTCCTCGTACTAGATCCTTCTGGCTTTTTGTGAGGAAGACTTTGGCTTCTACAATGTCATTACCCTTACCTTTTACACCTGCAACATTATTTTACACGATTTTCGTGGTTTTTCGAAACTCTCCAAACCACAAATTCGTCTTCTTCATACTGTTTTGGCCACGGCCAAAATTTGTATACTGCGTCACTGGAAATCCTCCTCGAATCCCTCTCAGGAAGAGTGGTTGGTGGCAATGATGCAAACGGCTTTAGATGAACGCATAATTTATAATTTACAAGATCAGGCTTCCATTTTTCTCCAAACATGCTCCCCTTTCTTGGGAACTACTGTGGACGATGACTCTACATCAATTCTTTCTTCTTCTACACTTACTGTTTCTGCTTAATTCTATTCCGTCAATGATCCCTTTTCTATTACTTTACTGTGGGTATTCTTCCCCCTACCTTTCTTCCAATTCATTCCCTATCCGTTACTGCTGCTCTGGAACTCTTCTTTTCTCTTTTCTTTTCTTTTTTCCTCTCTTTTTCTTTTCCTTTTCTTTTCCTCACTTTTCCTTTTATTTTATGATTTACCTATTACTCTTTCTATTTTTACCTTATATTGGATTATGGAATATATGTTATTTTTTATTTCCTCATATTTGCTATATCCTTTGTAAGTTTCATTATCACCTATATTTTTATCCATTTACTATTATATTATTTCGCTTTCTCATCATATTTGTGTATTTATCTACAAATTTCAATAAAAAATTTCAACACAAAAAAAAGCACAGCTCAAAGGGGGAGGGTGGAGTCCACTCGAGCAGGTTCAATGAACAGTCTAAATTTCTTCACTGACGACCCCTGTACTGTGATATGTTCAGTTAAGCACCAGTTTATTAATAGACTTCGCAACTCGCTCTCAGAGGGCGCTATCAGGGGAGGAGGTTGTTGAAGTTGTCAGGGTCCAGGTGTATCTTTGAGTTGTTACAAGGGCGGAGGTAGGATGTGGTAAATACCAGGCAAGGAAAGTTGGCAGAAGGAAGTCGATATTTGATTGTGAAATGTGGGGCTGGAGGGGTTTAGGGTTTGGAAAATGTTGATTAAGCCAGCGGTCAATATTTTGTAGGGAGAATCATGGGCAGTGATGTAGGTCTTGCTGAGGCCAATGTTGTGACACCAGTGGACGGGCAACCATTCACCGCTGAGCTTTCCTCTTACATGAAAGGCACATTCGTATGGTTAACACCTCATGGTCCACGCTTGCCATTAGTGGCGTTCCGTAGACCACATATACATTGTGAGTCCAAATAGTTGAGAGTTTGGACAAAGATGGGCCTGCGGATTACAGGTTACTCATCGAGTGAGCTACTGTCCCTAAAAGGCCTGACCGTAACAAATGACCTTTCAGCCGACCAGTTCATAACATGTGGCTATATCAGAAGCATGCTAAGCAAGTACTGGAGTAACAGTGATCCAGAATCCCAACTCATTAGGTTAAGTAACTTAGAGCCACATCGCGAGAGAGCTGAAATCTGTAGTTTGCTCCTATAAGGTGCTCCTCGCAATGACCAATAACAAATGATCGGGTCTTAGATAAGAATCGGAACATACCCTGTGAAGGACGTAGGAAGAGCCAGAATGGATAATATCACATTAATGCACACTGGGCAACTCACAGGGAATACAAGACTTACAAAGATCCAGTTAAGCTATAGTTAACAATTGTCAATATAGCACATTCAGGACCCACGGTGGACTTCAATTTAAAATACAACAGTATTTTCTTGGTAACAGTCAACAAAATAATGCAAAATACTAAACTATAATGCAGTTATTTCATTGTGCAATATAATCCTTAGAGAAACGGTAACCTGAAGTTACTTCCACATAATGCCTCAAGATGCAAACATATTTAAATGTAAAATACAAAAGCATTACTGTAAAAAAAAAATCAGTATTACTTTTCAAGAACACGTCACCATAAATCTTTAAGTCAGTTTTGGACACAATGTTATATGAATGTCCATGCAAAATGGGCCTAAGTTGAATGTGCATAATGAGAAAGAAGACAATTAAATAGCTGTGTTCTTCTGTCCACCATGTCTACTGTTAATCTGGGAAACAGTATTATCCCCTTTCTCCCTTCTCAACCTACACAAGCTGCTCTATCACTCCCTCAATGAGAGCAGCTGTCCAGGATCACATTAGGACCTCATCAGATCCACCCATCAAAAGTCACAAGGCACCAGTCACACCTCATTATCAGTTATTGTTCAAACATAACAAAAATGTCTTAAATACCTACTTAGGATCCTTCTGAGTCTTCAAATTACCGCCCAGTCTCCTTACCTTTAACGTCTTAAATGTCTTTGTGTAAGATCGCACTAGGCCAGTTTTGCCATCCTGCATTACTCGATTAGGACTGTCAAGATTGCACCCTTGGTGTTGTTTGACCCGCACAACAATACCATTCTGTCACGTGGCCTGGAAGACTGTAGCTTATGGGGTCTGCCCAGAGATCTATTAAATCAAGGCTGTTGGCTGCCGCAAGGTTCTTTCACTTATATAACGTCTTCCATTTTTCGTTGCCTAGCTGTTTAGTGGATGAATAGATTTTCTAAACCAATTCAAATTTGGTGACCTTCCACAACTTCTAGCTGTGGAAACTTTGCAGAGGAAGGAATCGCAACATGAGCACTGAAGCCTTACAGATGACCTAAAATGTTGGATTCAAGGAAATAGCACAGAGGTGGGCTGCCCCATGGAAACAAATGCCCTTTCAGCTAGCTAGCCAGCCATAAGCTTAAGACGAAAGGCATGTCAACATGTCCAAGTGTATCACTTCTGCTGCATTAAATTTAATAAAGTCTAATGATTAATAGTATGGATACCGCTTAACCTCTGGGTTGGGAACTGAATGGACAACCGTAGCTCAGGGCCTTTATCCGATTGGGGTGAACTTATGCAGAGGGGGGAGATCCAAAATAAGAGAATGACCTGATCTTTGGCATTGTTAACGAGGAAATTGCTAGCGATGCAAACCACCACAAAAAGGAACCCGCACACTTTTCTGAACTAATGGAAGGAGATGAAATCCAGGATGAATCTAGCTCCAGGAACTAGTACGATGCTGTCAACCAAGGAGTTTCTATTAAAAATGGCATCATCTAAGGTACGAAATAAGCTATGGCTACTACATGGAACAGTGACAGACAAAATATACTTTTGAGAACCTGGAAGTCATAATTCAAACCATTTACTGAGATGAAGCAGATGTCTATGAGCCAGTCTAGTGCAAGTAGAAAAGTATACTTTCAAACTAGGAGGTCAAGCTGCTTTATTTGACCGAATCCGGAAATATTTCTTGGACTTGTATGATAAGTGAAAATATACTGAATGTAGACTGCATATTGGTCACCATTAAATTACGTGTCTAGTTGTCCCCGCCGATGTGTGATGTTTCCCCCGTTATGAGATTGATTTGTATGTAGGAATAGTATCTATAATACAGAGCATTATGTGTGGCTGGAGAAAGGGTCAATCCTTCACCTCTTTCTTCGAGGCTGGGAGGAAATGGTGACGCCCTTCCAGAAGCCACTTTGTCTGCCCAAAGGCTATCATGCTTTTCAGAAGAGATACCCTCTAGAGAGTAATGCCAGATAGCACAAGGAGGAAAAAGCTTGAAGGCACAAAAAACCTTTTAGTTTTCCCCCAGGTCCCTATTGTAGGATGCTTCTTGCTAGGCTGAAGTTTTAGATCTGGGTAATACCAAGATTGGAGCATAGCAATTGCTGGCAAGACTGGAACTGAGATGGAACTGAGGAGCCAGAGCTAACAGGGCTGGAGCAGAGAAGGAGCTGAACGAATAGTTAGAACAAATAATCTAACAGCAGAAGAAAGCCAGAGGATTTGTGTTGCATTGGTATACTGATCATGAGCTGTTTATATAATGGTAGAACAGATCCCACCTGACAGGATGGGGCTGGTCTCTTAACAACAACCACCTGACCAGAAGACGCTGTTCTCAGAAAGGGACATGTTGGAACAGCGTTAATGTCTGAGGCCATCTTTGCACAGAATCTGTACTTGGTGGCCATCTTAGAATGGAGTTGCGCTAAAGAAAAAATCTGTAGTTTCAGTTTAAAACAGTACTGCATTTTAGTTGCGAATAATAAGATTTTTGTGCTATAAAATTCTTGATAATAATATATGTAAGATAGTACATGAACATTATGGATCCTATCTGATGGGATGTACACCGTTGACCTTAATAAATCTAATAGGAAAACAGATATTAAGGATCAAGTGATTTAAAAAACTGCAGGGTTATGAACCAGCAACAATAAAGTAGAGCTTACAGGCTCAGTAGGTAACACAAAGTAGGATATAGAATCAATCACTCGTTCAGGATTTATAAAGTGCAGTTAATTACCCGAAAGGGTATCTAGGTGCTTAGAATCTGTCTGTTGCGAGTCTACCCTGTTCTATATCCATATCACATTCATGTAGAAATGCTCTTTAGCTAGCTTTACCTAAAATGTAATACACAGTACATTTAAAAGGAAAATTACATTTAAAGAGTGGCTGTGCTTTGTGGGTAGTTCTTAACTTAATAAAGAACAGGGTGGGAAGGTGATGGTTTTGCCTTTAGTAGAACATCAAATTGGTCACAGGATGAACTTTTCTTCTAAGCGAAAAGAAACAAAACACACTGTGAATGTTGTTTGGGTGCCAAGGTTGCACTAGTACAAATATCCATAAGCAGGAGTCCAGGATAGGTACATTTGTAGAACACCCAGTCTCTAGAAAGAGCATATAATTAACAGCTGTAGAGTTCACTCTAAGTCTCCAAAGAATCAGGGAAAGCGCACAAGTTACATTCTGCCGTTTCTGTTCTGGGATTCATTTGGGTTTAATCCAAAGGAGGACTAGTAACACAACAGTTCCTCTCTCCGACGGAAACCAACATTATGTATCCATCCTTTCTGTTCAGGAGTTGGCCCAGCTAACCACAAAGATGTACGTAGCCTAAATCCACATCACAAGTAGGAAGTCAATGCATCAACGTCACACAAGTGGAACACAATGTTTTTCTACATCTTTACTCCACACATTTTCCAGGGTTTAAAGTAAACAGTGAAGGTACTTGAGCTACCTCCTCATTGCAACCACAGCAAAAGTAAATTGAACCAAACTATCTTTCTAGAGCCCAAATGCACTCAATAAATACACTGTTTTCATCTGGTTTCTATAATAAACAAAACATGCTCCAATGTAGCCACAGATTTTGGAGAAGTATACCAAACAAATAATCTAAATCACAACTGCTCAGTAATTTAAACATCAATCTGACGACTTTAACCTTCCTAGATAGTACACGTGGGGACAAGGATCACCAACTGTAATACGAAGGAGAAGAGCAACGAGCCAATCAAAATAACGGCAGTGGACCAGTAAGATACAGTTCCAATTTCTAGAGAATATGAACAAACAGATCAGGTTGTAGAGAGACATAGAAAGAAAAGAGTGAGAAATCAAATCATTATGCAATTAATCAATCTCATGTCTAAAAGTAAAACCAAAAAGGGATAAAAACAACTAGTCTGTAATATTGGACTGTAATTGCAGCATATAAGGTTGGACAGGCCCTCTCAGTCCTTGGTTCAAGAAGTATTCAGCAAGATATTGAGGCCATCTGATTAATTCGTTCTGACATTTCGTCTTTAGTCTCCAGACACTCCCCGGGAAATTCATCAAGTCAGGTCCTGGGCTAACACCCTCCTCAGCTATTTCCATCTGTTCCAGTGTTGTGGAAAGAGCACTCAGTGTCATTACTGAAACTTGACTGTATTTATCACAAATGTCTGTCGTAGTGGTCTCAATTGTACCATTATCACTGATGACATTGATCTGTATTAGCAGGAAGATATATTTTGACTATATTTAGTCTGAATATTAACTACGCCCCCATGACAAATAACTGCCTGGTCTGCGTAGCTGCCACTTGCTGGGTGATAACATTAACCAAGAAACATTTGTTCTCATGACAAGGACAACTACATTTGAGAAGTATCGCTATTCATGGGCTTTGGAGGAACGGAGAGTCTTAATTATCTGGAAAAACATTCTCGATAAACCCCATTTTTGTTTTGCAAAAAAGTACCATTGAATGCTGGGAGTGAATTTCTCTTCAGTCTAGTTTACTTACTTGAAAGCTACTTTTCTAAATTCTAAGAGACCACGGTGATGGTCTTCTCGGTCCCTAGCATTGCCCTTCTTAGTGTCAGAAGCTACAGAAATGAGACTCAGTTTATGACTAATACGATAACCTGGGATTGCATCGTTCTCGGTATGATCTCTGATTGTGTGGAAAGTGGACCTTATTCCCCGCTCACTAAATATACCTCACTCTGCTGGGTTAAGGACAGGAGATGATTTTGCATCATGGTTTAATTGCAACAGTTGTCATGACCATGTTTAAACACAAACAGGACCATTTCTACTCTTCATCAGTAGCTATTTTACCATTAGCAATGAAAGAGATTCCAAGCAGAGTAACCTATTGGAACCTAAGGTCTCACCCCGCACTAGCAAGCTGGGAGCTGTGCAGGACAGTGGCTAGAATAGATGGCCATTATTCATCCACTCTCCTTCTACGATGCAAAGGGTTCGGTTGTTGATAGCAGACAATAGGTTCAATGGGAAACAAAAAATGAACTATACCACTTACAAGATTTGGCTCTAAGATGCAAGTCTATGGTCATGGGATTGTCAACCTTTAGACCAGCAACATGCTAGAGAAGATCACAATTATGTTAGAAAGCAAGAAACCTCTGATAAATGCTTCAAAATCAAATAGTATTCTGTGGTAAGGTAAGTCTCACGAACTGGCACGTACAGCAAATACTATATACAGCTGAAAATGCTACAAACAGCTTTTGAAAATTATTTTTCAATTGCAATAGAGCAACATTTTGTTCTCTCTGTCTCTCTCTCTCTGTCTCTCTCTTGTGTGTTATTTCGGAGAAAGAGTTTACTTCTTGTTGGAGGAACTTTCAGTCATATCACAGGTAAACAGGTTGGTTAATATTAGAGAATTCAATGTTCTTACGCCAAGCAATCCGTCTCTTAACTGACCTCTCAAGTGTATCCATGAATCAATGGGGTAAAGGAGAGTGTGGGTTTGTAAACCATACCACAATCCTTGCCCAACCACACATTCGAAACCAGTTGCATCCTTCTGCTAATAAGTAATCTATAACATAAACAATGGTCCTCTGCAGAATGTTTCCACTTCCTTGCCCTAAACGTGTTCTATGCTGCTTTGAAAGGGTCCTGCCACTAGTCAATCTCTAAGCGCAGGGGTAAACCAAATGGTGTTTTTGACAAAGTTCAAGAAAGCAAATATTGGGCAGGTCAACAAAAAAATGCTCATGAAGACAATTACTCACGGTCAGATCTTCATGACAAGCACCCCTTCAAATTGTCATGTTCACACTTCAAAATAGAAATTTTCTTAAGAAAATTGATCTTTTATTTAGCTTTCTCTGAAGTTTAGACCTTAAGTGCCATAGGGAATTCAGAGTAAAAAGAAGAGGTCTAATGCCCAGGTTAAGGAAAGCATAAGAGATATTCTAATACATAAAAAAGAAATATAGGGGGAAGTTCCATAGATGCATGCAAGCAGACAAAACGAGCACGAAGAGGGAGGAGCATCAAAAGTTACTAACTAAAGTGATAAGAACTTTCCAGTCCCAAACACAAAAGTGTTGGGACTTCAAAAAATGCTGATGGAGTAAAAACCAATAAAAAAAGGCCATAGTGGTATATGGGAGGCTGACGACCAATACACAACCGCATCAAAGTGGGACAAAATAAAAAAAAAGGAGAGGGTAAGTGAAACCGTTGTGAAACAGAAAATATTTAATTAAGCTGGAGGTCTACCAGGTTGTCTGGTATTATGTTAACTTGTCCTCTGAAGGGCAGATTGACATCTATGTGGAAGCCTGGGGACTTGACATTCAGGGTGAAAACGGCAAGAGAAGCCGCTAGGGTTCAAATTGGAGAGAAAGAGTCAAGTTACAAATACCTGACTCTTCTGCTTAGCAATTTGTTTGAAAGAGCACAGCCTAGGGCCCATAACAACATTTAAAAAAACACGGTCTTAAGTTGTGCGCACTTACTTGGAATCTGGGGGTCAATGAACAAGGAATTTGGATATAGTTCCTCATTCGGGCCATCAATGTGAATCAGGATTGCGTTTCTGGCATTCTTGATCTCTACGTCTGGGCTTGGTCTGTTGAGTAGTGCATCAATATTGTTGACTTTACAACTGATTCCACAGCCAGACACTGCCTGAAACTCTGTGCATGAGCCAAGGGTCTCCACATTCAATGTCTATTCAAAGTTAAAAATAACAAAAAAATATCATTAAATGCTGAGCATGCACCCTCCACCCATGTCCAAAACATCAAAGCAATAGCTCCTAATTGAAGGCATCGCTATGGATAATTCTACTCACCTCTACTCTTTGAAATATATATGCACCACCATGTGGACCTACATGCGATCACAGATGAGCGTAGGCAACAGCCATACCATTATCAGTCTTTACTGCGAAACTAGGAGCCAGGGCAGAATGTGCCAGGAAATACAGTAATTTCTCCACCATATAGTTTGTGTTTTAGTATTTCCTGAAAATTTACCACAGGTGTATATTTCAATGAATTCCTTACAAGTAAGAATTCTCCTCTAACATTTTGAATAATCCCACCAGAGCAGATTTTGAATTTCTGTCGTAGCTATGAGCTCTAATGCAAGCAAGAATAATTCCCCCACCCTTTGGCTCCCAGTGAGAAAGTAAAAGATATTTTACAATTGGGGTGCAGGGAGCCACTCACAACCCTCAGCCCTAGGTGGTTCGAGCCATAGCACCTGCTGCACTAATCCAATTAGAGTAACAACTCTGTATTAGCCATGGCTTTGTGAAGCTGGTCTTAGGGAGCAAATACAATCCTTCTGAATCTTCCATTCAAGTTTATGACCACGAAAACGACAGCCTTGAGAAATCAGTGGTTGACATAAACGGATAGACAAAGAAGAGGCAGAAAAATTGACCTCATGTGCTTTTGACGGATTGTAAGTACACTCCCAAAATATTAACCTTTCTCCAAAGGATCTATGGTTTGCTATAGTCAGGCAGCAATGGGTCAATACAGAACATAAGGTTCAATTTAACCGTTTAGCAGTTTTAATTTTCAATATGCCTTGGGAATGTTACTTCAAGCCAATTCATCTCAACTACGTCTGCATATTCTCATCACAACAAATTGACTCTTGCTTAATATATTTCCAGGATGTGAAGAAACACTCCCATATTTAAGGGGCAGTGCTGAAGAAGGGACTTCTCCACAAGGCATTTCTTCCAAGGAGAAAAAAACATGTTCTGGAACAGTGCACTTAAACCCTCTACTAATCCCACTTTGAAAACATGAGAGGGTTAGGAGGCTAGGGACCTAGAATTCGACAAATGACGTATGACTAGAAGGTTGAACATCTGGAATTCAGTAAATTTCACACAAAAACAGTAAATCCAGGAGCAATGCAGCCTAAATGTAAATGTAATTTGTAAATTGATACTTGTATAGCGCACTACTCACCCGCAAGGGTCTCAAGGCGCTTGTACGAATACCGCTGTGGAACCCATCCTGGCTTTGCCTGTGAGGTGTCCACTCCTGGGCACACCCAAGGTGGAGGCCAGGCATCCTTAGCGTTGTGGGGGCCGTTGTGGAGATTTAGCAAGCTATTGCCGAGAGTTGCAGAGTGGGACTTCATGATTGGAATAGGCACCGAGGCGAAAATGATCAGGTCCGTGGAATTTTGAGCCCAAGACCCGCCGAGGCGGGGAATTGAACCCTGGTCCCGGGCTAGACCTCTGCATCAGGGTCTGCCGCTCTAACCATTGAGCCACACTTCTCCTAAGTATACTCACCTAGATTTACTCGTTGTGAACAAGTACATATATATTTCTCGAAAAGGTGGATTCAAATGTATCCTTTTATGTTTTAGTGCGACTGTGGTCTGACCAACCTCTTGTGTGTTCACCTTACTGATGATGCTGAAACATTCCAAGGCATTAGTACTATTTACCTTCTTACAATACTTGGTAACTGCTGATCCGAGGGGATGCTCGCTGTTACTCTCCGCAGTCCCCACAATCGCCAGCAGCTTATTTGTGGGCATCCTATTCTTTTCCACCAGCACCTTCACTTGCATCACAACCGGGGTACCGTGGGTTATGGTACCAGTTTTATCGAACACCACTGTCCTCACCTGCAATTAGGTCAAAGTTGATTACTTCAACAGTTTTATTCCCATCACAGCTCATATCATAAATTGGCAATCATGGTACATATATATTTTTGCTTTCTTCTGCTCAGATTTGAAGAACTCTGTAATAAATGGTTTGGAGAATTCAAACAGTATATCTACACACCCAGTCAAACTCATGAAGTGAGGAGGGCGCACATTTTAATTTTGTTGATTATTGTTAACATCAATGTCACGTCTAGAAGTTGTTGAATAGTCAGCTTCGTTTTGGCCTGTTTAGCACAGTCAATATCAAGTATCGCACACGCTTGGAAAGTAACAAACATGGAGTGTGACTAACACCAGATCTTCTGGGCCGTATAGGAGAAGGTTATTACATTTTGGGAAATATTTCTATTGCACACTGCAGTGATTGTTTTTTAAAACAAGCTATCACAATAAAGTTATTTGATATTTCTATTCCATACCACTCGAGCCCCATTATATCATTCTGAAGAGCCCTAAACAGCTTGCCCGTGTGGCAGCGGGTAAAAGGCCGCGTTCCACACCCACAATATATTGATCCCCTAATGGTGACACCTGCCCAATTACACTCTAATGAACACGCACACACGAAACTACAGCTCATGTAAAGCCATTTCAACGAAACACAGGCATTTATAGGATGGGCACATAACATATTTATTAATTCCCACCCAAAGTAGGACGAGGAATATGATCACTATGAAGTCTGAGGATATTTGGAGACAAGTGTCCGATGGTGATATGAGGTACATTTCAACAGCACGGTATTAGCAGATGAAGGTAGCCAACTACCCACAAGAGTGTCACACAAACCACATAGTGTCACACAAACCACAGGGTAGAGGCAAACAAGAGCACAGTAATCCACAAAATCAGGAGTCTAAAGAAAAAAATCAGAGAGGTAATACTAGGAAATAACGTAGCTACGAACCTGACCGAACAAACACAAACTGAAGCAGTTTGATGAAACCAGTAATGTACACAGTTTTGCATATAATCCCGAACAGGAAATGAGAACTGAAATGCCCTGGAAGAAAAGTGAAGCCATGAAAAGTTGGGGTCAAGGCTGTGGATGCTATGTTGGATTGGGAAGAGGAAACCATCAGCATTGCCCCATCATGGTGCCTCGCATTCAATTCGGCTCCGAGATGGCATTATGTTCTTTACTGCCATTGTCAGCCTAGATAACACGTTACTTACCTTTGGTAACGCCACACCCGATAGATAACCCATCTACCTGCAGTTTACTTACTTTAGAATATTCACGAGGCTTTAGACTGGATCTGCAAATTATTTTGAGCAGTCCCCAAGCGCCAGCAGGTGGCATTGATCAACTCCGCGAGGAGTCATTTGCACCAGAAGTGACATGCGCAGTGCATATATAGGCGCCACCCCAGTGCACTGACCTCAGTTTGTGACTAGTTTTGCACATCATAAGCATGAAGCCTTATTGAGGTGGAATGACCAGTGTGGCAATCGCAGAACAGGGAGATTGGGAGGATCAGTAAGGAATCTGCCACGAGATAGTGTTTCTACCAGATAAGGCATTACCAAAGGCAAGTAACTTGTTCATCTCATACAGATTTCTAGCCGCAGATTCCTTAACTTAAAATAAATGCCAAAACAATCTCTCCCTGGAGGTGGGTCTGCGAATCTGTGAGACCAAAAAGTCTTGAAGGACCAAACGGGTGAAATTTCCAGCCTCGGTGATTTTCATTTGAAAGGACCACAAGGGAAGGCATTGTTTAATCGGGCATTATTGAAGTTTTTTATGATTGGCCAACCATGTAGCCAACGAGTAAGGACCGGGGAGGTCCGAAACGTGCCAGGCAAGGCCCTTTAATTGTATCACCGGAGTTGTTAGACGCAACACATTAAAGGAACATGAAGCTCTCAGCCCTCCTGTGCGTGCCCTCTGTTCATTGCATAGTGAGTTGTGTGTATATATATATTATATATATATAATTTCTAAGGGTTTTTATTTTGAATACAAAAACATCTTTTTATCACCCAACTATAACATTATTTAACCTGTGTGTGTGTGTGTGTGTGTGGGTGTATGTATCGCTTGATGGGCTCTCCGACGGAAGGTTGATGTGGTGAGGGGACTCGAGGGTGTGCTTTGTTCCGTTGGACATATCAGGATATTGGCAGTGTCCACCTCCCTGACTCGCCTGCACAGATCCATCTTGCTATCTGGTTTCTATTCACCCCAGCATCACCCGGTACCGGAACAGTGCATTCTGGGACTTGCGCTCCATTACTACACAGTGGACAGCAGTAAGGGCGGTGTTTTCCACTTGGAGGGGGAGTGATTGGGTTTTAACCAACCAGCACAGAGCGGGACATATTTCTTCAGGGACAGGGCACGCCTCCTGCAATACTTACCTGGCACTGAAGAAGGCTTTACTGCCGAAATGCATTTGCCATTTTGTGATTTCCTGAAATAAAGCTGCCTCCTTGATGTTCCCCCGCTGTGGCTTCCGCTCTTTTCTTGCAAAGGAGGTGTTCGTGGATTTCTTCAGCGTGTTGGCCAGTGACACGCTTTCGGAAGCCCCCGCATCACAAGCTGGCTCTGGTTTTCATTGGCGTGGGCAGCTATGGTGTAGTGTAGTTCCTATATTCCCAATAGGCTCTGCGCTTTGGAATAATATATCCTATAGTTTAGATGTAGGACTGAGGTCGACTAGGTCTCTATTGAATATATTAGACTTATTTGTGAGTGCCAGCTAGCTCAGAGGTCACTAGAAACTTTCTCGAATTCACAAGAAGGGATTAGTTTCTGACAACCGCATAAACATGACAACTTTGTTTCCCCAAGATAAAACGGATCTTCAAAAGTCGTGGAAACAATAGATAGATATTTCACTCAGTCAATCGTGCATGCTTCGTTTCACCAGAGGTGCACAGAAATAGATAGACGGGCGTTTTCAATAATAGGATTTATTGAACAGTCTTCTTTCTCAAACATAAGAAATGAACTGCTACAATCGTAAAACTGGTTGTAAAATATAATGCATACAGTATAAAAAGTAGAATAAAATAATACTGTAAGAGCATTGTATGGTTCCTAAACCATAGATAAATACATACATAACTAAATAAATAACAGGGGCTAAAAGTACTCAACTGGTGCTTCTAAAATACGCCTACCCAGATGTACCTAACCTGAGCTTAGTACGAGGGAAGCAGTAAGTGAGGTGTAGAATAAATAGATTATTCTTTTGCCAAGAATCTGTCCAAGATTTCTCCTAGGGTCTAATCAGCTCCGTACCTTAGTTTAGAATGGAGAAGGTCAGTCTCGGGACCCGATTTCGCAACAACTCGCAAGGGTAGCTTGGAAACACTGGAGCTGTATTTCTCGGCAGGAGAAAAGACAGCGTCCCTCTCAGTGCGTCTGCTGGAGGGTCGGCTTCCTTCGGCACTTGCAGTAGCAGGGCGCGCGGGCAAGTAGATAGTCGAACTGCTCCAAACCACCGTGTGTGTGCTAAGGCAAGTGTGGGCATATTTATACCTTGAAGTTGCCGAGTTTGACGTAAAGGTGGACATAATAACGTCATCAAAGAGTCTCAGTTCTTTGAAAACTCCATGAGTTCTTGGACAAGTCAGTTCTCGAGCAAGGGAAAGTCCCTAGCTGCTGAAGCCGAGTTTTCCAAGAAATCGTTGTAGATTTTCGGACCTCGTGGGAGTAGCCCTGCCGTATTTGGACTGCATGAGCTATGCCTAAATATGGTTATGATTCTTATGCCTATATAAGGACATAGTGATTTATACCTATATTAGGGCATGAATCGGGAAATTTACAATAGGGTCCTAAAATGATACATAACACCCACTCCATGTTATCATGTTCATTTAAGTTCAAGCACTAAAATATATAATCTAGAGCATGTGTTTACAACCCCCAAAAAAATCATAAAAAATGCATTTGAAATGGTTGCACATGGAAAAAATGATAATTTGTACAGTACACATTTAAAGAAATTACTTCATTGTAAGCATATGATATGATATAATGCTAACCGAATGAATCACGAAATTTACATTTATGAAATGGTAGATACAGAAAAAAGGTTGAGACCATCCCATAGCAGAATATATCAGATAGTCTGATTTGTGTATTAGGTCAATATTGTTTCTAGGAAGTAGTCAAAGAATTCTTGTTCTCTAGGAATAGTTCTACTTTAAGCAGATTACTTTGTGCCAAAGTTCAGTCTGTTTTGGAAAAAAGTCAAATAAAATCTGTAATGAAAATAGATTTTCAAACTTTGGAAGCTTTTGTTTTGAAAAAGTGAAGGTTGAATTTCAGAGTTCCGAAAGAACGCTGTGTGCTAATTTCAAAAGTTATTCTCGGTGTCAGGAGAAAACATTAAGTCATCAAGACTGGCAAAGAAATCGTCTACCACAGTAGGTGAAAGTTTGACCACTTCATTAAGAAGGTCAATTAGCGTCAATCGCATTAGCAATGTTCGCAGCAGATGGTACCGGTGTGCCTGTTGGTCCGCGTATCTCACCTCCAGTTGAATTTGCTGGTGAGATCTCAATGAATGCCGTCATCAGGATTGGTAGCCATTGGGGGCAACACAACACATGAGCCGTTACCGGACCCAGTAATGCGTCAACACTCGTTGGCAGTGCTGATGGAAGTGTTAGACAGATATCTAACACGCATTCCTCTCCACAAAGCAGGCATCGTAGAACAGGTAAGATGCAATCTTGCCAGATTGGTCTGAATGACAGGAACCATGTGGTATTCAGATCTCTCAAACGAGACAAACCAAGGATCTGTGTTATGCGTTCACGATACCTCATGGCCTGGAGTGCATCCCCCATGCTGACTTGGGTATCGCTGGTGGCCGGATTTGCCATAACGGAGCAGGAGGAATAAAAATAAGATCCCAGCTACGAGTCCCAAAATGAGAGGCAGGCCGCCGAACACAGAGTGTACGAAATTAGGAAAAATGCCCAGGACTGCTTCAAAGGGTGCTAACAGTCCCAAAAAATTTGTCTTAAATACATGTGCAATACCGCTGGTATCAGACAAGGTAAAGATACGACCTAACATTTCTGCGATATGTATTCAGCAGTTTGTTGATAATAATGCATGTATCTCTCCAGAAGTCCTTGCAACTTGCAGATCATACGTCTCTCTGGACGAGGTCAGTGGCACCGTTTGTTTTACAAAAGAATGGCTTTCATTCTGCTTTAAGTATCAATTCGTATAGAAGAGATGTTCAGTGAAGGCCATAGTGGCGACTCCCCGTCTGTCTTGGTGTTAGGAAACAATACTTGCATACAACAAGTGACCCTGGCTGACACACTTACGAGATATGCTGTCCCTGGCATCATGCCACAACAGCTGTGATCATTCAACATTATGTAGCTACCATTGGACAGCTGCCTAAAAATTGGATCCATCACTGCTGTGGGCGAGCCCTGCAGGTGGCAAGAAATGTTATTGGAAGAACCCTCGCAGGCTCCGTGTAAATTAATACCTTGACACAGTAGTGTACCGCTTAGTGAGTTTTCACAATTTTTACCACTAAGAAATACCTCCTTTCCCCCACTCCAACTTTTGTGTGTGTATGGTAAATCCCAGGTCGACTTAATGTATTCTTTACCCAACCTTTCATACAGGCCTGCTGGTATGTGTTTTAAACAATATTGAAACTGGAAAGTCGTCACTGGTATCGTGATGGTACCATGTATTATCCATTCAACCGATGGTTTCTCAGAAACGGTCAATGGTAATCTCTCCAGTTTTTCTATGCTCAGCACCGTATAGTCTGCTCCCCTCTGAGCCAACGAGATTTGTTTATCTGTAAGGTTAAATACAGTAAACAATGACGTAGTGTTGATTAAACGCCATGGTACATAGCCAGAACGAAGGTTTTGCAATGTCCAGCCTAACAGTACTATAGAATGTAATTGAGAATGGCCATGTTGTAACATCAGCAAGTCCTGTTCCATTATATCTATGGCAGAGGATACAATGCTGTCCAAAGAATATATTCTGGACGACAGAGTTGTTAACCCATTGTCAACTACAGAGAGTGATTTCTCTAAATTAATACGATCAATTCCTCGTATTCTTTCAGCTGTTTCCATTTGCGTGACTTCCCATGTTTCATTGTATGCAGCGTATATACCGGCGTATATGATACGTTTATGACTTGGATTACGAGGTCCCAGTAAAAATTCTCGTACATCAACGCCATCTTTATGCAAAGATAAGTGTTGTTTTATTTCTGGAAGTGTGGATTTCTGCAGCCACTCAAGGCATAGTTTTCTTATACTATAAGTTGTTATTATCCCTGGATTTTGTCTTTGGATATATCTTGGATCTGGCCGAGTTACTGTGAACCCTTGTGTCTTGTTCAGGAATCTATCTTGACAGTTATTCGTGTCTGTGGGCCAGATTAACCATTTTTTTCCATTCAGGATTTGTTCTGTTTTGTTGTAGAATATAATTTACGTCTACCTCCTCATCCGAAGTTAAATTACTATCAGGTGTGGGCTTAGGTAGCGACGGTTTGTTTAAATCTTTTATCTTAGCCAGGCCAAGACAAGATGTCTGTTGAACAGTTTCATTTAAGAACAGTATTTGTTCTGGGATGATGCAGGCTCTAAACAATGCTTCTAAACCTTTTACCTGCCAGTCTTTTGTGCCCCAGACAGTTTTTGTCTCAATGTTGTCTTTCCAAAAGTCAAAGCCTAAGGTGGACAATTGAGCATAAAAGGCAGCAGAATAGATTTGTTTAGTATTTGTCAACATACTCTTCATGCCTGTCTTATTAACATTTCTAAAGTAAAAACTTTCTGGATTTGTAACATTAAAGCCTGTAAAATATGGACATTTTCTAATAAATGTTTTAGAACTACCTTTTGGAGGTGTTGGACAATGTTCCCATTGATTATAAGTTAAAACATTTCTAGGGTTTGCAGATTTGTGCAAGTAATGATGACCAAAATGATTAAAACAATACATTTCTCCATAATTAGATGAACATTCTAAGTATTCATGTTTTGTAAATTTTGCTGACATTTCTAAGTCTGCCATCATGTTATTAACAGTCTCAAAGTCCTAATCATCAGAAAATGTGCTGGGTGAAACGAAATCACTCAAGGTAACCCTAAATTGGTGTGGAATTTTCAGCAGCTCGACAGGGCCATAAATGTCATAATCAGTTGTATCCCAAGCTATTCCACCAGATAGAGGAACCACTGTGATGTTCACTGATGACAGGTCTTGTTGTTCACGATGAGATGATTTGTGTGGCTTCAGGAGCAAGTTGATGTTTTTACTTGCTGTGTCCATTTTAATGTGTTTTCCTTCTATCAGCTTTCCCAGACTTAAAACAAGAATGAGCCATAGCAGGAGAACAAATACACCTAACCCAATCCAAAATTCAGCCCATGGTGAAACCAGATATGTTTTAGCAAGCTCTTGACCAAGTTCCGTTAATTTTTCCTTGAAGGTTTTATTTGCTGGCGTAGTTTCAGGTTCACTGGGATCCTCAGAAAAGTTATCAAAGTTGATAAAATAGCCAGAGGCAGTTCTGTCAATAGTTCGTATTGCATCAGGATTTTTTGAAATCGCTGGAGTTGCTTGTTCCCTTGACATGTTTGTATAGTCAGATGCTACATCATTGTAGACGGGAGTTTCTTGACGAACTGTTATTTGGGTTTCAAGAGGCACAAGTTCCATGGCTTTGTTGCATAGTCCTTCTTTTCTCACTTTAGAATCTTCAAAGGTGATGAGTCTTTCAGTTTGAACCTCTTGGATGGTAGCAAGATTTGGTCGTCTGCAACATCTTGGGAGCCCACTGGGCCTACTACTTATCGGCCACATGGTGTGGTTTTACCAGGTCAATTGATACAGACCAGTTCTCCTTTCTTCCAGCAAGGGGCGGCAGTAGCACTGTTCTTGATCCGTGGATTGCTAGTCCAGGTACTGGTTTTCTGTAAGAAGACCCAAATTCCTTCTTGTCCTCTTATTTTCTCCCTGACTAGATCCCCAACCTTTGGAATCCAGACAGGTCTTGCTGGGACAGGTGGTTTTTCTTCAGTGGTCGTTGGCTTTTCGCTGGTGTTGCTTAGACTTCTTCTTGTTTCAATTAAGTCCTGTAAAACAGCCAAACGATCTTTGATATCAAATGGTTTTTGTTCCACCACTGAAGTCTGACGATCGAGGTCTTCAACCAACATTCTAGTACCAAAAAAGGATTTCATATGGAGTGATTCCACCCAGAGAATTTCTAGGCAGGTTATTAAGACTACGTTGGACATTTATTAGATGTTTGACCCACCCATCACCCGAACCTAATACCCTAGCTGTTATAGATTGCTTTATGTCACGTTTTTTTCTCTCCACAACCGAATTTCCCTCAGGATGGAATGGACTCGAAAACCGCAATACAACGCCCAAATAGGCCAGGGCCTCCTTGTAAGCACTAGAGCTAAACGCAGGACCCTGGTCAGAATGTAGCGTGCCGATTGCGTATCTGCCGATAAAGACTCGCAAATCTTTTATAACAGTTCGGGCGTCAGCCGAGCGCTGAGGCCACATCCAAATGAATCTTGTCTTAATATTTGTGGGACTGCAATGTAGATAGCCTTATGCTGTCTAACAGTGGTGTCTGTCATGGTCTGGCTACGCTGTAGTCAGGAATCTGGTGGTATTCAAAGCTGTGGTATTTGTAACAGTCATCGCAATTAATTCCGAATATGTATACGTGAGCTCTCATCCCTGGCCACCAGTACATCTCTTCTAATTCTAATAGAGATTTAGAGATCCCTTGATGTATCAGACCCTCTCCCATATGTGCTTCATGAATCAGGGCACCTCTCCTGTTCCTGTTTGGAATTACCCTATCCCCCACTCCAGGGATTCGAGCAAAAGGAACAGAGTTTGCATCAATTATGTATCTATATTTGAGTGGATAATTTAGAGGTAACGGCTGCCTTTACTCGTGGCCTTGACAGCGAGCATGTTTTCACTGTCTATTGTTGTTTTTGAACGATTGATCGCAGGTACAGAAGCCGTTTGCACAGCTGCCTTCGCGGCTTCATCAGCCAATGAATTCCCTTCAACGTGAACGCCATCACGCTGATGACTCAGTGTATGGATCACGAGAGTCTTTTGTAGTTCTTTCTGCAAAAGAACTACCTATTCCCAAAGCATTTTATGCTTGATTGTGCCACCTTTTGTGTTTTTAAAACCATTTTGAACCCAGGTCTGCAGATATTCATTGTAATTCCGGACGCAGTTATACGAATCGCACACTACGAGTGTGGGGAATTCACGATCGGTATTTTCAAGCGCCATCTTGAAAGCTTGCAGTTCAGCTCGCTGAGCTGTACAGTCTCCTAGAGATTGAGTTTTTGTGACCATAGGTCTGAATTTACCAGCGCGCCAGCGAACTTTAACAATCGCGCATGCTGCACTATAAGCTTGTTTACCCCTAATCGTGGGCTGTGCTGATCCGTCTGTTTATATTAAACAGCCGTAATGTTCTAGAGGTAGAATTTCAGTAGGCAGAGGACATTCTTGTTCATATTGGAGAAATTCTTGTGTCTTCAAGTAAGGGTAAAAAACGTATTCAACGTCTGTTGCAGCAAGAGAATTAACCCATTGTATCCATCTTGGATGTCGAGCTTTTGCATTTGGAATACTTGCCTTTGTCACTGCCTCTAAGGCAGGTACAGGTGTAACGACTTTTATGCGTTTACCCTGTGTGAGGGCTCTCTCCTTTGCTACAGCAGTCTGAACCGCTGTCAGAATTTTTTCTGTTGAAGTGAATTTCATTTCAGCTTGTGTGTACAAGTGTGACTTGTAAGCTATTGGTACATTTTCACCTTCATTAAAGGTTAGTTAGGTATGAGAATCCGCATCTCCCTGAGATGATTCGGATTACAAGGTTGCGTACATTGTCGCGTGTTTTTAAGTGTGTTGTTGCCAACATGTCTGTTTGCACTAAACGCAAAATTTCTGTGTGTTTTTGAGTCCAATTAGTAGGTTTGATTAGTTCGTAGAGAGGTTTACCCGCGCCGCACGGCCACCAGCTGCTGCGTGTGCCCCCTTTCCTTGCTCTCTGCCTCGCTGCCTGCCTCGCTGCCGGCTGACCCTGCTGTCGTTTGTTTTGCTTTGTTTTGTTCTCCATTTGTGCTTGTTTTGTCATAGTTTTTTGCCCGTGTTAGCTTTGTTTTGTTCTCCATTTGTGCTTGTTTTGTCATAGTTTTTGCCCGTGTTAGCTTTGTTTTGTTCTCCATTTGTGCTTGTTTTGTTAATAGTTTGCCCGTGTTAGCGTCCTCCTTCTGTTTCCCGCCCTCCTCGCCGCCCCCGTCTTCTCTCCCTGCTCCCCGCTTCCCGCCACCACCACAGACCCCGCCCCTTTTTTCCTTCTGTTCCCTCCCCGCTCCCGCCTCCCAGCTGCTCCGCCCACCCGCGCACTTGGCCTTATATGGCGACCGTGCGACACAGGTAAGTGTGACCCACTTGTGGGACACCCCCGCGCCGCACGGCCACCAGCTGCTGCGTGTGCCCCCTTTCCTTGCTCTCTGCCTCGCTGCCTGCCTCGCTGCCGGCTGACCCTGCTGTCGTTTGTTTTGCTTTGTTTTGTTCTCCATTTGTGCTTGTTTTGTCATAGTTTTTTGCCCGTGTTAGCTTTGTTTTGTTCTCCATTTGTGCTTGTTTTGTCATAGTTTTTGCCCGTGTTAGCTTTGTTTTGTTCTCCATTTGTGCTTGTTTTGTTAATAGTTTGCCCGTGTTAGCGTCCTCCTTCTGTTTCCCGCCCTCCTCGCCGCCCCCGTCTTCTCTCCCCGCTCCCCGCTTCCCGCCACCACCACAGACCCCGCCCCTTTTTTCCTTCTGTTCCCTCCCCGCTCCCGCCTCCCAGCTGCTCCGCCCACCCGCGCACTTGGCCTTATATGGCGACCGTGCGACACAGGTAAGTGTGACCCACTTGTGGGACACCCCCGCGCCGCACGGCCACCAGCTGCTGCGTGTGCCCCCTTTCCTTGCTCTCTGCCTCGCTGCCTGCCTCGCTGCCGGCTGACCCTGCTGTCGTTTGTTTTGCTTTGTTTTGTTCTCCATTTGTGCTTGTTTTGTCATAGTTTTTTGCCCGTGTTAGCTTTGTTTTGTTCTCCATTTGTGCTTGTTTTGTCATAGTTTTTGCCCGTGTTAGCTTTGTTTTGTTCTCCATTTGTGCTTGTTTTGTTAATAGTTTGCCCGTGTTAGCGTCCTCCTTCTGTTTCCCGCCCTCCTCGCCGCCCCCCGTCTTCCCTCCCCGCTCCCCGCTTCCCGCCACCACCACAGACCCCGCCCCTTTTTTCCTTCTGTTCCCTCCCCGCTCCCGCCTCCCAGCTGCTCCGCCCACCCGCGCACTTGGCCTTATATGGCGACCGTGCGACACAGGTAAGTGTGACCCACTTGTGGGACACCCCCGCGCCGCACGGCCACCAGCTGCTGCGTGTGCCCCCATTCCTTGCTCTCTGCCTCGCTGCCTGCCTCGCTGCCGGCTGACCCTGCTGTCGTTTGTTTTGCTTTGTTTTGTTCTCCATTTGTGCTTGTTTTGTTATAGTTTTTTGCCCGTGTTAGCTTTGTTTTGTTCTCCATTTGTGCTTGTTTTGTCATAGTTTTTGCCCGTGTTAGCTTTGTTTTGTTCTCCATTTGTGCTTGTTTTGTTAATAGTTTGCCCGTGTTAGCGTCCTCCTTCTGTTTCCCGCCCTCCTCGCCGCCCCCGTCTTCTCTCCCTGCTCCCCGCTTCCCGCCACCACCACAGACCCCGCCCCTTTTTTCCTTCTGTTCCCTCCCCGCTCCCGCCTCCCAGCTGCTCCGCCCACCCGCGCACTTGGCCTTATATGGCGACCGTGCGACACAGGTAAGTGTGACCCACTTGTGGGACACCCCCGCGCCGCACGGCCACCAGCTGCTGCGTGTGCCCCCTTTCCTTGCTCTCTGCCTCGCTGCCTGCCTCGCTGCCGGCTGACCCTGCTGTCGTTTGTTTTGCTTTGTTTTGTTCTCCATTTGTGCTTGTTTTGTCATAGTTTTTTGCCCGTGTTAGCTTTGTTTTGTTCTCCATTTGTGCTTGTTTTGTCATAGTTTTTGCCCGTGTTAGCTTTGTTTTGTTCTCCATTTGTGCTTGTTTTGTTAATAGTTTGCCCGTGTTAGCGTCCTCCTTCTGTTTCCCGCCCTCCTCGCCGCCCCCGTCTTCTCTCCCCGCTCCCCGCTTCCCGCCACCACCACAGACCCCGCCCCTTTTTTCCTTCTGTTCCCTCCCCGCTCCCGCCTCCCAGCTGCTCCGCCCACCCGCGCACTTGGCCTTATATGGCGACCGTGCGACACAGGTAAGTGTGACCCACTTGTGGGACACCCCCGCGCCGCACGGCCACCAGCTGCTGCGTGTGCCCCCTTTCCTTGCTCTCTGCCTCGCTGCCTGCCTCGCTGCCGGCTGACCCTGCTGTCGTTTGTTTTGCTTTGTTTTGTTCTCCATTTGTGCTTGTTTTGTCATAGTTTTTTGCCCGTGTTAGCTTTGTTTTGTTCTCCATTTGTGCTTGTTTTGTCATAGTTTTTGCCCGTGTTAGCTTTGTTTTGTTCTCCATTTGTGCTTGTTTTGTTAATAGTTTGCCCGTGTTAGCGTCCTCCTTCTGTTTCCCGCCCTCCTCGCCGCCCCCCGTCTTCCCTCCCCGCTCCCCGCTTCCCGCCACCACCACAGACCCCGCCCCTTTTTTCCTTCTGTTCCCTCCCCGCTCCCGCCTCCCAGCTGCTCCGCCCACCCGCGCACTTGGCCTTATATGGCGACCGTGCGACACAGGTAAGTGTGACCCACTTGTGGGACACCCCCGCGCCGCACGGCCACCAGCTGCTGCGTGTGCCCCCATTCCTTGCTCTCTGCCTCGCTGCCTGCCTCGCTGCCGGCTGACCCTGCTGTCGTTTGTTTTGCTTTGTTTTGTTCTCCATTTGTGCTTGTTTTGTTATAGTTTTTTGCCCGTGTTAGCTTTGTTTTGTTCTCCATTTGTGCTTGTTTTGTCATAGTTTTTGCCCGTGTTAGCTTTGTTTTGTTCTCCATTTGTGCTTGTTTTGTTAATAGTTTGCCCGTGTTAGCGTCCTCCTTCTGTTTCCCGCCCTCCTCGCCGCCCCCCGTCTTCCCTCCCCGCTTCCCGCCACCACCACAGACCCCGCCCCTTTTTTCCTTCTGTTCCCTCCCCGCTCCCGCCTCCCAGCTGCTCCGCCTACCCGCGCACTTGGCCTTATATGGCGACCGTGCGACACAGGTAAGTGTGACCCACTTGTGGGACACCCCCGCGCCGCACGGCCACCAGCTGCTGCGTGTGCCCCCTTTCCTTGCTCTCTGCCTCGCTGCCGGCTGACCCTGCTGTCGTTTGTTTTGCTTTGTTTTGTTCTCCATTTGTGCTTGTTTTGTCATAATTTTTTGCCCGTGTTAGCTTTGTTTTGTTCTCCATTTGTGCTTGTTTTGTCATAGTTTTTGCCCGTGTTAGCTTTGTTTTGTTCTCCATTTGTGCTTGTTTTGTTAATAGTTTGCCCGTGTTAGCGTCCTCCTTCTGTTTCCCGCCCTCCTCGCCGCCCCCCGTCTTCCCTCCCCGCTTCCCGCCACCACCACAGACCCCGCCCCTCTTTTCCTTCTGTTCCCTCCCCGCTCCCGCCTCCCAGCTGCTCCGCCCACCCGCGCACTTCGCCTTATATGGCGACCGTGCGAACGCGCAGCGTTCACGCGCAGCGGGCGCGCCGATTGTGCGCCGAAGGCGCGCCAAAGGTAAGCCCGTCTGCGCCCCTCCGCGACCGGATCGCGACCAGCGCCAGGACCCCTGGCCCACGAAGACCCCGACCGACCCGCCTGACGTACACCGCCGCCACCCTCATCGCACTCAACACCGGCCGACTCCCAGATTGCCACCAAGCCTCACCACGACGCACCCACGGACCTTTCAGCTGCCACGCCTGCAAATTCTCCTGCACCCGGACCTGCCTCACACCAGCACCCGCCAAGCCGAACACCAGCAGCAACCACCTCAAGTGCATCCTGCTCAACACCCGCTCCGTCCACAGACACGCCATCGAACTCTGGAACCTCCTAGACGCCACAGCCCCTGACGTCGCCTTCCTCACGGAGACCTGGATGAACGCCTCCTCAGCTCCCGACATCGCCATCGCTATCCCAGAAGGCTACAAGATCGTCCGGAGGGACCGCAACGCCAACCAGATGGGAGGAGGCATCGCCATCATCCACAGGAACACCATCCGGCTCACAACCAGCACCGACAACACCCTGACCACCGCCGAACACCTGCATTTCCAGATCCACACCGACCCGAAGACCACCCTCAGAGGCACCCTGATCTACCGACCCCCGGGACCACGCACACAATTCAGCGAGGACATCGCCGACTTCGTCAGCCCGCACGCCCTCCCCTCCGCCGACTACATCCTCCTGGGGGACCTCAACTTCCACCTGGAGAACAACAACGACCGCAACACCAGCTCCCTGCTCGACAACCTCGCCAATCTTGAACTCAAGCAGCTGGTGTCCACCCCCACCCACCTCGCCGGACACACACTCGACGCAGTCTTCTCCTCCAGCCCAGACATCGACTTCAGCCACGCCACAGAGCTTCAATGGACGGACCACAGCTGCGTCCACTTCACCTTCAAGAGAACGACGACCCACCACCACCAGCAACAGACCGCCCGCAGAAGCTGGAACAAGATCACAGCAGACCAGCTCGCCACCTCCTTGAGCCAGCACCCTCCTGCCAGCTCAGCGAACCCCAGCCAGGCTGCCGACAACCTCACGAAGTGGATCAGCATCTGCGCGGACGAGCTCGCCCCGCTAAGGACCCCGCCCAGCAGACCCGGCAGCAAGAAGGCCCCGTGGTTCACCGACGAACTCAAGAGCTCCAAGAAGAACTGCCGAGCCCTCGAGAAAGTCTGGAGAAGGGAACCTACACCGGACAACAGGACCACCCTCAAGCTGGCCACCCGGAAGCACCACCAGCTGATCCGCGCCGCCAAGAAAACCGCATTTAAGGACCGGTTGGACAACAACGCACACAACTGCAAGGAACTCTTCAACATCGTGAAAGAGCTATCCAACCCCAGCGCAGGAAACAACGACATCACCCCATCGCAAGACCTCTGCAACTCCCTCGCTACATACTTCCACAACAAGATCGCAGACATACACAACAGCTTCAACAACCAACCAACGCACACCAGGACCGAACAACCACCCCCCACCACCACCCTCCACGCCTGGACCCCGATCAGCACCGAAGACACCATCCAAACGATGAACTCCATCCACTCCGGATCTCCGACAGACCCCTGCCCTCACTACGTCTTCAATAAGGCCGACGCTGTCATCGCACCCCACCTGCGAGACATCATCAACACATCCTTCGACACCGCCACCTTCCCTGAGTGCTGGAAGCACGCCGAACTCAGCGCTCTACTCAAGAAACCCACAGCGGACCCCACCGAACTCAAGAATTACCGCCCCATCTTGCTCCTCCCATTTCCAGCCAAAGTCATCGAGAAGACCGTCAACAAGCAGATGGCCGCCTTCCTCGAGACGAATGGATCCCTCGACCCCTCCCAGACCGGCTTCCGAGCCAATCACAGCACCGAGACCGCCCTCATCGCCGCCACCGATGACATCCGAACCCTGATGGACAACGGAGAAACAGCGGCCCTCATCCTCCTAGACCTCTCCGCGGCATTCGACACTGTCTGCCACCGCACCCTAGTACAGCGCCTCAGCAACGTCGGAATCCAGGACAAGGCGCTGGAATGGATCATCTCCTTTCTCGACGGAAGAACACAGAGAGTCCGCCTCCCACCGTACAAGTCAGAGGCATCCGAAGTCATCTGCGGCGTCCCTCAAGGATCCTCTCTGAGCCCCACCCTCTTCAACGTCTACATGAGCCCACTCGCGGCCATCGCACGCCAACACAACCTCCGCATAATCTCCTACGCCGACGACACCCAGCTGATCCTCTCCCTGACCAACGACCCAGCCGCCGCCAGAGCCGACCTGCACGAAGGGATGAAAGAGGTAGCCGAATGGATGACGACCAGCCGCCTGAAACTGAACTCCGACAAGACGGAGGTCCTCATCCTGGGCTCTTCACCCTCCGCCTGGGACGACTCCTGGTGGCCTCCCGCCCTGGGCACCGCACCCAAACCGACAGACCATGCACGCAACCTGGGCTTCATCCTGGACTCCTCCCTCTCCATGACCAGGCAAGTCAACAACGTCTCCTCGGCGTGCTTCAACATCCTACGCATGCTACGGAAGATCTTCTGGTGGATCCCCACCGAGACCAGGAAGACCGTCACCCAGGCCCTCGTCACTAGCCGACTGGACTACGGCAACGCCCTCTACGCCGGTACCACCGCCAAACTCCAGAAAAGACTCCAGCGGATCCAGAACGCCTCTGCCAGACTCATCCTCGACATCCCACGAACCAGCCACATCTCCGGACACCTGAGAGACCTTCACTGGCTCCCCATCAACAAAAGAATCACCTTCCGCCTCCTCACCCACGCACACAAAGCCCTACACGACCAAGGCCCGAGCTACCTCAACAGCCGAATCAACTTCTACGCTCCCAAACGCCACCTCCGATCAGCCAACCACGCCCTCGCCGCCGTCCCCCGCATCCGAAGAGCGACTACAGGAGGAAGGTCCTTCTCCTACCTGGCCGCCAAGACCTGGAACTCCCTCCCAACCGACCTGCGCCTGACCCAAGACCACCTCTCCTTCAGGAAGAAGCTGAAGACCTGGCTGTTCGAGCAGTAGCGGCACCCCCCTCCCCCAGCGCCTTGAGACCCTACGGGTATGTAGTGCGCTCTATAAATGTCATTGATTGATTGATTGAACCCTTTCTGCGTAATTCAAAATGTAAGTTCTTCCGAAGTTTAGGAATCCTAGAATTTCAGTGTTTTTGGAGGTTGGAGCTGCACACATTTTACTAAAAAGTTTGCTGCAGGCTTCTGCCTTCAATCGAAAGTTCGTATCCTAAGAATAAGACGTTGAGGTGGGCAATTCTTGATTTTAGTTGAATTTATACCCTTCAGAGGCGAATCCAAGTATTATGGTGTTCACCCTGAAGTGCCTGTCCGAATCATTATCTGTAAGATAGATGTCATCGACATAAGATAATGCCTCATCATCATACGTTTGTAGTAACTCTGTTACTCTGGCTGAAAATAATCCAGGACTGTTCTTGAATCCCTGGGGGAGACGACAAAAGTGTTGTTATGTGCCCATTATTGAGAAAGCAGTCAAATACCTGCTTTCTCGTGCAATGTTTTGACAGAAGAAAACGTTTGAAATATCTAATGTAGTTTTATATTTTTTGCGAATGATTTTATTCATCAGTCCTGCACTGTGTGCATTTTGTACTGCAAAAGTTCTGCAACAAGACTTTAAATGTCTGTAATCCAAAACTAGACGATATGTATTGTCTGGTTTGGAGACAGGAAACAAATGATTGTTCATTGACGAGGTGCATGTTTCAATCACCCCTTGGTATTCAAGTTGATCTAAGATCTCCCTGACTTGTTTTTTAGCTTTACTGGATACTGCCTCTGAGCAGTAGGTTGATTTCTTAACTGGATTTTATGGTGAGGAGAGTCCTCATCCCATCGCACATGATTTTTATATAACGTTGGAGCCTGGGCCACAGCCCATTTTCTGGCATAGGTGTATTTTTTATGAATAGGATTATGATTAGAGAAGGCTGGCATAATGATTTCTTCGCCATGTGGGCACTCTCTGACAAATTCAGGTGGCCAGTCTTTTTCAACCAAAAGGATGTCATAACCCTTAGATAGTTTTTACCAAAAGAGTGCTTTTATTTTTCTAGTTATGTCCCACTCTATCCGGAGTGTTACTTCATATAACTTATGGGGTACACCAACTCTGATGTCGGCAGTTTCAACCTGAATGCATTCATTCAGATCCACTGTCTCCAGATGATCTTTCAGGATCCTGCCAGATATGGTGACCTCTGCTGCTCTGTCCAGCATTGTCTGGGCCCACTCCCCGTTCTTGAGTTGTGTCCTCAAGATCCTCGGCATGTCTGATTTTAATACTTGCTACCTTCTTTTTTGGAGAATGGAGTTTTCTTATTTTTTGGAACGTGTTGATCGTCTTTGGACTTCACGCGTTCTTCTTTATGTTCTGATCGTCCTCTTCTTTCGGATTTCTGCAAGGTAGTCTGAAAGGTACGAGAGGATCGTGTATCAGTATCTTGATATCGATCAGGTTTTCCTAAATTATCTCTATTTCTAAGGTTATACCTCTTTTCAGAGTGCTCCTTTTGAGGAGATCTACCTCTGGATTGAGAACGCTTCTCTTTAGGAAGTGACTGTCTACTATTTTCTCATTTCTTTTTAGGAGTAGTTAGATTGATTTTCTGTTATGTCAGGCTTTACAGGTTTCCCTCCCAAACTTTCTCTTCCTAGTTCTTCATAGGATTTTGGCAAGTTCATACGGTTGCTCAGCAATATCAAGTTCTTTTAATTTTTGGCGGATTGCCACGGATTCTGCTTCACCTTTAATGTTAGCTAATAAAATAGCTGAGACCTGTTTGAAATCTTTCAGTAATTTCATACCAAGATTCAAGGCTGTATACCACCTGTTTCTCAGCCCCCACTTCACGGATCACCACAAAGGTTTCCATCCACGAACTAGTCAAAAAGTTGCAAAGTTTTGGAAACATTCCTGAAGATTCGTCAAACGGTGTCAAAGTTATTAGCAATTCAAAAAACTCTTCGCAATCCAACATATATATATATATATATATATAAATCAAATAACATCACAACACAGGAACGGATTAACTAAGATGATGTGGTCCCTAAGTGTAGGGAACCTGCGACAGCAAAAGGGGTTAATTCTAGACTCTGATATCCGCAACATCATATCTTTTGTTAATTATATACTTCCTTGCCTTCCCTCCAACCATTAAGAACTTTGATTGAACTGGAAAATGAAGGGATTGGCGCAAGTGAACAGATCACATACCTAGATATCATTAAGGGAGCAAAATTTGAACATATGGAGCACAATACCTACACACTTCAAACCCCCATCGAGGACTTTATCAAGTAGCACAAAGGACGCCATAGATGTTTTTCACAATCTGTTTGTGAACGCTGTCAAGAAGATTTACTCAGGGGAAATCAACAAAAGAGGAGGCAAGACAATAGTGGCCTATTTGAAATGCTGAAATCTTCTTAAAAAGTTGCAGTAAAATAAGCAAGTTATTATAAAGAATTCCGATATAGGAGGGAACCTGGTACTATGGCCTTTGATTTGGAGGGGCGGTGGAATGAAGGTCTTATTACTCATGATGAGTTACAGTTTTTAAGAAATGAGAATCCCAACACACCTGTCCTGTGCCCGATTTCGAAAATACATAAAAATGCCAAAATACCACCTGGGCGTCCGATAATCTCTGTACAGGGCAATTTATTAGAAAACCCCTCCAAGTAAATAGAGTTCTTTTTGCAGGACCATGTGAGAAACTTGCCATCCTACGTAAAAGATAGTGGGGATTTTTTGCCACGAGTATACAACATGCTGATGGAGGATGATTATGTTCTAATTGCCCTCGATGTAACATTGCTATATACTTGCACCTGCCATGAGGATGGCCTGAGGCCATTTTCAACAAAATAGAAAAATACGTCTGTACAAACATACTCAGATTATTCTCACTATGGTTAGAAGATGTTTCGAAAATATTTTTTTCTTGTTAGGAGGGAATCTGTTTCAGCAGATCCATTGGTTGGGCTGCGATGGGCACCTGTTTTGCCCCCAGTTACGCATGCTTGCTTGTGGGCTGGTGGGAGGAACAGTTACTCCGCAGGGTCCATGGAAAAATGTGGGATGATCATGCAGTGGTATGGTCCATGTTTATTGACAACCTATTAGTTGTCTAGAAGGGGTCTGTAGAGTCAGTGGAAGAATTTGTAAAAATGATCAACAAAGTGAATATGCACTTTACTTATGAGATAAGCAAAACAAGTGTGACATTTCTAGATTTAGAAATATTGGTGCAGGATAAAAAGCTACAAACTAGGCTGCATAGATAAACAGCAGTCGGAAACACAACACTACATACAACAAGTTTTCATCCAAAACATACTAAATTGAGTAACCCTTTTGACGAACTGCTCCAAGCAGTACACAGGTTGACACACTACAATGCCAGGAGGAAATGAAGATGAAGTTTGCACAGAGAAGGTATAGTTCTAGTGTAGTCAAGGAAGCTCACAAATCAGCAAATAAACAGGAAAGGGAGACAATTGTATTCCCAAAAAGCACTGAAAAGAAAAAAGTCACAGCCAAAAATGAGATGAGATTTATAACAAAGTATAGTGCCCAGGATAAAAACATGGCAGCTCTGATGAGAAGAAATTGGCATATAATAAAGACGGATCCTGTAATAGGTACTCTTTTACCTAAGTGGCCACAAATAACCTATAGATATGCACCCTTACTCAAAGATAAATTAGTATGCAGGAGTCCAGAAGTAGTGGAAATAGAGGGGTGGCTCAGACCTAAGCCAGGTTTCAAAAAGTGAAGTGAAAAGCATGCAGTATAGGCCAAAACACTACGACATATACATCACCCTTCAATTACCATAAAACTAATATCAAAGGAACATATAGCTGCAGAATGGAATTTACTGTATATGTTTTAACTTGCACATGTGGTTTAAGATACATGGGCAGCACCACACCACCAGTGTTCAAGAGGATCAAACAGCATATGTGTGCTACTGTAAATAATGATTCAACATATCTGGTGGCATGCCACTGTTCAGTACACCACAACAAAGATCCAAACCAGATCACATATTTTCTGATTGATGCAATTTTACCCAAAGGAAGAGGAGGGGATTGAGTACAAAAGTTGAGAGAATTAGAAATTAAATATATTATCAACTTGGACTGCAAAGTCCCAAATGGCCTCAACATGGATGAGGAATTATACTTGAGTCTGTAATAAACATATTAAGTTTGTAAATGGAACAATCAGGGACTTACTTGGGCACGGTATGATTCACTATAGTTAAAATCAATTACAGAGAGAAATAATCATTTGCTATGATCTTATGACAATTTATTATCACACCGTTGAGTTTTTGAATTTTTTGATTTTTCATATTTCAATCAGGTTATAAATCATGAATATCCACTGCAACTAGTTTTATATTCTAGGTGGGTAACGCTTAGAACAGTGGTATCTATTAAGTTAATTGCTCACGTGGGTCTAATGAAATGATGTACTGTGCTGATATGTGACCTTAATGTCCTGTTAATTGTAGCAATGTCGTATTCGAAGATTAAGCCACTGTGGCGAGATTAAAAAAGGAAGACATCAAATTACAGTAATAAATGACCTGGACTAGTGAGTGGAATCAAGCATGCCTGACCAAATAGATCGAGCGGATCCGTGTGGTCAGATCATAGTGCCCTCACACATCTGATAGGATGTCATGCTTCATCATAGGACGCTCCCCATCAAGCCGGTGCTGCAATGCCTGATCGCCTGCGGGCTCTTTAGTGGCGATTCCAGTATGACCACTAAAATTAGAAATGCTACACCTGCTTCGATGCAGTAGGATTGATTCCACCCCAAGGTTCTGAGAATAAATACCCCTTAGGTGAGGCAGACATTCACGACTGTACACCTGCTTCGATGCAGTAGGATGGATTCCACCCCAAGGTTCTGGGAATAAATACCCCTTAGGTGAGGCAGACATTCACGACTCAGCTGCAGAAAGAGTAATCCTTGCAGGAGCTTTGCCCTGGACCTACCCTCCTCTATCAGCCTGTAGGACCTACAAACCACAAAGATCACTCTTTCCGCAGCTGAGTCCACGACCTCTGCCCCACCTAAGGAGTATTTCTTCCCAGAACCCTGGGTGGAATCAACCCCCGCTGCATCAAAGCAGGTGCAGTATTTCTAATTTTAGTGGGCACCCAATACTTAACGCTGGCCACCATAACTTTACCATATAGGGTAGCTAATATTCCGGTCTTGAAGAAATGCCAATTGACCCTCCAGACAACTAAGGTATGAAACATAAATCTACGATGGATCGCACACCGCTAGCCTCTCCTCCGGATCGCCCCTGAGCACTCTGGTATATGAAGTGCATGTAGTTTGAAGAGTTGAAACAAAAGTTCATGAGTGGTTCACCAAAGTTGGTGCAAGTAAGTAAGTAAGTAGGGACATGTATCGGGTCTAGAGATTCATCAGTTCAACAAGTACCGACTTGCACCCACCTGGGTGATCCACTAAAGAACTACAAGCACCAGAGTCCCGAGGGGCGATCCGGAGGAGGGGCTAGCGGTGTGCGCTCCATTGATGACTAAACACAATACGGCTCCCTTGAGCTTTGGGCCGACGGGCTCTTGGACGACGCACCTGCGTGCCGGTTCTGGCATCGAGGCCTTTGACTGTTGTGTGGCGGCCTTCTCTTCCACCCCTAACGATCTTTCTCTACTCATGAGGGAAGTTATCCCGAAACCCGAGACATGTCTCGGGCGATATCCTAAAACCCGGGACATGTATCGGGTCTAGAGATTCATCAGTTCAACAAGTACCGACTTGCACCCACCTGGGTGATCCACTAAAGAACTACAAGCACCAGAGTCCCGAGGGGCGATCCCGAGGAGGGGCTAGCGGTGTGCGCTCCATTGATGACTAAACACAATACGGCTCCCTTGAGCTTTGGGCCGACGGGCTCTTGGACGACGCACCTGCGTGCCGGTTCTGGCATCGAGGCCTTTGACTGTTGTGTGGCGGCCTTCTCTTCCACCTCTAACGATCTTTCTCTACTGATGAGGGAAGTTATCCCGAAACCCGAGACATGTCTCGGGCGATATCCTAAAACCCGGGACATGTATCGGGTCTAGAGATTCATCAGTTCAACAAGTACCGACTTGCACCCACCTGGGTGATCCACTAAAGAACTACAAGCACCAGAGTCCCGAGGGGCGATCCGGAGGATGGGCTAGCGGTGTGCGCTCCATTGATGACTAAACACAATACGGCTCCCTTCAGCTTTGGGCCGACGGGCTCTTGGACGACGCACCTGCGTGCCGGTTCTGGCATCGAGGCCTTTGACTGTTGTGTGGCGGCCTTCTCTTCCACCCCTAACGATCTTTCTCTACTGATGAGGGAAGTTATCCCGAAACCCGAGACATGTCTCGGCCGATATCCTAAAACCCGGGACATGTATCGGGTCTAGAGATTCATCAGTTCAACAAGTACCGACTTGCACCCACCTGGGTGATCCACTAAAGAACTACAATCACCAGAGTCTCGAGGGGCGATCCAGAGGAGGGGCTAGCGGTGTGCGCTCCATTGATGACTAAACACAATACGGCTCCCTTGAGCTTTGGGCCGACGGGCTCTTGGACGACGCACCTGCGTGCCGGTTCTGGCATCGAGGCCTTTGACTGTTGTGTGGCGGCCTTCTCTTCCACCCCTAACGATCTTTCTCTACTGATGAGGGAAGTTATCCCGAAACCCGAGACATGTCTCGGGCGATATCCTAAAACCCGGGACATGTATCGGGTCTAGAGATTCATCAGTTCAACAAGTACCGACTTGCACCCACCTGGGTGATCCACTAAAGAACTACAAGCACCAGAGTCCCGAGGGGCGATCCGGAGGAGGGGCTAGCGGTGTGCGCTCCATTGATGACTAAGGTATGAAACATGTCGACCCCAATATTTCCTTCACATGATAGCTATAAGGGTACATTATTACCGCAAGATAGCACGGTTGTTATTATTGTGTCAAGGGACCCTTATCTGATTAAAAAATCCCTGGGTTCCCTTATACTCTTTTACATCACTACTGTTACCACCCTATCTCTGACCCCTCACGTGCATTCATCTTATGGCATTAACGGATCAAAAGATCTCCGCTAAAGAGTCCAAAGGCCCATCAGGCCCTGCAGCGCCCGCTTTACGAGAAGCGTCCTATGATGACGCATGGCCCTACCAGGTGCGTGAGGGCACTATGATCTGCCCACACAAGTCCCCTTGATCTATGTGGTTAAGAGTTAAAAGGGGTTATTTTAACAGGCCATTCTGCAGGTTTTACACTGCAGCACTCAAGAGTGGTAGGCCTGAAGCAATGGTTTCCTTTTCACACTAGTTGATAGCAAAATAAGTGCTGCAGTCCACAATTGACATTTTAACTTTCCAAGCGTAGATGCATTTTCTTCAACACAAACTATGGTCTCACAATAAAGTAAAGTTAGAGAAGTCAATCAGGGATTAACCAATTTCTACATGTTTTAGGGGTCAGAGCGCATATAATAGACAGCAGTGCTACAGTGTAGAGTGTGAAAGCCATCAATAAAACTCAGCAACACTCAGCACAAAATGTGGGTGACCACACAAAAAGGGGCATTTTTCACAGTATTATTCTTATAAATAACAATCTCCATGCTTACCTTGTGTGCCATTTCCAAAGGCTCGCCTCCTTTAATCAGGATACCATTCTGAGCTCCAACCCCGGTGCCCACCATAACAGCTGTTGGGGTTGCCAGACCCAGTGAGCAGGGACACGCAATACACAGAACTGTGATTGCTGCTTGAAAAGCAAAGCGGATAATAACTTCTTCACGGGAGATGCTCTTGTTGTAGCCCTTTGACAAAGAGGAAAAGGGGTTTCAGTAAACTGAAAAACATAAGTAAACACTGAAAACAGAGCCGTGTATTGAGGCTGCAATATTCACTAAGCGGTTCTCAAACAATTACTCTTCACACCCAAGGCTACATAGGCCTCCGTACCATTGATTAAGTGGGCCTCCACTATTTGATAGCAACTTTCAGGCAATCTGCACAAGAATCTTAAAAACATTTAGATTCTACATGTAGAACCTGCTTTAAGTACTGTACCAAATCTCAATTTGTCATTACTCAAGCTTTCTTCCTCCATTCCATCACCTTACCAATTTCTTCTTGTCCTACCCATTTACTTACATCCGTTATTGCTCATACAATTGACAAGAACAGACTATCGCAAACTATGAAGCACACAAGACTCGAACTAGAGGTACTATGGGCCAGTTTTCACATATCCTAATATCTCTGACTCTGGACTACAACAATAGTAAGAGCCCCACCTCAGTTTTCACCTTGAAAGGTCAAATGATGATAAATATTTCATAGCTTGTGCGCTTGCCCCAGAGATATTTGGTCCCTATTACAAGACTACCTACACACCAGGACAGAGTGCGAGATGGCCACCGCCATGGAAAATGAGGAGGTTACGACAGAGGAAATTACGGAGACAGTGGGTTGAGGGTCCCCCTGCCACTGTTTGGAGGGTCTGTGCGCACACACTCACTTGAATCGAGGTATGCTAAGAAATGAAATCACCAATCATACCACCCTTCCTACTGCTTACTCTACTATCCTAACATCCTTGCTGTGGTGTGTTTTTCTATCCTATTCCCTTTTAATTCCTTGCAAATATTGACTCACAGTACAACGTAAGATGTATTGATGATGTTCATGAAGAAATAACATCTACAAACCCTGTATTGCTATCGATGAGCTATGTTTCTTATTTTTGTTTAGCCTCATAAAATTAAATAACAAAAAGAAAAGAAAGAAATGTATAGCTAGATGGAGAGTAAGGAAAGAGAGACTGGAAAGTTATGGATACCACACGACTCAGGTTTGCAAATTTAAATGTATGCAACTAAATTTTCTTTGTCTTGAGCAATGTACAAGACTTCATCCTTTGTATCGAGTGCCACAGCAGTGCGGAGAATGTGAAATAGAAAAGCATGAAGTAAACTAAGACAACAGAACTGGCAGGAATGACTAGATACAACTCATACCAGCACTCCGATACACATTACTCAGAAGTTTAATCAATGCACCCACAGATGCGTAATTAGCAGTCAACTTGTTCAAAGCCAAAGACAATACAATGTTGAAAGCTGCACAAATCACAAATTCAGTGGTGCACTTTTTGTCAAACATTAACACAACAATTCCTCATTAAAAACAAGCACTGGCAAAACCAATGGATAGCACCTCAATAATGCAAGGGTGAAGCTTTTGGTTTTACCAATGCTAGTTAGTAAAACATTGTTAAAAAAACTAAGTAAAAGAAAAAAACATTTCAAAATACTGGAGGAAAAGCAAACATATTTTAAGGTATCTCAAAACTGTACATGAAATTCAATATTTGCAATTGTCAGAACCACTTTCAGAGGACCACGTGGCATGCAGGGATTACTGGGTCCAACAGTGGGGGTGAGGCCTTTTAATCCTGATGTCCCAGGGCCAAACCTACTATTGATCCTGAGCAATTTGGCCAAGTATCCCTTCTGCACTTGACTCTCACTGTTAGATGTGAATGAGCAGTCTAAGCCTCCCTCTGCGAGGGGAGGGTTGGATACAGATTAGTGAACACAACTCAGAACATGCAGCAGTAGCAAGAAATCAATGTTGAGTCGAATACTTATTTTCATAATAAAAAGAAGTATTTTATTTGTAACTACTTATGCCTAAGAAAGTTACAACATTTGCAGACAATACATACCCCTTTTTGGGCTAGTGTTTCAATGGCAAATCCCTGTCCCACCCGCTCCTTACAATGTCATTGGGGTTGTTCCCCATTCACTGAAGGCTATGTCCAGCGAAGGCTCCCTAGCAGGCTTGAACGCAAGAATCCACTCCAACTCTTAGCAAATAGTCAAAAGTGTCTTGGCACCACAGTGCTCTTAGTAACGAGTTTCCCGGGAGAAGGTAGGCCTGTACTCGGACCTACCTGCTCCAGCAGAGAGGAAGCGTGCAGCATCTTGGAGGGTCCGTGGGCACTCTCATCAAAGCCGAGTCTGGTGGCTCAGTGGACTAATGCTTCCACTGCAGGGGTCGGTGTTCGACCTCATGATCACAGGTTCAAATCCTGGTGGGTCCACTCAGCCTTTCACCCATCTGAGGTCAATAAAATGAGTACCATTGAGTTGGGTAACAAAAAACATCTGTTATTCAGCACCAAGATTCCTACGGGTGAATGTGCGCTTTACAAATACACATGTTATGTTATAGACCTGCTTGGTAAGCTGGCTCCATGCAGGAGGCGTGGCAGCACTTTACAGGAGCAAGTTCTCCTTTGAGCCTACGTGGCCGGCTCGGTGAGCAATCAGAGATGTTTCTGTGCTCCTTCTGCAAGGTACGTTTCTGTGTTTCCAAAATGGGGGGTGTTTCCGATGCTCCTCATCTCGATCCCAGTGATTAGGGGATGCGTCCACCGTGTCCTCATTCAGTTCATGGGGTCAAATCAGTTGCAGTCCTCGTTGCTGCTCATGGCCCACGGGTCACCACGGTTCAGGGTTCTCAGGCTGCGCTCCATCTGCAAGGCACAATTGTTTCCGGCAGTTGCTCCTGGGATACCGGATTGTCACACCACTGCCATCCAAGGCACCAACCCTTACCACGAGGTAATCTGCACCATGGCAGCCCTTCTGTCCTATGGTGTCATGGCTGCAGTCCTTCACAGGCTTCGGTGCTCTTCAAAAGGCAGCCACTCCTGGCATATGGGGTTGCCACTGTGGTGCCGTACAAGCTTTGCCCTTACTGCACAGACCTCATGCCACAGCTATCTTTACGGCACCATATGAGGGTCGGCAACTTGAATCTGCACATGGCATAAACCCAATCGGTGCAGCAGCCGGTCTTTAAACCTCACGCAGGGAGCCCACATGACAACGCTCTCCTCTTCCTCACAGGTCACACTGGTCTTGGCAAGCAGATAGGTGCTGATGTTCCAGGCTCCAGAGCAGGTGGTCTTGGTCTCCTTGGGCGATGTACCATTATTCAGCAGGGAGACTAGGAGGCCTTGGCCTAAAGTCCTGGTCATAGGCAGAAGTCCCCTCCTCACACAGCCCGTCGGGGTGCTTGGCAAATTACAATTTTTGGGGTCTCAATTTCCCCCTTCCATTTCCAGACACCAAATGTGATTTAGTATCTGAGTCTTTGACGTTTTATGCTGGGGTTCTGCTTCTTTTAAGGTCCCTACTTCTCCTCTCCCTCTTCTTCTTGAAAGGCATCCTGTCACAGTGGGAGAGTCTCTGGAGCGGAGAGTCCCACAACACAAGCCATGGGAGTGACTAGAATTCACGCCTGGATGTCAGCAACAGTGATATGTGCATGCAAAGGTTAATTCCAGGCTTCCAGGCCTACTCTTTAGCATTCCCTTATCATCCCCATCTCCTTCCCGAGATGCGTCTTGGCCCTTTACTTGTGATCTTATACGGATTCAAAAAGCACCCTTTGAGGTCTCGATCTTCCTTCTCTAGTGTGTCCCACTCAATGAATCTACAAGTGGTAAAGACGCAGAGGGTTTGCCCCCTACATTCTCTCCTTGAAACATTCCTGCAATAAAATGCCCTCTGGAGCTCAGAGCTAGACACTGATGTATACAACAGCTGAGTACAACATTTTTAAAAAGCAAGGGAAAACTGAAAATGTCACTTACAGGAAAATATTTTTCCACAATCTCGAAATCCACATAGCCAATCACAAGCCAGGCGAAAAGGGTAAGAACGGAAACAGCAACGATGCAGGGTACAAAATACCCACTGAGTTTATCTGCAAACTGCTGTATTGGAGCCTGGAAAACACCAAAGCAAAACAGACATTAGAGCTGATCTTATTCACATCATTTTACGTTTAGGAAATGCAATATGCAAGGGCTCTGTCCCTCCCCTCACCATTTCTCTGGTAGGCACCAGTTAGCCCCCAGCCACACATATCTTGCTTCATTCCAAGGTTAGCCTCTCCCACAGATACCCCTTTATTTCGGTTACTCTTGTCCACTGGCCTTCAAACCCTCTTTGTGAGTAGTTCATCCTTTTACATTTGCAAGGCATTTGATGTCTTGCTTACCAACCTACTACTGGGTTTCTGGTCTTCCACTTCTAGACGAGCCTAGACTTGTCACCATTTGGTTTAGGGTTAATTAGCTGGCATGTTAATTCTTAGTTATCCTAGCTGTGGGTACCTAGGCTGGACCTGATGTTAAACAAAACAACACCCAAACTTTGAGCAGAGAGCCTCAATATTCTAGAGAATTAGCCTCAAGCCTCAATCTGTTCTTTAGCAATGCCCTCTAAGTGAGGGTTATTCTCACCCATAGCAAACTTCCATGTTTGCAGTAGGACTAATTTGCATGGCTCCAACATTATGAGGCCAGCATGCTAATAACTTCCCCCACGTATTTCAACAGAACAAAGGTAACCACTTTACTTAACAACACCTTCTCTGCTTCATTAGTGCAATTATTGGCGATCACAGTGCATTAGGTAAGTAGGAGGTGACCATCCATTCCTTCATTCATTCATTCATATGGTGAAACAGAGCAACAGGGAGACAGTAGCAAAGACACTTGGTGACAGGGACAAAGACGCACACGGTGAGGCAGAACAATACAGAGACAGAGGCAAAAACAAACGCAGTGAGAAAGAGCAACATGGAGACAGGGACAAAGAGACACATGGTGAGATAGTGCAACATGGAGACTGGAACAAAGAGTTCTGGCAGCAGTAATCAGGTGAAAAAAAGTCTCTAGAGCAGATGCCTGGAAATAAACTGCTACTAAATTTTGCAATGGGACCCAGTTTAAAAGGGACAACGTATTGTTAAACTAAAAGCAGATAGGTACAAATGTGGAAAAAGGACACGCTATCCGGAAGCTTCCATATTTCACAAATACATAAAGCTTTTCTTTTTCTCATGGCAAGTTGGTGGTTACATTTTTCTACTTTTCACTGTATTAGGATTTCACAATGAGATACTGATTTCACTTTAGTTTGTAACTTTAACACTTAAACAGCAGCTAAAATGGCTATGTACGGTAAATATTTGCTGGGGGCATGTGGATGGATCTGCCAAGTTAAGAATTGTAATGTCAGCCGGACCAACTCACCCTACCATTCTCTGAGGTCGATATACTGTGTATATTAAAAATGCTTATAATTTACAGCATTATAAAAAAAAAAGCAATTTGTTTATTAGCGTCACCTTTTCATATACCTTAGGCACGGTTAAGTCAGTTTCTCTTTAGAGTCTGTTCTTTGCCTTTTTAAAGCACCCCACCCATCGGATGAAAGATGAGTCTATATTACACACAGACTCAGTAATTGCACTATGGTGTAAAGCATTGTGACAACACGACGATCACCATTACATTTTGCAACTTGAAAGACTCTGAAACACAATGTATGTGGAGTAAAGTACACTATAGCTTTTTCTTACACCCCACAAGGGCCTAAATGCTTTTCAGCATAGATCATGGAGAGGAATGGGCATTTCAATAATTTTGCTCGCCCTAAAAAAGGAACTTGTCTTTAGATTGAGGCAACAAAAGATATTAGAGCCAGAAAAAGTAGTTCAGCACAGAATATTATCAGATGGAAATTGAGCTATGTCTTCAGTTGCTTTACAAATTCAGCAGAAATATCTCTGAACTGTATTGGTATTAGTCCATCTACAAGTTCAGAGTACTACATTTAATTTCAAGAGAATTTTGGTAGTTACCAGCACGGTTAGCAACTTCACTTACTTCCTTATTCCCCGCTCTTCCTCTGCAACTCTAGCTAGAAAGAGACTTCACTGGCTTCCTGTTGGGCATCGCATCTCTTTTAAAATCCTTTGTCTGGTACATAGGGCTCTGAAAGCAGGAACTTCGGATGGGCTGGGATCACTTCTCTCTGGATATGTTCCCAGCAGAAGTCTTCGCTCATCACAACATCTCCTGGTAATTCCTCGGACTAAGAAGACCAGATGGGGAGGAAGAGCTTTCTCTTCAGTCGCCCCGCGTCTCTGGAATGCACTCCCCCTGGAGCTTAAAACTTTATCCTCATTGCCCCTCTTTAAAAAGGCCCTCAAAACATGGTGCTTCAAGAAAGCCTACCAGTAATTAGTTCTCTGGACTTGCAAATATTTCTGTTAGGCGCCTTGATGCCCATTGGGCTGAGTTTTGCGCATTATAAATTTTCTTCATTTCATTACCACCCCTCCCGGGGTATAGGTCATCAACCAGAACTCTCCAACCTCTCTGTCTTGGGTTTTTCTTTCAATCTGACTCCAGGTGTAACCCATTTCCTTGCAGTAACCCATCTCCTTGCAGTCAACATTGCCAGGTGTTTCTTGGCCTTCCTCTTATCCTTTTCCAATGGGGGTTCCATGTGACAGCTTGCCTGGGGGTGTTTGATGTAGGCTGTAACCTATCCAGCCCTAGAGTATTTTCATGATTTCTTCATGAACACAGAGGTGAAAAGTTTGCTGCCATATGTCATTGTTGCTGATGGTGTTTGGTCAACGGATTAGGAGGATTTTCCTCAAAAAGGTGTTGATGAAGGTCTGAACTTTGTTGGTGGTGGTCACTGTTGCCCGGCAAGTTTCTGCTACATACAGAAGGACCAATTTTACGTTGGTGTTAAAAAGTCTGATCTTGGTTTGCAGCGTTAGGTCCTTGGAGCGAATGTTTGACGGAAGTCTGCATGTATTTTTCACGCATGCCTCAGGAACTTCAGGACAAAGTCGGAATCACAATGTGCCTTCACAGCACCAGCAACAGACCAAATGGGTCTTTAGCACACATTTGTTCTGCACGCAAGTCATTTTAACGATTTGCCTTGGGGGAGCACTGGATACTGGAATAGTTTAATTTACTATTCCAACTCCATTCTGCACAACAGTAGGGAAGGTGTTGTACTTTAAATCCAACACCATTCCACCACTGCACCCCTTAAGCAAGTCCTAACAACTTGCGTACAGAAAGAATGCATGCTAAAGACCCATTTGGTCTGTTGCCGGTGCTGTGAAGGCATATTGTGATTTCGAGTTTGTCCAGACGGACGTTTTCCCCCTTGGAGCTCTAGATCATTGTTAGCTGAATGCGAGCAGCCCTGCTGTGCCGATTCTTGCCTTGATGTCGCTGTCTATGCCACCCTGTGTGTATATAACACTGCCCAGGTAGGTGAAGTCCTTAAACTCTCCCAGTGCATTGCCTGCAAGAGTGATTGCAGTTGTGTAGGCCATGTTAGTCTTCATGATCTTGATTTACCCCTGTGGATGTTCAGGCCAAGTTGTGCTGATGTGGCAGCCACATTGTCGGTCTTCTCTTGCATCTGCAGATAGTTATGGGAGAGTAGGGCCAGGTCGTCTGCAAAGTCCAGGTTGTTTATCTGAGTCCAGGGTACCCACTGGATCTGATTTCTTCTCCTTGCTGTGGATGTCTTCATGATCCAGTCTATGGCCAGCAGGAAGAGAAAAGGTGAGAGCAAACAACTCTGGTGGTCTCCGGTCCTCACTTTGACGGCTTCCATGAGTTTACTCCATGGACTATCTTTCTGGTCATTTCCTTGTGAGAATCATCAGGAACTTTTACGAGGGAATGGTCTGCAAGACGTTCATGTAGCAACTGCACCAGCTGGACAATATGCTGTTTTGCATGGACCCACAATTTAAAATCTTTCATTGTCTTAAGGAAGGAACCCAGCAGCTGATCCCTTTTACTAGTTTGCCTAGAGCAGGCTGGTAACAATATATTCCTAAAGTATTCTAGCCCCATATTACTATTACTACAGTTCATAAACCTTTCCTTCTCTTCTGAACTGTTTTAAGTAAGACAGTGAAGAAAGCATGACAGTACAAGTGTAGGTGCTTAGAGTCAGTGACATAATATTAAATAGCATTACGGCTTTCAGCACGAATATTCTGCATTTTAAAATAGAGACCTTAGTTGTGTCCTGCAAATCGTTGTCCATGCTTCATGTTTCTGCACCAATGAGTCAGCTGCATGTCTGGTACCATATGTTAATATCAAGTGCTATCTTGAGAGCAAAAAGTTTTGTAAAACAGAAAATTATATTTATAAATTAAATTAGCCTATACAGTAGAAGCACTTAGTAATGGAAATAAGCTTTCAGAGTGGTGCCCTTTTGCCAAAAAACAGGCACAAGACATATACAAATCATTTACTAGTCCGACAAAAGACAGAGGGATCGCAGGTTCGCTATATCACTCAGTATCTTCTATCAATTCAATCAACAGTTTGATAGAAATTAGAAATTACCTTTGATGTCTGGGCTTCTTCAACAAGTTTGACGATCTGGGAAAGCGTTGTATCTGACCCCACGTGAGTTGCGCGAATCAGCAGTGAACCATTCTGATTGATAGATCCAGCAATAACTGTACTTCCAGGCTTCTTAGTCACAGGCATGGCCTCGCCTAATGTAAAATCAAAGAAGAAAAATGCTGTTAAAACATGAAGTGAATTCTCCTTAATGTCACATAAACTGCTAATGTTTCCACATCTATTCGCCTTACAGGACTTAGATGGTTTGAGAAAAGTAGATTAATATTCTCGTTCTTTCACTTTACTGACAACAGTTTCGTAAACTGAAACACCAAAATAAGACTATAATGCTCATCCAACCGTATCGCACCACCTAAAGATGGTGCTTAATCCTGTGTGCCTCACACAGCCAAGTCTCAGATAGCAAGGATTTTTCAAGGAAGGCAGGGAGTATTTTAAATGCCAGGCCTGGTCCTCCCTGGTCTGGAAACTAGGCATACCCGTCCTACTTGGGGTGATAAATGCAAAAAGAACAATTGATGAACAGAATGCTGAACAATGTCAAACACTCACCCCCAGTCAGAGATCTGGACCCAAATCCATGTTTTTTGCTCACCACGCCATTCCAGTTTGGACCCAGCCATATGCAAATCACTCTTGACCCTGCTCTCCATGGGAACAGTCTGGCCCGAACCATGGCCAGACGTGGGGTCCGTGCTCACAATGCTGCTGGATTCAAGCTATTCTGACTGATGAGGGTTGGTAACCCCAAACCAGTCCTAGGGTGCTGGTTTCCGGTCCAAGGAGGACCTGGTGTGGAAGTTCAGGCTGGACTGTTCCCATGGGAAGCAGGGTCAAGACTGATTTGTATATGGATGGGTCCAAACTGGGTGAGAAATAAAACAATGGATTTAGGCCCAGATCTCTGACTGGGCATGAGTGTTTGACATTATTCAGCATTCCTTCCATCAATTTTTTGTTGTTTTGCACATAGTGAAGATAAAGCTAAAACCTCACAGAAAGCCACCAGGCTACTCATCCAAATCAAAGCTCCACTGCCCTTCAACACCAATCCACTCTGCGATGAATCATACTTCATTCAAAGAAAATGCTATACCTTGCTAGAATGAACATTGTTTACTTGGTATCCTAGTTTTCCATGATTCGTTTCAACTTTGAATACCTAAGACTTAAAGAATATCTCTGCCTACGTGTGGAATGCCTGAACACACATTCACATTTAAAATCATTTCATAAAGAGAATCTTCCTATATAAATACTTTATTTTCTATTTTGTTTTCAGCAAATCAAATCAGATTAAATGTTACAATACAAAGCCTTTTGGATAGAAAAATAGTTTATGTGATATACAAAAGAAAATAAAAACGAACAACTAAATTAAAGCAGAAAATTGTGCATATGAGCACAACTCTCACGGGAATATCCATACTATCGCTTTATGACTCTAAGTTACTCCAAAGTCCTAGAGTGCCCTGGAGTGTCAATTACATCATTTTGTGGTGATGGAACAGTAGGAGTAAGGATCTACCCTAGCAACCTCAGATATCCTTCTGTCCCAACCCCTTTAGTTCTAAGTCCCTCTTCCCTCCATCACCATCCGGTGCTTAGCACTTGTGTAACATTTGGGCAGGATACATATTGTACTGGAGAGTGGTAAGTGAAAGTACTAATAATTACAAAGATTTGTTAAAAAATGGCAAAAACTTGTTGCGGGGTTTGATTTTCTAAAACTACATAAAAAGAGTTACTGTGCTGATTGTCAACCTACACTCAGCCTTGTAAATCAATGTGAAAAGAAAACCGGTGTTTACCATGTTTTCTTCATTTTTGTAAATGGTGGTTGTTGGAAATGGGGGTTGCCCAAATCTCCAAGGGGGTAGCATGGCATCAAGCGGGCAGGCCAAACTTTGAGGACATGTGAAGCATTCACGCAGTACCCACAATCAACACACCAGGCACACCACAAAAGAGGCAGGACACCAGTTTGAGTTGGAAAAAGATACGTCGTTTAGTAGGGTTTCCAACCTGCAAGGCAAAAGAATGCAAAACAGTAGTGTCACACAAGGCGCCCAATGGCGCCAGAACCAAGTGAATAAAGGGGGGAAATTATGTACATAGGAAGTAGTCCATGCTGAAAGAGAAAAAGGATGGAATCGAAAATGTCATTAGTTCTGGAGCCCAATCTGGCGGGGCCAACTCAGACTCTCATCCTACAGGGAAGGCTGTAAATGCGAAAGTTCTACATTAGCATAGTTAACCATCATGCACATTAACACCAACCCAACCCCTGTTAGGGAAAGAAAACATTAGGGCATCACGGCATAACATGGACAGGAACACCTGCAATAAATCAGCCTGTCTGGCCCATCAATCTGGTACATAAACAAGGGCCTGGAATAACATCAGGCCAACCCATGGAACAACCTAGGCGGAACATACATTGCCCAGCATAGATATCAGGTAGGGGCCCTACTTCTGGACCAGGAGCACCTGTACGAAAACAGCAAGGCTTCCTCTACCATAAACCCTGGAGAATCAACATCAGGGTGTACACAACAGCCCACCCTTATTAAGCCCCCTGACGTCCCAATCCCAGGTAGGGGACGCAGTACGCTAGGCACTCAGCTTGAGCTTACGGCTCAACCCTTACTAGGGAGACCAGGCAGATAGCAATCACCTAACCACTAGGCCCGTATTACCTTTAACCTAATGGGGCCAGCCTCTGGGCCTAAGATCCTCAACCTAGGGCAAACCCTCCTCGTGGCCTACATATATAGGTGAGACACTTCAGGGAAAATTAGGCAACAGGCAAAAAGGCGCATTTCAATGAACCCCTCGTTGGGCTGGGCATGTCAAACCTTTTCCTGGGGCCCACGACAACATTCTACCTCCCTCCCTGAGACTGTTAGGGTGCACAGGGGCTTCTATAGGCAGTTCAGGTATCCCGGGACTCTGCAGCAACAGTCACTAGCAGCCTTTACTTGGCTTCTGGGCACTTAGGCTCCACCTAGTCAACAGAGGCAGAGGAGGGGCGAACACCGACCTTGTGTTCCGTTGCCCTCTCCACCCCCACACTGTATATTGTTGCCCACACTCACCGGGCTGTCCAGGACCTCCTTTGCGGTGGGGGCAGGCACCGGCAATGTGCCTCGAAGCCCCTGCTGTACAGTGCTCTCAATTGCAGGGCTTCCCTGACCAACCGGGAGCCCTGCGGGACCTTCTCGTGACTTCCGCCTCTCCCAGGCCCCTCTGATCCTGTGGGGACCCGGGCTGCAAGGCAGAGGGGGCAGGCACCGACAATGTGCCTCGAGGCCCCCTGGCGTAGCACACGCAAAGGGAACTTTTCTCCCCTCTGGGGGAGTCACCCGACTCCTCCTCCTCACCGGAGGTCTGGGCGGCTCAATCGGGGCTCCTCAGGTCCTCACGGGAGCCTCGCAGCGGCTCTCCTCCGGGCGCCTCAGGTCGGGAGGTGGGGCTGGCACCAACAGTGTGCCCCGGCCCCGCCTACCTCACCGGACCTTCTCCCTCGGGGCGCAGACCGGCGGGGTGGCCTCCCGCTCCGGTCGCTTCACTCGGGGCTCCCTCGTTGTCACGGGAGCCCTGCAACGAAACTTCACCCGGGTCCCCCTCCTCTCTCACGGGGACCCGGGGCTTCGAATCCCCTTCTCCTGGCCTTCCCAGCCGTCAGCCAATCCCTGCGCGGCCTTCGAAGGTCACGGCCGCGCAGGCCAATCAGTGCGCGGCGGGGGCGGGCCGATGACGCGGCCGGGCCCCCGTCATGTGATGAGGGAACCTGACGGCCTCAGGGCCTAGCGCGGCCCTCCCTGCACTTCGGCGGCCCTCTCCTGGCACCGGGGGCCGCCGCGACACTGTCCACAGCGGTGGGGGTCCCTTGGCGGCGCCGTGACAATGGCAACAATAAGGGGTAGGCTCCCTTTTAATTACTCCTTAAGATAGCGGCAAAAGCGCGCTTCCACAACCGGCGCTATTTATAAGCTACCACAGTCTCTTCAGGGAATAGCGAAAATGGCGCTATTTACCAGCTGCCACAGTCTCTTCAGGACTCAGCGAAAATGGCACTATGTACAAGCTGCCACAGTCTCTTCAGGACTCAGCGAAAATGGCGCTATTTACAAGCTGCCACAGTCTCTTCAGGATTCAGCGAAAATGGCGCTATGTACAAGCTACCACAGTCTCCTTTCTCAGTCCTCTCAGTCCTCAGGGCCAACAGCACTTCTGGGGCCACACCAATCACAGGGCACAGTCCCTTGGGGGCACCATCCTCCCCAGGCAGCTCCACCGGCAGTAACAGTCTTTGGACTCCCAGCGTTTACGCAGCACAGCACCTGGCAGCACACCTCACAGAGGGGGGTGAACAGTCCCACAGTCCTCCTCAGGGGCACACTCCTCACCTCCTGGGCGCTTCTTCACGCAGTGCTGGCGGGGTACCCGGTCCAAACAGCATCAGTGACCTGGGTAGGGGCCCTTCCTTGTCAGGGGCCCATGGGGACAGCAGCAGGGGGGGTTTATAGGGGTGCAGGGCCCAGCTCACAGGCCCATGTGGCAGTAGCACCTCACAGCAGGTCCCCTCTCTTCTTTGTCCCAGCGCTGACTGACTCTCTGGTGACACTTCTCCCTATTTATACCCTCCTCCCTCACAGAGCCAGCACCTTCCGGAATGTTGGGGATAACTGGTTCACACTGGCTCAAGGGGAGGGGTTGAGCACCCTGGGTGCCAGGCTTTCCCTCCAAAACTAGGGGTAGCTGGGTAATATTATCTAGTCCGCTGACCTATGTCAGTCCAGTGGCAAAACCCAGGGCCATGGCATCCATTTTAAATACAATACATTTCAATCAGGTGCAGTTTTAAAATGGGGGATTTTACAAGTGCTCACATTATGTCATGTAATTACATTTTTCACAAGGGGTCTCACACCACTCATGGCCTATACAGGTTTAATCCCATGGGGGAGACAATCTAGATAAGGGGGTCAAAAGCGAAAAATTTGGGTGGAAAAGGCCAAGTCCAACACGACTCCCCCCCAGCCAAAAGCCAGGGTAGACTGATCAATGCCTTGATGGGCTTCCCTGCTTGGGGCGGAAAAAGGTGGACGCAGGCCTGCAACTACAGGAGCACCTGCAGTCTCTCCTCCACTCTGGAACCCAATGGTTCTCTTTCGCAACCCTCCCTTCACCAACAAAACCACCCCACTGGTGTTCCCTAGTGGGATGTTTCTCCTTCCTAGAGTGGGAGGCTCTAGCCTCAGGCTTGTAATTCTCTTGGACCACTCTTCTCTCTCCAAATTGCCACTGGTCCACCCACCTGGGGTCTACACCCTCAGACTGACCAGCCCTTAGGGGCGAGGCTCTCCTCCCCCTACTTCTCCTCCTAGGGTTCCTCCATCTCCTACGCCTGGGGACACCCTCACACAACTCTCTCCCCAACCTGGAGTCGAAACCCACAGGCTGAACTGGTGACAGGGGTGAGTCCTCCCTCTCCCTGCACCCCCTCCCAGAGTTCCGCACCCTCCTACCCGGAGAAGTACCCCTGGGAGTCACTTCTGGGGGGACTCTGGTTACAGAGGTCCCTCCCACCAGGGCAGGCAAACCCTGTCCCTGGCCACCCAACCCAGGATCTGCGCCCTGTGGCTGAGCTGGTGACAGAGAAGAGACCTTCCTCCCTCTGCACCCCCTCCCAGAGTTCCGCACCCTCCCACTGGGAGTAGTACCCCTGGGAGTCAAATTGGTAGGGACCTGAATTACAGGTACCCCACCCTCCAGGTCAGGCAACCCCCTTAACCTGGAACCCCAGTCCAGGATCTAAACCCTGTGACTGGTCAGACCCCAGAACCACTGGAGCTCCAATTATTGATGCTCCGGGTCCTCCTGACATGAGGGGATCCCTTCCTCTGGATGACACATCGGGACAGCCTAGTCTCCCAACCTGGGGTTCTCTTAAAGAACACTCCAGGCCCAGTGACCACAGCTGGGGCACCTCGGGACACCTCCCCGTCTCACTCCCTTCAGGATCACTCCCCTCAGCCTTCCCAGACGCTCTGGCACTTACACAGAGGTCTGACTCCCGTGCAAGTTCCCTGGGGTCTGAGAACCCGCACCGCACCAGATGGTGACGCAGTCTTGGGAAACAACTCCTCAGCATGTGCTCCCGGATAACGGCATGGCACAGCCCTTCCCAATCCTCCACTGCTCTCCTCACCACCCAATCCTCCAGTACAGTCCAACACTCCTCCTCGAACTCTCCCCAGGACTGATGGAACAGCTTTCCCCTGCCCCTGAACACTAACCCGTCCTCCTCTTCCGGGGAATCAGGCACGGTCTCCTGGGTTTCGGGAGTGGGACTCCTTGCACTGGACCTACACTCGCTGCCACCACTGGATCCCACCCTCTTCGGTGAATCCAGACTCCTAAAACCACTCTCAGGGGACAACCTTCCCACCTGAGCTGATCTCTCTCTGGCGAAAGCCCTCTCCGCCTCCGCCATCCTCTCCTGGGCTAGGACTTTTTCAGTCTCTAGTCGCTGCTCTTCTACCCTCAGCTGCGCTAAGCCCTCGGCATGCCTGAGCTTTGCCAGCGCCAGCTGATACTCCCTTACTTCTCTCCTATCTACCCATTCTTCTGGGGACAGGGAAAGGGATGGGGCAGTGCCCCCGGGACTGGACCCAGTGCGAGACTCCCTATCTTCGGTGTCCTCCACAGCTACTGGCGTCTCTGCCCTGCTAGACTCTTCCTCCTCCTCATCGGAGCAATTACCTCCCAGGGTTCTGGATGGGGAGCACTCTCTCTGGTCTCTAACCCACTGACCCTTCAAAACTTCGGGGGGGTAGTCAGACAAGTCCCCATCAATCTCTAAGGGCTCTCCCCTCTTGAGGGCCTCATAGAGAAACAAATTCCTCCTAATGTTCCCTACTGGGGGTATCCCTCTCTCCAGGAGGAAGTCTATCACCTCCTGTTCGGTGTACTCCATCAGTTCCACTTCCTGGTAAATCAACCCCATCGTGGCGAGGTACACCCGGGACACACCCTCCCAGTGGAACAAGGGGACAGTTCAGAACACTCTTCAGGAGGAAGCAATTTAGCAAACAATCTTCCAAACAATAATCCCCACCACAAGGCTCTACTTGTGGTGTAACCTGTGGCCGCTGTGGTACTGCGTAAACACAAGTCCTATCCCACCGCTCTGCCACCAAATGTTGGAAATGGGGGTTGCCCAAATCTCCAAGGGGGTAGCATGGCATCAAGCGGGCAGGCCAAACTTCGAGGACATGTGAAGCATTCACGCAGTACCCACAATCAACACACCAGGCACACCACAAAAGAGGCAGGACACCAGTTTGAGTTGGAAAAAGATACGTCGTTTAGTAGGGTTTCCAACCTGCAAGGCAAAAGAATGCAAAACAGTAGTGTCACACAAGGCGCCCAATGGCGCCAGAACCAAGTGAATAAAGGGGGGAAATTATGTACATAGGAAGTAGTCCATGCTGAAAGAGAAAAAGGATGGAATCGAAAATGTCATTAGTTCTGGAGCCCAATCTGGCGGGGCCAACTCAGACTCTCATCCTACAGGGAAGGCTGTAAATGCGAAAGTTCTACATTAGTATAGTTAACCATCATTAACCATCATGCACATTAACACCAACCCAACCCCTGTTAGGGAAAGAAAACATTAGGGCATCACGGCATAACATGGACAGGAACACCTGCAATAAATCAGCCTGTCTGGCCCATCAATCTGAGACATAAACAAGGGCCTGGAATAACATCAGGCCAACCCATGGAACAACCTAGGCGGAACATACATTGCCCAGCATAGATATCAGGTAGGGGCCCTACTTCTGGACCAGGAGCACCTGTACGAAAACAGCAAGGCTTCCTCTACCATAAACCCTGGAGAATCAACATCAGGGTGTACACAACAGCCCACCCTTATTAAGCCCCCTGACGTCCCAATCCTAGGTAAGGGACGCAGTACGCTAGGCACTCAGCTTGAGCTTACGGCTCAACCCTTACTAGGGAGACCAGGCAGATAGCAATCACCTAACCACTAGGCCCGTATTACCTTTAACCTAATGGGGCCAGCCTCTGGGCCTAAGATCCTCAACCTAGGGCAAACCCTCCTCGGGGCCTACATATATAGGTGAGACACTTCAGGGAAAATTAGGCAACAGGCAAAAAGGCGCATTTCAATGAACCCCTCGTTGGGCTGGGCATGTCAAACCTTTTCCTGGGGCCCACGACAACATTCTACCTCCCTCCCTGAGACTGTTAGGGTGCACAGGGGCTTCTATAGGCAGTTCAGGTATCCCGGGACTCAGCAGCAACAGTCACTAGCAGCCTTTACTTGGCTTCTGGGCACTTAGGCTCCACCTAGTCAACAGAGGCAGAGGAGGGGCGAACACCGACCTTGTGTTCCGTTGCCCTCTCCACCCCCACACTGTATATTGTTGCCCACACTCACCGGGCTGTCCAGGACCTCCTTTGCGGTGGGGGCAGGCACCGGCAATGTGCCTCGATGCCCCTGCTGTACAGTGCTCTCAATTGCAGGGCTTCCCTGACCAACCGGGAGCCCTGCGGGACCTTCTCGTGACTTCCGCCTCTCCCAGGCCCCTCTGATCCTGTGGGGACCCGGGCTGCAAGGCAGAGGGGGCAGGCACCGACAATGTGCCTCGAGGCCCCCTGGCGTAGCACACGCAAAGGGAACTTTTCTCCCCTCTGGGGGAGTCACCCGACTCCTCCTCCTCACGGAGGTCTGGGCGGCTCAATCGGGGCTCCTCAGGTCCTCACGGGAGCCTCGCAGCGGCTCTCCTCCGGGCGCCTCAGGTCGGGAGGTGGGGCTGGCACCAACAGTGTGCCCCGGCCCCGCCTACCTCACCGGACCTTCTCCCTCGGGGCGCAGACCGGCGGGGTGGCCTCCCGCTCCGGTCGCTTCACTCGGGGCTCCCTCGTTGGCACGGGAGCCCTGCAACGAAACTTCACCCGGGTCCCCCTCCTCTCTCACGGGGACCCGGGGCTTCGAATCCCCTTCTCCTGGCCTTCCCAGCCGTCAGCCAATCCCTGCGCGGCCTTCGAAGGTCACGGCCGCGCAGGCCAATCAGTGCGCGGCGGGGGCGGGCCGATGACGCGGCCGGGCCCCCGTCATGTGATGAGGGAACCTGACGGCCTCAGGGCCTAGCGCGGCCCTCCCTGCACTTCGGCGCCCCTCTCCTGGCACCGGGGGCCGCCGCGACGCTGTCCACAGCGGTGGGGGTCCCTTGGCGGCGCCGTGACAATGGCAACAATAAGGGGTAGGCTCCCTTTTAATTACTCCTTAAGATAGCGGCAAAAGCGCGCTTCCACAACCGGCGCTATTTATAAGCTACCACAGTCTCTTCAGGGAATAGCGAAAATGGAGCTATTTACCAGCTGCCACAGTCTCTTCAGGACTCAGCGAAAATGGCGCTATGTACAAGCTGCCACAGTCTCTTCAGGACTCAGCGAAAATGGCGCTATTTACAAGCTGCCACAGTCTCTTCAGGATTCAGCGAAAATGGCGCTATGTACAAGCTACCACAGTCTCCTTTCTCAGTCCTCTCAGTCCTCAGGGCCAACAGCACTTCTGGGGCCACACCAATCACAGGGCACAGTCCCTTGGGGGCACCATCCTCCCCAGGCAGCTCCACCGGCAGTAACAGTCTTTGGACTCCCAGCGTTTACGCAGCACAGCACCTGGCAGCACACCTCACAGAGGGGGGTGAACAGTCCCACAGTCCTCCTCAGGGGCACACTCCTCACCTCCTGGGCGCTTCTTCACGCAGTGCTGGCGGGGTACCCGGTCCAAACAGCATCAGTGACCTGGGTAGGGGCCCTTACTTGTCAGGGGCCCATGGGGACAGCAGCAGGGGGGGTTTATAGGGGTGCAGGGCCCAGCTCACAGGCCCATGTGGCGGTAGCACCTCACAGCAGGTCCCCTCCCTTCTTTGTCCCAGCGCTGACTGACTCTCTGGTGACACTTCTCCCTATTTATACCCTCCTCCCTCACAGAGCCAGCACCTTCCGGAATGTTGGGGATAACTGGTTCACACTGGCTCAAGGGGAGGGGTTGAGCACCCTGGGTGCCAGGCTTTCCCTCCAAAACTAGGGGTAGCTGGGTAATATTATCTAGTCCGCTGACCTATGTCAGTCCAGTGGCAAAACCCAGGGCCATGGCATCCATTTTAAATACAATACATTTCAATCAGGTGCAGTTTTAAAATGGGGGATTTTACAAGTGCTCACATTATGTCATGTAATTACATTTTTCACAAGGGGTCTCACACCACTCATGGCCTATACAGGTTTAATCCCATGGGGGAGACAATCTAGATAAGGGGGTCAAAAGTGAAAAATTTGGGTGGAAAAGGCAAAGTCCAACAGTGGTCAATATTTTTAATGGGAAAAATGGGAGAGCAAACTATAGGTGAACCCATATGGAGCTAGATATTTAGACAGAATGCAAAGTTTAAAAACAAAATCATTATTACTGAATTCACAAAATAACGAATATATTTTGGAAATAGGAGAATTGGTGTCAAGGTTTGCATCTGTAAACATTCTTATGGACTACTGACCAATGAAAATGATATATATATATATATATATATATATATATATATATATATATATATATATATATTTTACCTACTGGCGGTCGCCAGTAGGTAGATATAGTTAGGACCTAGTTTCCATAGGAAATCCGCAACATTCTATTGGGAATAACTTTGGCGTCGGTTGATGAATCTTTGTGAATTTCTCAAAGAAGATGGCCCGCACCGCTCTGCTCCTTCCCTGGAAGTTTTGGGGGGATTCGTGAAGTGGGGGCTAAGAAAAAGGGGGGTCCCAAAACGTGTTTTCCCCATGTTATTTTCCATAGGACGATTAGACATGGCTACAGCCCGAACGGCTGAAGGGAATTACAAGAAATTTGGCAAAATGGTAGAGTCTGATTCGCAGATCACCCTTTTGTTTAAATAGTGTAAATCCCTCCAGTAGTTGTTGAGAAAATCGAATTTGAAAAAATGTATATATCTATAAGCGCGCACCGTACGCGTACCGTGCGCGCACAGTACGTGTTCCGTACGAGTACGGTACACGTACCCCGCGATTTAAAAAAAAAACAATAAACATTTTTGGGGCCTTGGGGGTCCTTGTGGGACCCCCTGAACAGGCCTAGGGGGTCAGGGTGCTTCTACCCTGCCCCCTTTTTGAGTTCTACACGTTTGTTTTTCTGATTTCTTGTGCCTCAGTCTACCGAGGCACAAGATGGCTGCCAACAATTTCTGTTTTGAAGCTGCCTGCTTCAGCGATGTGCCCCCGACTGGTCCCGAGGCCCGGTCCCCCCCAGCAGCGCAGGGACCGTCTGAACTTCGGAGCCCCACCTGCCAGCAAGAGCCCATCGCAAGGGGCCGGAGGAGGCCCGAAGATTGAGGTAACCCCCCAGGTGGGCGGGCGTAAGGCCTGTGACCGCCCAACCTCCGGGAAGACTGTGTTTGGGGCCCCGTTGGCCTCCCTTGTTAACCGATAAGGGCCCGAGTGCAAAGAACATGGACAAAGGCCTTTAGTGACAATCTGGGCCATAATAGTTAACTCCTTGCTAGAGGGAACGATACTAGCTGACGTGCCCTGCCCAGTTGAAGGGTTCAGTTCTGTTTCCCACAATGAATAAACTGGCCTAATGCACTGGTTGCCTATCTAATGAAATGTTCTATATTTAATGAAATGTTTCACATCTAATGAAATGGTTTACATCTAACGAAATGTTTTATCCACATTTAATGCACTGCTTAATCCTGCGTGAGAAAATGATTTATTCCTGCATAAGAAGTTCTATTCCTGCCTAGTGAGTAGATACCTGATCTTTAATGGCATACCCAGACCTGCGTCAGGAAATGTTGGTTGTATCCTAGTGAAATCAGTAATGCAGAGTAATGAAATGCCTGCAGTTATCTAATATTTAATATTTATTCATTTTAGTATTTATTACTAAGTGATGAGGCCCATGTCTTTTTAAGAGAAGCTAATGAGTTATACTCTTGTGAATCGTTACTCACCCTGATGCTAATCTTACATAAATAACTTATTGATTTGAATCTAGCATTCTGGTGTGGTCTCAGTCATTGCGTGTGCATTTATTGTCTCAGTGGATGCATGTGCTGTGTAGTCACTTAACACCTGAGCTTTCGGGTGCCTACCTGCTCGTGCCAGGCTACCCCCGGGGAACTGGCGACCCCAGTTCCTACATTTGGTGCCGAGCGGTGGGATCCAGGACCTGTGACTATACAGCACCCTCCAGTGGGACAGAGTGCGCTGCAATTAGACTGGACACCTATCGTGCCTACAAGCTTGCTCAATTGACCCTCCACTGTCTAGCCTGTAGAGTGTGTAGAGACCTGTGTTGACCCAGTATTGCACCTACATCCTACTATCTTTCCCTGATTTTATCTGGGTCCCCACCTGGCGAAATGGAGTTCCAGCTAGCCGATCTGGAGGAGTACACGGTATGAAGTGGCCTTGACAGCCCATGGGGTGCCTGAGAAACACTGGGGAGGTGGCCTGCATCGTTATATACCTCCCAATGTCAGGGACACCCTCCTGTACTTGGATAAGGCGGACCAGTTCAGATATTCCCCCATGAAGGAGGCGCTCATTAAAAAGTTTGGCCTCTACCCCGAAAGGTACCGCCAGAAGTTCCGTGGCAGCCATAAGCTGTCCACGCAGAATTGGGTGGATTTTTTTGACTATGCCCGTAAGGCTCTGGATGGTTGGGTACGTGGCAGCGAGGTGCATGATTATGAGGGCCTGTACAATCTTTTTTTGAGAGAGCACCTCTTGGATAAATGTTTTCCGGAGCTGCACCAACATCTGGTGGACCGCAAGCTGACTGATCCCCGTGAGCTTGCGGAGGAGGTGGATACTTGGGTTAGCACCCGGGTGTCACACATGGGCCCCGGGGGAGATGGCCCGAAAGGCAGACAGGGCGTCCCCCAGAAGAAAGAGGGGGGAGATAAAAAGAAGGAGTTCTCACGAGGCCCACAAACTAGACAGTTTGGGAGAGGAGTAGGTACCCCACCTCAGTCCAGTTCCCCAAAACCCACTTACACTGACAAGAGTCAGCAGCCAAAAGTTGTCCGGTGCTATGAATGCGGGGAGGTTGGACACTACAAGGGAGATGCCCAGTGTCGCAAACGACCCCCAGCCCCCACAGGTGGCAAGAGTCCCGGGGTGGCTAGTGTAGCGCTTGGGATGGAGCTGCCCCTAGATAGGGAAGGGGAGTGGACAGGCCTGACCCTGTTTTTTTTTTTTTTTGTTTTTTAATTTTGAAAAACCTTTATTGGTGACAGATAAAAAGTACATAGCCCTTTGCCTACAACCTGTCTTCGCAGGCCAGCAGCATTCACAAGCAGAAGTAAGCGTGCATGATTCAAGTTAGGTAGAGTAGCAACAATTTAAACACAGCATGCCGCCTACAACCCAAAGGGCCGGCCGCGGTATAAAATCTACGTAGGCTGTTCTTAAAGGCGTCATTCAGCAGGCAAGTTAGCAGGGCACAAACTGACTTTATCAACTTGAGGTTTCAATTATCTGTTATACCAACGGAATAGACCAACATAAACCTTACCCACCCACCCCCCCTGTCATACAAAGAAATGGTAGGAAATGTCTGGAGGCTAAGAATTGCATGTTCCTCCCGGCCTTCGGGGGGGGAGTGAAGGGAAGTAGTCTGTGATTCGATCTGAGAGTACTACAGTAACTGATGTATCGGGCTGAGCGCTGCACGTGACATGCCAACGTTTTACACAAATTAACTGCCATCTCCTATTCATCCCCCGCCCTCTTGCACCTTCGAGCCGCCGCCTGCCCCCTATCGTTTGACACTTGGACACGGATCACTTCACTCGGTATTGCTGGTGACCTACCCCCCTACCTGGGCCCGCTCACTCCCTCCACCTCTCTTACTATCCCTGAGTCACAGATCCGCCTACTGTATCTTAATACTCGTTCACTTGTCAGGCATCAAATTGACATCTTCCATCTACTTATGACTGAAAGGCCTGATGTTCTTTTGCTCTCTGAGACCTGGCTCACGGACGACTCTCTCCCAGATATCTTGGCAGCGCTACCCCCCGACTACTGTCTGCTTAATACCAACCGCCACGGGGGCCGCCCTGGAGGGGGGGGTCGCAGCGGTAATACGCAAGGACATCCACGTTATCGCTCCCACTTCCATGACTCTCCCTGATGTGGATAACCTGGTTTTTAGTCTCGGGACCGAGGCGGGCGCAGTTACCTTTATGGTACTCTACCGCCCCCCCCAGTCCATGCCCTCCTTTCCTGCATCGTTTATTGAACAGCTCGCCAGCCTTGCTACTTCTTCCCCACGTATAGTTATCGCCGGGGATTTTAACTACTGGTTTCAGCATAAGGACGCCGGTCCCCATGCCTTTGAACTGTTTGAAGGCCTCTCGAGCCTGACCTTCAGCCAATTAGTCACCTCTCCTACTCATAGTGGTGGTCACATACTTGACCATATCTGGGTCCATGGGGTGAAGCCCTCCCATCCGCTTACCACGCCCTGTGTGTGGTCTGACCACTGCCTTATTGACACCACCATTTCCGTGGTGGGTCAGATTAGGATCCCCCCGCGGGAGGGTGGGATGGCCCGCAAGTGGAAGACCGTTGATCCTTCCAAACTGTTAACCCATCTGTCTCACACACGTCCCCCCACCCTCAATAACCTTGACATCAACGAGCTAGATGGCCAAGTCTCCAACTGGCTCATATCAGCCAGCGACACCTTTGCCCCACTAATCAAGTTCCCTCGATCCCGCCACAGCAACTCACATAAATGGTATAATCCATATCTCAAAACCTTACAGCTGGAGCTTCGCCGATCTGAACGCAGATGGAGAAGAGACTACGGCCCGCCAAGCAGAGCCACTTACGTGGCAGCTCGCAATAAGTATAGATCCGCTATCTCTGCAGCCAAGAAAGCCTATGTCTCTGAGAGAATTTTACGTGCCCCCTGCAAATCGAAGGAGATTTTCAGAGTTCTGGACGAATTTACTTCTGACTCCAGAACGCTCCTGTCCCAGGCCCCGACTCAGGAATCCTGTAACGCACTTAGCACTTTTTTTCTACAAAAGATTGTTCTGATTAAGGACACTATCCCAGTCTCCTCACTGGGCGCTGACTTCGGTACTCCCCCTCACAATGCCCTTTCTTTCACTCAGCTTCCTCCATTAGACCCTACCTCCCTAGCCAGCTTGGCTGCTCGTATCAAGTCTGGTTCTCCTGACGACCACTGTCCACCTTCTATACTGTGTGACATCTGCCATTCCCTACCTGACTGTATCCTCCCTTTGCTTAACTCTTCTCTCCTCTCCGGGACGGTACCCAGTTCCTTCAAGGAGGCCGTTCTAGTGCCTCTGTTGAAGAAGCCTGGAGCTGATCCTGCCGTCCCGGCGAACTATCGCCCCATCTCTCTTTTACCTTTTCTTTCTAAAATCTTAGAGGCCCATGTCACTGCCTGCCTCTCGAGGTTCATCGAGAGTTCCACCTTTCTCGAGGCCAACCAGGCCGGTTTCCGTCCTGGCCATTCTACAGAGACCGTGATCCTGGCGGTTCTGGATACCTTGAGAGGTGGAGCCGACAAGGGCACCTCCCAGGCCTTGGTACTATTAGATCTATCGGCCGCCTTCGACACGGTGGATCATAACATCCTTCTCCATCGTGTCGAACAGGCCGGCATCCAGGGCCTGGCGCTGGCATGGGTTAAATCATTCCTCACTGGGAGATCCCAGTCTCTCAGCCTAGGCACATTTAGGGCACCTAGGGAATACCTGCCTTGTGGGGTCCCCCAGGGCTCCTCTCTATCCCCTCTTCTCTTTAATCTTTATCTTCGCCCCCTTCTTTTTTCTTTGAGGCAGTGGGACGTCACCGTCTTTAACTACGCGGACGACCTACAACTCATTTTCTCTCTAAACTCTCCCTCTGCTATTCCCACCTTCCAGGCAGTTATGTCCCATATCTTTCAGTGGATGTGTCAGAACCAGCTGAAATTGAACCCAGGAAAGACGGAGCTCCTCCTGCCGGGTAAGAGCTCCGTACACTGGGGTCCACACTTCTGGCCGGCAGAGCTTGGCTCTCCCCCCACCCCGGTAGCCTCGGTGAAAAGCCTCGGGGTCACCATTGACGCTGGGCTCTCTCTCGGGCAGCAGGTGGGGACGGTGGTTTCCTCCTGCATGTTCCAGCTACGCAGGATTAGGAAGGTGGCTTACCTAATCTCCATCATCTCCGTACTCGGATTCGACGATGTAGACCGGCTCCTCGGGGTCAATGGGCCCCATCGGCGCCGGACTCGGCGCCGCGCGGAGGCGGCACCACGGGTTGCCCCGATGGAATCGACGCCGGAGAGGCCGGGTGACCAGCCGGCGACGACCCTGAAGGGCCCAGCGGCGCCGGGGCCGGAGCCGCCGCCGGCGTCGGGGCCGGAGCACCCGACGGCGTCGGTGCAGGAGCACCCGAACCGCTCGGGCCCCCGGACGGGACCACCGGGCCCGCAGGCGCCGTAGGCCCCGTCGGAGGAGAAAGCGCCCTCATGGCCATGAGGAACTCCTCTATCTCCTCGCGCGACGCGCCTTGCCCAGGGACCGACGGGTATGGAGCAGGCAGCATCGGCGACCCACGCGGAGGGGCGGGGCCACCCGAACCCCCGGCCGCGTCGGGGGGAGTCGGGGGTGCGATGACGACGCCCCGACTTCTTGTGTCGCTTACCTGAGGAACCGGACGGTGACGACTTCCGGAGCGCTCGTGGCGGCTCCGCGACCGTTCTCTCGACCGCTCCCTCGACCTCCGGCCGGACCGGGACCGCTCTCGACGCGGGGCCGACATCCGGAACTCGAGCAGCTTGCGGGACCGCTCCCGCCTAGCCTTGCTCGTCAAGGCCCGGCAGTCGACGCAGGACTCGACGTCGTGGTCCGCGCCCAGGCACCGGAGGCAGAGTCGATGGTGGTCGGTGACCGACATCAGGCGGTCGCACCCGTCACAGTTTTTAAACCCAGGCATCCTACCAGCACCAAAAAAGTTAGAGTTAGAGTTATCAAAAAACTAGGTCAAAAGACCGGAGTACTGCTCTTCGGATCTGCGCTAACTGGCGCGGAAAAAAGAAGAACTGGCGGCGTCTATATATTCCAGCGACGTCATCACGGCGCACGACGCCGACGACGCGGAGCCGCAGGGGACGCCTGCAGACGACGCCTACCGACGCGCAGGGGTACTGCTACGCAAAAGTTTCCGGATCCAGACTGACGCCTGGGGATATTCTAAGGTAAGGAATCTAATACTAACCTGTTTCTTTCAGATATGTAGCGCTTGGGGGTGTGACCTATCTCGGGCGGGTTTTAATGCCGTGTTGAAGTCACCTCCCAATATGACAAGGTTTATGCCCAGTGTTTGAATCTTACCCCACATCGTAAGCAGCGCAGCAGTGTCGTCTGTATTGGGGCCATAATAGCAGGCAAATAGGATTGTTTGCGAGTGTAGCCTCCCCCATACCATGCAATACCTTCCCTCTGAGTCAGTCTCAGTACCAGCCGGTATGAACCTCACCCCTCTTCTGACAACTATCGCTACGCCTCTAGCATAATTCGAATAGGAGGAGAACACCTTGCAGGAGGCCCATCGAGAAGCGAACAAGGGGGACCCATCGGGCCTCATGTGTGTTTCCTGAAGCATCGCGATTGTTACTCCCTGCCTGTCAAGATAACCCAAAATTTGGCTCTTTTTTCTCGGATCATTCAACCCACGTATATTCCACGACACCAGTCGGAACTGCTGTGACATTTGTGAGTTTGTTAAGTCACCCATTCAACCAGGTGAAAATATGTGCAGCCTAGTAGTAACTTAGCATGGATCATAACAGAATCAAAATCACAGAAATAGAAAAACCCTCCCATCAGCCTCCCAGCATACCAACAACAGTCCCGCATCGACATTCCTACGTACATGCCATCAAAAAGTCGGAGTAACGACCCACCCACATCGGCAACCCCAACTAGCCGTGCATAAGTTCCCCTCCCCCGACCCAATACCAACATAGAACTAGAACTAAAGCAAAAAATGTTACTGCATAAGCCCCAACCCGCAGAGGAGGAGGGGAGTTCAGGGGTACACCCATCGGGGGTCTATACTAGGGGCACCAGACCTACCAACCACCTCCCTACTTACACCCACAATCAACCAGGAGTACCCTGGTCAGTTCAGTGGGACGGAGGTGGGCGGTCGAGCACACAGCAAACTTTTAGACCAGCAAGTTCAAAGTTAGAGCAGACACCTCACCGGTATGTCCAGGCAGCAGGACCCACCATAGTGCGATCAGGGGACACCTGGCTCCCAGGGTCCACCCAGCAGTGAACCAGGTTAGTCTTGCTGCGACAATGGTGAATGTGATCTGGAGCGACAGCGGGTGGATTCTTCCCTGTGCTGTTCCTTCCGACACTGTTTGAGGTAATCTTCCACCTGATGCGGATTTTGAAAGAAATGATGTTTGCCATGGTGGGAGATTTTTAGTTTTGCCGGATACAGCATGGCGTATGGGATCTCCTGTGCTTGTAGTTTCTTCTTCACCACTGCGAACTTGCGTCCTGGACCGAGGGGGTGAAGTCAGGGAAAAAGGATAGCGTTGCATTTTCATAGCGCACGGTTCCTAGCTCTCTTGCACGTCTCAGCACCGCATCTCGGTCCCTGTAGTTCAAAAAACGCGCTATGATGGGCCGTGGTGGGAACCCAGGGGGAGGGGGAGCGGCCAGGGATCTGTGAGCCCTCTCAACGATGAGGTGAGGGGAGAATGATTCCTTACCAAACAGCTCCACCACTAGGGTTTCAACAAACATCTCCATCTTCCCGGTGTTGGTGGACTCCGCAAGGCCCAAAATTCGAACGTTGTTTCGGCGAGACCTCGCCTCCAAATCTTCATTCTTGTCTGCTATAATTTTTAGTAGCTTGTCCATTTGAGTGAGTTGTTTGTGGGAAGAGGCGGCTCCATCTTCTAAGCCCGAAATTCTTTCTTCAGCATCCTTTATTCGGGTGTCATGTTGTTCCAGCTTGGCCACCACGCTGTCCATGCGAGTGTTGATGGTATCAATTTTGGAGTCGATTGTTGACAGGCTTTGTTTCATGCCCAGCAGAAGCGTTTTCCAGTCTTCCTCCTGAGGGGCCGAGGCTGTGGGGCTACCCCCCCCCCCCCTCCGGCGTCGTCTGGGAGGTTTTCTTGGATTCAAATGGAATTTTCGACTGCCTGGCATCAGTGCGGCCCATGTTTCGCCTCGGTGTCCGTGCCGCTGCAGTGGAGGAGGTAGCCAGTGCACAGTAGGATGTAGTCGGAGGGGGCTGAAGGTAGGACCACTCGTTATGCGTAGGTAGCGGAGCTGATCGGGTACTGAGACCAGACTGGGGGGCAAAAGCGTTGCGGAAGCTCCCACAGCACCCAAGGGGCAGAAGTCTTGGGGGGGGGGGGGGGGTGCAGTATCTCAGGAGGATCCGGTGCTTGAGCGCTGCACAAGGCCGCGAGCGCTGGCCCTCCTGCAGTTTCAGAAATGGCGGCGTGTCCCAGCAGTAGATGAGCCCAGAATGCAGTGATTGAAATGATGACAACACCTACACCGCGTGGTGGGGAGAACAGGCAGGCGAAAATCGAGGAGGCGCGTTGCCCACCGCCTAAACTGCAGTCCAGGCGCCAAGCAGCAAGTCGAGTCTCCCGTCAAGATGGCCGCGATATCGGCCGACACTGTGGCCGACACTGAGGCAGGGCGAACCACCACGCCTGACCGGGCTAGGAGCGGAGCCTTGGTGCAATCCGAGCAGAGATGAGGTGCGGCGATATCCCGAGTCACGCCGGCTCAGGCAGGTCCCATCGACCAGCGCGTCCGTCAGAGCCTGCACAGTTGTGAGGTCAGTGCCGCTTGGCGGGCTCAAGCGAGCGGGGCGCCCGACACGGCTGCCGGCCGAGGAAGGCAGGCGAGCGTGCAAGTCAGGCCGGGGGAGGGGGAAGGCGAATCTCACCGACAGGGCAGTCCGCCCAAAGGAGCAGTGTAGCGGCGAAGGTGGTCACTCGGCAGCGCCGTCTGGGGGGAGGGGCCCACACGTCTAGGTCCAGAAGCCGCGGCTTATCCTAGCCGGCTCATCCCAGGAGCATGGAGCGGCAGCAGAGCAGGAGGTGCCGCCCGCGGATTGCCGGGCAGGTATCTTCTTCCACAAGAGCGCCAGGCAAGAGCCGGTAACACCGGAGCGTGTCTCTCCAGCTGGTGAAGCCGATCGCGCTACTTGCAGGTTAGTTTGGCTGGTCAGGATACGCTGTAGGATGGTCTTTGGGCTCGACCAGGCGAAAGACCCACTACAGTGCGGCCATCTTGGTCCGGCGCCACCTAGCGCCCCCCGGCCTGACCCTGGTTTCACTTGGGGATAGAGAGATGGTCCCAGTGACGCCTTTACCATCGAATACTGCTAAGTACCAGCAGAGGGTGAAGGTCAATGGGGAGGAGGTGGACGCTCTGAGGGACACAGGTGCCAGCATGACCACCGTAGTGAGGCGGCAGGTGTCCCCTGAGCAGGTAGTACCTGAAGTGTTCCATCTGGCCGTGTTGGCTGGCGGCAGTCTGAGCTACTATCCCGTGGCTCAGGTTCCCTTTGAGTGGGGAGGAGTTAAAGGCCCGTTGAGAGTTGCGATAAGCCCTGGCTTGCCTGTGGACTGTCTGCTAGGAAACGACCTGGAACATACCGCCTGGAAGGAATTGGAGTTTAAGGCCCACACTGAGATGCTGGGGTTACCAGGGTGGACTTGCATGGTCACGCGGTCCATGGCTGCCCGGCAAGAAACTCAAACCGGGTTGGAGCCTGAGACAATGGCCCAACCCAATGCTGGTCCTGAAGGGGAGAATGGAGTGGAGAACACACCCGTGTGATGGATGGGGAGCCTGTGGAGGTACCCCCGGAGTCTGTGGAGGTGGATGTTGTTCCCGTGGGGGACTTGCCGACTGGCATGTGGAAGGAGGGCCTACCCGGGAGGAATTCTGTCGGGCGCAAAAGGAGTGCCCCACGCTTGAAGGCATGCGGCGACAGGCCGAAGACCAAGCGAATTATCAGGAGACCGGCAGTTTTCATGTGTACTGGGAGGATGGCCTCCTTTACAGTGAGCCTAAGGTTCCGGTGCATGGATCCTCGAGGGCCTTAGTGGTCCCCCAATGATACCGGGCCTTCTTATTGGAATTGGCGCCTGAGATTCCTTTGGCTGGACACCTGGGCCAGGACAAGACCTTTGCGAGGCTAGTCCCACATTTTTATTGGCCCAGGATGAGAGTTGCCTCTGACACCTACTGCAAGACCTCCAAGACTTGCCAGGCAAGTGGCAAGACGGGGACCAAAGTGAAGGCCCCTTTGGAACCGCTCCAGGTGGTCGGGACCCCTTTTGAGCGGGTCGGAATCGACATCGTTGGGCCGTTGGACCCTCCGACCTCAGCGGGACACCGGTTCATCTTGGTGTTAGTGGACCACGCCACTCAGTACCCGGAGGATATTCCTCTGAGGACCGTTACTGCACCTGTGGTGGCGCGGGCCCTGATGGGGATATTTACCAGATTGGGATTCCCCAAGGTCGTGGTGTCGGACAGGGGCCTAAACTTCATGTCGGCCTACATGCAGGCCATGTGGAAGGAGTGCGGAGTGACCTATCAGTTCTCCACTCCTTACCACCCCCCAGACTAACGGGCTCGTAGAGCGCTTCAACAAGACCTTGAAGGGGATGATCCGGAGCCTGCCAGAGGACTTGAGGCGGAAATAGGACATCCTCCTCCCTTGCCTGCTGTTTTCATACCGCGAGGTACCACAGAAGGGAGTCGGGTTCAGCCCCTTCGAACTGCTCTATGGCCATCCCGTTCGGGGTCCCCTCAGCCTTGTCAAGGAGGGGTGAGAGAAGACTTCGAAGACGCTTCCCGTGATGTCGTCAGCTACATGCTGGCGTTCCGCAGCCAGATGGCCAAGCTGTGGAAGGAAGCCTCAGACAACTTGGAGGCTAGCCAAGCCGTCATGAAGGAGTGGTATGGCCGCAACGCTCGGACGGTGGAGTTGGACGCTGGACAGAAGGTGTGGGTCATAGAGCCTGGAGAGCTTAGTGCCCTCCAGGACCGGTGGACTGGTCCGTACGAGATTGTGGAGCAGTGAGGCCAGACCACCTACGTCGTGGATTTGAAGACCCCCCGTCAGCCCCATCGGGTGCTCCACGTCAACCGCCTGAAGCCTCACCATGAGCGATCGGAGCTTGCTCTCCTCATGGTGACGGATGGGAGCGAGGAGGAGGAGAGTGAGCCTCTTCCTGACCTTCTGGCGGCCCAGGAGAAGGATGGTTCAGTGGGGGGAGTTGTCCTCTCCCCACCCTTGACCCCAGAGCAACAGAGGGACTGCCGCCAGGTATTGGCGCAGCAGGCCTCGTTGTTCTCCCTCACACCTGGAATTACACATCTGTGTACCCATGATGTGGACACAGGGGACAGGCCGCCAGTAAAAACCAAGTCTTACCGGCTGTCCGAGAAAGTGAAGAACAGCATCCAGGGTGAGGTGGCCAAAATGCTGGAGTTGGGGGTGATCGAACCCTCCAGCAGCCCGTGTGCTAGTCCGGTCGTGTTGGTGCCGAAAGCGGCCCCACCGGGCACCACACCAGAACGGTTCTGTGTGGACTATCGGGGATTGAACTCTGTCACCAAGACGGACGCTCACCCGATCCCACGAGCGGATGAGCTGATTCACCGGCTGGGAGCAGCCAAGTACATCAGCACCATCGACTTGACATCAGGGTACTGGCAGATTGCCATGGCCGATGGAGCGAAGGAGAAGACAGCGTTCTCCACCCCCGAGGGCCACTTCCAATTCAGAGTGATGCCCTTCGGGTTCAAGAATGCTCCGGCCACCTTCCAGCGGTTGGTGAACCAGGTGCTGTCTGGCCTGGAGTCCTTTTCAGCGGTGTACCTGGATGACATAGCTGTCTTCAGTAGCACCTGGGAGGACCATCTGCAGCATCTCCAGGAGGTGCTGCAGGCTCTGCAACGCGCTGGCCTCACCATCGAGGCTAGCAAGTGCCAGATTGGACAGGGATCTGTCGTGTACCTGGGACACCTGGTGGGCGGGGGTAAGGTGCAACCCTCCAGGCCAAAATTAAGACCATCATGGCCTGGGAGCTCCCCAAAACCCAAACTGAGGTCCGCGCTTTCCTCGGCCTCACTGGATACTACCGCAGGTTTGTCAAGGGATATGGTACCATCGTAGCCACCTTGACAGAGCTAACGTCCAAGAAGCAGCCACGCAAGGTGATCTGGACGACTGCTTGCGAAGAGGCATTTGAAACACTGAAGCGCGCGATGTGCACCGCTCCAGTGCTGGCCACTCCTGACTTCCAGAAAGAATTCATCGTGCAGACGGATGCCTCAGAGCACGGCGTAGGCGCTGTGCTTTCGCAACTCAACGACGACGGCCAAGACCAACCTGTGGCCTTCATCTCCAGAAGACTCCTCCCTCAGGAACGGCGATGGAGTACCATCGAGCTAGAAGCCTTCGCTGTGGTCTGGGCCTTGAAGAAGTTGAGGCCATACCTTTTTGGCTCTCACTTCCTGATTCAAGCTGACCACAAACCCCTTCGCTGGCTCATGCAGATGAGAGGCGAAAACCCCAAGTTGCTAAGGTGGTCCATTTCCCTACAGGGGATAGACTTTCGGGTGGAACATCGGCCCGGAGTTGACCACGCCAATGCCTACTGTCTCTCCCGGTTTTTCCGCCTTAGTGACGAGAACTCCCTAGAGGTTGGGTAGCTCTCCCCTCTTTCGGCTGGGGGGACGCATGTTAGACCTGTCAGCCCTAGGGTGGTCTTCCCTATTTTTTTGCCTTGGCCTCATTTTTCCCACCTACTTTTTGTTGGCCTTAGGTCTCTGGGCACCTTCCCATTGTTTACCAATGTTAAGGTGCAGGTGCTCTCTTCCCCTAAGATGGCTGCCACTGACCCCTGCTACTGCAGCATGGTCTTTTTAGGCGCACTCTAGTAGCCAGGAGCTGGCTGGAACCCTTAAACAATGTAGCAATACCAGCCTGCCAGCCTGCTCATAGCTAGAATGAGGGAAGATCCAGGAACCTTCTAGAACAGGGGAGGTGACACCAACTGCCACTGCCAACTGTCGCTATATAAGGAAAGGGAGGGAAACTTTCCAGTCAGTTGGGGCATCACTGACCTGGGGGACCCACGCAGGAGATTTAGGCGGTAGGGCCTAGTCAGGGACCTATGCCACTGGGAGTGACAGGGCTTAGGTGCTGCCTTCCAAGTAGAGTGAGGAACCCTGGACTAGCCCACTGATCTGGCCCGGCGGGAGGGGAACCCAGGGACCATCTGAAGTGACCGGCTGTCAAGCCATCAACTCACCCCCCCCCCCACACCCCCCTCAAGGAACCAAGAAGCCACTTCACCCAAAGGGCACCAGAACCAACAGGCGCCAAGAAGAAGCTCACTTGCGCTAACCAGGACTACTGGGGGATCAACCAGGTACTGGACTGTGCTGCCCCTGCACACCCCCTGCCTTCACCTGGGCCTGCGCTGTTCTGCCTGCCTCCCCCTCTGACTGAACTGTCTGAATCTCTGTCCTGCCTTGATTAACTGCTGGAGAAGCGCTCTTCCATAACGCTGTAGCCCAGACCTGTCCCATTGCTCCTCAAGCGCTCTCCTGTGAGCCCCTTAAGGAACGCTGTGAGCCTACAGACTGTTGCTGCCTGAAGCGCTATTGCTGGGGCTTCCCCCAAGCGCTACTACTGCCAAGCACCACCCTCCTCAGGCCTGTGGTGCCTCGAGGCGCTATTCTCATCGAGCGCCCGCCTGCCTGTCACCCGTGAGCCTGCCACGCTTTCAGCGCTGTGCCTGCGGTGCGGGACAAGTACTAGGCCCCCGGAGCGCTGCTGCGACCCCGCAGCGCTCCTTGAAGTACTCACCACAATTTCCCTTGCGGAGCCCTGTCATCAGCTCCGGCGGCCCCCCTACGCCAGGAGAGGGCCGCCACAGTCTTGCCGCGGGCCGTGCTCAGCCCCCCAGAACGTTGAGGTGAGGTGCTGTCCTCCGGTGCGCCAGGGCCCCAGCGCTGCCGCCGCCCGGACCGAGTGTGAGGAAGTCGCCGGAATTCCTGTCAGGCCGCGCTAGGCCTGACAGGGCCTGAAGCCACCTGAAGCCTTCCTCCCGCCGTCACGTGACGGGGGACGCGACGTCATCATCCACGCCCCCCTGCAACGAGTGCCCCGCGTTTGGAGGAGAGGCTGCCTCGCCCGCAGGCCACGCTGCCATTGGCGGCCGCGGCCGCGCCTCCCCTCCACCTGCTGGTCCTCGGGCCCGGGGGAAGGCTGAGAGAAGCCCGGGCCCGATCTGCTGCTGCCTGCTTCAGCGCTGTGCCCCCAACTGGTCCCGAGGCCCGGGACCGGTCCCCCCCAGCAGCGCAGGGACCGTCTGAACATCGGAGCCCCACCTGCCAGCAAGAGCCCATCGCAAGGGGCCGGAGGAGGCCCGAAGATTGAGGTAAGCCCCCGGGTGGGCGGGCGTAAGGCCTGTGACCGCCCCACTTCCGGGGAAGTCTGTGTTTGGGGCCCCGTTGGCCCCCCTGTTAACCGATAAGGGCCCGAGTGCAAAGAACATGGACAAAGACCTTTAGTGACAATCTGGCCCATAATAGTTAACTCCTTGCTAGAGGGAACGATACTAGCTGATGTGCCCTGCCCAGTTGAAGGGTTCAGTTCTGTTTCCCACAATGAATAAACTGGCCTAATGCACTGGTTGCCTATCTAATGAAATGTTCTATATCTAATGAAATGTTTCACATCTAATGAAATGGTTTACATCTAACGAAATGTTTTATCCACATTTAATGCACTGCTTAATCCTGCGTGAGAAAATGCTTTATTCCTGCATAAGAAGTTCTATTCCTGCCTAGTGAGTAGATACCTGATCTTTAATGGCATACCCAGACCTGCGTCAGGAAATGTTTGGTTGTACCCTAGTGAAATCAGTAATGCGGAGTAATGAAATGCCTACAGTTATCTAATATTTAATATTTATTCATTTTAGTATTTATTACTGAGTGATGAAGCCCATGTGTTTTTAAGAGAAGCTAATGAGTTATACTCCTGTGAATCGTTACTCACCCTGATGCTAATCTTACATAAATAACGTATTGATTTGAATCTAGCATTCTGGTGTGGTCTCAGTCATTGCATGTGCATTTATTGTCTCAGTGGATGCGTGTGCTGTGTAGTCACTTAACATCTGAGCTTTCGGGTGCCTACCTGCTCGTGCCAGGCTACCCCAGGGGAACTGGTGACCCCAGTTCCTACAGTTGGAAATATTTATTATCATGCTCACTCTAGTTTCTCTTTTTGTATGCTATAGCTGTATGAAATTTTTTGAGCTCAACAGTTACTTTGTCACTGAACATGTCCAGGTTGTACTTTAACATAAGCGGACAAAAAGTGGATTTAGCTTTAAATGGAGTATGAAAATTCATCTCCGCAGGGCACCCATAAACTGCCTCCTGACTGTCACGCCCATGCTCCATTCGTAGTTCCATTATATCCATTAATAGGCCCTCATCTCCAGCCGTCAAGGATGGGCTTGCAGTGATATCAGATCCCTGTATCTCCGTGATGGTGCGGTTTTGCCCCCCTTGTATTGTGTGGTGCTTTCGTAACTTGAGCTTGCGTAAAAATTTAAACATGTCTATTCTAGTTTGAGCATAATTAAATCTGTTTTTTGGACTATAAGATAGACCCAAACTTAAAATTCTGTTCTCGTCCTCATTAAGTTTCATGTCCGTTAAGTTCACCACTGAATTTGCATCTGGTTTCTGGCTGTTGGTACCTATCTGCGTCTCCATCCCCGGTTTGTTTTTTTGTTCTGTACGTTGTTGTTTCCGCCTGCTTCGGCGCCTTGCCCGCCGCTTTTGGGTCCTTCTGCTGGGGGTTTTAGAACTTGTGCACAAGGCCTTAGTGTTTGTTTCCTGTCTTGCCTCATGTAATTTAGCTCCTGCCCCAGGGATGGCTTTGGAAACCCCAATCCACGTTGCTGCTCACCCTCTGATTCACTATCCACGATGGAACTCATATCCGTGGCTGAGCCCGAGGTGGAAGCGACCTCATTGCCCAGGGACTTGTTGTTTATTTCCATTGCTTTTCTAGTGTTATTACTGGCTGCTTTGACTGCATCAAATCTTTTGGCAAACATAAATATGTGCCCCTGCTCATAGTCAATTTTATCCCTTTGGAATTTGAAGATTTTTCTTTTTTTGATAATCTCCTCCTCCCTATGCAGTCTTGCCATCATGTCTTCTCTATATTTTTTCACTTCTGTCCCTTCTCCCAGTTTTTCAATCGTGGATTCCAATTCATCTATTTGTTTTTGCAGCTTCTTTTGATCACTTATGGCATATTTCACCAATATCTCTACCAGTCTACAGGAGGAGTCCAAGTTACGATTCGCCCATTCTGTCAGCATGGCAGGGTCCGGATTCTCGTAACTAGGGGCCAACATGATCCTGAGACCCCTAGGAATCCTGCCCACCTCCAGATAGCAAGTTAACGATTTATTTTCCCACCACTTCGCCAGCTCGCGTATCATCAGCTTTTCCAATTTTTTAAAATGTCCCCTTGCGCCCACAGCCTCCTGCGTGATGACTTGGGCTTGTGCGCCTTGTGCCTGCTCTCCACTCGGCGTATCGTCAAACATATCTTTTGCCGCTTCCTCGCGACTCCTAAGCCTGTAGGCGGTCATGGTGCTGTAATTTGTTTATGGGCTTGTTGTTAAAATTGCACTTAACCCGTGGCTGTGGACACCGGCACTCCCGTCCTATTCCAGCCCGCCCAGGTCACTCCTTCACCAAGTATACTGCAGCTCTCCTACCTCGCGCGCAGTTGCCACGGACCCCAAGTCCTCCGACCCGATGTCCGCGTCCCGCCTGCTTCGCTCCGGTATTGAAGATCCTGCTGCTTGGGGGCTGCCGCGGCTTCTCGCAACACGATGAAATATTATACTAGTGTGTGATGAGGTGCATTTCATTGTCACATGGATGATGTCATAAGTGATGTCACTGATCATGTCATGAATGATGTAATATCATCAGCAGTGGATTGCGGGCGCGCGAGTTATAGTGAGTACAACTAACTATAACGGGGGAATTTCAATGGTTTTGTATGAGTAAAATGTCCAGCTAACTATAACTGGTGTGAAACCTATAGTGTTTTCTGTGAATTTATATATATATATATATATATATATATATATATATATATATATATATATATATATCAAAGAACAAGGCTGCCCTTAGTGAAGGAGCCACACCAGCGGAGTTATCACACGTTTATTGTAGTCCCCAGCAGAGTCAGCTTGTCTCCTCAGCTCACATGATATTGCCTGCATGTCGCCGACGCGTTTCGGAGTTAACCTTGGTCACGGCTAAAATGGCAGTTAGAACAGCATCTAGCAGACCCATCAGGTAAAATACTAGACCAATGTCCCGCCCCAATGGGCGTTAGCACAATTGCCTGTTGGTCCTTGTAGTCCGTTACATATTAATCCCAGTGGATGCTGCCGTTCTAATAAAATGTCTGACCCCAGTGGGTGAGTTAAGATAGGCAAACTGATACCGCTGTCCGTCTGCACCACAATAATGGCCTCCACAGTCTGTTCATCGTTCGTGTTTCCGAGCGGTGCAGATCTGCCATCCACGGCAGCGGGGTTCCTTCGCGACTGAGCTTGCCGCTAAACATCAAAGAACAAGGTTGCCCTTAGTGAAGGAGCCACACCAGCGGAGTTATCACACGTTTATTGTAGTCCCCAGCAGAGTCAGCTTGTCTCCTCAGCTCACATGATATTGCCTGCATGTCGCCGACGCGTTTCGGAGTTAACCTTGGTCACGGCTAAAATGGCAGTTAGAACAGCATCTAGCAGACCCATCAGGTAAAATACTAGACCAATGTCCCGCCCCAATGGGCGTTAGCACAATTGCCTGTTGGTCCTTGTAGTCCGTTACATATTAATCCCAGTGAATGCTGCCGTTCTAATAAAATGTCTGACCCCAGTGGGTGAGTTAAGATAGGCAAACTGATACCGCTGTCCGTCTGCACCACAATAATGGCCTCCACAGTCTGTTCATCGTTCGTGTTTCCGAGCGGTGCAGATCTGCCATCCACGGCAGCGGGGTTCCTTCGCGACTGAGCTTGCCGCTAAACATCAAAGAACAAGGTTGCCCTTAGTGAAGGAGCCACACCAGCGGAGTTATCACACGTTTATTGTAGTCCCCAGCAGAGTCAGCTTGTCTCCTCAGCTCACATGATATTGCCTGCATGTCGCCGACGCGTTTCGGAGTTAACCTTGGTCACGGCTAAAATGGCAGTTAGAACAGGATCTAGCAGACCCATCAGGTAAAATACTAGACCAATGTCCCGCCCCAATGGGCGTTAGCACAATTGCCTGTTGGTCCTTGTAGTCCGTTACATATTAATCCCAGTGGATGCTGCCGTTCTAATAAAATGTCTGACCCCAGTGGGCGAGTTAAGATAGGCAAACTGATACCGCTGTCCGTCTGCACCACAATAATGGCCTCCACAGTCTGTTCATCGTTCGTGTTTCCGAGCGGTGCAGATCTGCCATCCACGGCAGCGGGGTTCCTTCGCGACTGAGCTTGCCGCTAAACATCAAAGAACAAGGTTGCCCCTGGGGTCAGACATTTTATTAGAACGGCAGCATCCACTGGGATTAATATGTAACGGACTACAAGGACCAACAGGCAATTGTGCTAACGCCCATTGGGGCGGGACATTGGTCTAGTATTTTACCTGATGGGTCTGCTAGATGCTGTTCTAACTGCCATTTTAGCCGTGACCAAGGTTAACTCCGAAACGCGTCGGCGACATGCAGGCAATATCATGTGAGCTGAGGAGACAAGCTGACTCTGCTGGGGACTACAATAAACGTGTGATAACTCCGCTGGTGTGGCTCCTTCACTAAGGGCAACCTTGTTCTTTGATGTTTAGCGGCAAGCTCAGTCGCGAAGGAACCCCGCTGCCGTGGATGGCAGATCTGCACCGCTCGGAAACACGAACGATGAACAGACTGTGGAGGCCATTATTGTGGTGCAGACGGACAGCGGTATCAGTTTGCCTATCTTAACTCACCCACTGGGGTCAGACATTTTATTAGAACGGCAGCATCCACTGGGATTAATATGTAACGGACTACAAGGACCAACAGGCAATTGTGCTAACGCCCATTGGGGCGGGACATTGGTCTAGTATTTTACCTGATGGGTCTGCTAGATGCTGTTCTAACTGCCATTTTAGCCGTGACCAAGGTTAACTCCGAAACGCGTCGGCGACATGCAGGCAATATCATGTGAGCTGAGGAGACAAGCTGACTCTGCTGGGGACTACAATAAACGTGTGATAACTCCGCTGGTGTGGCTCCTTCACTAAGGGCAACCTTGTTCTTTGATATATATATATATATATATATATATACATACACATATACACACACGTTCTCCCAATGTTTTCTTTTCACAAAGAAAAATAACTTTTATAATGGTTGGGGCAAAATATAGAACCAAATGCTTAGCCATAGCTAAAACTAGCTTTGTAGTTAGATGAACAAGGCCCTTCGAGTCAGTCAATAACAATCAATAACTCCGACCACACATTTCAACTTCATCACTGCAGTTTTCCATGATGGCATGAACTTGTACTGATTAGCCATCTCAGAGTATACTCTTTATGCCTTATCAATGGGTTGATTTCTTGGTCATGATATCCGTTTTACTTCTCGTTTTTATAGGGGGATCATGGATCATGTTGCAAAGCCTTTGTAGGAAATCACCATCCCAATTGTAGTAACAACTTACAGAATTTCTTTTCATTCTGAACTTTTGTTCAGGATCAACATTTCAGCTTCATACACTAACTTTAGCCCGAACAACTTTATCAATGTGGATTGGCAAGCAAACTATTTTCCTAGCGAGTAACTAAACATAATCGCTTGTTTATCCTGTTTGGAATCCATTGATATTATGGCCCTGAAGCACAAATGCTAGACAACCGTTTCACATATAATTAGGATCAGTGAGCAAGGCTAGTTCCAGAATCCCCAAGGAAAGATTTCTTAAGATTGAAAAACATACCTCTGACTCTGATTATCACCTACCCTTCGGCTTTTCTCATACAAATTCAAAGCCAAGATCATGGGTTACATAGAAAAAGCTTTGCCAACTCTTACACATACACGATGAAGCTGACAGAACAATTATTGTGAAGTTACACTTACATTACAATAAATATGAGACACAGAATAGGCTCCGGTTGCGCTTTGCTATGATTAGTCAGATAGCATGTGCTAGTTTCCATCCTAGCAAACAGGAACTTTTAGACCAGATCAATGTGATTAACAAAGTAAGTGAAGCAACCAGGAAAGGAATAACAAATGTGGTTTACAAAGCATGACCATTAAGTTCCAAGAATAGAAAAAGCAAAAGAGGTTTACTAAAACTGAGTAACCACTATATTAACACTGTAGAAAGATAAAACAAACAATTGTCAAATCAAGAAATCACTCATCAGACCTCTATCATATATTTCGTGATCCCCAAACCAATATCTATTATCACTACCCACTGGATGTTTATAGTAAAATGTTGTAAACTCCATTATTTGTTTGTAAACATATCCATCCCATATACAAGTCTTTCATTTCATCTCTCACCCTAGCGGTATGCTAAAATATTCTGCATTAGGAAAATAATTTATTATTGCCAAACATAATTATCTCCCAATGAACTTCTGTCCAAAAAACAAAAACAGAAGTACCTGTGATGAGTGACTCATCAACCAAAGAATGGCCCTCGATAACCCGTCCATCCACTGGAAACTTGCCTCCCGGGACCACCTTAACAATGTCGTTCCGCTGCACCAGCTCGACTTCCACCTGCTCCTCACTGTTCATGAAGCAAAAATGAACATAATACCATGGTATTAACAAACAAATATGTTGACCAAGTTATGAAGCACTGATTTAAAAAAAAAAAAACGAAGGTAAAACATTAAAACCTGCTAAAAATAATAATACCTTATGATGGAATTGTCTGCTGCCAGATGCACTACGGTAGCCTCTGTGGCTTGTAAAGAAATTAGTCGTGACAGAGCCTCCGATGTTTTACCCTACAATAATCGAAAAAACACAAGAAAGCATTAGAACTACAACCAGATTTGCTACAGCTCTCCAGGAAACCGCAGAAAGAATGCTGATGGTATTAAAAAATATAAAGATAAAAGATTCATTGTTCTATAACCATTAAACTTATTATAAGATGACATTGGGGAGAATGAGTTTTAAGCAAGCCTCATTGGTCTCACTCTCTTGGGAATGGCATGGTTCAAAGCTTTGATTGATGCAAGTAACATACAACTACAACTCAATTTAGGCTTACCTCTCAGTTTTTTATGTCAGGAGCAAGGTATACCTGAGAAACCATGACACTACACACTGCCTGAAACCTTTAGACAGGACAGCCTCTGATATTCAACATGCAGCTTACAGCAAGAATTAAAGAGGCACTTAAAAGTTAACATGGTTAAAATATGTAAAAACTGCATTTCACACATAGCTTTTTAGCCATTGTGTAGACATTCTGTAAAGTTTCTACAAATATAGCCAAAAGTTGACATCAAAGGTCTAACAAGGGGCGTGGCTTGAGCGCCGAGGGAGATGGCGGCGTGAGCTCGGAGCTCCGTGCCTCTTCCCCACCAGAATCCTGAATTAAGGGCCGGAGAGCCCGTGTGTGCCCCGGCGCCGATAGCTTGACCGGCGGAGACCACCTGGACGAGGTTTGGGCGGCCGGCGGCATCGCATCGCCGAGAACGGCAGCCGATCGTTGTGGCCGCTGGAGAGGAGGGGAGGACGGCGCCGCGCAAGATGGCTGCCGCGGCGGAGCACTGAAGGACGGAGGGCTGTGCCGCGGGACACACTGCCGGCGCGCACAGGGGAGGCGCGGTCTCCACCAGCGTCGAACCCCGCACAGCGGAGGACGATCCTTGGACCCGGCGGCGGTGAGCAGCGGCCTCGGAGGCGTGCGGTAAAGGCCACCCGGGTGCGCCGCTGCGGGAGAGCCTCACGGCCGGACTCCATTGCCGCGAGGGTTGGGTCCGGAGCTTCGACCCAGGCCGGTGCGCCACACGAGCCAACTGGTGGACGGGGGCCGCCTGGAGAGGGGGTTCACGGGGGACGGTGCACGGCGCTGGGCAGCTTGCCCCCCCCCCCCCCCCTCGCCCCCACAGCGGAGGCCTGAGAAGCACAAGGGGGCAAATCGAAGGCGCCCATGGGCCGGTGGCGGGTCTTTGGCGGCATCAGGCTTCCGGTAGGGCGTCCAACCTACCGCGCCGCTCAGGGGGAGTGAGAACAATCCTCCACAGTACCCGGGGATTGTTCGACACGGCGGACGCCACCTCTGATGCGCAGTGTTCGAACAGCGAGGCCCCATAGCGCGCAGGAGCTGGCCACGTAGCGGAGGCCCGGAGACAGCAGACAGCCGAATAAGGCGAGGACGGCGAGGCCGGCTACTATGGGGAAGCCAAGAGCTAAGGCGGAGGAGGCGGCGACGTCAGATGTGGCAGAGGGGGGCCCTGCTGAACCGACGGAACTACAGCGATTGCAGGATCGAATATTGGACGCCATAACGGCCACTAGAGACACGCTACATAACGATATAGCGCAGGTGGCGTCGGGGCTGGGCTTGCTCCGGGCGGACCACGACAAACTAAAGGACAGGGTCAAGGATGCTGAAGCGGTGCTCAATGACCTGGCGCCGGCTCACAAGGTGATGGAGGGTAAGCTAACGGAGGCCCTGGACCGCATCCGCACCCTGGAACGGCGAGCGGAGGATGCAGAAAATAGGAGCCGACGCAGTAATGTGCGGGTCGTAGGCGTGCCAGAGACGGAGGGGACGGGGGACATGATTGCCTACATGGAGGAATGGCTGAAGACCGTGGTGGCGCCGGAAGGGCTTTCGCCATTCTTCACCCTGGAGCGTGCTCATAGAGTCCCCTCGGGACCTCCCAAACCCGGGCTCCCACCCAGACCGATCATTGCCAAGTTACTCCACCACAAGGACAGAGATCTACTTCTGCAGAAAGCTCGAGAGGATGGCCCTTACCAAATAGCGAACAGCAGAGTCACACTTTTCCCAGACTTCACTTTCGAGACGCAGAAGCAACGGGCCTCCTTCCTCACAATCAAGAAGGAGCTCCGAAATGAAGGAATTACCTACTCCTTGCTTTTCCCAGCCCGGCTAAGAGTGGTAGTGGACGACAAGGCGATCTTTTTTGCAACGTCAGCGGAAGCCTGGGACTGGTGGGAGACATATAAGGCCGGGACTGACGGCGCCAAGGCAAGAGAAGAGCGGGAGAAGGTGCGGGAACGCTCGCCCAAACGGCTGCGGAAATCGAGGAGACTATGGAAACGAGGGCGGGGGAAACTGGGACCGACGGCCTCCCAGACTGAAGCGGAACGGCAGGCCGCGCTGCTAGAAGTAGAGAGGCTCGGACGGGCGGAAGGCACCGGATCTACAGGGGCCATGGACTCGGACACTCATGTATCGGCCTCTGGCTCGGAGTCGGATCTGTCGGAGATCCACCGCACTGAGGGACCGCTAGTGACACCGCAGACGGCGGACGAGATCCTGAATGTTTGAACTGCTGGCCTTGCTCAGTGGGTAATGTTTGAGGGGCTGGGTGGGGAACCATTGCCTATGCACATAGCGGGGGTCGGGGCACACCAAGGGGTTCGGGGCGAGGTGGTTGTGGGGATTTGGGGAGGAGGCGAGGAGCTGGGCGGCGCAGCCCCCCACTGGACGAAGCCGCGCTCCGTAGGCCCTTAAGGCACCCACAGCTACGGCTGTGTAGTTGAGACCTGGGTCATCAGGTGTGGGAGTTTGGATGGGGACTGATATCTCGATATTGGGGCCTGTTCTGGGGGAGGGGGGGGGCTCCACGGTTGGGGATTGTTTACCTTTTTTGAAGTTGTTGACCCTGGGTGTACCAAGGGATGGGCTGTTGAGAAGTTTTGTTTTGTTCTGGGGGGGCACCACCACCGTCGCAGGGCTGGAGCTGGAGGGAGTGTTTCGTCCGGATTACTGGGACAATGGCTAATGTGAATGGGTTGACCTGTATTACTTGGAATGTCCGGGGCCTACACACTATGCAGCGCAGACACAAAGTACATGCCTATTTGGTGCGCAGGGGAGTACACATCGCGATGCTACAGGAGACGCATCTTACACGACAAGAGGGGGCAGCGCTACAGAGGCGATGGCGGGGACAGGTTTTTCACACCAGCTACTCGGCCTATGCGCGGGGAGTACTTATATGGGTTAGAGCAGGCACGCCTTTCCAACTCACGCGCCAATGGGTAGACCAGGATGGGAGGTATGTGGTGGCAGAGGGGAAGCTAGAAGGTAGAGATATAGTGTTAGCTAGTATATATGCCCCAAACACAGACCAGTTGGCTTTCCTCGCGACGCTTTCAGGGACGCTGGCCCACTCCCTGGCGGGCCCGGTCCTGCTGGGGGGCGACTTTAATTCCATTGCCGACCCCTTGCTGGATAGGTCCCACCCCCCTCTGCGTGACTCCCCAGTTCACAGGCTATCCAGAGGTAGGAGGGAATGGCAGGAGCGCTGGGAACTAGTAGATGTCTGGAGAGGGCAGCATCCGACTGACAGGGATTACTCATTTTTCTCTGGACTGCATGATCTGCATGTCCGGTTGGACACGATACTCTGCTCCCGGGGGGTGCTACCATGCGTCACTGGTTCGGAGTACCTGTCAAGGACAATCTCGGACCATAACCCACTCCTGGTTCGGCTAGCGTGGATAGCAGAGAAGCCCAGGGTTCCGCTCTGGCAACTGCGGCCTGAGACCCTGGAGGACCCCCTCTTCGGGGAGGCCCTTGCGGAAGGAGTGGCCTTATATTTCACCGAAAATGAAGGGACGGTGGACTCTAGAGCGACGGAATGGGACGCCTTTAAGGTAGTGGTGAGGGGTATCTGTATCAAGGATTATGTAGGCGTGCGGAAAGTGTTGCTGGGCGACTTGGCTAAGGCGGATGCTAAGCTGAGGGAGGCGGAGAGGGGGCGGCCTGGACACCCGGAACTCCAGGAGACACTTTGTTCGGCCAGGGAGGCGGTAGCCGTTGAAGTGGAGAGGCTCCGAGCCTTTGACTACAAGCGTTATGTGCTGCGCTCCCATGTTGAGGGCGATAAGGCGGGCACCCTCCTAGCATGGCTCTCGAACCCCACAAGACGATGCGCTCCCATACTTCAACTGAAGGATAAGGCGGGCGTGGTACAACACACTCAGCTGGGCATAGTCGCCGGCTTCCAGGAATATTACGAGGGCCTGTACAAGAGTACCCCGGGAGATAGGAGGGGGCTGGTAGAACCCTTCCTGGCTGATCTACCCCTGCACCGGCTGGAAGCAGAGCAGGCGAAAGACTTAGGGTCGGACATTGACGCGGGAGAGATACGATCCGCGGTGCGGCGCATGGCAAGGAACAAAGCGCCGGGAATAGATGGGCTCCCCATAGAATTCTATAGCAAATATTTAGACGTACTGGCACCACGACTCCTGACCGTATATAAGGAGGCCAAGGCGACGGGCCGACTACCGCAGTCGATGCGGGAAGCATTGGTGGTCCCGCTACTGAAGCCGGGCAGAGAGGGTAATGACCCAGCGTCCTATCGACCACTCTCTATGCTCACCGCGGACTATAAGATCCTGAGCTCCATACTAGCGGCGAGGCTTCTGCCTCACATGACGGGGCTTGTGCACGACGACCAGAACGGTTTTATACCACAGCGCAACACCACCATAAATATCAGAAGGCTTGTCCGTCTCATGAACGGGCTGGACGGCGGGGCAGGGACGGAACTGGTTCTCTCGGTCGATATTGAAAAGGCCTTCGACAGTCTCGAGTGGGACTATCTGTACGTTGTCATGGAGCGCTTTGGGCTGGGAGCTGGTTATATTCGTTGGACGAAGGTCCTTTATGCGGGGGCGTTAGCGAGGGTGAGGGTGGGACCGGCGGTGTCCCACCGCTACCCAGTGGAGCGGGGCACTCGACAGGGCTGTCCCCTATCGCCGCTTCTGTTTGCGCTGGCTATTGAGCCGCTGGCGGCTGCGGCCAGAACGGGGCGGCACGTCCGCGGAGTGCGGGCCCGAGACGGGCAACATTTCATCTCGCTATATGCCGATGACCTACTACTGTTCCTCTGCGACGGGGGTGAGGACTTACGGAGAGCGGAAGCCCTACTGGAGAGCTTCGGAGAGATGTCGGGCCTAAGGGTTAACTGGCCCAAGACGAGTTTGTTCCCACTGTTGGAGGGCGCTGCCCAGCCGCACCACCGGTCGGAGGTGGCCTGGAACCCTACCTGTATTAAATACCTGGGGGTCCATATTTACCATAAGCCGGTGGACCTGCTTGAGGGCAACCTGGGGCGATGCATACGCGGACTGAAGGGCTGCATGGCCTTCTGGGCCACGCTGCCACTATCGGTAGCGGGCCGGATTTCCCTGCTGAAGATGGTCGCCCTACCGAGATTATTGTATTATTTCCGGACGCTCCCAATCTGGCTACCTAGCTCCTTCTTCAGACTCTTTAAATCTCAAATTACGACGTTCATTTGGGGATCGGGACGATGCAGAGTGGCGCTAGCCACGCTTTCTCGCCCGAAAGATGAGGGGGGTCTGGCGGTGCCGGACTTTGAGCTTTATTACCTTGCGGCCCAACTGCAAGTCTTCACGCAGGAGGTAGCGAGGGTGTTTCGGGGCCCTGAGAACGACAGCTTGCGAGGGACGCCCAGACACGTCCTGGCATATATAGTCCTCCGGCAACGGCTGGACAGTCGCGATCTGTCGTTGGAGCAGTGCACGTATCGTCAATGTTGGAATCGGGCCCAGAAGAGGGCGGGTATCCAGCGCCCATATGCGCCTGAGATTCCCCTGGGCATGCTAACGGCCTTGCCACATGGCGGCGACTGGTCGCGCCTGCAGGAGTGGGAGGAAGCAGGAATACAGGTGGTTGGAGACCTCTTTGAGAACGGCGCACTGCTCCCATTCCAGGAGTTAATAGAACGCTTTGGCATACCGAGAGGGGGATTTTTACTTCATGCAGCGGTGACCAGGGCAATGCAAGCCCACTGGGGTACGGGACTTGAGGAACCTGGGACGGCAGCGGCGTGCCAGTACACCATGATGGCGGCGGGCACGATCAAGGCGGTGACGTGCCTCTATAATAGAATGATTAGGGAGAATATCCCTCCTCTCACGGCCCTGAAAGCCAAGTGGGAGGCGGACCTGGGTAGGGACGTACCTGACACGACGTGGGCACAGCTGGTCCGTAGGGCTCGCAACAGCACGAGAAACGCTAGGTTTCAACTGATCCACTACTATGTGTTGCATAGGGCGTACATGACCCCGGGTAGAATCAGGCGGTATTTTGGAGATGGGACAGTGACCTGTCCCCGATGTCCGGAAGAGGGGGCTGAGCTAGTGCACATGTTGTGGGCATGCCCGGCCCTGCGGGACTATTGGCAGGATGTTGGGGAGGTGCTGAATGAGGTGACTGAAAGATCAATAGAATATGGGCCAGGGGAATGTCTTTTGCACTGGTTTCCCCATACCCCCAAAAATAAACTCACGAGTAAGTTTATCGACATGGGACTGATGGTGGCTAAGAGGGAGATCACTAGAAACTGGAAGGCGAGAGTGGGGCCAACTCCGCGGAGGTGGCGGCAGGAATTTCTAAAGTGGGCTACGGCTGACAGCACGCATAGGTACCAGCTTGCGCGCAGGTCCCCCAGCCAAACAGCAGCTGACACTGCGACCTCATGGGAAGTAATGGTGCAGGCACTTAGGGACAGCGAGGCTGAAGACGAGGAGGGGGCCCCCGGGGCGGAAGGAGCGGAGGAGGCAAGCTGAGGCAAGCTGAGGCCCTAGGAGCAGCAGGTATGCAGGGGGGTTGATGCCAGCAATCCAGACATAATCGCAACGTGGCCTTAGACGGGGGGTGGTGTGAGGGACGGGATAGGGGGGGAGTTTTTAGTTTTGCGCAGGGAATGGGAGTTGGGGATTAGCGCGTAGGTTGGTAGGAATATAAAAGTAGTCATGCACATAATCCGGACACTATCCACTCCTCAATATTGAACGTCAGGCAAGGATGAGCAGAGATAACAACGCCGCCCAACCCCCGGGTTGTGGGCATGACGGCTGTGTACTGATTGACGAAGCATATTGTGTATCTGCTATATTTTATGGTGCTACTCTTATATGTAATGACCTGCACATGCATGACTACAATAAAAATTATTTACAAAAAAAAAAAAAAAAATCAAAGGTCTAACAATTAAAGATCTACCTCACAAAGTACCAATGAATAGCTTACGGAATGAGGATATACAGTGAAACCATAATTGGCTCGAAATGAGATAAAACTACAAATATCATGCTGAGTAGCATATAACACACAGCAACCAAAGTGAAAATGACAGGCATAACATACATTACCTACCGAAATTAACAAATCCATATGTCAAGACTCAAAACAGATTGGGTACACAATCTAAGAGTGCACTGGAGCCCTTTGTATTGGAAAATCTTCTGCCAATCATACAGGAGTCGAAATACAGCAAAATAAAGTTGTAGCACCGGATTACAACTATGAACGTACATTTCCTGTCATGTTCAAGGATGCTCAAATAGATTATTAAACCAAAATCCACTCATAAAGAACTCAGATGGTGTGAACAAGGGGGGGCCTGCTGAAGTATGATGTTGAGAATACTTATTCTAATGAAGGGTTTGTGTTGGTGGGCAAGAGTAAACATTCAATATAGAGAAAAAAGGATGGGTGGAAACGTGAGAATACCAAATGAAACCAAAATGAAACAAAACAACATAAAAGGCAAAAGTGTGAGTAAAATGAAAAAGAGAAGTCAAAGAATACACTAAAAAGCACTGCGCCTGACCACAGAAATAACATGCAAATAAAAAATCCTTATGTAACACAAGTCATATTTCTCAGTAAAGGTTTAGGAAGCATGATACTACTAGTTACGGGTAGAACAGACGAAGCACAGATATATAAAAATAACTAGGGCATAAGGAGGAAGTGGCTGAAAAGCAGCACTTCTAGAAATAAGAGGGTGTGCTGATGTTGAAGAGATGAGAACTTCTTTAACAAAAAAGAGGGAGTGTGAGCACTGAGGGAAAGTGGTCATAGATAGTGCACCATTACCCTCAGCCCACTCAAAAACAACATAATACTGGGAAGCAAGAAGGGAGAATAAATCTTCCATCAGCTTAGTACTTTTAATGGAGGAGTTTTTATAGCCCACACTTACCTTAGCAATATGCTCCAGCCAGCGGCCTAATGCAATAAACACAAACAACATTGGGGGGGTGTCGAAGAAGGTTATCGGGTTCACTTTGGCTTTCTCGATCATGGCGACCAGAAGAACGACACACGAATAGACAAAAGCAATGGTGGTGGCAAGTACGATCAGCACATCCATGTTAGCCGTCCTGTGCTTCAACGCTTTGAATGCTTGAATGTAGAAGTACCATCCACCTAAAAACTGCAACATGATTAACAGTTAATAACCAGTGACAAGATAAGTGTGAACTTAAGGTTACGTTAAATTCTTCTGACTTGAGAGTTGTAGTCCAGCCTAACAACAGAAGACTGTTGGGGGATATATCGAGATGATTTTGACCTTTAGAACTTGTGGACAAGAATGGATGATGTGTGGTTAAATTAAAGGACTCAAGAGGAGGGTTCAGGGGAGTGCACTTATTTAAAATCGGGTAAAAACGTCAGCTTTCTCTGGTGTCCTCATGAATCTTACACCTACATATGATATACGATGTCTGTGTTCTGGTGAGCTTACCTGTCCACACTACTCTGGTTCGTGCTCTAAACTTTTAAAAATTTTTTTTTTTTTTTATTAAAATTGAAATCATGTGTATAAAAAAGAATATCATTCCATTATAATACAGTTTCTTATGCGACATTTTAGAACTATAAAACAGTTAGGACTAATTAATCTAAATATGCAGTTAGAACAAAAAGACATCACATTCTAAGGGATAGACAATACATTAATAAGCGAGATTTTTCAAACATCACGGCATCTGCTTGGGGTCTATTCATCCTGGCTAACGTCATATTATAAGGCATATCCATAATCAACACAGTAGAAGTACATTAGGAAGCGAAGTCTAAGACTTACGAGCATCCCTCCAGCTTTTTATCGTGGCCCAGATAATTTGTCCCATCTCCCTCATCTTCCTTCCCCTTCGGGAGTATAAGGCTGCTTCGATGCCCCTTTGCTGGGGCATCTGTGCGCTCTATAAATCCGGATAACATAACATAACATAACTTATGAATGCCAAGTAACCTTGATAGCCACATCTGGAATGAGGGTGCCATAGAGTCCTTCCACTGTGCGGCCAATAATATTTTTAAAACTGCGACACTAATAAATACAAAAGCTTCTGCCTCTTTTTCAATTTTAGTTTAGAATCTAGTCCGAAGATCAACAGGACCGGGGATGCGGTAATTTTATTCCCTAACAGCCCCTCCCAAAATTTTTCCAACTCGGCAACAAGCTGTTTCAAAGCACTACACTAAAAAAACATCTGAACCAGATTAGCCGGCCCACCCAAACACCTAGAGCACTTGTCGTCCTCTCTTTTACCCCACTCAAACAACTTGGCTGGGGTGTAATACAACTTAAATAATGTTTTATAGTGATGTGCCGTGAGGTTCGTGGACCGGAATAAGCTACCTGCCATCTGCAGCGCTCTATCCAGGTCCACTTCCGGGTCCCCTAGTTTAGCTGCCCATGAGGCCTCGACCTTTTCCATATCATCTTGCCATGTCTCGGATAAGGTTTCATAGATCGTACCAATCCTAGTCCCCCCGCCCAAGACATAGTCAAGGATCTTTATTCTTCCACCTGGATTTATTCTAGGTCTGATAGTCATCAATGTTTGATATAATTGCATATACTTGAAGCTGTGTTTTGATTCCAGTCCATATTTCCGTTGTACGTCGAGGAAACCCGTTAGGGCAGAGCCATCCCAAACATCCCCAATTCTGCAAATTCCTAAGGATTCCCATTCTGCCCCCCCTCCGTCACAGCTTAAGTATGGGAAAAGTTTAGAGTTCCATAGGGGTGTATAATAATTATATTTCGAAGTTCCTAGAGACTTCAAGACTTCTTTCCAAACCCTCCACGCGGTATCCAAAACCTTATACCTCTTTTTGTTGTAGTATCGCCGATCATTGTTGCGTAGCAGCGAGCCCACAGCCTCTTTCCCCATCAGTAATTCATAGATAGAAGGTGGGTGAATGCTACCTGGAAGTCTGTGGATATATAGTGAAGTATTGCTCAAAAGTATAGCCATTTGGCTAAAAAGGGAAGCTAGGAGGTAGCGCCTAATGTTGGGGGCGCCTAGACCACCTCTTTCCTGTGGAAGCGCAAGATATTATAACGAGCGCCTTGTCTTTCCATACTGCCACAGGAAGTTGGTGAATGTTCTCTAAATAGATTTGAGCAGATATTCCCCCAGCATTAACGGAATTGACCGAAAGAGATACAGAAATCTCGGCATCATAGTCATCTTAAGAACGTTATTTCTGCCTATTATTGAAAGATGGATAGTGTCAATTCGCTTTAACTCCGATGTAAATGAAGCGATCAATGGTTCATAGTTCTCTTTGACTATAGACTCCATAGAAGGACTACTTTTGACCCCCAGATAGGTTGCCAAATCTGTATATCTACTATCTCGTTTAATAATATTGCTCGTACATACTATCTGGGTCTTATTTACATTAAGTGAGTAGCCTGAGCATCGGCCAAACTCTGCTGTTATTGCCTCTAATTCCAGCATTGCGGCGTCGGGCTCTGGGGTTAAAACCGCCAGATCATCCGCATAAGCCAGCAACTTGGTCTCATAGCCCCCCCACATATCACTGGATTGATGCCCCTGCTTCCCAAGAGCCTTCTTATCAACGGGTCAATATACAAGGCAAAGAGAATTGGGGAGCAGGGGCATCCTTGCCGAGCCCCCCGGGAAATGAGGATTTTATCCGAGGCTCCTCCCATCAGCTGGATTCTAACATACGGATCCACATACATAGCCCGTATAGCCTTAATTATTTTGGGGCCTAAGCCCCTCCGATCCAATATCCCCCACAAATATAGCCAGGTCACACGGTCAAAAGCTTTTTCGGCGTCGAGAAGGATCATGGCGCCACGATCCCCCGAGGCAGCACATCTTATGTGGTCTGTTGTGCCCCTGCCCGAAATGAACCCATGCTGCCAAGGGGAGACCAGTCCGCCAATGACCCCTCCCAGCCTATTAGCCATGACCTTAGCGTATAGTTTTGTGTCTGAGTTTATGAGGGATATCGGACGGTACGACCCTGGGTCCTCCCTCATTTTACCCTTTTTGTGAAAGACTATAATGTTAGTTTCCTTCCAGGAATCTGGGATAGTTCCTGTCCAGAAAATGCCGATAAATAGATCCAGTAATATCGGGGCCACTACTTCTTGCAGACACCTGTAAACTTCGCCAGGGATATTATCGGGCCCAGAGGCTTTACCGGATGGTGAGTTCAGGAGGGCTAACATGACCTCTTCTAGTTCAATATCCCTGTCTAGAATATCTCTCTCGTAAACCGACAGTGGAGGCCCTATATCATCAAAATCCAGACCATCGGGATCTGCCCTGGCCTCTTCTTGATACAAACATTGATAAAATTCCTTAAACACCCGTCTAATATCTTCGGGGTCTGTATACAGCTGGTTACCCGCTAGAAGTTTAGCTATATGGTTTCTACTAACCCCTTGCCTAATCCTCAAAGCCAGTAATTTACCAGCTTGTTCCCCTGTCTCATACATTCTAGCCTTGGAGGCTCGATAGCTATCAGCACTTCTCTGAGCATCTGCTTTATATATTTCCGCCTTCAATGCTAGGATCTTGTTTAAGCTTTCACTTGTATCTCTTCCCTGCACAATGTCGCTTAAATGTTGTTCTTCTCCCTGAGTCAATTGATCCAAGAGGAATTTGTGAATCTCTCGTGCTTTTTTCCTTTGGGAAGCTGCATAGCTAATGGTTTCCCCTCTTAGTGCCGCCTTAAAAGCATCCCATACTGTGTTTTCGAGAAGCACTGAACCTGTTTTCATCAAAATAACCCTGAGCCCATTTTCTAACGTGATTCACATAATCAGGGTTACCTAATAGTTTCCTCTCAAACGTCCATTTATAGGGCGGAGAAGATAGGTTAACCTTTTCATATAGTAGTATCAACGGGCTGTGGTCAGAAATTTTTTCGGTAATTCAAGTATACCTATCTTTCCAGCCTCCGTTTGGGATATAAACACATAGTCAAGCTTGGTATACTTTTTGAAGGGACACGAAAAGAAAGTAAAACCCGGGTTATGTGGTTCTTTATAGCCCCAAACATCCAGCAGATTATGAGAGTTAATTAATGCTGACACAGCTCTAAACACTTTGGGTTTACGACCAACATAGCTAGCAGTAGTCATTCCTGACTCAAAATCTGCGGAGATATTGATATCCCCGCAAACTATCAGCGGGTGTGGCCAGTTAAGTAGTTCCACTTTCAATCTATCAAAGATATCGGCATCATCTTGGTTTGAGCCATAGATAGTACATATGGTAATTCCTATATTCAATTCTACTATGGCCCATCTGCCCCACATATCCGACAGGGACCGTTTGCACCCTCCGAGATAACCTCTTATTAAAATGGCCAACCCCAAATCGTAGAGGTTTGCTTCGAGCAACCCACAAGCTCAAAGCCCTTAAGATTTAACACATTTCTCTTAGACCATGACAGATGGGTTTCCTGGATGCAAATAACATCCAGGTTATTCAAAGCTACAAAATGCCCCAATTTCTGCTTTTCAACCCATCAATCATCCCGCCAATTTTCAATGTACAGATCCTAAGTTTCCTCATGAAACCTTTTTTCTAAAAGCTGACCCTTCAAACCTTAGAATTATACCTACAATACACATAATTCCAATGATTTTCTCTTTTCTGAGCCCCAACCCCTACCCCTCCCCCTCCCCAGAAGTCCCTGGACCCACACCCTACCACTCCCAACCCTGTGAGTCCCCTCCCCCACACCCCCATCCCTCTGAATGCTACCTGCCCCTCCCTGGGTCGTGCTCTAAACTTGGCTACTACTAGGCACCCCTCTCAAAATATAAACTAAAACTTTGCCGGCATACCAAGTAGCAGCCTTTGCCAACAACTGACCGGAGAGTGCAAAATAGCATTTGGGGGCATGAAGATCATGCAAAATGAGAGGATAAGAATTAGGGTTTGTGGATTAATGGGTGCATAAAGGTAAACTTAGGGTTTGTGGATGAATGGGTGCATAAAGGTAAACCCTGATCAAAACTCAAGCTCAGCCTAAGGGAGATCACGTGCCCAGACATGCATGTATCTGCCTCTCTAAGCATTGCTGTGTAGGCTCTCCTTCCCATTTTCATTAGTGGTTGCAGGCTTCTACACGTAGAGTTGCAGCCCGTTACTCTGGACCGCACTTCACTTACCCTTTGGAACACACTTCATAATTATTTGAAAATGCAACAAAGAAGTGCTGGCCACACACAGGTTGATGACTCCCGCCCTCAATCTTTACTGTTAAATGTCCACATTCAATAGCCACATGGATCCATGCAGTGTCATCTGGCAGTGTCAAGCAGCTGACGCCGCCAGAACTGCAACAGGTTTTGACCATCAAAATATTTTATCCTGAGTTTTTAGCCACCATTTTGGAGGCCAATAACTCTTGTACCCCCAGGATGACCTATCTCCAAGGAATTAAAAGAGGGAAGAAAAAGCCAAGAATGTCACCATAAGCTACACACAGTGAGTGTGTAACATATAACACAAAACACCCCCTTCCCCAGTCCGTATGCACTCCCCAAAGCGATACAGAACGTAGAAAATTAAGTTATAGTTTCAAAAAATATCAATGACAACAGCCCGCCTTAAAGTAAATATCCCAATTACTCTTTTTCGGGTTGGATGTCTTGGCAGTGGAATAATAACTTAAAAACTGCAGGTGGCAGTACCATGAAGCTAAAAGGAGAGACTGCTGCTCTATCTGGCCTGTCACCTAATGGATCTGAATAATTCAACTTCCCTTAGTAAAAGTGTTTAAAAAAGAAAGGTTGGGGTTTGGAGGTCCCAGCACAAGTTGGAGTGCAAGCCTGAGACTGTATTGCTTTTCATTGCAGGATGTATTGCACTTCTGTTAAAAATGTATAGATAAGACAACAGTGTGAGCCTTCAGAGGTAATCTGGCCTAGCACTGAAAATAAAGAACAAAAAATAAACCTCTGAACTAAGCAAGGGTACCTAGATGCTTGGCAGCCACAAAGCCAAAGCATCATAAACAGGGTTAAATGCTGTGTCACAATAGTTCATACTATTTATTAATTTCACACTAACATAAATATAAGTATTGGAAAGAAGAGCTGCCATTTGGAATTACCTGAACAGGTACACACAACAGGAAGGAGAGCAAATTCATGATGGATAATCCGGGGAGGAGTTGGCGCTCGAGGAACATATTGCTATGATACTGTTCGGCGTCGTCCATACTCATGTTGTGGTGGTGAACAACAGAATGGTGATCTTCCATAATCATCATGTGAATCATCAGCCCCATGACAGGAATGCAGAAGAACAAGCTCACCAAAAAGGACCTCCTCCACCTAACAAAATAAAAATAGATCAGTCCAAGGAGCACCCAATGGATGCCAGGACAGCAGAGGATGAGGTGGCCCAAAACTATCCTTACTGTACATGGACCTGCACTTCTTAGAGAAAAATGGTTAAGTGAAGAGAGACTCTTACCCAGGCAAATAAAGAAATCAAGGAAGAAGTATGTGCATTACCCTATAGCTTGGCTGAGCAACTTATAGTTGTGCCCAGGAAGCATGACACAAATTAATCTTTCACAGTCCTACTAAAAAAATAAACAACATTGCAGTAGCTTACAGGACAAAGCTCTCATGAAAAAGTGACAACTGAGATGAAGAGGGATACATATATCCAGACAGAACATAACTGTCTGGACTCTCGATGGAAACATATTTGATCCCAGCTGGCTTGATACTGCTGGAAGTCATAATGCTGGGGCTCCGGGTCACCTGCTGCTTTGTTGATTTGTGTTTGGGCTTAGAAGCTAGCACATATTGTTTAGACATCTCCACCGATACTGGGACAAGGTATCAAATCAGTGTCTATATTTAAGGTGAGTATCTGCACAAGTACTGAAAATTACAGTATTTCATCTGGTGGTTAGGTCAAACTTCGAGCATCAGAGAATTCCCACTAAAGTGCTTCCATCTAGAGGCTCGAGATAATTATCCAGTACAACTTCAACTTAAAATTGCATGAACGGGTCACTTCATGTTACTCAATGACTGACACAGCAACAGTTCTTTAACACTACTATCTACTGACCCACAGCACCGCAATCACAAGCGGTTCTGGCCCAGCAGATTAACTATATCTTGCTCTACAAGAAGAGTGCCTGCAGAAGACAGACTCGATTTCAAAGTCAGGCCGGGAGGCCATCTTGCTTCTTCTTGCAATACAGCATGACTTAACTAGCATGCAGATGGATGATCTGACTACTGTGCAGAGGAGGTTTTCCCAATAGAAGTATCCAAGGACTTTTCTTTTCCAGATTCCTAACTAATGTGGGAAACTCAAGGTAGTTGTGTAATCTCTTCACGTGTTCAGAGTTAACTCAGACTATTTTGTTTGGAATCCCATCCACGTACTGCCACACAGGTAACCCTTACTCACTTACCCATCTTGGTAAGAGATCTAGGGTGGGTGAAATAGGAGACCTGGGTTTTAATCCCAGGCTAAACAGCTTTTAATGTAACATCAGGACCTAGTTCCTTCTTCATAACACAGTGGCACTTTATTCGAGGCTCAACGTCCTTGCAGTACAGTAAGGGATCCTCTACAAGACCCACAACTTGCTATTGTTTGTACAAAGTGCTGGTCATACCTAATGCAGTTCCATCAGTCTTCATCAGCATGTGGCTACATCAAGTCACCCAAAGTTGCACCAATACATTTGCTATTGGAATAGGAGTATCAGATGACTCCATGCCCTGGAGAACGTAGTGCTCCAACCTTGGGCTTTCCTTTTTCAAATCATTGTTTTAAAGTGTGCTACTCAAAATGGCTAAATTGATGTGAACCAGGAATACAAATTCCAGAATGCAAAATGTTGTTAAAGGCAAACCACAGACTGGAAAATAGTGTCACTGGTCTCATGAAGTCATCTGGCAACCTCACGGAAACAGTGCTGGTAGATCTATTGCATGAAGTGCCCGAAGAGATGGCGAGATTGAGTCTCAGGGATACAAAAATGCCAGCACGGAATTGCACACAAGACTCTGCGTAGAAGGCTAGTCAGGAAGAGAAGAAGGCAGAGTTAACAAGGTGCGACAAAAGATGTGTGGACAAGGCATTCTGCATGTCCACCTCCATGTTGCCTCTTCTTGCTTCACATCACCCAAGAGAACCACCTGAATAGTATAAGGATAAAGCAGGACATCTTTTAAAACAGCAGGTATGAGGAGACAGGGCAAAAAGCAAACTGCCCTACAGGGTCAAGAAGGTGAGAGCGCACCCCGGAGCAAATATGAACAATCCAGGTGTCAGGAATTGAGGGCAGATAATCTACAGACTGATAACATGCAAACATGAATTTACTGCACTGAAGTCATGTAGAACAGTCAGCCGCCGCCAGTCTCTGATTCCCAAGTCAGCATCGGCTTTATTAATGTGAATTAATCTTTCTGCATAGAGCCCAGTCTTGAAAATACACTACACTGATACTACGGTTTGAAAAGGAACACATTTTTTCTCAAATCAAAGATTATTTTATAGATCATCATTTAAAATCTGGTAAGTAAAACTATACCTACTGCCTTATTTCTTGCTTGTGATCGAGGTGACTTGCAGATCTATCCTTCTTGACAAAAGTTGAGTCAAACCCTAAGTCCTGTATATAAAAAGCAGGTTAGTTATGAAACAACTTCACACCAGTCACACTAATTAAAATAAGTCAACAATACGTTATACGATCTTATAGATGCTACTAGAGCAAATAAATTAACAATTTCCACATGCTCCCCTTGCTAGTAAGATTGTCATAGTTTCCTTGTATATAGTATCCCAGTGCTTTCACACCCTCCGCAAAGTACAAATCAGCTTGGGAAAGTACACACAGCCAACAACCTGTGTGTATCGCACACACCGAGGACTGAAAATCAGACAGCATGGCTAGCTGATATGGTTTGTTTGCCTATTTTCTTATTTGTTTTACATTTATTGGGACAAAGAAAGTCAACCTCTAGCCCATATAATCATTAAAATCACAACAAGAAGTCAAATTATCAGCATAGTTTATCACAATGACAAAATACACCATGTGATAAACAGAGAAAGGGGGAGTAAAGAGATACCATAGAGTGATGCGCAGGAGGCGAGGGAGTGATTAATGGCACACTGAGTCACTTAGGGTAACATGCACAGTATTAGATGGGAAATGATACTCAACAAGAATCAATCGAAAAAGTGACAGAAAAGAGTAAGTAAGCAGAAGCAGAGGACCCAGATGTAAAATTCTACAATCATATCTATTACTAATCACTGTGGCCTTAAGTGGGGTGGGTACCTTGGGGTCTCAGACCCGGCAGTGATTATAAACTGATATTGGAACAGGCCCTATTACTAATATTATTATCACTGAGGTTTTATAAAGCATGTAGCACCTGAGCGCTAAGTAACAGGTGGGCAGCCAAAGCACATAACTTAAAATAACCATGTTTTCAGACCCTTGCAAAGTAGTTGGAGAGGTTCAGCTTCTCAGACACTCCGGGAGAGTATGCCAGAGCTTGGGGCCAAGGAAAGAAACGGAACGCCCGCCCCATCTGAGTTTATTTAATTCCGGGGACTGTGTAAAGTGGCCAACTGCATGAGCAAAGTGTGCAAGGGGGTGGCATGGAGTTACCAGTGTAAGCAGATATCGTGGTCCAGACTGAGAGCTGATTTTGTGCATATAGCAGAGCGCCTTATACAGTCGCAGTCAGCAGCACACTAGTTCAAGCCTTGTAGTTAAATGTTCTTGCCTGTTTATTACATCTCTGTTTGGTAATTTTATATTACACCAGATCCCAGAGCGGCGGTGATGCTACCTGCTCAGCCTCAGGTTCCTTGTGCTGCGGGGAAAATATATTAGAGTAGGGAAGGAACAAATATGGGAATATGTATTTAATTTCTCATCTGTGTAATGGATACTATGAATAATGTTAGTAATTACACACCAAATGTACTGTACCGCCCCTATATGCACTTCCTTGAGGTACAGGGAGCCAAGCACTAATACTATGCTCTGTAACACCTACATGGAAGAGGAATACTGCACTTGCTGTTTCAGCAACAATGTCGGTTGAGGAATATATAACCAAAAGCCAATAAAGATATTTTAAAAATAAATAAATAGCAGTGCGCCTTAAACTGGTTGCGTTTATCTACTGTGAGCTAATGCGGGTCATGAAGGAGACCAGACACCGAGTCATGTTTAGCAGGGCTGGACTGGCCGTAGCGTGCACCGGGTGTTTCCCCTGTGGGCCGCCAGAGTGGGGGCTGGTTTTGGTCTTTTGGACCCCTGGGGGGCCATTTTTGTTACCGGTGGGCCACCTTTGCAGCAAAGCCAGAATATTGGCCCTGTGTAACAAAAGCAGCAGCGGTGAGACGGGAATGGCATCCCCACCCACACCACCCGTCCCCATGCCTGGCTGAGCTGTTTGCCAAGGCCGGTTACGGTTCCCGGGCCGGCTGTGATGTTTAGGCAATCGGAACAGAAGCCTGGCAGCAGAATTCTGTACCATCCGGAGGCATTTGAACAAGGTCTTGTCTGTACCAAGACATAGATATTCAAATCCTTAACTTTACAGACCAAACACTAATCGAATTCTGAACAATGACTATAAAAACGGTTAAGGTAATCCCCGTCAGAGGTGCATTGTTTACATTTCACTTGCATTGTGTTTGCTTTTTCCAGGCTATTATGTTTCTGTAGTTTTTCATGCAGCATATTACTCTTGTTTGTGTTTGTGTATACTGAGAACTGATGTGCCTCCAGTCTGTGTGAGTTCAGTTTGTGGGTGAGTGTCTATGATGGGACATGAGTGAGATCTCTGGAGGTCAGGCAGAAGGCAGTGCAAGTTTCTCAGTGTGTGTCAGTGAATACTAAAAGTATCTCATGAAGTACTCATGCCTATCCATGAAAGTCGTACAGCATCAAACATGCTCCCGCTTGTCGTGAACGAACTGCGAAATAAGCATGATTAAGAATAACGAAAATTGGGATTATTCATATTTTTTAATCTTTAGAAGGCCCTTCCCATGCATGCCTATAGAAGGTGGCTGGTCCCTTCTCTTTCCCACTCTGGAAGCACACTTACTCCCAACTCCTGCAGGACATGCAAAAGGGCATTGCAACCCTTTCCAAATCGCAAATAGGCAGGGTATGAAAGGGGCATTCCCTTTCAATTTGAAATTTGGAAAGGGAGGTACTAATGATCAGCTACCGCCCCCAAGTTGGGGTGGTATCTGATTCACAAACAGAAGGCTGTCCCTGTGGAACAGTTTTCTCTTTGGGAATTTTGTGGAGCAGCCTCAGGAAAAGTAGGTAGTCGGCTAGAGGAGCACATCCTGCTCCCCTCCTCCAACGCCAGGTCTTCCCAAGTTGAAAGCTTTTTATTTTAAAGGAGGACCTGTCCCTTTGACTGTTTTGTGACTCTTTGTAAATGTAAATTTGCGATATGACCTCAAAGTAGATAGGATGCATTGAACTGCACTCCAACTCGTAAACCAGCAACATATGAAAACAGCACATCCCTGGTTTGTGAATAAAAGCCCATCGGAAGCTAGATTGCAATCATCGTTTGATCAGATGAGAATTTACAAATATGTTCATGAGCAAGTCGGAAATCAACAAAATGCATACAGAAACTAAAAAGTACATTTGTGAACAAAGATCAAACACTGAGAAACACTCGTGAGAACTGAGTCAGAGTCCAATATCCTTGAGGAAAGCAAAATGAGCAAATGTAAACATGCATATCCTGCTGATATTAAGCCAACTAACCAACACAAAGGAATCAAAGAGGTTGTGATAGAAATATAAGCGAATATTCACAGAACTGAATCGTTCCTCTGGTAGGAAACAATAACCCCAAACATTATTTTAGGATCACATTTGTTAAAGTGGTGAAATAAGCATAAAGAAAAATCACATGGACCAGCGTCTGGCTACAGCAAAAACCACATCAAATAATCAGCAAACTCAAAACAGACTTACCCTAACATTCTCAGAGTCCAGTTGTGAAGAGGCCTTGTGTGGCACCCGAGGGTGACAGGGTGGCAATGTCGTTCCTACCTTAGGTGTCCAGTGGTGCTCCATCCCTGATTTTGGAGCGAGTTGCGCGGCACCATTTTGGCTCACCTCTCCCTTGCACGACTCTTGCAGGTTCAAACACATTTTGTGTGAGCGTAACACTCACAAAGGAATTTAGAGCGCAAAATGGAGTGCTCATGGGAATCCCAATGCCCGTTATAGCTAAGGTGACGAGACATCCCAGGTTTGCTGGGACAGCCCCAGTTTTTCACCACATATCCTGGCACATTTCAGGATATTTAATTAACAGAGATTATTCCATATAAAAGTTGTATAGTCATTTCCTATTGACCGTTTGTCTGTGTTTTCTATATGCCAGACTGCTGTCAGTCATTCCACACACTTTGGGACATGCAAAATTGTCCTGCTTCTATGTTTATAAAATGTCCCGGATTTTAGGTTTCGTAAGCGGCAGTGCATGCGCTCTTGCTTGTGAAAGATATTGTATACAACAAGGGGCTTGGAGCCTGCCTACTGCTTAACATTCATTGGCTTCATTGTCACACATATTTGCTGCCTTCTAATTGTCCAGCGTGTGCTTGCGTCACTTCTGCCTTCTTTCGGCTGGAGCATGGACCAAGTACTGATTACTTCAGCTTGACTGCTGTCCTCCGCTGATCGCAATGTGATTGAGGTACTACTTTTATTTTTTTCTTCCTCTGTCATCCTTGTTGGATCACTTGCCATTTGTAGCTATGTTCTACTATGCCACATGCACTTCAAAGAAGCCCTTTTCTCCTTTAAAATGGATATCTATTGTGACAACAGATGTTATCTGCTTCCAAATGTATTTTCGCCAATACATGGGTGCAATTGCTTTCTTTATGTGATAGGATTTTTTACCAAATGTCACATTTTCATTTCTTTTTCATGCATCGGGAGATTAGCTATTTACTGCGAATTACAGGGGTGGGGTGCCGAGACCTAACAAGCATTGGCAAAGCCAATATGTCTCGCCTTTGAGATTTTCGGCTTTTCCATTGCCTTTTGCTCATGCTGTCCATCATGCGCATTTGCAACTTTGTCAATGATTTGTAGCCATGCTGTACAGTAGCATGGCTAAAATTAAATTAATCATATAAAAGGACTATGATGCATTCAGCTATAATGCACTTTACAAAAAGCACACGAGCTCTGGCTGCATCATATCGCTATTTTAAAGTTGTTTTAGCGACAGTGCAAAGCATCGAGGCCGCTATACAGCATGTCTACAAAACATTGCCAAAGCCAACAGCTTTCATAGGCAGTATCTACTGGCTTTGCCAATACTTGTTGGATTTGTAGATCTTATCAACCAAGTTATAGCAACAAGGATCAGGCGTTCCTAGTAACCGCTGGGGTGCAGTTTGGCACCCAGATAACAACTGCACCTTATTTGCAGGTCGAATTCCTGGGGAGGGAGGTAACAGCCCAAGACCTTCGTAGGGCCGAGGATGTCGGAGCCAGGGATGGCTTTTCACTTCCTTGCTCTTATGCCTGTAATGTATGCCAGGGCAGATCCACATTTGCAATCCCTTACAAGCACACATGGGCACATGATTGATGCATGTGGGCTCATAAAAGAACCAAAACAAATCTTAAATTAAGCCTCTACCACACCCACAATCCTCCTGTCTGCCCTAAGGGGGACTGCAGGAGTACAGCTGGTGCTGTAGCATGAAAATTAGTTCACTGCCCTTTACTCCCCATGTCCACAGGTCAGTCCTGGAATGCACTAAAACAGACATTTAATGAAGCTCCACAGAGAAGACGCCTCACTGTGGCTGTGTCTCGTCCTCTTCAGCTCAGTGTAAGCCACTATATAAATGAAATTGGGGCCTTGCGCTCCTTCTGTATGGGCATCAATGGGGAATAACACAGCTCTGCCCCTGGCTCAGGCCAAAGTGCACATTATTCCAACAACTTACTCTGCCTCAGAGGCATAAATGCAGATGACGACTACATAAAAGCTTACCCGGACGAGGCATTCTGAGAGAATTTCCATGAATTTTCTACATGGTACTTCCATGCAGAGGTTCAGATTTGAAGCCAATATTTTTACATAAAGTAAACTTGATCACTTTAATTAATATGATCAATGGACAACAAACAATGCTCTCGTCCTTAAGGGCATTCATGACAGCAGATCCGTAGCCTACAGAAACCCTTTGTGCATTGTCGCTTTCTCAGCTTCCAATGCTCCTAATATCAAGTACGTGACCTGCAGAGGGCCCATACTTTTACAACACTCTCCTGCTACGCTTGGACCCTAGTTCTGGAAGGAGATTCAGTGTTGCGGTAACTTGCTCTGCTGCTACGCTCTGCCTTACTCAGTTGTCATGGATACCACAAACAGTTACTACAGCATGATGTATCGCAATCAGTGCTTTAAATAGAAAAATAGAAGTGCAGGTACCACTATTCAGAGTATCTGTTGGCTCCCAAGAAGTGCCAGTACTCTCCAATTGAATGTTCTGCAGCAGTGCTGAGAAGTGCAAGCACTCTCCCTTTCAAATCAAAGAAGTGCAGGTGCACAGTACCAGACAGTACCAGCTCATTTAAAGCACTGATTGCAACGCAAGCAAGATACATGAGGTACGGCAAAACTCCTCTGGTTCTCTGAACCTTCCAAGTCCTTGTCTCTATACTCTATGTAGCTGGTCCACATTCTGGTTAGAAGTTCCTGGGTTTCTTAAGTTCTACTGGACCCTGGTAATGACTCATGGTGCAGGAGAACTGGCAGGGGTTGTTGCCATGCTCATATGTCTATGGGTATTTAAAGATTGGCTTTGCACATTGCTGTCCAGCCTGAATTTAGCTTGAGACCAAGCTATGGTGACTTAGTTAACCTTTAAGTAACAGCAGGGAGAATAAATCAGGCAATCCGGGCCACAATACCCTTGCATCTGCTGTGTGACTACCACGGTCCAATGCTAGCAGAAAATAAAACCCCCAGATAAAGGCATGAAATGGTGAAAGACATCGCAAAAAGCAGATTCCAGGTTGTATCTGATCATAAGGAGCAGGTCATCCCATCAGTCAACAGCAGGCGAGAGAGGACCTCTCGCTTAGACAACAATCTAAATGCATGAAATGCGTCAACTTTCTTGGATGACACAAAATGTTAGGTCTTCATTTTCCATTGAATGATTGAGTAGTTTCGTCAAAGAGGTTTATCAATCTGCAGGGCAGTCATCGAGACATGCAGGATTGAAGCTTTTTCTATCTGGCAGCTGCTCTTTCTGACACTCTCAGCCCACATCATTCAAGGTGACCACATTATCATTATGCCCCCCTCCCCCCCGAGCTTAGTACAACTCACCACTATGAGACCCATTTGATGGCTTGAGGTCCAATTCCTTCCTTCTGTCCCCAAAAAGCAAAAATCCCCTCTGTCTTTATTACCCCTTCCATTGAAAATCTCTTCCTGTGCACTCACCACCGCTGTTCAGCGCTCTGTTGCTTTGTCACCATTAGGTTTGAGTTTTATAAAAACCCTAAATACATTCATTTGTTTCAAGACTCAAGTATGGATCCCTTAACAAGTTTTTAATTCTTGCTAACAAAAACATATCCTTGCAAGTGACAGCAATAATGACCTCAAGCTTTCGTTAACAACTTTCTTTTGTACAATGCATTGTTTGCCAGTGAGATGTCTCTACTACTTTGGATAGGAAGGTAGGAAGTATTCACCTGCACCATTCCAGCCTCTAGCCATCTTGGGACTTAAGAAGTGGCTATTCATGCAAGGTAATTTATTTTTCCAAAACCCATTTCCTTTCACTACAAGCCATAGTTCATGTTCACTTCAAATGTTTCAATACAGGGGCAATTAAACAACTAAGGAGACAAGTGGCGATAGTCACAAAAACAGAACGTGTCAGTCAATACAAACTGCACTTGCCACTCGCTCACCTTCTCCAATGGCCAGTACCGTGGCCGCTGAGAAGTAGGACACAGCAAACATACCCGAGAGAGAGGTAGAAAAGGTAAATGGAGGCCGAAAGAAACCCACCTTGATTATCTTCATAATATCGCGAGGACCCACCACTTCCGGGTCATACTTGATGTGGGCTTTGTTGGTAGCAAGCGCTACCGAGCTGTACTGCACACCTTCAACTTTCATAAGCGTGGATTCGATCTTATGGACGCAGGAGGCGCAGGTCATCCCTCTTACCTAAAGGGAAAAAAATGGCAATTACAAAGATTATAGAAGTCAGCAATGTATTTCAAGAAAACATTTCTGCATTCAGCTACAGTCACTGTTTTCTTTTTGCAGATATAAAGAACAAAAGCAGCATACACCGTAGATCACAGTCCAAAGCAGGATGGAGGCAGACAATCATGCAACCAAAGAATAAGATGCACAGGTCCTCAATGCACAGCAGGACAGAGAGCAGACCAACACCCAGGAAGAGAGAACATCAGCCAGGGATCACACATCAACTTACACATCTCAGGATCTCGTGATCCAGTCAAAACGAGGCCTCAACACTGGAGATGGGCCCTGCCGCTCAGGAAGCCAGCAGACAGTATACGGTGATAAGCTATCTGTAGGGTAGGTTTATGGTACTTCTACTCCATCTTACTCCCCTATACACATTCCATATGCAGCCTTTGAAGTAGTGCCAAAGCAGTGTCCGGCAGACACTTCAGGCCACTTAGGTGTTTGTGTATTTTCTAGGGAAGGTCTGTCCTTCTACTAACTAATGTGTCTTCCACCAATGTATGGTGTTACAGCTCCTAACAGTGTCACTATAGACTTACATTGTTATTAGGCATCGAGTGGGGGCCCCAGTGTGAATGTGGCACCACAACACCCATCACTGAGAATGACCTGTGACCTCGGATATTCAATCAGAACAGTACTGCATTTCCACGTGGACAAGACTATATTTGACACCTAAATAAAGGATTATATATGGGGCTGTGTAGAAACAGGCATTCCAGAGTAGCATCTCACATCCGGTATTCTCTTGTGTTGCTGCTAAAGAGAATCCTTCATTCTTATGTGAAAACCTAAGCTAAGTTTTTCCAAGTCTTATGTTATGTATGTAGCATACATGGGAAACAGATCTGCAGGGTGCAAACGGTTGTCCTTTTAGTCTGAAATAACCTCAGCACTCGACCCCTGTCAGGGGAAAGTAGAGACACTTCGGTGTTTGTGTCAAAAATGTAGCATCTTTTGACATTCCTTTACTTTCCGGGCATCTTCGGATTGGAGATAAACTGAACTGCCGACCGAGTTTGAATTAATTCTGGTCAGTACCGCCTGAAGAAACCACTGCTACCTCTTTTAAGGGCCAAGGATACCCACCTCTGGTTAAGTAGACCTCTTTTGTTGGCTGGCCAAGGACTCAGGCCTAACCTCTACAACAGGTCATATGCCATGCAGTCAAGCACACAGAAACTCACACACAATATGCAATGCTCATAACCTCAACTTTAATGAAACAGATGTAATCAATTTATTGTAAATAATCTGACAGATGAGACTTACTTCTACAAGATCCTTACAATTTTGATAGAGATTACTGTGTATGTACTAACATTCATGGGTTTAATTATGTATTTTTTGTTTAATTACATGTTGCTCTTCCGTGTTATTTATCAGTTCTAATACTGAGAGGTCATAGGTATTCCATTTGGTGTGCATCTGCTCGAACCCTACAGCTATCCCTTGCTGTGCACAGCTGCCTGTGCTCCTCCTGCCACGAGAGATCGACCCCACTGCGTAATAGGTTCGACCATGCGCAGGGAGTTGGCCGCATTACATGGACTACAGCCCCTCATATCACCCTCAACAGCCTACTAATCTTCACTACTCCACAACGCATGGACTTCAGCAGTGCACAATAGGGGTTGGCAACAAGGCCTGACTCCTAGCAGTGAGGGTTAGCTTAAAGACCTGCCCTGCATCTTACCCACTACAAATGACAAACCCATCTGTGCATAGCCTTCGGCTGCGTATAGCTGAGGTTGGCTTCACGGCTTAGCCTCCCAACCCGCGTGGGTGGCCAACCCTTAATGTATAAGGCATTTGCCAAGCACAGAAGCAGCTGGCAGCAGGGATTGGAGTACGACTAAGCCTAGCTCCCAACCCACTGCTTCCAACCTATCACGCATGTCCAACACGGAAGAACAACACAGAATACTATTATATACTATTGTTTTTTTTTACTGGATTTGCACATCTGCTGGATTCAAAATTCATGGTCCCAGAGGAGAGTCCAGGATTTGCAAATCCACATTGGATCCACAAATCCTACAAAAAAAATTCTTGAATATATATTTTAATGCGGTAGTGGCTCCCTTTGGGACAGCCCCACATGGTTCTGGGGGTCAGAGTGTACTCACCCTCCCCCAGTTTGGCCCTTTGATTTTTTCCTACCCGCTATTCAGTGCACCGTGTTGAGTAATTGTGCATGTAAAAGAAATGATTCTGTGACGGCCAGTCAATCAAGATGGCAGTGTATCCACATATCTATCAGCCGATTTACAAATCTGCAATGCAGAAGAGGAAGAAAAGCTTCCTTGTCCAATGGTATGCCTTTCTTTTATTTTTATTGGATTTGCGAATCCTCCATTGATTTGTAAATCGGGGAAAGATGCGCTAATTAAAGGTCCAACTATCAATAAAATGTAACCTCTTCATGCACCAATTAAAATGTCTTTTTAAATGCGGATTTCTCAAAAACGACTGAATGCAGAACGAAGCTCAGCTAAGTACTTGAGTAAGTGTCTACTTCCATGCCAAATCTGTTGTAATTCAGTCACCCAGGTGCACTGTACTGAAGAATAAAAAGTTAACGTAAGGAATGGCACTTTTGAGATCCGGCCTTTTTCTTGGCACCACTCGACGGATCTGCACATAAACAACCCAAAGTGGAGGCCCATTGTAGGTTTTAGAAAGTTTTGTCAAGATCCTTGAACAGCGCCAAAGTTATTCTGCAAACAAAAAATGCCTTTCTCATGGGAATTCTGACTTAGCCATAACTACACTGGCGCTATATTATCCATTACGTGACTACGCATTATCATTCTCTGTGTTCATGGAAGTCTTTGAATAGAAACTGCTGCACAAATAGATACTTGGATAAAAGGAGGAGCATTTGAAATTGGAGTTTTAACTGTTCCTTCATTTGCAAATTTAGCCTTTATGGGTTGGGTTTTTTCTGAACATTTTCCTGCAATGTTGCCAAAGTGACGGACAAAAGTTTAAAAAAAACCTCTATATACTATGGCAGAGGCACTGAGGAGTGTGTGTGTGCTGTCGTCAGGGCTACATGGGAATTGTGTCTTCTCCTCCGTGTATTTCTCCGTCTTTCTGCTGTTGCACACAGTACATTCTGACACGACTGACGCCCAAACGTGTTTTACATCAAAGAATAAACAATTTGGAACCGCTAGGTGGAACAATATGCGCAGTATGTGAACGTACAATAGCTTTAGGCCTTTGCATTGGAAGATCAAGCAGAAATCTTCTCTTCAGTCCCCACAACTACAGGTTTTGTTTCTTATAATGAAATCACGGTCCTGTAACACCAGTTTTGCAGCTTGATGTGCTTAGTCTTGTCATCGAGTAGATCCTGAGTAGTTTAAATGTATAAACAAGCACTGGCGTTGCCAATAGGTCTCGCAGTAGGAAAGTTGGAGCTATTGGTTTTGTAAATGACATTTTATATTTATGTTTTGTGATTTACAATGCCAATACTTTTAACTTTAGCAAATGTGACACTTTTAGCATTTGTAATGCCACATGTTTTGTATTGACGTGACTTAAATGTATTGATATTACAAATAACAATGGCTTTTAATTTTTTTAATTATTGAAGGGTGTTTGTTTTATTGCCCATCCTTCTATGATGTTTGTTTCATTGCCCACCCTACTCCCTAATAAACAGCCTTTTTACACCCTTCTAGAAGGGGAGAAAGTAAACTGAGATGGGCGGGAGAGAGAAATAGGGAAGGAGTGCAAGAGAGAAGTATAATGAAGTGCGAGGGTGATGAGGAAAGGTGATGAGTGCAAAAAAGTATGAGCGAGACACGAAGATATAAAAGACGAGAGGGTGTGTTAGTGAGAGATAAAAACGGGAGGAAGGGAGTCTGGAGACAGATGCGGGCAGCATGGAAGAAGAGGGATGCAGCGAAGCAGAGAGGATAGAGAGCAAGGCAGAGAGGAAGGCACAGTGATGGAGAATCGGAGAGCATGTAAGTGAGGAGTGTGGGCGGAGAGAAGGGGAGAGAAGTAGAGAGAGAGATAGAGAAAGCAAAGGAGACAGAGAGAGAGGGAGAGCGAGAGAAGGAGAGAGGGAGAGAGAAGCAAAAAAGTGGAGCGAGGGAGAGAGGAGAGAAGGGGGAAAAGGATGGATGGGAGAAAGAGAGAAAGAAGAAGAGAAGAGAAGAGGATGAGAGCGAAGTGCAGAGAGGGAGACAGGAGAGAAGGGGATAGAGGGAAGGGGATAGAGGGAAGGAGAGAGAGAGAAAGAGAGAGAGAGAGAATAGGAGAGAAGGAGAGAGGGAGAGGGAGATAAGGAGAGCAGTGAAGAGGATACACCCTGAGTTAGAAGGAGAGGGGAGGGGTGCTACAGAAAGAAGTCTTCCAAGTATGTATCACCTGTTGTGTGTTTCACTTTCACCAAAAATGCCAAATATTTTCCAGTGCAGTCGTTGACTATTCGGGGCTCTCCTGGTAAACCCGGGACGTTTGCAGCGCTATATAATCCCTGTTCATTCATTGTCCAGGCTCTTACCACTAATTAATGTTGGCGTCACTTGTTCCCACAACTAACATCTCGTCACAAACCTTACGCATTCTTTGGTTTGTATTTTGGTGTGAGACGAGACGCCGGGGTATAAACTATATGTTGTGATAATTTTTGGGGGCCAACAAAGGGCAGTATTGTTTAATTAAATGTCAACGCGAAATGTCGAAACAGGTTCAGATTATCAAGATTGAGAACAGTGGTACAGATTGTTAGGTTTTGGGGCCACGAGTTTTGAGGGGCTAGCGCTGTACCTGCCGTTTAAGATCCTATTGTAGGCGTTACGTACATTCCACTCAGCATTTGGCCTTATAATCTTTATGGCATTGCAGCCCGGGGTACCGAGAAAAGGTAAACAGTCACTCCTACCCCACAGCCGCGCTTTCCTCTGCGGTGTCAGTGACAAAGGCACAGCAGGGGGAGACACATATGCAAGAGGAGAGGCAGGGGGTGCCCAGTCCCGCGAGCCCCCACCTCTATCCCCTCTCAGAGAAAGCTTTGTAAACACAAAGTACTGTGTGATATGCAGAGCCCCCCAGGGCGCAAACAAAGAGGCAGAAGGGGGCCATTTGAAGCGATAAAGGGATAAATATTCAAGGAGAGGCAGGATGAAGCGGAGGGAAAAGTTTGAACTGTTAAGAGGATTAAAAGCGGCCTCCTCTCTCTCATCCGAGCCCCACCTCCCCTCCAGAGAAAACAAACCTTCAAAAGAGCTCTGAGCCTGCTCGGCGGACCTCTTAAAATGGGCGGGAGACCTGGCCAGATAAAGGAAAGCACACACAGATGGGACGTGGGGGGGGGGGCAAGAGAGGGAGGGCTGGGGCTGGGAGGAGACGCGCGTGGGTCAGAAGCTGAGGAAGAAACAGGAGAGGGAGGGTGAACAAATGGCTCAGATATATTAGAGAAAAGCTTGAGATGGTGAGAAAAGAGGCAGACCAGTAAGTGTGTGAGAGCCCGGGCTCACGTATGCCAGAAATCCGGGCGAAAAATGGGTCACTCCAAGCAGGGGCAAGGATGGGAAATTTGTAAAAAAAAAAAAAATATTCAAAAAAAACCGGAGATAGTGCTAACGAGCACACGTATGACAGTTACTAGAAAAAATGGAAAAGGCTGAGAATCAAATAGTTCTGAGCTCAGAAAGAAGATAGACAAGCCCATTGCTGTATGGGTGCGAAATCGTAGAGGCAAACAAGGGAGGAGAGAAGGAAAGGTGACAGAGAACTGCTGGAGGAGCAAAGAGGAGAAAAGAAATGCGACACGGCGGGCAGGGGAGGGGGCGGAGCGGGTAAAAAAAAAAACAAGACGGAGGGAAAGGCAGATAAGGGGAGGGGGGAGGAGAAATGCGACACGGCGGGCAGGGGAGGGGGCGGAGCGGGGAGAGGGTGTGAAAACAGCAGGGGCCTGGAGTGCGGCTGAGGGAACTGATGTGCACGCGCTTTTAAGCTCAATGCACATGCGCATTGAGCTTAAAAGTCACGGGCACTGCAAGGAATCGCCACGATTCCTTGCAACTTGGTTAAAGACTGTTTAAGCCCCAATAGTCTCGCAAGCTCGATGCGCATGCGCATCGACAGGCGAGACCTAAAAACAATCTTATTGAAGGTCTGTATCTGAGGCTAATGCTGACCCAGAGGTCCCTCTGCTTCTGTAGGACCTTCAAGCTGTCCTCCTGCCTAGCCAATGGACACCACCAGCACACACTCTGCATTCGGCTGAAGAGAGCGAGAAACAATTAAAGGTATCTGATGTTTGCAGTCCTGTCAAGTCGACATGGTCTTCTGGCATTAGGACTGGCATTAAAACTGCGTGTGCCGCCACTTCAGTTTTAGGAAGACAAGTGGAAGACCAATCATATGGTGGGTGTATCTCTAGAGTGCATGTACACCATGTCTACAATCATTCTTCGGGGTCCGGTATGCGAGGCCACAACTAGGTTTCCGGTGGATCGAGAGCACTGAGGGCGATGTGCCAGGTTCGCTCCGATCCCCTCCCGAGACCCATGGTGCTAATAGCGCCCCTTTTGAAAGTGCTGTGACACTCCAAAATTTAAGGAGTATTTTTGGAATGAGTAACTGACTCTTCCCCCGTTTTTAAGCACTTTTTTCACCTTTTTAATTTTCACTTTCACGTCCCCAGGTTAGGGTGGGTGATTAGAGAGCCCATACCGCCGGGGTTTAGTCCTGACGAATGCCTTGGTAATAAACAACCACCCTTATGGCAGAAACATGTTGACTAATAAAATTATTTTGAGTATATTCTGTATTTAACCAACCATAAACCTTGGCAACTAAATCCAGACACTTAATACTCTTTGTGCCTTAGGGATCACTCATTAAATTTTGTTTTTGATACCCTTTCTAAGGCACTTTTTACTTCACTGTAATTTAGAGCACGCCCTCCCCACAATAACCAGCTCCGCAGTCTTTCTGGCGTCGTAGCACACCAAAGAGGCACTCGGCCTCTTTGGTGGGGCCCGATGATGAAGCATGACACCGACTAGGTCGGTGTGTGAGGGCTTTCTTTATCACCCAAATCGGGTGTGCTAACCTTATTCTGACTCCGTTTAATGTGGTCCTTACAAATCCCTGTAAGTGTGATCAGTGATTGATCTGACCTCTCTCTTTTTGTTCAAGTACGATTGGTTGGGGACTGAGAGAGTGTCTCCTTTCCCTTGCTCTCCCTTTGTTGTTGAGTACAATCATTCTACTCCAAAAGCAGCCACGTGTTTCGCCTTCCGATTTGTCAGGGGATCTTCAGTGCAGTGAATGGACAGAGGCTGTTTCACTGCTCTAGAGCCAGAGCAGCAAACACACTAAGCCCTTCAATGGTAGAGACCACCAGGATGAGAGACATGAGTGGAAATATGGGCCTGATTCACAAAAAAAGTTACACTTCTGAGTAAGTTTACACTTTCGAGTAAATTTACTACATTTGGTATTCACAAACTACGGGCCTGATTCACAAAAGCAAGCTTAGACCAAAAGTCTAAACTTAGACCTGAAGTCTAAGTTTAGACCTAAAGTTTAACTTTACTACTACTAAAGTTAGACTGTTGGTCAAAGTTTAAGCCTGAAGTCTAACTTGGAACTAAAGTCTAACTTTACTACTACTTAAGTTAGACTTTTAGTCCAAGTTAAACTGTTGGTCTAAACTTAGACTCAAAGTCTAACTTTAGTAGTAGTAGTAAAGTTAGACTTTAGATATGAGTTAGACATTTGGTCTAAGTTTAGACCAAAAGTTTAACTTTAGTAGTAGTAAAGTTAGACTTTAGATATAGGTTAAACTTTTCATCTAAACTTAGACCAAAAGTCTAACTTTACTAATAGTAAAGTTAGACTTTAGGTCTTAACCTAGACTTCAGGTCTAAACTTAGACTTTGGTCTAAGTTTACCTTTGTGAAATAGGCCCTCAGAGTGTAAACTTACTACAAAAGTGTAAATTACATATCTCCACTCCCAGAGTAAAGCAATTGGATTATACTTGTCTGGGTCCCTCCTTTACCGACCCTAAACCTCTCATTCTCCTCCCGAATCCCATCCAGTTTAGTAGTAAATCTGCACTTTACCCCTCCCATATTTACTACTAAATCCTGTGCAGAGACTCTGCAGTCGGGGCAGAGAACTCCTGACATAGAATTGTAGACCATGCTTACACTCTGTAATACGTTTTGTATGCACTACAAAGAAGTGCAATTCAAGAATCAGGCCCTGGGTGTGTAAAGGGGGGGGGGGGCATTGCCATGGTAGGACTGACCAGCCCTTCACAGCCTCAAAAACAATGCAGTGGACGAGAGGGGGTTGGATCAATGAAAGGCAGCAATGCAGCGAAAATCTGCTCCCTCAGACTCAAAAGGAAGCAGGCAGCACCCGCCTTCTGAATTCTTTCCCTGGGCCTGATAAGATAAACTGGCACGTGGACAACAGGGTGTGTTACCCTGTGAGTCTGAGAACAAACTGTGGCTGTGAATACACGGAAGACATTTTCAGAGCAGAAAAAGAGAGGAATCCTCTAAGCAAAAAATAGCAGAAAGAAAGAGAAGCATGTGGCAAACGACAGGCTTTTTCACTCCAAAAACAAGTCCCTGACAAAAGCACCAGGAGTCTGACAAGAAGCCAGGTTTAGAAGTTATTTATGCATTTTTACATAGCGTGTACTGCACCCGAAGGTAACAGAGCGCTTTACATTAGAACCAGTTACATTACATAAGGACTTCAGAGTTCATGAATTACATAAAAGACACAAACAGAAAAAAATCTAAACTCACTTTAGAATAGTAGTAAGTACATATTTCTACTATGGATACTAGTGGTTAGAGTTACATGTACTCAAGATGCAAATTCACACAAGAATACATTTTATGAAAATTTGAAGCGATTAGGGTTGGTCAAATATATATTACATATTTACACAGCATGATCTTCTCGCCATTGCTGGGGTTCTTACAGTGCTCGTTCAGCCAGGCCTTCAAGGTGCTGTTACACTCATGGGCGGAATGATATTGCATTGCAAATGCTTGTTGTTTTCATAGTTTCTAAGTTATTTGTTTAATAATACAGCAAATAAATTGTCTTCTTTTAGTTTGCCCTGTATGTGCTTTGCTTCTTCTGTTCATTTTTGCACAATGCTTACTGTTGCAACCGACTTCAGCAGCTATTTTGTTATTTATGGCGCTCCACTTTCTAAAGACAATTAGGAATTTTAATAATGATTGTTTTTAAATTAACCCCTTTTGCTTAGCCTACAGACATCACACCTCCAATATCTGAGTCTTCTCTAAATAAATATTGCCTACTCCATCATACCTCATAGAATATCAAGGTTATCTAAGAATAAACCATAGGACATTCACTAGTGGTATGAAAGAAGATGTGCCAAGCATGTCTGCTCAATGCACCAGGAGTCTGCTTAAAATGCAAGGAATGTGGGCTCAATGGGCTTCTTCTGAATATGCAAGATGGGTCTGTCATCCAAACCGGCTCACTGTGCCTGGGGCGCATGCTGGATATGGCAATCGGGTCCGTTTCATGTATTAGAGATATTTGATGTGCTCCATAAGCCTGCTGGGGTTATTTCTACATAGGCCATGGGAATGCTGAATGTGGTAGGGATCCTGCTCAGTTTCCCACGTCTAGTGCTCTACACGGTGGAGTGCCAAAAATGACACTGTGTGCAAACGATTAGGATTTGGGTAGGGAATCGGTCTCACAGGAGATCTTGCAGAGTGGCAGTCTTCAGCGTTTAAGTTTGATCTAGTCTCAAGCATTCAAGGCAACTTTAATTGTTTTCGATTAAAAAACCACAAAAGTAAAACACAACCATTGTTCCATATAAAAACATTCATTAAAAAAACTAAAAATAATACGATCGCGCGAATCCAAGATGGCCGCCGCGAAGTGAGCTCCATCGCTTTTCCGCCCGTTTTCCTTCAAAAAAGACGATTTTAAATCAGCAAATGAGGTCGCTGGGCTAGTTTTTGAGGCACCTACTGTCTGAGGAGGTTTAGCGCCGTTTTGTTCGACGGAGGTGCTGTTTTCTGCTTTGTGGTTCCTGCTCCCAGCTCTCTCAAGAGGTATTGCCTGGAGTGTCTGTCAGGGGGGCGGAGTATACACCAGGAAAGGGCCTGGCTTGGGCCTAGCCACTCCCACAACCCTATTTAGCTGCTGCACCTGTATTTTTGAAGAGTGCTTATTACTATTTTACTTCATATTCTCTGGTTTACTTACTTACTCATTTTACTTCAAATTCAGTTATTTTTCTCTTCAAAAATGGAAAATAAAATTTCTGCTAACAATAAAAGGAGACAGCAAATTTCACCTACTCCTTTAAAATCGAAAGTGGTGGAGTCATCTGAACCTTCACTGTCTTTAATTTTGGAAGAAATTCAAGCTTTTCGTGCTAATACTGATACTATTGCGACAGAAATTTAAAATGTGCGAAAAGAAATGGCCAGTTTGTCCATGAAAATTTCTGATAATACAATTAAGATACAAGGTAATAAATACAAAATTGATGCTTTTATTCCACTGGTGGCGAAAATATCTCCTATGGGTTTACATCTTTTGGACATGGAAAATCATAATAGACAATACAATCTTAGCATATTTAATTTACCAGAAGAAGTTGAGGGGTCTAATTGCCGATTATATTTGGAAAACTTGATTCCTGGTCTTTTAAATATCAAATTTCCAGAAAACTTTGAGGTTGATAAAGCACACAGAATTACCTCTCATCGCAATCCTCAACATGCCAAACCAAGGCAAATAATATTTAACGTTTTTCGCCATCATCACTTGGTTTTGATCAGGAAAGCTGCAAGAGAAATTCCCTCACTAATGGTTAATGGCAATAAAATCTTCATTCGTCAAGACTTTGCTAAGGAAACTATTGCAATGCGTAAGGAATTCTCTGACCTTTGCCCTCAGTTGCGCAGTCTTGGGTACAAATATGGCTTTTTTGACCCATCTACAAGGCGAATATGGAAAGACACTTTTTCAAAATCTTTTCATCGGCCAGAAGACCTCAGACTTTTTCTTGATCTTCAAACGCAACATTCAATGGATACTAATGACCCTACTACTCGAGAATGTTTTTGCTGACCACGTCATAAGTCATTCTTCAATTTTGGGCTCCAACGGTTTTAGGCCATGCTTGTAGGGCGCGTGTGCGTTTCACGGTTCATATTTATGTTTTTTTGTTTGTCTTTTTTCAATGTTTTCCTTTCTCCCTTACCTTTTATATTCTCTAGAGCTTCTCACTCTTTCTTATATGTGCTCTTTATCACTGTCCTCTTCTTTTCTTTTTTCTTTCTTCCTTGTCCATTATGGCTAACATTAAAGCAATTTCACTAAATGTTAAAGGTTTGCGCCATCCAGTTAAGCGTACAAAAATGTTAGATTATTTAGGCAGTTCTAAAGCTGATTTTTGTTTTTTACAAGAAACGCATGTTGATGATAAAACCTTAGATTATATGAAAAGAAAATGGGTTGACAATATTGTTTCCTCTCCTGCTAATGGCAAGAAAAATGGCTTAGCTATACTATTTGCAAAGAAATCTCATTGCCATATTTTGAGTAAAGTTACTGATACTGTGGGGAGAAATGTAATTGTTAAAGTTAAAGTTCATGACTATTATATTTTTATTAAATGTTTATGGACCCACTGCGGATGATCCTGCTTTTTGGACTAATCTCACAACGGAAGTACTTAAAAATGGGAATGTTCCTTTAATTGTTGCTGGTGATTTTATTGTTATTTCAGATCGATTACTAGATAGATTATCTCAAATGAAGTTTCATCCTCCTAAGGCTTATTTTGCTTTTAAAACGTTTCTTCAAACTAGTAAATTAGTTGATATTTGGCGTCTCCATTTCCCTACAGAAAAACATTTTACGTTCTTTTCTAATCCTCACCATTCCCACTCTTGAATTGATTATATATTAGTCACTAGACAACTTATTAACTCTATAAAAACACCTATGATTGGTAATATTGATGTCTCTGATCATGCTATGATTTCTTGTATTTTAAATATAAATTCCACCTTTTCCAAACAATCTAGATGGAGAATGAATTCTAGCATAGCTCTCAATGACAATAATAAACCAAAACTGTTATCTGCCATTACTGATTATTTTCAATTGAATCCTGAAGGTTCTACTTCTATGGTTACCAGATGGGATGCTGTTAAAGCTTTTATTAAAGGAGCTACCATTTCTATTATGGCACATGAAAATAAAACATTTAATGCAAATATTAAACGTTTAGAAAAACAAATAGCAAAATTTGAACTACTCTTTATTACTTCTAATGATCAACAATATAGAGATAAGTAACAACAAGCATTGAAAATGCAATAGGTCTCGCAATAGAAGAGTTTCACATTTTTCGTTTTGCAAATGGATGAGTGGCGTTGCGTGGATGAGTGGCGTTGCGTGGATGAGTGGCGTTGCGTGGGTGAGTGGCGTTGCGTGTGTGGCGTTGCGTGGGTGAGTGGCGTTGCGTGTGTGGCGTTGCATGTGTGTGGCGTTGCATGTGTGTGTGGCGTTGCATGTGTGTGGCGTTGCATGTGTGTGTGGCGTTGCGTGTGTGTGTGGCGTTGCGTGGGTGAGTGGCGTTGCGTGTGTGGCGTTGCATGTGTGAGTGGCGTTGCATGTGTGAGTGGCGTTGCATGTGTGAGTGGCGTTGCGTGTGTGAGTGGCGTTGCGTGGGTGAGTGGCGTTGCGTGGGTGAGTGGCGTTGCGTGGGTGAGTGGCGTTGCGTGGGTGAGTGGCGTTGCGTGGGTGAGTGGCGTTGCGTGGGTGAGTGGCGTTGCGTGGGTGAGTGGCGTTGCGTGTGTGAGTGGCGTTGCGTGTGTGAGTGGCGTTGCGTGTGTGAGTGGCGTTGCGTGTGTGAGTGGCGTTGCGTGTGTGAGTGGCGTTGCGTGTGTGAGTGGCGTTGCGTGTGTGTGTGTGGCGTTGCGTGTGTGTGTGGCGTTGCGTGTGTGTGTGGCGTTGCGTGTGTGAGTGGCGTTGCGTGTGTGAGTGGCGTTGCGTGTGTGAGTGGCGTTGCGTGTGTGAGTGGCGTTGCGTGTGTGAGTGGCGTTGCGTGGCTGAGTGGCGTTGCGTGGCTGAGTGGCGTTGCGTGGCTGAGTGGCGTTGCGTGGCTGAGTGGCGTTGCGTGGGTGAGTGGCGTTGCGTGGGTGAGTGGCGTTGCGTGGGTGAGTGGCGTTGCGTGGGTGAGTGGCGTTGCGTGGGTGAGTGGCGTTGCGTGGGTGAGTGGCGTTGCGTGGGTGAGTGGCGTTGCGTGGGTGAGTGGCGTTGCGTGGGTGAGTGGCGTTGCATGTGTGAGTGGCGTTGCATGTGTGAGTGGCGTTGCGTGTGTGAGTGGCGTTGCGTGTGTGAGTGGCGTTGCATGTGTGAGTGGCGTTGCATGTGTGTGTGGCGTTGCATGTGTGTGTGGCGTTGCGTGTGTGGCGTTGCGTGTGTGGCGTTGCGTGTGTGTGTGGCGTTGCGTGTGTGAGTGGCGTTGCGTGTGTGAGTGGCGTTGCGTGTGTGTGTGGCGTTGCGTGTGTGAGTGGCGTTGCGTGTGTGAGTGGCGTTGCATGGGTGTGTGGCGTTGCGTGTGTGGCGTTGCGTGTGTGGCGTTGCGTGTGTGTGTGGCGTTGCGTGTGTGAGTGGCGTTGCGTGTGTGAGTGGCGTTGCGTGGGTGAGTGGCGTTGCGTGGGTGAGTGGCGTTGCGTGGCTGAGTGGCGTTGCGTGGCTGAGTGGCGTTGCGTGGGTGAGTGGCGTTGCGTGGGTGAGTGGCGTTGCGTGGGTGAGTGGCGTTGCGTGGTTGAGTGGCGTTGCGTGTGTGAGTGGCGTTGCGTGGTTGAGTGGCGTTGCGTGTGTGAGTGGCGTTGCGTGTGTGAGTGGCGTTGCGTGTGTGAGTGGCGTTGCGTGTGTGTGTGGCGTTGCATGTGTGTGTGGCGTTGCGTGTGTGTGTGGCGTTGCGTGTGTGTGTGGCGTTGCGTGTGTGTGTGGCGTTGCGTGTGTGTGTGGCGTTGCGTGTGTGTGTGGCGTTGCGTGTGTGAGTGGCGTTGCGTGTGTGAGTGGCGTTGCGTGTGTGAGTGGCGTTGCGTGTGTGAGTGGCGTTGCGTGTGTGAGTGGCGTTGCGTGTGTGAGTGGCGTTGCGTGGCTGAGTGGCGTTGCGTGGCTGAGTGGCGTTGCGTGGCTGAGTGGCGTTGCGTGGCTGAGTGGCGTTGCGTGGCTGAGTGGCGTTGCGTGGGTGAGTGGCGTTGCGTGGGTGAGTGGCGTTGCGTGGGTGAGTGGCGTTGCGTGGGTGAGTGGCGTTGCGTGGGTGAGTGGCGTTGCGTGGTTGAGTGGCGTTGCGTGTGTGAGTGGCGTTGCATGTGTGAGTGGCGTTGCATGTGTGAGTGGCGTTGCGTGTGTGAGTGGCGTTGCATGTGTGAGTGGCGTTGCATGTGTGTGTGGCGTTGCGTGTGTGTGGCGTTGCGTGTGTGGCGTTGCGTGTGTGTGTGGCGTTGCGTGTGTGGCGTTGCGTGTGTGTGTGGCGTTGCGTGTGTGAGTGGCGTTGCGTGTGTGAGTGGCGTTGCGTGTGTGAGTGGCGTTGCGTGTGTGAGTGGCGTTGCGTGTGTGAGTGGCGTTGCGTGTGTGAGTGGCGTTGCGTGGGTGAGTGGCGTTGCGTGTGTGTGTGGCGTTGCGTGTGTGAGTGGCGTTGCGTGTGTGAGTGGCGTTGCGTGTGTGAGTGGCGTTGCGTGTGTGAGTGGCGTTGCGTGTGTGAGTGGCGTTGCGTGGCTGAGTGGCGTTGCGTGGCTGAGTGGCGTTGCGTGGGTGAGTGGCGTTGCGTGGGTGAGTGGCGTTGCGTGGTTGAGTGGCGTTGCGTGTGTGAGTGGCGTTGCGTGGTTGAGTGGCGTTGCATGTGTGAGTGGCGTTGCATGTGTGAGTGGCGTTGCATGTGTGAGTGGCGTTGCATGTGTGTGTGGCGTTGCATGTGTGTGTGGCGTTGCGTGTGTGTGTGGCGTTGCGTGTGTGTGTGGCGTTGCGTGTGTGTGTGGCGTTGCGTGTGTGTGTGGCGTTGCGTGTGTGAGTGGCGTTGCGTGTGTGAGTGGCGTTGCGTGTGTGAGTGGCGTTGCGTGGGTGAGTGGCGTTGCGTGGGTGAGTGGCGTTGCGTGGGTGAGTGGCGTTGCGTGGGTGAGTGGCGTTGCGTGGGTGAGTGAATGGTTAGCTGTTGCTTATGCGACGTATAGCACTTAATACTAAAGTAGGCAGACCTTCTTAGCCTTTGTGAGAATAATAGCAAAATAAAAATAAAAACCAGATCAAGTCAAGGACGCAAACGGCACCATGCTATTGTTTATTTACTCAGATGATTTGCATAAAAATGTAACTTGTGAGCACGTTTCTCTAACTCTCCAATAATCCCATTACAACACTTTGTACAAATGAGATTGGGACTCATCCTTCCGAAGTCGAGAAAAATGTGCAACGCTGTGTTGTAGTTAATTTTTTTAATTAACAAAATGCAAATAATGTGGAGAGATTTCAAGTGATTCAGGAATGGGCGCCCTTGTAAAGAGAAAGTACGGCCGGCCTGGGCAGTGATAGGGGAGGAGGGAGGAGAAATGCGAGTCACGGCAGCAGCAGCCTTTGATGTGCCTGCCGGCCGGCCGTGAATAATTAGGGGGTGAGAAATGCGCTCGGAGGGCTGCCTTTGATGTGGTAATGCGAGGCAGGCAGGCAGGCGGCTGGTGGCATTGTGCACGCGCTTTTTAGGGCTTGCGCAAGCGCAATGACCTAAAAAGCACATGCACTTGAAGGAATCGCCAGTGGAATCGCCAGTGGTGGATAAACACTGGATAAGCCCCTATAGAGCTTCGCCAGCTATGCGCTGAAGCGCATCAGCAGGCGAGCCCTAAAAACTTAGTAAAAGAGCTGGCATTCAAATTTCTAAAGCCAAAGCTCAATTTAGTTTCAATGCAAACAAATCTGGGAGACTTTTAGCAAATTATTTACGTATTAAAAAAGATAAAACCCAAATCACTTCTATTCATGGTCCCAATGGTAAAATTGCATTATCTCATAAGGACATTGTTAATGAATTTTTGGACTTTTACTCTAATTTATATAACAAACCTGATTTTAATGATGACTCATTGATAGACTCTTTCTTATCCTCCTGTAATCTACCTAAGATTTCTCAATCAGATAAACTTGGACTGGAATTACCCATTACTAATGATGAAATTGTATCTGCTATTAAATCTCTCAAACAGAATAAATCTCCTGGTCCTGATGGTTTGCCAGCAGAATTTTATAAAGAATTTCAATCCCAACTTTCACCTTTATTACTACAACTTTTTACATCATTTGGTTCATCAGGAATTACGTCTGGCTCTTTTACTGAAGCTTTAATTATTGTTCTACCTAAACCAGACAAAGATCCCACTCTTGTTTCTAATTATCGCCACGTTTCTTTAATTAATCATGATTGTAAATTATATGCAAAAATACTGGCTACGCGTTTATCTCCTGTTTTAGGCTCTATTATTCATCCTGATCAATCTGAGTTTATGAAACATAGATACTCTGCTAATAACACCAGTACTTTGTTACATGTCATTGAAAAAGGTCACACAATTAATCCTTCAGGAGTCATGGCTTTGGATGCTGAAAAAGCTTTTAACAAACTTCATTGGCAATTTTTATTTCAAACTTTATTGTCTTTTAATTTTAATGATACTTTTATTCGTATGGTTTCAGCTTTATATTTTGCTCCTACTGCTCGTTTATTTATTAATGGCCAAGTTTCTAATCAATTCTCCCTTTTCAGAGGTACACGTCAAGGGTGTCCCCTTTCACCTTTGTTGTTTTTAATAGGTATTGAACCCTTTCTTACTACCATAAGGAATTGTGATACTATTAAAGGAATTAAGGTTAGAGATGTTATTATTAAAACTTTAGCTTATGCTGATGATGTGCTTTTATTTATTAGTGATCCATTAACTTCTTTTCCTTCCTTACTCGAAATAGTAAAACAATATTCTTTAGTATCTGGGTATGTATTGAATACTAACAAAACTGAATTTTTTCCTTTAAATGTTTATTGTACTCCAGATAGGATTTCTATGCGTGATATTATTTGGCAAAAGCATAAATTAAAATACCTGGGTATTTTATTCTCTTCTTCTATAAAATCAACCTTAATTTTAAATAGTGATTTTGGGTTAAAATACATTAAAGATAAAACATCCAAATGGTCCTCATTACATCTTTCCTGGTGGGGTAGAATGGAATCTATCAAAATGAATATTGCTCCTAAAATCTTTTACACCCTAGCAATGGTTTCCATTCAATTTCCATTAAAATTTTATAAAGATATTGATAAACTTCTTTCCAAATTTCTTTGGAATAACAAAGTTCCTCGTATCAGTTACAACAAATTAAAACTGTCTAAATGTTCATATGACTACTCTCTGTCTCTTCCTTCTGCCTTTTTCTCCTCTCCTCTCTTGCCTCCACTCATGTATACTCCGTGCTCCATGTAAATATATATTTTTTTACAATAAAAAATTACAGAAATGAAAAGAGAAAAAAAAAACTGTCTAAATGTTATTCTTTATCATAAGTCGTTTATTTTGAAACAAAGTGCTATTTGGTTTAATCACTCCTTTTTACAAAACCCTCCTACTTGGATTAATATTGAAAAATCCATTGTGGAACCTTTTCCGCTTCCCACTCTGTTAACAATGTCTAACAAATCTTCTTTTTTTCTGAAATCTCTTATTCTCAAATCCACTAAAATGATTTTCAATGATATAGACTTAATTTTTCAATGTCCCATGTATAATAGAGTCAAATTATCTTTGTGGTACAGCAATGTTATCAAATTTATTAGAAATGTCAATTTTTGGTTCTCATGGATTAAAGCTGGTATTTTCTATCTTAAAGATGTTTATTCTAATAATACCTTTTTACCATTTCATGATCTACAAATAAAGTTTGGTTTAGCTAATTCTGAACTTATAAAATATGAATATTTATGTAATTCTATTTTGGATTCATTTTCACAAGTTCTTCCCTCTAATATAAAAGCTGATTTATCTATTTTCATCCAAACTTTTTCCACAAATGCTCATGGTGTATCTATTCCATATAAAAGATTATCCAACAATCTAGGCAGTGATATAACTATAATTTCAAGGTTCTGGAATAATGAACTATCGCTCTCATTATCTACTGATACATAGGAAAATATATGGCTTTATAGTACATCTGGATGGTTACCCGTTTCACTTTTCCAAACTAATTCCTCTATTTTATTTAATTGCTTATGGACTCCATCACGTTTATCTCAAGCGAAACTTCTTCAATCTGATAAATGTTGGCATTGTAATATACACTCTGGTTCACTACAACATATGCTTTTTACTTGTCCTCTAATATTCAAATTTTGGACAGAAGTTTGGGATATTATTAAAAAGATTCTCAATATTCAAGAAGACTTATCAAATAAATTAATATGTAAATCTGTGATTTTATCACAGGATTTAAGTCCTCTTGAATGCAAACTTTTTAATTTTTTGATTTCAGCTTCAAAAAAATCAATCACGTTCTATTGGAAAGATGTCTCAAAACTATCGGTTCATGCTTGGTGGTCCTGGGTTATTTTTACAAGAAGAGGTGCACAACTATCTTTATCTGGGGTTTGTCAGACTTCCATTTCGTATAATTTATTTTGGACTCCTGTGGATACTTATTTATCAAATTAATGGTATATTTATTACTTGTTACCTCTATAAAGTTTATAGCTAGTATAAATTGTATTAATTGATGTTTCATAGTAGCTCTATTTATAAAGTACTATTTATTGACTATTATTGATGTACCTTACCCTCCCCTTCCTCTTTTTAGTTTTTATCTACACATGTTTATCCTATTCCAATCCGATAAGACTATGATGTTGTTGTATTATTAATATTACATTAGATTTTTGCAATGATCTTACTTTTTTGTATGTCTTGTTTCTGTTGTTTATTCTGAAAATTTCAATAAAATATTTTGAACAAAAAAAAACAAAAAAAAATCAGAAACATTAAAATAGGAGGCATCATATTATGTAAATACATGATATGAGACCTAAAAAGTGATCTAACATATACAACAATAGTTCACCCAAATTCGCATGGGTTTTGTAAGCTAGGAGTAGGAAAGACAAAACCACAGTGAAAACCTTCAGTGTACCAAGCTGTAGCATAACCCCCATTGCTTCACTAAAAGGCCTCAGGCTATATATTTTTTTAATGGCTCGATATATACCCTTCTCTCCATATTAGGGAAAAAAATGACAATAGAAAAAAAATGCAGGGTGCTCTGTTTTGAAAACCTATCACATGGACAAAGAATTAAAAATCTAGCTCAATCATTTTTTGCCCGGAACATAACCAGTCGATGAACCAAATTAAGTCTAAATCTTTTTTGGTAATATCTGTGTTGGTTATTTTTAACAATCTTGAGATAAGGCTGCAGCCCGCCCCCAATCATAATAGCCAGTTGGGCTTGAGCACTATCTTTGGGAGAGCCAACTACCACCTGTCATCCTCCAAGAGTGCCAAGCATAATGTCTTAAGGTGATCATTACTCACACCCAACAGAGATTCAGCGTCAGTAAAGAGACTGAAAAATTCAACCTATGACATACTACTGTACTTACATATACACGAGCCAAGAATATGCAAAGAGCGGTTTAAAGATATACAGTCTTTCAGAATCAGTCTATTAAATGAGGTTTCCTCCCGGGTTCATAAACTATGCCATAGCAGACGTGGACGCGCCATGAATAAATAAGCGAGGTGGGTCAAACCAGGCTCTCTGTGGCAAACACACAGCATAAGAGGGCAGGGCAGCAAACAGTCTACTCAGGCAACTATTTTCTACAGATCACAGGGCTTTTATGTTTGTGTAGCCCAAAACCCCCGCCACATACGCATGGCGTTGTAATACACGCCGAGTAATAAATGGCCCCCTTTTTTCTAGAGCGCTTCATGCCTAACCCTGAGGAGCAGCGAAAAATTGACACTTCTGCTTTCTCGTGTTGATACCTTCCAGCTATAAGTAGTTGTCTTCATGATCCTTAGACATCGAATAGGATGGCTAAATACGAGAAAAAAATGTTTCCACTATAGGGTCCCTTCTCAGCTTAAATGATCTAGGCTTTGGAGGTCTGGATTCAAATGTCATGGTACATGATTTACCTCTTGTGACGGGGCGGGGCGCCACAGTGATGTCCACAGTGATGAACTTGATGATGCAATAGACTGGTGGTCAGCTGCTCCCTTTTCGCCCCTTTCTATTTCCGACAAACAGCCTACCTCCCCCTGGCCGGAGGAGTGGCCTCGGGCGGACACTGAGTATCGGTGGGGAGACGAAGACAAGAATGAACACGGACCCTTTAATTCCGACGTCGTGGGAGACGAGACTCTGCCCCCCGGGCCGTCACGGAGCTAAAAGGAGGTGGGACCCGGAAGACGACGGACAGCGTTTCCCGAGGAGAAGAAGGTGCGAGCATTTGGAAAGCGAAAACGGAACAACAGCAATCTCAACCCCCATTTCTCCCATCAGGTGCCACAATTTATAGTCATTGACCAGAACAATCACACTTGAGAGGTCCAGAAAGGCCAAACAGAGATGCCCTTTTTTGGCTCTGGTGTACTTTCCAATGAATAGGTCAAGTTAGAACATTGCTTGATGATTCCAACCGCTTTACGGAAGCCATATTGGACGTTAGAAAACAAATGTTGTTCATCCACCCATGATTGTAATCTGGCCAAGATGATTCTGCCAGTCAACTTAAACAAGTGAATCTAACATAGAAATAGGGCAGTAACATCTGGGGTCCCCTTTGTCGCCTTTCTAGAATACGGGCATGATCAAAGACTACGACCAAGTATCCAGGTTTCTGCCCCAGCAGATCACATTAAAGACATTTGTGAGAAGTCCAATTTCAAATATGACTTTAAAACGTCCACTGGAATCCCAACGGAGCCTGGGGCCTTTCTCCCCTGCTCTTGTTAACAGCAGTAGTCACCTCTGTAGGAAGGTGGATATCTGACTATGGTTACCCCCAACTTTTTGCCTAGTGTTTTGCTAGTTTTTGATTTAGTTGGCCTGGGATCCTGCTAATCAGGACCCCAGGCTTCCTGCTCTCTCTGTAAAATGGACTCCATGTACCCTAGGTACATATCTAATTGGATACTGAGTCACCTTATCAGTCCCTGTACAGTATACCTTAGGTATCCAGGGCATAGGTGTACCCAGGGCCTACCAGGGGCTGAAGCATGTATTATGCCACCCCTGGCTGGCCATCCAAAACTGACACAACTGGCTGCACGACAGCTGGGGCAAGGTGGTGTAATCACCCTTTGCTGTAGATATAGTATACCTATATCTAACCCTAAAATGGACACATATATTCCTATCAGTCACTCCTATGGAAGGCCTTATCAATCCTGAAGGCAGAGTGCTTGGAATTATGTGAGATGGTGCTCTGGCATGAGCTGAGCCCGTTTGCAGCTTGCGGAACCAAGTCCTAATAGCTGTTCCATGATAACGCTATACCATATACTCTTAAGTGCATTATAATCCTCGCGGTTAAATGCTAACTCTGGTATAACTTTATCAAAACATGTCGAGTAAGGTGTCATACGAATTGGAATACTACCCCCTCGCCAATTCTGGCGACGGGGGTAGCATTCCACCCTTCTAGAGGGACACGACATGTATGTAACTGTGAACCCCGGTTAAAGTTAACTCGAGCCTCAGCATCACAAGATGGATGCTGCCACCACAGACACAAGTCTGACCTCCTGCTGCTGGGAGTCCTTCCAGCGAGGGAGGCTCAGACAAAGGGTTTCCTGCCTTGGGAGGTGCTAGCACCACCCCAGACAGGATTTTGTCTATTAGGTAGGCCAAGGCTGAAAGGAATGAGACATGCCTGGGGCACACAAGGTGCCCTGTGCATACACCGGTTCCAACCAATTGCTGGGGCACTCCAGCCCCAGCTCTGGCGGGAAACTGGACAAAGGATAGGGGGTGTAACCACCCCCCTTCCTGGTCCCACCCAGGGGAGGGACCTAGTCGTAGTGCAGCCCCCTTTAGCTGAATAAAGGTAGGAGCTGGTCCCATTCCCAGTTAGATTAATCTTGACAACTTCCACGAAGAAACTCTTGACCTTCGACCTCCTGAACATCAGAAGACTGAAGAATCTCCCCTATGGTCAGGGAGTGACCATCCTGCTTCGCAGGCACCATCAAGCTCCTGTGCGGTTTGCTGCAAGTCCTTCCTTCCCGGAATCCGACGACCCAGCTTAACAAGACCCGGACCTCCAGACCCCTCTGACCTCTAACCACATCCACAGCACAGCTGGGACCCGTGGGTGCGACGAGCAACGTGGAGATGGCCATCTTGAAGAAACCTGCACAGCGCTTCCAGCACGACCCCCGAGGGACCCTCGAGTAAGTGCATTGGGGACTGAGAAGCCCCACACCGACACAGCACCTGCATCAAAGACCAGCCCCCCAGCCTCCACGAGATCTGCGTGGGGCCCTTTTGCCTGGTTGCTGCTTTTCCTGTTGTCTGGTCACTTGCCGGCTGGCTCGTGACCTCTGAGACGACGACCCGAAGATTTCGACACTGCTAGTCTGGTCCCCCAGACTGGCCCTTGCTTTCTTGTGAAAGAGAAGCACCCCGGACCCTCCTGGTCCGCACCAGGCGCCATCTTTGTTCCACCGCGTGGCTTGCACTGGCCAAGGCCTGTTGACCAGATCGACGATCCAACACCGCCATCAGCAGCAGACTACGTGGGACAGCTCGTGCCTCCAGCCTGGTCGTAAAGAACAGCTCCTGGTCCGCGCAGCTACAGAGAGAAGCGACCCTTCCTTCACCTGAACGCGGCGACAGCGTCTAGTTCCCTCCTGGTTCCAGCACCGTCACTGGCTAGTGACCGAGACTCTGTCCCCTTCCCTTTCAGGACTTCTCCTTCCTAGTTCCATCCTTGGAACCACCGGACTCTTCCATCTGGCTGCCTGCCAGCAACTCCTTGTTTCAGGCATCACCGGGATCAACGCAGCAAACCCGACACCACTTCAGCCCTATGCACCCGCAGCCTGTGGGTTAGGTAACTAAAGCTTCTAGGTGCTGAAGTCAGTGTTCACTATCCTAGTGTCCAGGTCCACTGTTGTTTTCCCTCCATCCAGCCGGGTTCGTCCGGAATCCGTAACTTTGTAAACTGTAGCATCCATAGACGTTGGTACGCATCCCGCGTGAGAGTTCCCACTCTGCACGTGAGTCCCGTGGGCCTCCTGCTCTGTACTTACCTAGTTCGTAGCGTAGTCCCAGCGATCCTCCAGCCTCTGGATCTCCTTACAGTATTTTCCTTCCTCGCATTCCATTGTTCTTAGTATATGGTTTGTCGTGCCCCTAAGGCACACGTGTAAATATTGTGCATACTCGTATTTCTTTCCCAGTATTGTCATGTGCTTAGCCCTCTGATCTCATAAAGAGTTCAGAGGTGTTGTTATAAATAAATAGACTGTTTATTTTCATAACAACCTGTGTGGTGTCCTTTCATCTGGTATTCAAGGGGTTATATTGTGGTAAAACAGCTGGCTTCACATGCCAAAAGAGTTTAGCCTAAGACTGCCTTGTCCATGCTACCATTAGGATAGCTGGTCTATAAGGTTGACTTACAACCAATCACCATAAGGGTTGTTTGGACTGATACAAGGTGATCACTAGAACTAGTGAACATCATATATCAGGCCAACTTCTCACAACCTCTTCTAAGGAAAATTCAAGGAATGGATCACTTGATTTTAGATCAGTGGATTAATTACCATTGCCGACAGGGGAAGCTACATCATCTGCACAAGAGCAGATAATATTACTGAAATGGTGTACCCAATCATCGGGAATTGCATTCTCTAGGCTAGGAACACCCCCATCTTTAAAAAGAGGTCTACTGATAACTTTCCAGAAGGCCGCCCCATGTCTCGGGTAGCTGGTCTTCACTAATGCACTCCAGGCTTTTCCTCTAACGACTTTTCTTATATCTCGCTCTGATCTCAAAAACATTGTCCATTCAGGTAGACACTAACTGCCATATAGATGCCAGATTTGACATTGGTATTGTGTGGAGCAATATATGGATAATGTAACTCAATTAAATCTATTCCCATTAAACTGTCAATTTAGCAAATGTGGTGGTAGTTCCACCATTTAATACAGAGATAGCCTGCATCGAACGTTATCAAAATGCAATGCTTGTGAAAATCTATTGTAATCCACATCTAATCTGGCCCCGAAACAGCTGTTGAACAAGATTCACTGTTCTGATCTATAACAATCTTCACGAAGTGCTTAACGTCTAGCAGGGGTTTCTTCATGGTTCATAGATGTGAGATTATCTTAAATCTCCGATCATAGTAAAATAATCAAGTCCATCAAATATAAGGAAGAAAAGAACATTAGAACAGCTGGAGCACCATCACCTTGGATTTTCAAAAGGTTGTAACACTGAGATGAGAAATGTTTTAGTGCCTTTTTTGCGGACAGAATTTAGAATCAATGTTGTTGGGACTAGAATGGCATTCCATGATGGCACCACAATTAGATGGTTACACATTTCTATAAGAACGTGGTAATGACAGGGATGTTGGTGACTGATCTGCAGTTGAGGGGAATGAGAGAATCAAGTCTAGATTTAATAGCGGATGTGTGTTGGTGCGCATATTGAAGATGGAGGCCTGTTTTCAGTGGTGTGAGAGGGTTTTATCAGCTCAGCAGATTTCCACATGCTTTCTCATAAAGCAAAAGGTGTTGCAAGAAATTATGGAGTGAAAAAGGTGGCAAATCCAAGGGACAATCAATAGAGTTTGCATGTAGGTCTTTCAACTGTGCATCTTCAGTATGTAGCTGGTCTCAGGCTCTCTCTCCACTGTAGCTGGGCTCAGGCTCTCTCAAGTAAACCAGTGGCGAATGGTGAAGTTGAATGAGCATGGTCCTGTGGGCAGATGTCGGTGATCTGGAAAATGTAGGTAAGATCTGTTTTGTAGGTGGAGGAGGAAAGGCCCCGAGGATGCCAAGAGGTCTGCGAGTGGCGAAAGGAAGATTATACAAACACTACTGCTACTCCACCCAGACTCACCTGTCTCACCCATTCCAGCAAAAGAACCCATAAAATAGGCATCTTTCTAACTGCTGTGCCATGAAGACCTCACTGACACCATTGCGCGTCTCAGACCGACACATCCTGAAAGCCTAGCATCCATAAAGCCTCCACCCAATCTTCAATATCAAAGTTTTACACGCACAAGGCATCTTCGCAGACAACATGAAAACCAGTCAAATACACTAACTATTTAAGAAACTCACATTACATCTTGGCGATGCCAGCAACTTTGACCTTTTGCTCACATCTACTTCCTCAGCCAGATCCTCATAGCATTGCAGCCTCAAATACACATGGGAACCACCACCTACTGAGGTTCTAATCATCCATCTTCAGACCCGGATGCAACAACAGAACTGTTACAACCCATGTCGCAGACAGGACCCTGAACTTCCTGGCCAGCATAATCCTCTGTCTAATGGATGTACTTGATATCACTGTACTATTCAACCCAGATGATCACCAAACCCTCATCAATATTCTTAACACCAAAGTGGGACCTGAGACAAAGTCCTCCACTGGTTCACCTAATACCTTTCAGAGAGTCAACAATGTCTTCAAATGGGCCCTTCCAGATACCCACAGCTGTAATCATCTATTGAGTCACACAATGATCCATCCTCTCCACCATGATCTTTAACATATACATGGTGCCTATCTGACCAGCCATAAAATAATTAATCAATATGAAGACACATTATTCTACCTCAGAGTGCACCATCTAAGATACCCAACCCCTTAAGTCCTGCTGCACATTCATCCAGACGTAGATATGTACCACAAGCACCAGCCCACCAAGATTGTGGTACTACTCCTGACCAACAAAGCACGTGATCTATTTCTCCAGACATGCCTTTCAGCAATTATCCTCAAGGGAGGAAAGGGTCGGTCAAGGACACTGTGAAAAAGAGGCAAGATTCTCTTCCAGCCAGAAGAGAGCTGTGACCCCTAATTTGGACTACGTCCAAGAGGAGAATGTGGTAATCTACTAGGTCTAAAGGCAAAGAGAAGTCTGGAAGGTGTTTCAGAAAGGTGTTTGAGGTTCACGCACACTCGCTGCATATTCAAGATGCATTTACAGTGGAATCTGAGGGCCTATATCTTTGACAGTAACACATTAGTATAGCCCTTCAAAGCCAACAACACTACTCTAAATGTTATGTCCTTTGTCTCCTTCAGGAGAATGGGTGGGTGAGCAAATCTGGATTATAAATAATGTATGTATTAAGTAGTCTTTTGAAAGCGCTGTGTGCAAGCTGTCACTTCAGGGTGCTAATGTTATGTCACGTTTAGTGCATCCAACAGTCTCCCAAAGTCCTTCCTTCATGCTTCATTTGTTTGAAGGCTTTTTGGGTAATCAAGTGGTCAATTGTCAAACAAAAGTATCTGTTAAGCACAAAAGGAGGTGACACACAGTTGCTGCATGTATCATGGCCCTTTGACATAACAGGCCTTATGTATGAAGCATAGGACTTTGACATTGATGTTTGCACTTTATGAACTAATAGAGAATGTGGCTAAAAATACAATAACTGATTGTATCAAAAATACAAATAATGTTAAAGAACTTGCATTCTAATTTTATGGACTGAAGGGAGGGGTCCTTTGCAATTAACAAATATCAAATTATTAGCAAATTATATCAGAACTCTAATGAGCATGGTAGGTTAAGAGCCTACTGATAAGAACAGGGCAAAGGAAATTGTAGTAAACAAACATTTCATTCATAACTATAATAGTTTGCATCTAAATTGAATGGAGAACTTTTTACTTACAATGAGTTCCAAAATGCCATCACCCGAGTCATAGTTCTCCATTACTGTGGCGCCAAACCCGAGCTCTTGGATGAGCATGGCTATGGCTGGGGGCTGTAGGATCTCTGGGTTGTACCTTACTTCAGCCTTTCCTGCCATCAAAGCCACAAGAATAGAGTGTATTCCTGGACACAGAAGGCCACATAAAGAGCATTAGAGCATGATTACAGTCATCGCATAAAATACATTTTCAACTTTGTGGACATGTTTGTTAAAAAAACAAAAATTCAAAATAGGCAGTAAAATAGTTTTTAAATGTTATAAGCTGAGACTTCACACTACCTAGTTCCTGCAGCGTATGAAACTAAATAGCCCAGCAAGAAGTGAGGTGTGAATAGCAGATGATACAAAACATGAGAGCACACCATAATCATCTTTATAAAATTGAAAATAGTAAAGTTACAAGAGATACAAAAAAAAGCAACTGAATCAAGATAAACTCGAATAGCAGCCAACCGTACACATGGGAAAAATTAAAAGTAAAATTTTTAGGGAAGTCCTCTGATCCCACAAGAAGTGGAACCATGTCATTCCCAACCTACCCAGCTCAGAAATGGACTTGGATATGGAAACTAATGCTCAATACTGCTACTGTCATAAATTAAGGAATACCCTGTGGGTTCAATTTTTAATAAGGCCTACAGAATACAAGAACCTATCCCCTTCCCAGAGGAGTCAGAATAGTTCATCTTACTCCATACCGGACGGGAGAAAGCACAGAGCACAAGTTCGTCAAAGTAAGGAATGATAAAGACTAGACCCCATTCTTCTAGTGTGGGAATGCACCTTAAGCAGATGCTTCCAAAGTCCCTGAGTAAATTAATGCAATGACATTCATGCTCAGTGCTTGTAGCGGGTTCCAAAGAACAGATTTTAGTAAGAGTTGACACCATATTCATCTTCCACTGGAATCAAAGGCCACACATTGTAGACATATTGCCGGTTTGCTTGAAGAGGTGTGCATTTAATCTTCATATACCTAAACTGGAAGGTTGAGAAAAAGATCATCCAGCACACATTGTGTGTCAAGTCCCTGCATTGCCTTGCCACGCTTCTCATTGCAAAGGAATTACTACCACAAGGAATGTATGTGCACCTAAAGAGACTGGTCATGTATAAATGATCCAAAAATCTAGCATCATCTCCTTCCTGATATGTACCCAGGCCCCTTCCCAGTGATCAGTAAATTACTTTCTCAGCTTTGGAGAATGAAAAGCTTTGTGGGAAATTAAACCTGTGTCTTCTAGATCCCACCAGCAGCAGACAATGAACTTGATGATCCTATGTTTGTGTTGGCAGAAACAAATGAAACATTGTGCTCGGAAGTGACCTAGAATAAACAATTATTGCCTTTACACAAATCTAAATTAAGGCAACAGATGAAAATTACAAACTTCCACAAAGGCTGTCTTTATACAGCAGGAAAGCAAAATAAGTCTAAAGACCGACAATAAATAAAGTCGGCTTAATTTTAACACCATTTCTGACAAGGTAAAACATTCAGTGTAAAACATGAATCTGAACTAGCAGAGTACTAGATCTACAAGTAAACCAACATACAGTCAAACATAGGTTCATCAATTAATTGTCTGCTGCTGGTGGGATCTAGAAGACACAGGTTTAAATGAACACAAAGCTAACAAATGTTTTCATTCTCCAAAGCTGAAAAAGTGATTTACTGATCACTGGGAAGGGGCCTGGGCACATCTCAGGAAGGAGATGGGGTGGATTTGAGAATAATACAGAGTAGGGTTGAGGCCCTGGGGTGACCATTTGATACACATATCACTGTGGCTGACATCCTGGTTTAACACTTTATTACTCCCATGGCCTGTGTTGTGGGGCTTTCAGATTTGGAGTAGCTCCTGCTGTGTAAGCAAACCTCCAACAGAAACTACAAAGACGCACACTCTAAATCGTATTTGGTGTTTGGAAATGGACTACAAGCAGGGAAGCTTGAGACATGAAACACTGTCAGCTTTCAAACAGCCAGAAGGGCAGTGTGAGGAGGACAGCTCTACAAGACCTTTGCCTGTGCTCAGGATTGTGGGCCAAAGCGAGCTAGGCTTCCGCTGGGTGAGGGGACATCACCCAGGGAATACAAGGGCACCTGCCCTCAAGCACCAGTGCTTGCCTGCTTATTAAGACCAGTGTGCCTTGTAAGAAAGAGGATGGCGTTGGTGAAAGCAAGGACCAGTGAGGGAATCTGGTCAAGTGGATCCCTGCAGAGAGGTGCGAGAAGATAGCTGCTGCATCTATCGGGTTGTTGTCCGTGTACAGGAAGAAGTCAGTGACCCATCTATGCCAGAGGAGGGCAGTTATAACGTGAGCAGTCAACGTTGCTGCACCAAACGGGTCATCGCCTGTGAATGAATGAATGAATAAAATTTATAATGCGCAAACAATAACCCGAAGGCATCAAGGCGCCTAACAAAACAGATCAAAAAAGGGGAAACGCTACATTACTACAGGTACGCTTGCGCAAAAAGGTGTGTTTTTAAAGCCCTTTTGAATGCCTGAAAGGTGGGTAGTGATCTTATTTCCAGAGGAAGAGCATTCCACCATTTGGGCGCCAAGGTGGAGAAAGCCCTGCCACCCCATTTCACTCTCCTGAAACGGGGGACCGCTAGCAGGAGTCTGCCGGAGGACCGGAGATTCCTGGCGGGAGAATAGCGGGACAGGATAGATCCTAGACCGGTGGGGCTATTTCTGGCCAAAGCCCTGTATGTCAAGCATACGGTCTTAAAATGGATCCGCGCCTCAATAGGGAGCCAATGTAGCAGCTTTCTAGCCGCTGTGGCTGAGGTGCGCCTGGGAAGATCCAGAACAAACCTTGCAACGGCATTCTGGACTACCTGTAAGCGCTGCAGAAGGCTCTTTTTCAAGCCCGCATACAGCGCGTTACAGTAGTCCATTATGGAGCCGATAAGGGCAACAGCCAGCTGTTTCCTTGCCTGTAAGGAAAGGTAGTGCCTGATCCTCCTAAGGATATGGATAATGCCCCAGCAGGTAGAGATGATTCGGCTGACCTGCTTACCCATGTCAAGGGCAGGGTCTATCATAACCCCCAGATTTTTTGCGGAAGAGGTGGGGGTGGGACAGGCTCCTAGTGAGTCTGGCCACCAACAGGAAGACCATACTTCCTCTTTCCCTCCGAACACCATCACCTCAGTCTTCTCTCCATTTAGTTTGAGCGAATTTAGGATCATCCATTTACCGACCGCCTCCATACAAGATCTAAAATTGGGGGCAGTCGGGACGCTAGCGTGGGAGAGAGAGACCAGGATCTGGGTATCGTCCGCATAGGAAACTATCTCCATCCCATAGGATCTAATAAGCCTGGCAAGTGGGGTCACGTAGATGTTAAATAGGGTCGGACTAAGGGCCGACCCCTGAGGGACCCCACATTGCACAGGAAGGGATGGTGATAGATACTCCCCCAGCTTCACTCTTTGCACTCGATGGGTGAGGAAAGACGTGAGGAGCTCCAGGGCTGCTCCACGCACCCCAATCTCCCTCAGCCGAGATGTTAGTACTGAGGGAGAGAGGGTATCAAAGGCCGCTGTCAGATCTAGAAGGATCAGGAGGGTGGTCTGGCCCTCATCAACACGAGTGCGGATATTATCCAACACTATGGTGAGGGCTGACTCAGTGCTGTGTTCCCTCCTGAAACCATGTTGGGAGGGATCGAGACATTCCGAGCTCTCAACAAAAGCGGCAAGGTGTGCATTAAGATGCGCCTCTAGCATTTTTGCTGGAGCAGGGAGTAAAGAAATGGGCCGGAAATTTTTTAGGACCGACGGATCCAGGGAGGGCTTTTTTAGAAGAGGTTTTACAACCGCACTTTTCCATTGGATGGGAAAGACGCCCTCTCTCATGGCTCTATTCATGATGTCTACCAGAGGAGGCAGGAGAATTTCTCTGCATTGTTTAAGAATCCTGAGGGGACACACATCCAGAGGAGAGCCTGTGTACAGTGGCAAGCCAGCAAACCTGGATGCCAGGGCGGGCCACCGTGAACATTGCTGCTGTGCCAATTGGGCCGGAGCCCATACGCAGAGGAACAGTGATCCGGTATGCCAGAGGGAACCACCAAGATCAAGCAAGAAGCATGGTCTGGTTGAGACCGCCGATGGAGGAGAGAGGCTTTCGTGGTGACCCTAGTGGGTCTAAGCTGTGACTGAGGAAGCAGAACTAGGATCATCGCATCCCTCCCCATGGTTGCGGAAAGAACCTAGGAGCATTGGCAGAGCATCAAGAACCCACCCTGCTGCTGCAGGACCGCGTGTGAGGGACTTGAGGCCAGTTGACTGCAGCCTGCCTGGAGCGCATGTGCAAGAGTTATCGAAGACAGCTGCTACTACAGCACCCGCAAAGGAGCCGTGCTCAGAGGCTCCGGACGCTTCGATCTTGCTGGTGCGGTTAGGAATTATTTAGGGCCAGACAACTCCATGGGAAACTTGTTTACCAGATAGCGCTTCCGCGCTGGAAGACTTAACTTTAGATAGAGAGTCAGAATGGAACTCAGGAGTCTCAGACTGCTAGTGGGCTTAACCTGGATGTCACCTATGTGGAATGAGGAATAACAACTACCCCTCGCCTAAGTGGGTGGGACTCAGGGACCCCCTATGAAACATTAGAGCCCTGACCTCAGGGGACTGTGTGTACAGTTTGGGAAGATTGAATTCTACTTTGTGGTCGTATGTAAATACTCCTTTCTCATAAAAACAAGTATTTGCCTAGGCAAACATTTGTTTATTGTTTATTGTCTGCTGCACATATTTTGAGTTGTGAGACTGTATTCACACCCCTGTGTCTACCACTCCCCCAAGATGACTGGACTGCTCGACAGGCGTTACCACAGAGTCAAGTGCTGAAGGGGTATTTGGCCATGTTGCTCAGGATTCTTAGTAGGTTGAGCCCCGGGACATCAACACTAAAAGGTCTCAGCCACAACGGTTGGGCACTTTAACCCATGCTTGCCCTATTGCCCTCTGAACAGGGTTCTAAGAAACAACAAGCAACGTAACATCGCTGGAAAAATGACGGCAGCTCTGTCATTCCACGCAACATTTTCTAGTGCACACTATCTGGCCCAACCCTATCAGATGAAGTAAAAGGTAGACAAGAAATGTAGAAACCTGTTTTAACCCCTAAAATGGAATAAATATGAAAATTATATCTGCTTTGAAGCAGACTTACCTTCTTCAGCCCTGAGATTCCGCTCAATGTTGGCCACGCAGGAGGCACAGGTCATGCCAGTAATTTGAATGAAGCATTTAGCTGGAGTCTTGGTTTCTTGATCCTCTTGCCTTAGTGTTGCTTTTGGAGGTCGCTGCAGAAGCTTGCGTGGGTTATTGGCCTGAAAATCCATCTGCTTCTCTGAAGAAGGATCAATGACCAGTACCAACGAATCTCCTGCTAAAGATATTCAAGTTTCAAATAAGATTAGTAAAGGTTCTCTTTCACAGTACCTCACTTATTGCATGCAGTCACACATTCAGGGCAATACACAAATAAACAACATAACATGAATAAAGCCACAAGCGTTTATGTATAGCACCAAATCAGGTGGATACCAGTTATCTAATTCTCTGCTTTCTTTGTACAAAGTTGTGCACCCCAGAAGTCCGTAGAGCCAAACAGATCCAGTGAAGGATCTATGTATTATCACACACCTTACTAACAACAACTTGTATCAGGCCCAATACGTTTTCCTGCGCAGGTTTTCTAAAAAATCTTTGTTGTTACTCAAGTGCTCAAACCCAAGGGCCTTATGTGCAGAACACCACTGGGATCATCACTCAGCCCCACACTATCCAACACGTAAATGAATATTCTGGCTAGCTTCATCTTATCCCTCAGAATCAACATTATCTCCAATGCTGACGACACCCAGCATTTCCTTCTCATATGACACCATCACTACCAAGACAAACTTCCAACAATGCATGCCCAGTGTGGCCAATTGGATGGAAGAAAACTGCTTCAAGCTCAATGCAGATAAAACAGAAGTACTGATCTTTGGGAATAAGAGCTTACCATGTGACTCCACCTGGTAGCCCGCCGAACTTGGAACCGCACCCACCCCTACCGACCTGGCTAGGAACCTAAGCTTCATCCTGGGCACCAACTTCACCATTACGTCCCAGGTCAACGCCATCACTTCCTCATGCTTCCACATCCGCAGCATGTTATGTAAAATCTTCAAGTAGCTCCCACTGGATCACAAGCAGACTGGACTACGACAACACACTCTACATAGGCATCCCACCCCATCTTCTTCACAGACTTCAAACCATCCAAAATGCCACCACCAGACTCGAGCGAGACCTCTTGCGCCGAACCCACACCACAGCACTCCTCAAAGCTCATCTGGGTCCCCATCTAGAAGCATTGCCAGTTCAACCTTTTTACACACACATTCAAGTCACCACACAACTAGGAACCAGCATACCTCAATCACCGGGTTCACTTCCACCACCCCTCCAGACCACTACGCTCAGCCTCACGCTCACTCGCGCGCGCACACACACCCCATATCCACAAAAGCAGAATGAGAGGTTGATCATTCTCCTACTAAACCGCCAAATCCTGGAACGGCATCCCACCACAAATCAGGGCCTCCTACACACGTCTTAAATTCCACAAGTAAATAAATCGTAAATCATACGTTCTTATATAGCGCCTTTTCACCGTAAGGTCTCAAGGCGCTTGCTTTGGGAACCCGTCCTGGCCTTTCCCTGCGAGATTACCCCTACTGGGCATCCCCAAGGTGAAGACCAGGCATCCCATCGCGGTGGGGCCGTAGTGGAGATTAAGCAAGCTATTGCCCAGAGTTGCAGAGTGTGAACCCACGATTCGAGTAGGCACCGAGGCGAGAATTATCGAGTCCGTGGACATTTTGAGCTCAAGACCCTGCCGCGTCGGGGATTGAACCCTGGTCCCGGGTCTGACCTCTGCATCAGGGACTGCCTCCTCTAACCGGTGAGCCACACTTCTCCACTAGAAGCTGAAGACTGGCTTTGCACTTCTTGTGGGACTATCAGGACTGTCTGTCATTAGGCCAAGCCTCACCACATACCTACGCTCACCTAATCAGGTCCTGGATACCCTCACGGGTGACAAGCAGCGCTTCTACAAATCAACCTTACATTACATTAGTTCTCAACTCTGCTGGAGTCAAGAGGCCAAAGTAGAACTTTCTTTACTACAGGTGACTAGCATCCAATTGTCCAAGCCATGACGCAGCTAATTTGGTGGCAACTAATTAATAGTCTTGGAGTATAGGCCTCTTAACCTGCAACCCACAATAGGGCATTTCTCATTGGCTTTTCATAATGTCATGACTAAACCCGCTCAATGTGAGCAAGAAGGAGGCATAAGGGTGTATATGTCACTGAGAGCAGTGCTTAGATACATGAGTGAATACTCAAGTCTGGGGTTTGTGTAAATGTGTGTGTAAATGTATTTGAGCTTGTAAAGCGCACTGCTACCCGTTTGTAGGTTTCCTGGCGCTGTATAACTCTGGGGAACCCGTCCTGGCTTTCCCTGTGGGATGGTCCCTGCTGGGAGTCCCCAAGGTGGAGCCAGGCATCCCCGGAATTGATGGGGCCGTTGTGGAGATTAGGCAAGCTAATGCCCAGAGTTGCCGAGTGGAACCCCTGATAAGAGTAAGCACCGAAGCGAGAATTATCGAGTCCGCTGACCCAAGCCCACAACCCTGTCGCGTCGGGAATTGAACCCTGGTCCCGGGCCGACTTCTGCTCCCAGGTCTGCCGCCTCTAACCAGTGAGCCACACTACTCCACAACTTCCATGGTGGGTGCATGCAAGGTTTCTCCTTTACAAATATAGCCTCAAGTTTGAAGAGTTCTGTAAATGCATAACAGCAGTCCATAAAGGTAACCAGCACCACTTCCTTGCATGCACCCCACCATGGAACTTGCCCCCTCTTTCTGCACCAGCTGAGTGCCTGGTTCTGAATCCACGTCAAACTCAATTAAGCAGTCTTATTTTCCTTTGATCAAGCCTGTTCCAGAAGGCTGGCTTTTAGAGTCAGAGAAGAAACACCTGAGTAAATGACCGTGGTTAAGGGCATGGTCACTGTACAACAGCTGATAGAGGATTTGGGGATACCCACAGATGACGAAAGGTGTGCGTCTGTCAAACACACAACCTATAATATGCAATGTCCACACATCGCTATGGGCATGACCATTGTACAACTTCTAAAAAGGATGTGGGATACCTACCCCTGGCTAAGGCAGTGGCCACGGTGCAACACCGAAAGGTGTCAATTATCTACTACTGTGTCTATTCTCACACTCAACGCTGCACGTAGACATGAAATTTTACAAAATTAAGCACCTCACCCAAAACTTCCCACTTAGTCCAAATCTAAACTAATGCCCTTCTCGACCATTTACTGCAAAAATGGCATCCAGGAACCCGATGCAAACTGGAGCACTTTGCACACAGTCGGGGATATGAATCGGTGTAAAACATCTATAATACAAGCAGAGAATGAGAAATCCTAAAACATTGTAAAAGGGCACGCACCAAGCACCGCAGAGATGGTAGAAACACACTTTTTAGATCATGACAACTTGGCATATCGCAAGATGTTCACTCTTTTCCTCTCATGCTTCCTCCTTTTTTAATACCGACGGAGAGGGAGAGAGCGCGCTCGAGAGAGTCAAGGGGCGAGTTTCACTGCGTAAAGGGCAGGGTGACAAACTCAACTAGGGTAAGTAAGCCATCATCATTAAAATACGTTATTCGGCTCAAAAATAGCCATGAAAGTTTGCATACATATATGTAATAAAAAACAGATGATAATATAAAAACAGTAAAATACAGGTTAATAAAAAAAATCTAGCATTTACTACGAATCTTAACAACAGTAAAAAGGTAACTTCATATATATCTGTAGTTCCTAAGGAAAGCAGATACACCATCACCAACTCATGAGCTCTAACCCCCAATGTCAGTAATCATGGACGAAAAAACTGCCTCATCTGCGGAGTATAAAATTTACAAAATAAAATAAAGTGCTTGGTGCTTTGAGATGAAAGGCTGTCAAAAGGACAGACAGGAAGTGAGAAAAACCATGTGCCCTGGGTAGGAAATGCAGCCAAAAAATGTGTGGTATGTAAACGGAACTTGGTCAGCAGAAATGTGTGCCTTCCATTCTGACTTATTTGCAATTAAAGGGCAAGTTGTATTTGTGGCTGACGAGAAAGCATAAGTAAATCATGGTTGCAAACTCGTGCATCTTTAAGGATCATAAAAAATGACAGAGCAATATTTCCTGTTGATTCAAGTTAGCCACATTGCATGGGCACATCACCCCGTAAAACGCACTGTAAGGTATAATTAACATCCTTACGTTGTCACTCAAATAAGTGAGCATTTACAAAATACAAAAAATCCATACTGGAGAATTTGAACAGTTATGAGGGCAAACCTCAAATTTATCTGAAAACAATGGCTCATGGTAGAAGTTCTTTACAAAAGCTCTTTCACGTTCTAACACACCTTGCCAATGTGTTTACGTTGGCACAAAGAGAAGACTATTTATACTTGATTAATGAACATATTGTCTAAAAGCACAAAAAGTGTTTTCAAACCCTCAGCAAGTGCACAGAAACCCTTTTCTGATCTCCCTCACAATATCTCATTATAAAATTGCGTAAAACGGAGGGGATGCTTCCTGTCAAGTGTCCTTGAATCTTACCTTTAACCAACAAAAAGTTACATGAAAAGGGTTCGAAAGGACAAGTGCACTGCGAGATTCAGCACCCACTGTCGGTGGCGTTTACTGGCACGTTTAGAGGATTCACCTGCGCGTGGTAACTACGTGTACCACCACTGCATGTTAGTCATACTCAGTGACCCAAGAATGAAGCTTCGGTAGACCATGAACAGATGGCTACACCAGATGGTGGCTTAGGAGTCTAGGGCACATGTTTACAGGATTCACCTGCGCGTGGTAACTACGTGTACCAACACTGCAGGTTAGACATTCTTACTGGCCCGTAAACGAAGCTTCAGTAGACCATGAACAGATGGCTACACCAGATGGTGGCTTAAGAGACTATGGCACATGTTTACACATGTTTACCTGCGCGTGGTAACTACGTGTACCACCACTGCATGTTAGTCATACTCACTAGCCCATGAAGGAAGCTTCAGTAGACCATGAACAGAAGGCTACACCAGATTGTGGCTTAAGAGACTATGGCACATGTTTACAGGATTCACCTGCGCGTGGTAACTACGTGTACCACCACTGCAGGTTAGACATTCTCACTGGCCCATGAATGAAGCTTCAGTAGACCATGAACAGATGGCTACACCAGATTGTGGCGTAGGAGTCTATAGCACATGATTACAGGATTCATCCGGGTGTGGTAACTGTGTGTACCACCACTGCATGTTAGGCATTCTTACTGGCCCATGAATGAATCTTCGGTAGACCATGAACAGATGGCTACACAAGATGGTGGCTTAGGAGTCTATGGCACATGATTACAGGATTCATCTGGGTGTGTGTGGTAACTGTGTGCACCACAACTGTATGTTAGGCATACTTACTGGCCCATGAATGAAGCTACGGTAGAGGCTGCAGCATGCAGGGATTCGGTGGTGCATGGGCAAGAAAGAACCTACAGCCAGATGGTGGCTAAGGAGTCTGGGGCCATAATTCAGAAAACGAATTATGCGGCAGGTGCTGGCTATAGGCCAGTCAGTGTTAGATGTGTGTTGGGAAGCTGGACATATGTAGTAAAATTGTGTTTAAATGGGCCAGCAGGAAGCTTAGCGATGAAAAAGTGATTACCAGTTAAAGAACAGAATAACTTGAGGTTCTGCTATTTATGTTAAATAGACTCCCACTTCATGTATGAGGACCATGGGTCCTATTCGCAAAATATATACACTATTTGTATTTATAATTATACAAAATAGGTTATATTATTAAAAAAATTAATAGTTAACGTCTTTAAATAAAAGCATATTTAAACGTGTATCAAAAATAAATTTACATCAATTATATACAGCTGCTAATTACATTTACTAAATATGAATACAAATGCTACTGAGGATATTTTTTTTATTTAAAAAAATATTTCAAACAAATTAATAAATTGAACTTCTTAAATTTTCTAATAGCCCTCCTCTGGGGCAGAAAACATGGGAAGGGAGGGTGCACCCACTCATTACTGAGCAATCAGTGGCCCCAGGGACCCCACCAAGGCCCTAAATAATTCAATAAGGGGAGGAGGACAAAGCAGCTCCCCTCCCCAAGCCATAACTGGCCCGGAGAGCCCACCTACCAGGGATGATATTTTAAAAAATTGAGTAGAGGGCCATGCGGCCCTCCTCCCTTAGCCTCTAAATGCCCCATGTAGCCTACCCCCAGGGCCAAAATTAATCAAAATGGGGAGGAGGAGTCGCGGGGCCCCCTTCCACTGAGCCATAAATAGCCAGGGGGTCCCATTCCCCCTGGGCCTGCTCACATTCTATGTCCCATGGAGTGTTTTTGATCTGTTTCCCTGCCCACACTGATGTATTAGTAGCTGCTTTCTCCGGGCGGGAGCAATGCCAACTCCCGCTGCATAGAGGGATCTAGCAGGGCCTGTAGGGCTTCCCCTGCAGCCACCAACTAGTTTATATTGGGTGGCCTGGGTGGGCACCAGGGAACCCACCTTTAACAGCGCCAGCCCCGGGAGTGAATATTCTGGGGCCGATAACAGATTGAGGTGGGGGGACTTTACTAAAGGAGTAGCCCAGGGGCGGGAGTCCCTGGGGCCTAATAAGGCTCAGGGAGGAAGGTCACACGGTCCGCCTCCACTTACATTTTTAAAAAGGTCCCTGGACAATAGGGTCCCCAGGGCTTAATAAGGCTCAGTGAGGAATACCTCCCGTGACCCCCCTTCCCTTTAATTTAAATAAAGGGCCCTGGTGGATGGGCTCCTCAGGGCCTAACTAGGTTCGGGAGGAGAGCCATGTGGCCTCTCCCCTTTCATTTAAAGAAAAGGAAAACAAGCATTAGAAATGCAATCGGGCTCGGATTTATTTGAGTTTGAGCTAATGGCATTGTAAATGCCAATGTCTTTTTGCCATGGGTTATGGAGTGTGTGCATGTGGTGTGTAGTGGAAGTATCTTGGTTGAATTGTAATTTTACCAATGGTGGCATGCTGTGCTTTATATGAATATGTTTAAAAGTAAAGTGTACCATACTGCGATTGCTTGGTGGAAAAGTGCACTGCCGGCTGGAGGTGTGTGTGCCTGGTGGAAGGGTGCACTGACGGCTGGTGGGTGTGTGCTTGGTAAAAGCGTGCACAGATGGATGATGGTTGTTGGTGTTGGTGCATGGTGAAAGCATTCATTGACGGCTGGGGGTGTGTTGTTTTCTGTGTGCTGGTGAGTGTGTGGTGGTGAGTCTGTGGGGGTGAGCCAGCAGGACAAGTATAATTTCATGAACATCTTCAGCAAAAAAACAGCCTCAGAAAAGTTCCATGTGCCAGTTTTTGGTGAAACTGAGCTGCCTATGGTACATATATTATCTCAGAAAATCTATGAGTTAGTGTATTAATTGCAGACATTGCAGCTTAAAAACATGAAGAGCCAGCCATTGCTCCGTCTCCAAGTCTGTGCTGGACCCAGCACAATTTGAGCAAAAATAGGTGCATGGACCCATTCTGAGCCTGCATACTGCATTAGAACACGTTCATGAATCAGACCCCGGATCATCAAGCTCAATTTTCATTCCGATTGCCACCGTGTCAAAATGAAGTTTGGAACCTATACTGAAAGTACACCTAGTGCTTAACAACATAACCAGTACAAACTACAGTGACCTGTTTAATGGAATCATTTTGAGCCGTGCTCATTCTTTTCCCCAAGACAGATAATAACTACTAAAGTGATTGCTGCATAGAACAATAAGGTAAAGAGCCTTGGCCAACTCTTGCACAGTCCCCATACTGCTCTGAAATAAACAAAGGCCAACAAGCTTGGTCAAAATCAATTCTCAGCTGACCTTGTGGTGGCTTTCAAATAAACACAAAATACCATAGGCATGATCATGCAGAGCAGAAATATGCCTGGATCAGACAGTACAGCCACATTTCTCAACCAATTTCTTGCTATCAAGGAGACAAAAAAAAGGGCAGTCTTACACTGGTTAGTGATGACAAGGCACCAGTTATATATATATTCCATCAAAAATGCTGGAATAGATGTCCAGCTTGCAGAGGGGGCAGTACTGTGCGGGTTCAGGCACCTGCTTGTAATAGTTCCTCGGGCAAGGAAAACGCCAAAAATATCCCAACAAAAGGAATGATACTCGCTTACAAAGACATGTAATTCATTTTTTCAATGTGAAACACAAAAGAACATATATGGCACATTAAGAAACTCCTGCTGTATATCTACAACGGCCCATTCATTTAAATTTCAGTTCAAGTTTAAAACAATGCAACTTTCTAAGTATTTAGATTATGAACAATGGTCAGCCCCATAAAAAATTATTTCATTAGGAATTGTATATATAAAAAGCAGGTAAAAACATGAAAACAATTGCAGGAGCGTAATACCCATTATCATCACATCTTGTTTGAAAAGAGCAATCAATCTTCTAGGCAAGTGCCTGATGTCTATCTACACATTTTCCACCTCTAATCACTTCAATAAAGTGCAAAGTGCCATAAAACATTCTCCATCAAACAGAGGATAGGTAGCTCTTCATTAGCCAAATTAATAGTAATACAGATAAAGTGTTCAATATTTCATGAAGTAAGAATACATTAATTCAAAGTAATAGGCTAATGCACAAGGCCAACCACAAAAATGATTTATTTGTTTTCTAAAATATAAATATTATATCTATTGTTTTCTCATAGGCCCATGAGACAAACCATCTATCAAAACACAAATCCATCAGATTTTTAAGACAGGAGATACATTTCATAAACAAAATCATTATCTATTACAGTTCAAGAATATCTTAATGAGAGTGGATAGGCACAGAAATAAATGCTAGTTATATCAACATTGATGGAAATAATTAGAGAGGACAGGTATACAGTTCTTCATCCATACTGAGAGCCATTGGTTCTACAATATCGAATTCTAGGATATACCAAGTTTCTAGTTTGTGCAGTTCTTTCTCTCTGTCGCCCCCTCTTTTTCTTTTTGCAACTTGTGCCACACAGCTGTATTTCAAAACTGAGGGATCACCTTGATGTTGTTTTTCAAAGTGACGGATAACAGGGTAACTGCGGTCCCTGTGAATGATGGCATGTATATGTTGTAATATCCTCGGATGAAACGGCAATGTGGTGCTCCCCACATATGTTCTTCTGCAGGGACATGTGAGGATATATACTACAAATTTAGATTTGCATGTAAGGTTACCCCGTATCTTTAATTATTTTTTTTAAAGGGCGTCTCAATGAACGTATGGTTCTCTCCGTTTTTACATACTTTGCACTTAAAGCACTTTCTGAAGCCATCATATTGGGTTAGCCGATGAAACTGAAGGGAGAGGGGTGTAATACACAGTGTAAGACTAGAGTGTGTGGCTTAGGGTGAGAGGTCACAGTGTGAGACAGGAGGGAGAGGGCCTCTTAAGTGTTAAAGGGGGTGATATCAGACGACTGAAGGGTGCCACAGGAAGAGACCACAGTAAGAGGCGGAGTGGGGGCCTCTAAGGAGAGGTAGAGGCCACGCTGAGGAGGCAGATATCATGATATCACATTGAAAGGGAGGCCGGGGGTACTGTAGCATGCAATTCTCCACAGGAGGTTGCTCGCCGGATGACGGTCAGCTCAGCGTTTCTATGACACACACATACAATCTCGCTGTGAAACGAGGGGCGTCCCCCATTATTGCTTTCTACACCCTTCGAACCTGCAAGTAGCGCAAAAGGGGGCCGGGCGCAGGCCAGATAGAAATGACGTCTATAAACTGAAATTTCTGCAGGAACTAAAGAGGGAGACAGGCCGCCCTCCCTCCGGCGCGGAGTCACACGGCGAGGTCACCTTCCTAATATAGAAGTATCATGCCATGCTGCCGGCGGGTCCTGTGACCGAGGGAAGGGCGGGGGGCACCAGGGGGAGGCCGCCCCGCACACCCTCAGCGGCATTTCTATGCATCCACCTAGAGGTCCGTTTATTCATTCATCTCTCTGTGCGTTTTAGCCTGAGGTTTGTATAGCGCCAACACGCCCCTTTTTCTGATTCAGAACGCTTCATAACCCTGGAAGGGAGAGAGGGGGGACAGAAATGCCTCACCGCAGAAATAGCAACTGCACAACTCAGTATAGGAATGCAGAGCGGGTCGACACCTACTGCATAACCTTTATCAATCTCCCGTCTGCGGTGGCACACCCTGATCAAAGTCCCTAATAGTCAATTATTCTAATTAGTTGAAGTGATTTATAGCGGCCACATACAAATAATCTCGTCTGTACCTATATTTACTGTCGAGAAAGTTTTTCGCTGAAACACAAGGATACCTGTCCGATTACATAAAAAATGTTATTCCAAAATAAATATTAGGAACGCGCCCCGTGTCTTTGCCGAATTCCTGGGCCACGTGGGTGGTGAGTGGGGACAGGCATCGGTGGGTGTCTGTTTCAGTCTATTACAGCAGTGGTGTTATACCTTCGAAGTACCTGTCATTTTTACTCAAATCAATAGTATTCCGTGTACAGACTTCGCGTAAATGAAAGGCAGAACCAGTCGTGCCCATGTGATCCCTAATCTGCATACAGCACTCTTCATCAAGAGTGCTCAACCCGCCGAGCTATCTCACCGACATATCACGACCCGGTGCTCACCTCCCGTGGGGTCTGCGGGCCTCGTTCCCTTGTGGCCCGGCGCCGGCTCCGGTCCCGCTCCTAGGGGGCTCCCCCACCTCGGGTTGGCGCGGCTCGGCTGCTGCCCGGTGGCGCCCTCCCTGGCTCTCCCCGGCTGCAGGAGACGCTCTGCGCCGCTCCACTGGCGGAAATGGACCGGTGTCAACAGCCGTGGAGGAGGCTGTGCTGCAGTGACAGCTGCTGCCTTCAACTTTGCAGGCCAAATAACTCAAGCGCCGACAGCTGAGAGCCGGAGACACACAGAACACGCTTCGTTCCCGTCATCACATGTGCGCAAAACCGAGCCCAACTTGGAGACACCCAGCCCGCGAGAGCGCCGAGCTGGAATGCAGCATCGCGGGGCTATTCACGGGCTCCAGTGCGGCCGCAGCGCCGCTGAAGGGCGTTTCAGCACAGATACGGCAGAGCCGTGTCACGCAGGAACCTGTCTGCAGAAATAAAACACAACGGGCATCTGTGGGTCAAATGCACTTCCTCTGTATTGATGAAGGGCATGCGGTCCTTGGCTACGTCATTGAAACCAAAAGCTATGGGCACGCACTCCTGCTTACCAAAGTGAAAAACATTATACCCGATGCTCCGGTTGGGAACCTGCTTCCTGCAGACCAGAGAGAATCAGTGAACGCGCCCGGCCATCTGGATTCACTAACGGAGCCACCCTGACAGCTCCTAATTATAATTTATGTACTTCTTTGCGCGAGCACGAACGAAATATGCCCAAAATGGCGGAACAAAACTACATTTACCCTATCACTTCAAGCCCATTAAAACGAAAACACAAGGAAGACGAATCACTGGCCAGATGACAGAAAACGCTAAGGAATGTGTGGAATTCCTCTCGCCAAGGCCCTAGGAGATACTTCTTTTTTTTCCTTCTTTAACATTAGTTCTCTAACTCCTCCCACTTTCAGTGGGGAGGAGTCCGAGCCCTAAAAAAACAGTCATGGGCGATGGGGTTCCCAAGTCCTAACAAGCCTCGGGGAGGAAGGCCATGCTGCTCCCACCCTGTTTCATTTTAAACAAAAGGGCCCAGGGGGATGGGATCCCCAGGGCCTAACAAGGGTCAGGGGGGCGTGGCCCCCCCTTCCCTTCAAAAAACATAAGGCTCTGTGCCCAACGTATGGAAATAAAATATGACTTTACATTAAACAACACTAGAAATTCACTGAAAAAAAAAAAGGTTATAGTTAGGAGGATTTGTCAGTGACAACATTCACATTTTGAACTAAAAAAAAAACACAGAAATCCACCAGTTCTAGTTAGCAGAACTTATGACCTTCCATACTAAATCATGCATGACATGTTCTATGATATCATTTATGACATCACTGATGACATCTTAAATAATTACATCATTGATAACATTACTGCTGACATCATCCAAGCATTTTTTGTGCACATTGTTCTATAAAACGAGTATAGCATTAGAGCAATGAAAGGAAGTGCAACATAGCTGAGAATAATATGAAGCATCATTACTCCTATCAAACATACTACTCTCATAGGTAAAGTAGGGTTATGTGCAACATTGACCCTATACCATACACTTCATGGGAAGCTGAGTTTATGTTGACTATGAACCACAGATGTAAGTGTAACCTATCCTGCACACGGTGTTCAATCTGTATACAACTGTTCACGGAAAACCAAGTTCATACAGATACTGAAGATCTGATAACGAATGCCCTCCTACAGACAGTATTTATCTGCATGAAACCCCTGACAGTCCCTGAACCTACATTGAGAAATGAAGTGGATATGAGTAGAAAGGTGGGCACTGTTAACACTGTTTACTTCAAGAAAAGAGTTTACTCTGTACCCCACTGTTTGCAGACAGTGAAACTCTCATGAGAAATACACCACAGAGTATTAAAAAGCAGCTAATATGAACAGTGTACAAAACATGTCTAAAGAGTAACCTTTCACTTAACATAACTAAGATCTGAAGGTGCAGCCTTCATACTGTGGTGAAAACTTTACTGATAGCCCATCTTCTAAAGCAAATCAAGCACATGTGCATAGGTTAGTAACTGGTACACATTGTATTCTATGTTAAGTAGAAATTGTTTGCTGATACAATTTTATCTAATAACTCAAGACAGCTTACAATACTAAGGGGCCGATTAGGATGGCGGACGGACTTGCGTCCGTCCGCCACCCCTGAGTAGGAGGGACCGTCCGCATGGGCAGCGGCGGTCCCTCCATGGCAATTAGGATGTGACCGCCACCCTGGCGGTCACATCCTGTATGTTTTACATTGCGGCGGGTGCTGCTTGAAGCAGCACCCGCCGCAATGTAAAAAATCGAAAGCTGTGCATTTGCATGCACAAAGCGGCAGGCACCGCGCGGTGCCTGCCGCTTCGTGCACGCAAAGGCAGGGGGGTACCATAGGTACCCCCCATGTGCACCCCCCACGCAACCTTCACCCAGGGGGCCCGCAACGGGCCCCCAAAGTGATTGTCCGTATGCTTTTCCACGGCGGAAAAGCCGCCGCGGAAAAGCATTACTTTCCCTACATCCTAATATGGCTGGCGGTGTCTGATAGACACCGCCAGCCATGTTAGTGCTTTTCCGCCGTGGTCGCCTTCCGACCGCGGCGGAAAAGCGGCGGACACATTGTGAGACCCACCAGCCATCCTGATTTGGCGGTGGGTCTATCAGGCCTCCTCGGCGGATTTCCCGCATACTCCGGGCCGGCGGTGGCTTCCGCCGGCCCGGAGTATGCGGGAAATCCGCCATCATAATGACCCCCTTAGTATGTAGTATGTAGATGCTTTGTCCTGCTGGAGAAATTTTCTGAAGAACTAAAAAACTTGTGTGGAATATAAAGAACGTAAGTCGTCAACTGTGACCTGCACACAGAGTTACTCTTCAATACAAAGATTTATAATGTGTTCAATACCTCTACCCACCTATGATACATTTGGAGGACATGTGTTTTGTAAACACTTACTCATTAGCTGGACCAAGGCTGTACAAAATTAAGTAGAAAAGTAATATGGTAGTTACTCGCAACTATGTAAACTATAAAACAAACTAGCACACTCATGGGATGATGTCATAAGTGATATCATAAAGGATTTCAAGGAACATGTCATGAGTGATGTAATATGTGAGGTCATAAGCAGTGCATGGAGGGAGGGAAGTTATAATTAGCTATGCTAACCATAACTGGTGAATTTATGTGTTTGCTTTAGTTCACAGCATTAATGTTGTCACTGACAAATTCATCCAACGATAAGGTTACTTTAACCTTTGGATGGAGATATATATATATAGATATATCTAGATAGATAGATAGATCGATCTTTTTGGTGGAAAGTTTCATGAAGATTCATCAAATGGCACCAAAGTTATTAGCGAACTAAAAAAATCAATTTCCTGTGTAATCTAATCCTAACTATAACTAAACAGTAGCAATCACCACTGTGAAAAAAAATTATATATATATATATATATATATATATATATATATATATATATATATATATATATATATATATATATATATATATATATATATATATAAAATTCAAAGTGCCCTTGAGCTTTGAGAGCACACCCCGCAACTGCCTCCCTTCAGGTTTATTGCAAAAAACACAGTTGATGGACAGAATGTAGAACAATGTCATACATTCACCCCAGTACAAGGATCTGGGCCTAAATCCATCGTTTTTTTGCACTCCACACCACACTGGGTTAGACACTGGCTATATGCAAATCAGCTCTGACCCTGTGCCTCATGGGAACAGCCCAGTCCGAACTACCAAGCCATGTCTTTCCCAGACCGGAATCAAGCATCCAAGGACCGGTTTCTGGCTATCAGCCTTCATCAGCCTGGATAGCTTGACTCCAGTGGTGTGGAGAGCCTGGGACTCACGTCTGAGCATACCCAGCCCACTCGGGGTGAAAATTGCAAAAAACACAGTTGATGGACAGAATGTAGAACAATGTCATACATTCACCGCAGTACAAGGATCTGGGCCTAAATCCATCGTTTTTTTGCACTCCACACCACACTGGGTTAGACACTGGCTATATGCAAATCAGCTCTGACCCTGTGCCTCATGGGAACAGCCCAGTCCGAACTACCAAGCCATGTCTTTCCCAGACCGGAATCAAGCATCCAAGGACCGGTTTCTGGCTATCAGCCTTCATCAGCCTGGATAGCTTGACTCCAGTGGTGTGGAGAGCCTGGGACTCACGTCTGAGCATACCCAGCCCACTCGGGGTGAAAATTGCAAAAAACACAGTTGATGGACAGAATGTAGAACAATGTCATACATTCACCGCAGTACAAGGATCTGGGCCTAAATCCATTGTTTTTTTGCACTCCACACCACCCTGGGTTAGACACTGGCTATATGCAAATCAGCTCTGACCCTGTGCCTCATGGGAACAGTCCAGTCCGAACTACCAAGCCATGTCTTTCCCAGACCGGAATCAAGCATCCAAGAACCGGTTTCTGGCTATCAGCCTTCATCAGCCTGGATAGCTTGACTCCAGTGGTGTGGAGAGCCTGGGACTCACGTCTGAGCATACCCAGCCCACTCGGGGTGAAAATTGCAAAAAACACAGTTGATGGACAGAATGTAGAACAATGTCATACATTCACCCCAGTACAAGGATCTGGGCCTAAATCCATCGTTTTTTTGCACTCCACACCACCCTGGGTTAGACACTGGCTATATGCGAATCAGCTCTGACCCTGTGCCTCATGGGAACAGTCCAGTCCGAACTACCAAGCCATGTCTTTCCCAGACCGGAATCAAGCATCCAAGGACCGGTTTCTGGCTATCAGCCTTCATCAGCCTGGATAGCTTGACTCCAGTGGTGTGCAGAGCCTGGGACTCACGTCTGAGCATACCCAGCCCACTCGGGGTGAAAATTGCAAAAAACACAGTTGATGGACAGAATGTAGAACAATGTCATACATTCACCCCAGTACAAGGATCTGGGCCTAAATCCATCGTTTTTTTGCACTCCACACCACCCTGGGTTAGACACTGGCTATATGCAAATCAGCTCTGACCTGTATGCTCAGACGTGAGTCATATGTAAAATGAAAAGTATAAATTGTATACAATGATGCTTCTAAAATGTATTTTTGTCTGTTCACTGAACTACTAGGATACAGACCACCTTGTTCGTTCTAACCCCATCCCCTTGTTTTGTCTTGTCCCCTGTGGGTTGCTGGCTGCACCCACTGTGTAAAAAATCCTCTTTATTCTTGCTTATCACTTTAATTAAAATTCCTGTCCGGCTGGACAAAGGTCATACATACTATTGAGCGTATGTCTATCATTTTTGCGAAAGATCCCTGAACTACTAGGGACCCCTGTTTTTTGTAATATTGTTCTACATTCTGTCCATCAACTGTGTTTTTTGCAATTTTCACACCGAGTGGGCTGGGTATGCTCAGACGTGAGTCCCAGGCTCTCCACACCACTGGAGTCAAGCTATCCAGGCTGATGAAGGCTGATAGCCAGAAACCGGTCCTTGGATGCTTGATTCCAGTCTGGGAAAGACATGGCTTGGTAGTTCGGACTGGACTGTTCCCATGAGGCACAGGGTCAGAGCTGATTTGCATATAGCCAGTGTCTAACCCAGGGTGGTGTGGAGTGCAAACAAACGATGGATTTAGGCCCAGATCCTTGTACTGGGGTGAATGTATGACATTGTTCTACATTCTGTCCATCAACTGTGTTTTTTGCTCCCTTCAGGTTTAAACATGCACTTGTCTCAGCATTCTTGAAATAAAATCCTCGCGTTTCAGGGTCCATTACCCCTTAATCATGGGCTGCTTGGAACAAACAGTACACGAGTGTTCTCCCTTTTAGCATGATTTTATTGGCTCATTTCATCAGTGGGTTGTGCTTGGTGCCTAGAGCATGCTGGAACTCGTAGTTCCAAGGAGAAAATAGTACCTTTGCCACAGTGGGTTCGTGCACTCTTTGCAAATTAAAGTCCATTAATATCCTCATGTAGGCTTCCGAACATTGTCACAAGCTTCATTCAGCTGGCAGATTGTGCTGGAAACGGGTTGAACACAGTTTCAATCCTCAGCTTCTTAACATTGGTAGAGGGTGCATCTCTCCACGGCGCAGGCTGCCGCGATATTAGTAAATTCAAAGTGCCCTTGAGCTTTGAGAGCGCACTCCGCAACTGCCTCCCTTCGGGTTTAAACACGCACTTGTGTCAGCATTCTTGAAATAAAATCCGTGCCCGACGCGTTTCAGGGTCCAGCTGGCAGATTGCGCTGGAAACGGGTTGAACACAGTTCCATGATGTTTAAACCCGAAGGGAGGCAGTTGCGGAGTGCGCTCTCAAAGCTCAAGGGCACTTTGAATTTACTAATATCGCGGCAGCCTGCGCCGTGGAGAGATGCACCCTCTACCAATGTTAAGAAGCTGAGGATTGAAACTGTGTTCAACCCGCTTCCAGCGCAATCTGCCAGCTGAAAGAAGCTTGTGACAATATTCGGAAGCCTACATGAGGATATTAATGGACTTTAAATTACAAAGAGTGCATGAACCCACTGTGGCAAAGGTACTATTTTCTCCTTAGAACTACGAGTTCCAGCATGCTCTAGGCACTAAGCACAACCCACTGATAAAATGAGCCAATAAAATCATGCCAAAAGGGAGAACACTCGTGTACTGTTTGTTCCAAGCAGCCCATGATTAAGGGGTAATGGACCCTGAAACGCGTCGGGCAAGGATTTTATTTCAAGAATGCTGACACAAGTGCATGTTTAAACCCGAAGGGAGGCAGTTGCGGAGGGCGCTCTCAAAGCTCAAGGGCACTTTGAATTTACTATATATATATATATATATATATATATATATATATATATATATATATATATACACACATATATGTATTTATATATATTCCTGTCAGTGCCTCATCTTCCTCATCGAAGCTCCATTCACCAAGGGAATAGACATTTAGAAAGTAATTATGTCATCATTGCACAGACCGGGATGCACTAGCTAGAATCAGATTTTTGTCCATAATTCCTTGCTTGGCCAAGATTCTCAACATGAGCACTCTCCTTTTTTTCCTAGAATTCCTCAACCAACTTTGTCATTTCTCGACTGGCTTCTACCACCAGAGAGGGATGGGAAAAGTCCTTAATATGTAGGAATAGCTCCATTAATCACTACCTGCACTTCACGCTAAGTGCATTCATCAAGCCTCTTGCTGCAATAAACCCTATTAAGTACAACATACACATTAAATATTCAGAAGAAACATGGAGATCGGAAGAAATGCGCTTCATTGGATGACCCAGGAAGTCAAAATTCACATCCCTAACATGCAAAGGATGTTCATCATGTGTGCAGTTCCATACGGATTGTTTTCATCCTCCATTCCCGTTGATGCATACAAAATCGATTCATTGCTCTGATCATAACATTAAGCAACACTCCGTATTAAACATGCGCTGATAAAATGTATGTATATATAAAACTACACAAATTATCTTGTTTGCTTGGCATGCACACAAGAATTGATGCACCAGCCAAACTGTGCTTTAATGCTTCCTAGACGGAGATTCTGCGCATCGGCCTATTAACCACAATGTCCACTCACTAGGTTGTCCAACATCCACGTTACAGCCTCCCTCTCACAAACCCAGCCAAAGACTGTCAACTTTTAAGCAAATAGTCTTCCCCCCACATTTAGATACCATTTACAGAAGTGTCTTCCAACATCTTACCTAGTGGTGAGTAGGCTCCAACTCTGTCGTACAGGATCGCCTAGTCATCACGGTTACAACATCTTGCGTGGACAACAGTAGTGCCTTTTTACGCAGAGCTCCCACTCAGAACTATCAGTAAGCTCCAAAAACCTTGGAACTACAATGCAGCCACATGACCTTAAGACAGTATTGTTCAGCCAACAGCACCCTGGTCATTACAGCACTCGCTGACATTTAAAGTGCGATTAGTTTTAAAAGCAGTACACAATGTACTGCACCGACAAGCATCAGATTACTACACCAATGCCTTTCATCACTACATGTCGATCAGATGGCTATGGTTGACTTCCCTTCAAGTAGTTATCCCGCTAAGTGCCAGCAGTTCAAGGAAATCCACTCCACATACAAGGCTCCACAAGAGGATAAGTTTGCAGAGGGCTGTGCACTCACCAGTTCACCACCGCTTAGGGATTGCGGATGCCATAACTCACCAACAAAGGGCAAGATTGGTTTTATAAGTAGGTCACCACACCCTACGCAACTTGGACGCGTCTGCTGGAAAGTAGCATAAATGCGATACAAAATTCTCTAATAAAAGAAAAACAAAAAAAATGATACTGGCAGCAAGAAAAAAGAACTATTATGGAAAGGTTAAGATGAGCAGGTAAAGATCATTTTGATGGATGGAATTTAATTTCCGTTCATAGCATTAAACTCCAATGGAATTCTTCTTGGCAGTCTAATGAGCTAATATTTGGCCAAGTAGGATCCACTGTAACGCAACCGTTCTAGTAAAGAACAGTACCGTCTCCTCATAGAAATCAGCATTTCGAAATATTGGCACGGAAGAACCTGCATTTCCTTAACTGATTCCAACATCTTAAACACAATACCCGTTACTGTATGTGGGCACTACTTTAAAATCCATCTCCCGCTCAAAAGGCCAGTCTGTGAATCCTCAGAACAATAGAAGGTCAATAGGGGAACATATGTGCCAACAACTTGAACCCATAAAGAAGGGAGGCCGACTGGCACACAATCTGCAAAGGCGGTACACATCATGTGTGGCAGAGCCAAAGCTACACGTATCCCAAAGCCAAACATACCTGTAACCCTTCATCTGCCACCACAGTTTGAACAGAAATAAATTCTACTAACTAGCAATTAGTGACATGCCCAATATTTTTGTTGCGATGAGAGCTCCCTGTTATTTTCGTGTGTGAGGGATGGAAATAAGGGCTGAAAATGTAGAATGGTGGACTGTGAAGGTAGATGTATACATGAGAGGAGAGATCATTGGGGGTAGAGGTGGACAGCTGGTGGACCTCGGTGGGGGCAGATTACGGGGATGCTCCTATGCTGTAAACCTTGGAAATAAACTAACATTTACTCAGCATACTGGTTCGGAGAGAGTCTCTTCAGGGACATCACAACAAGTGGTGACAAATGGGAGTATTACTCCATGAGGAGCAGCACGGTCTATGCCGCGGCTTCCTTCTCGTGAGGTGGCAGCAACGCTTCAAACATGCAACTGCCCTCAGTGTTTGGTGCCAAAATTAACGATATCCAGAGTGAGGCGTTGCAGGGAGGCAACACAGGTGGTGTCAGTACCACAGGCAGCTGCTCGCACCCAAAAGATTGTACCTCACACTTCTGCGCCGGGTGCTGATGAACATCCCAACATCCCAGACAGCAGCCTTTGTCCCTGAAAGCTTAGCTGCTCAAGCCATTTTTGAAATCAGCAAAACACAGTGAGGTGGACCAACTCTGTGCGGCGCAAACAAGCTGAAAACCTCTGTGTTGGACGTCACAGAATGGCGGCCATCTTAAATGAATTGTACTTCACGGTTTCATTAGTATGCTTGAAGGTACTATAGGCAGAAAGAAAAATCTGACCATTAAACTAATGAGTCCCCAAATCCACAGCCAAACATAGTAATGTTTTTACGTCTAAAATTAACATAGAATTTACACAAAGAATGTGGTTGTGAAGTCACAAATAAGTGCATGGTGGACTATCTAGTTGCAGCATCAGCATATTACAATTAGGGCTCCCAGTTTTCCGTTTTTACTGATTTTTACAGATAAATACAGACAGTGTGCTTTCTATCTGTATTTATTTTTTAAAGTGGAAAAGCACTGAAAAATGTACTTCTAATGAGTAATTTTCCATGTTGCCTGCTGTGAATTCCAAGACAACAGATGAGGAGTGAGAGAGCATGGCAAGTTAAAAAACAGGTTACGATATCTTTAAATGAAGTAGAGCGCATGTTTATCAGTTAAATAAATGTGGAAATGTACCAAGTCTGACTCCTCTTATTCATAAACCACAAAATAAATATGGATACATACTTATAAGATGGCCAAAAAATAAATATGGATAAATAGAGACAGAAAAGTTTAAAAAATAAATATCATAAGACCGGGAGCCCTAATTATATAATCATTTGCTAACCTGCAACAGTAATTGCCAGGTTTATGTTTTTCGCCTCACTGACAAAGGTGGCTACTTTAATTAGTTATTTTTCCTTGTTACAGCAAAGGTTAATGTTTAACCACCTCCGCCATTTCTGGCAGAACCTGGTAAACCAAACATCAAATGGGAGATGTGGATATATTTATTTCAGGCATATGTGGATGTCCTTGTGGATAGTGAACATACTCCACAGAGAGAACTGTCATTACTGGAAGACTGTTTGGAGGCTATGGGTTAAAGGAGTTTTTAATCCCCTTGGAGAACATTGGCAATATATATTTTATAATAATTGCAAATGGAAAGGGTATTTTTAGCTGTATGTGCAAACAAAATTGGCAGACAAGTCGATTATGTAGCTGAGGCGGATATGAATGTTTACAACGGCATGTAGTATTGCGTCTGGAGGATATTAATAAGGGAGGATCAAATTAGGGGTCAATCTATATGTGAGCTGATGATCAATGGAAAGTGTATAGATTCATGTGCGTGCTACACCATTACTGGAAAGGAGTTACTTATGAGATTGTGAGCACAATGATGGGTGTAGCTGGTGGCTATACCGGATACACAACTGATGTGGTTGTTTTTTTAGGGCATATTTAGGAATTCAAGGGGAGGAGAACACATGCTGCTACAAAATGAGTTTCCTGTGGTATTCTGTGACAATTATACATGCCCTTATTTTAAAGCAACAAACTTAAAGACATTCTTACTTACTTACACAAAAATGGCATAATTGAACCTACAGAATGTTCAGATTGGTTATAGCCAGTGATTTCTTTTAAAAGCATTAGTGATTTAATATTGTGTATAGACCTTTGTTGTTTAAATGATGTTATCTTGGACGTTGCCATCTTGCTTCCAAATTTGCAAGAAATGATCTCTTCAGTGTATAGAGCTAGCTTCTTTTCTACGACTGACCTCAGCAGTGCATTTCTCAGACTGAACAAAAACAAAGTTATTTGCTCTGCATAGCAATCCTAACCCCGGAAAGAACATTCCAGTATAAAAAATGCCATTTGGTTTGGTGAGTGTCTCAGCTGCCTTCAGGGGGATTATGACAAAGACTCTAGATGAGTTGCCGGGGGCAAAGTATTCCAGGATTACATTCTGGTTTTGGAGCAGAGCGGGAGAAACACAATGAATATTTGATTAAAGTATTATCTGCATTGAGGAACGTCAGCTTGGCTATAACAAGTACCAAGTTGTATATGTGAACGGAATGATATGGAATATACTGTGCACAAGATTTTCCAAGATATGGTGCTTCCTAAAAGTGGTCATACGAATGGCATCCTTAAAGCGCCAATGCAAAAATCTAAAGAACAGCGTGTATCAGTCTCAGGGCTCTTGGAATTTTGTGACCAGTATTTTTGCAATCAGTGCTGAATGTTGCAAACCGACCTATGAATTAATAGATCAGTTCTTACAATTCTAAATCAGAGTGGGTTGCAATCTGACCTCCTTAATATTCAGTTGATAGGCCGTAAACTGCAACTTGCTCCAACTGGCTACAATCACAGGGATCGTGGCCTGCAAGGGTTAGTAGACTACCATGTCTGTGATTGCAGTTAAATACAGATTTTTATGTGAAACCTGATTGATTTGTTTTTAAAACTTTTTCTTAAGAGTTTTTTGAGAAACGGGACTCCAGCTTAGTCCCCCAGAAACTTTATCCACGATTTGCCAAGGGGAAGGGATTAGAATGGAAACCTTTCTCTTTTGCAAATGAGTTACCATGCCTAACTTGGGAATCGGTTACCTTTTAATGATTTTTAACCAGAATTACAGCTAAAAGCGATTGATACATATGGTACAAAATCACAATTAGGAATAGATGCTCTAAACACACCCCATCCAAACTGCGATTCGGTATCCATTTCTAAACTCATTTAGTGATGCGAAAAACCTTATCTGAATTCCTAAATGGATCCTGTACATTAGAAAAAGGGTTTTACTGTTCGCAAAACCTCTGATTCAGCAAATCAAAAGATTTGCAAATGCTGAAGCCCATCAATATGCTATTGAACAGGTTCCAGGAATATAAAAAAATATAGAAAATGAACTGTCCAGATTGCCGTTGACCTAAAGAACGTTGTTGGTGGTGTGAATGAACTGGATAATGATGTGTTACAGGTAAAAGCATAGAGGCAGGAGATAGAAAATGACATGGATTTTGTGAAGGTTGAAGGAGACTTAATAAAGGGTTGGCCCAAGGAGAAAATTCAGGAGGTTATTTGTGAAAGGTCAAGCACAAATTAATGTTTAGTAAAGAAGTTATGGATGTGATACATTTTCTCCTCCTTCTAGTTGGTGGTAAGTTGCGAATTCTTTTCAAAAAGCAATTTTTTTAAAATCCAAAGGTGCCATATGACGCAAATACCTGCCCTTAGGGCATGTATGTGCGCCATATGCCCACACATGTCATTTTCAGGGGTGCAGCAGGGTGTTCTTGTGACATCCCTGCACCCTTGAAAATATTCGCAAATTGCTAATCGCAAATTTCCCCTTCATTCCTATGGGCCTTCAGGCCCATAGAAATGAATGGGAAATTTGCGATTAGCAATTTGCTAATCGCAATTTGGGAATGTTAAGGAATCGCTAAAAAGAAGCGATTTCCTACATACATACCATTTTGCGATTTCTAAATAGCGATTCCTTAAAAATCGCTATTTAGGAATCGCAAAACCGTATGTTGATACATATGGCTCATAGTGACTAGTTTACAAAAAAGTTGCAAATCTGCACCCACATAAGTACTCCTTGAAGGAGTGCAAATTTACTACTTTTTGGAATTGACAATTATTGACAGTAGTAGGCTTGGAAAGCTGTGCCATTCTCAGGTTTCCAGGCATACTACTGGCCATGAAACACCCAATCGTTTGGGGTAGAAGTCCATCCCTTTGTTTTTTTATCCACTCTACCGCTCTAGACAGAGGTAGACCTAATGCAAATCAGCACTGACCTGTCCTGTTGCTAGTGGAAACAGCCCATCCCGAACCTTGGTCATCTCGTGCCTGCACCTTGCAGCCCTCTGCTTTTTTAGTTATGGAATTTAAGATTCATCTCCCCTTCCCGAATCTCACTGACTAAGCTATGCTCCCAACGCCCAGATTTCACCTACCGAAAGTCAGAAGCTCATAGATAAAAAGAAAGCAACACACAGAACTGCTCTCCAGGATCAGCTTGTCTGATGACAAGGAGTATACAGAACTGCAGCATTCAGAGGGCAACAAGACTGGCTGCTTATTGGGTAGATTGGTGCAGTCGGAGACCCACACCTTGGAATGACAGTTAAACGTTGGCCTGATAGTAAACACACAGCCGAGAGTCAATGACATTTGTCACGTTCTGTAAGAAATTGTACTCGACAGAGTCAAGGACAGCCATGCAATGCTATACGTATATAGATTTATATAAAGCAGCACTGAAACGGTTAACCCCAGAATAGCCAGAGACTTGCAAACTTCAATATCTATAGAAGAAATAGAAACAACCATATCACAATTGGGCACTGATAATACACCAGGAAATCACGGGCTACCCTTAGAATTTTACAGAGTGTTCCAAAAACAGCTAAATATCTGTTCAAAATGTATCATGTAGTGTATGAGAGGAGGGGATCAATGAATACTACAATGGAAACACAATAGTGGTATTACCAAAGCCAGAACCAAATCCATTAGACACTACCTTGTAGTGCTCGCTCTTATCGTGGGCTGCAAGACACTGGGTATATTCTAATGAACAGAATATTGAAAGCACTACACAACTTGATTCCTTAAGGTCAGAATGGTTTTACAGCAGGCAGGAATACATCCTCCAACTCCATAATCCATAGGCTATTACACTTCCACAGTTCAACACCACAGCAATGGTCTTTATAGACCTAGAAACAACCTTTAACACTTTGAACTGGGAATACCTGTACATGGTGTTACAGGGAATAGGATTTGGCTACAGTGGAACAAATGTAATCCAAACACTAATCTAGAGTTCAATAGCCTATGTGAAACCCAACAAACTGATTTCAGAATCCGGGCCTCTCGGTATGACACCAGGCAAGGTTGTCCCCCCCTCTCCATTGCGGTTTCCATTGGCAAAGGAGCCTCTTGCTTGCCATGATAGACAAAAGGGAGGACTACAAATAACTGAATACATGCAATTTCCCTATACATGGATGAAGGTCTTCCGCATGTTAGAGATGTGGGAGGAGGATGCTACTGCTTACATTCAGAATTTATATGGTGTACTAGTAGGCGCAGTGTCGTGCTAAATAAATTATATCTCTATATAGCCAAAGGCATGCTAGGAGTCCCGGATTACAAAATATACTACATGGCAGAACAACTGCAATGGGTTGCAGCCTGGCTCAACTATGGAATACATCAGAGTTGGCAAACACTCTTAGGCAAATAGCACCAGTAACTACTAAGTAGATATATGGCACGCATAAGGATCTACAAACCGGATACATTATTCTCATGGCAGCAAAGTATAACTGGAACAGATATGCTCAGAAAAGTGCAGACAGGTGTAATAAATGCTTCAGAATTACTACTAGGGGGATCGTCCAGACAAATTGCTTCTACAGTGGATAAGGAAATAAAGACTACCCAGGTAGGCAAGATGTTCAATTCAGGTGCACTTATAAACCCTTAATAATTAAAAGAGGAATGCAATGTTCTCTTGGGGCAATCAATTCCTCACATACAGCATTGAGTAAACAAATCAAGTCCAAATAGGATGGCATAGATGCAAAACCAGGACCAGACAGAAAATTGTAATTACTTCTCATGTGGGGAAGCCAACGATGCATGATAACTACACCGTATAGAGTAGTTTGAGAAAAACACAAGAGAAATCAGAGGGTACTGAGAACCAGATGGGAAGAGGTCCAGGTAGTTGACATGACAAGCAACAAATGGTCATTGGCTCTCCAACATGTAAGAAAACAAGTTACTTACCTGTAACTTTGGTTCCCCAGTATTGGTAACTTTCATAGATTCCCATGCTTTTGTATCATTCCCCGTCGTCGGAATGGGAGTCTCGGTAATAACAAAATACCATAGAGTAGGTACAAAGAGAGGAAAGGCCTAGGCCTCATTCCCTTTTTGTAAAAGAGACCAAATATTAGGCATCAGCCAATCAGAAGAGCCTCACCCCTGGAACCTTCCTGAAGGAATCTCAGAGCCTCAGATTTTCGTAGCCGTTGTGTGCTAGACACCCTACTTGCTGAAGGCTGAGCTTTCCCCGGGGAGGTGGGTGGGCGCATGGGAATCTATGAAAGTTACCAATACTGGGGAACCAAAGTTACAGGTAAGTAACTTGTTTTCTTGCCCCAGTATTGAAACTTTCATAGATTCCCTTGCTATTGTATCAGAATAGCAAGCAGTAAACCATCATAAACACATTTTGTAAATAAGTACTGTATATCATCACAAATAAAATCACAAAATGTGTTACCACTGGAAGGTGGGATAGAAAGGAAAGCTCACTAATCACTGGAAGAGGTTCCTCAGGACAGCCTGGCCCACTGCTGCATCATCCTGCTGCAATGACTCTAAGCAGTAATGCTTAGTGAAAGTGTGGACGCTGCTCCAGGTAGCAGCCCTGCAAATGTCTTTTATAGGCACCCCCGCAAAGAGGGCCGTTGAGGATGCCACTGATCTTGTAGAGTGAGCACGTATCCTGCCCACCAGAGGTTTTCCTGCTAAGTTGTGGCAATCCAGAATAGCACTTGAAATCCATCTGGAGATCCCCTGTTTAGACAGAGTGTAGGAGAGTAGGGTCTGCAATCCTATGATCACCCAGATTTTTGCTTTTTGCTGCACTGGTTTACGACTTTCCCTGGCTGTGGGCCTGCTAATCAGACCCACAGCCTAGCTGTTCTCTCTATCCAAATTGTACTCAGGTACTGAATTGGCCCTGGGCCCTCTCCAAGTCCCTGTACCCAGGGCTGAGGTGCACCCAGAAGTCTCCCAGGGGCTGAAGCATGTATTATGCCACCCCTGGATTGACTAACTAAAACTGACACAACTGGCTGCACGACAGCTGGGGCAAGGTGGTGTACTCACCCTTTGCTTTAGATATAGTATACCTATATCTAACCCTAAAATGGACACACAGATCTCCTATCAGTCACTCCTATGGCAGGCCTTAACAATCCTGAAGGCAGAGTGCTTGGAATCGTGTGAGATGGTGCTCTGGCATGAGCTGAGCCTGTCTGCGGCTTTCGGGATCCATCCCTTAGCCGTTTCCATGATATCGCATACCATATACTCTTAAGTGCATTATAATCCTCGCGGTTATGTGCCAACTCTGGTATCGCTTTATCAAAACATGTCGAGTAAGGTGTCATACGAATTGGAATACTAACCCCTCGCCAATTCTGGCGACGGGGTTAGCATTCCACCCTTCTAGAGGGACACGACATGCATGTAACCTATAACCCCGGTTAAAGTCAAACAGAGCCTCAGCTCCACAAAATGGATGCTGCCACCGAGACACAAGTCTGCCCTCCTGCTGCTGGGAGTCCTCCCAGAGCAGGAGATAAGGACAAAGGGTTTCCTGCCAGGGGCGGTGCCAGCACCGTCCCAGACAGGGTTTTGTGTATTGTAGGTAGGCAGGGCTTTAGAGGAAGGTGACTGCACGTGGCACCCCGGTGCTCACTGTGCATAGGCTGGCTGGAACCAGTTCCAGGGTCACTCCAGACCCTGTGCTGGGGAAAAGCCCGCCAAGGAAGTGGGTGTAACCACCCCCCTCCTAGTCCCACCCATAGGGCAGGACTTAGTTGCGTGCCAGCCCCTTTTTACAGGATAAAGGTAGAGACTGGCCCCCTTCCAAATCAGATCATCTTTGAATCCTGAAACTACTTTCTGCGAAAGGAACTCAAGACTTCTTCCTAAGATTTCTCCCTTGTGACTAAGGAGTAGTCACCCTGCATCCGCAGGCACCATCTAAGAACACTGCGGTCTGCTGCAAGTCCTTCCTCCGGAATCCGACTGCCCAGCTCGACGAGAACCGGCTTCCCTGGCACCTCTGACCTCTACCTGCATCATCAGTCACGCTGAGATTCGTGGGTGTGACGAGACCTCGAGGGACCGGCCATCTTCAAGACTGCACGACTTCTTTCCAGCAAGCCCGCCGAGTGAATTCCTGGTGAGTGCTTTGGGGTCCGAGAAGCCCCCACCCTGAGCAGCTCCAGCACCGAAGAGCAGCCCCCCAGCATCTCCACGATCTGCGTGGGGCCCTTCTGCTTTTTGCTGCTCACCGCGTTGTTTGGCTACTAGCCGCTGGCTTGTGGCCTTCCTGACGACGCCCGACGACATTTCTGCTGCTGGTCTGGTTGCTCCAGACTGGCCCCTGCTTCCCTCCATCGGAGAAGTACCCTGGACCCTCCTGGTCCACCCAAGACGCCATTTTAGGTCCACCGCGTGGGCCTTGCATTTGCCAAGACTTGTTGCCCAATCCTGGGTCCAGCGACGTCGACAGCAAGAACCTTCGTGGGACAGCTCGCACCTCCATCCTGGTCGCCGACAACGCCTCCTGGTCCGAGAGACTGCAGAGCCCAGCAGCGCCCACTCACCTGACTGCGGTGACTTCGCCCGGTGCCATCCTGGTGCCCACTTAATCACTGGCTAGTGATTCAAGAACTTGGTCCCCTCTGCTTTCAGGTTTCTTCTTCCTTGATCCAGGCTTGGATCCAACGAACTTTCCTTCACTGGTCGCCTGCCAGCAACTTCTTCCTTCCAGGCTCCTGGTCCGGCAACGAGATCCCCGACGTCTTTTCAGACCTATGCAGCTGCAGCCCCTGGGCTAGGTAACTTCGGCACTTCGGTGTCCCAGCATAGCCACACTATCCAAGGGTCAGGATCCACTGTCGTTTTCTCCCTACCAGGTCGGGTTCGCCCGTGAACACTAACTTTGTGAATTCTAGCTTCCATAGACTTTGTCCCGCATCCCGCGTGAGAGTGCACACTCTGCACCCGAGTCCCCTGGGCCTCCTAGTAGTAATCTAACGATTCCCTAGTCCAGTCCTAGCGATCCCAAAGCCTATTAGAACTGTTACTTACCTGCTAGTAATTCGCATTCCACTTTTAAAGTATATGGTTTTTCGTGCACCTCGGGCATTTGTGTATAACGTGCTAACTTAAGTATTTTTGTAAGAGTTTTGTTGTGTGCTTAGCACCCTGTCCTCATAAAGAGTACAGGGTTGTTGTGATTCTAATAAATACACTGTTTATTTTCATAACAACTTGTGTGGTGTCCTTTCACTGGGTGTTCAAGGGGTAATGTGATGGTAAAACAGCTGGCTTAACACGCCCTCTAGAGTCTTAGCCTTAGACTGCTCGTATCCATGCTACTAGGATAGCTGGTCTATAAGGTTGACTTACAACCAATCATCAATAAGGGTTGTTTGGACTGATATATAGTGATCACTAGAATAGTGAGCACTGCACATCAGGCCAACTTCTCACATTGGTGAGCAGCGGTTGGGATTTGAGCTTGCTGTTGTTTTACCACACATGCCCTAAGAATATCTTGTGAAAGATCACATAAGTACTAAAGGTACATATAACTTAGCTTAGAATACTCTGAGTTCTACTGAACCAGCTGTTGTAGCTCCTAGGGCCTAGCACACCCTAAACTACAACTCTAGCAAGGGATCAGTAGGCAAACATATAGTGTAGGTAAGTGCACCACTTACACCTCACTAGAAAAGCATGTCTACCCAGGGAGAATCTACTGAGACTCCCCTGGTCAGTGTTGACCCTCCACAGGTCACTTCAAGATATGCAGCTCTCAGTTTCCAGGAGATGAGACAAATCTGTGTCTCCAGAAAACTGAAGCAGGGGTCTAACCCCACCACTCCCTTTCTGATAGGTCTCTTAGAGACATATGATGCCAGAAAGCTTTCTCAGTTACATGAGAACATGCCAGCCTTAGAGGGAACCTCTGGGGATCCAGATCTCCCCAACACTGATTCAGCAGTTGAGGAGGAGGATCAGGAGGTACTCTCTGGGGATGAGGTAGACAAAGGTCTTGAGGTAGTCAGAAGGCTAACTAGGACCAACTTAGACTTACTTGGGCTAGGATCTGGGGGCCCCCCAGTACTAACCCGAAGTGGGCCTAACCTTGGAGTTAGGAGGGATAGATCTCTTTCTAGGGACTCCAATAGATCTCTGCACTCTAATGCCTCTTCTCAGGGGAGAAGGAATCCTCCACAGAGGAGATTTACTTCCCCTCAGAGAAGGGAGCATGAAGCTAGGATGAGACAAGCTGAACTGAGGATTGAAAGGGAAGAAATTGCCCTGGCCAAAGAGAAGCTTGCCCTGGCAAGAGAGCAGCAGATGAGTGGGCTAGCTCCCACTGGTGGCAGCAATCTCCCAAGAGATAGAGAGAAGGGTTTAGATACTAAACACCTGACTAAAATAGTGCCCCCCTTTAAGCAAGGGGATGATATCCAGAAATGGATGGCTGCTCTGGAGAGGGCCTGCACTGTGCAGGGCATTCCCCAGAGTCAGTGGGCAGCTATACTGTGGCTCTCCTTTGATGGTAAAGGTAGAGATAAGCTCCTCACTACAAGAGTGGAGGATGCTAACAATTACCAGGTCCTGAAGAATACACTGGTTGATGGGTTTGGTTTAACCACTGAGCAGTACAGGTTGCTGTTCAGAGACACCCAGAAAACTCAGTCTCAGGACTGGTCTGATTTTGTGGATTGTGCCACTAAGGCTTTGGAGGGCTGGTTGCTGGGTAGCAAGGTTACAGATTACACAGGATTGTATAATCTAATGATGAGAGAACAAATTTTGAACAATTGTCAGAACCAGTTGCTGCACCAGCACCTTGTTGATTCAGATCTGACCTCTCCCCAAGAATTGGGAAAGAAGGCAGACAAATGGGTCAGGACAAGGATCAAGCAGAACCAGAACCAGAACCAGGGTGGTCAGAAGAAAGCAGACCAGAAGGGTAATGTTAAGAATGAGCAAAATGACCAGAAGTCTTCACCAGGTCCCCAACAAACCAAAGAGGGTGGGGGTCAGGCTTCCCAGAAGAAGAAGACTCAAGAAGGCCAGTCGAAAAGGTGGTGCCAGTACTGCAAAAGTAAATCTCACTGGTTTAGTGAGTGCACCAAAAGAGGAGGACAAACTCCTGCCACTACAGCTCCTAAAGCAACTGCACCCCCTAGTACAGTCAGTAGTGGTAGTGTCACTCCCAAGGCATTAGTTGGGTTAACCTTGGGTACTGAGGGGTCTGACAACTTAGTTGGCACACTCACTCAGGCTGTCCTTGTCTGTACAGGGGATATGGATATGTCCCCTGAAATAAGTCCCAATACTTTGGGCAAATACAGGCAGACCCCTTTGATTAATGGCAAAATGGCTCAGGCCTATAGGGACACTTGTGCCAGTGTCACCATGGTGACACCAAACTTTGTGGACCCTGGACAGATCATGCCAGGTACTGATTTCCTGGTGACCAATGCCAGCAATGTCACTACTAGTCATAGTGTGGCAATTGTAGCTTTCTCCTGGGGTGGAGTGAAGGGACAAAAGAAAGTTGTAGTCAGTTCAGACCTCCCAGTTGATTGTTTGTTGGGCAATGATTTGGAGTCATCACAATGGTCAGAAGTGGAGCAGAGGACTCACATGGAGATGTTAGGCTTGCCAGCACATGTGCTTGCTGTGACTAGGTCACAGGCCAGAAGATGCCCCACTGAACAGGTGCTGGATCCTGAAAGTATGGACCAGACACCTTCCAAGAAGAAGAGCAGTAAGGGTAAGGCTTTGCCTTCCCCCTTGCCCCAGGTTGAGGATCAAGTCTCTGAGGAGGCTGATCTAGAAGAGCTGAAGGAAACTGAGCCTAAAGAGCTTGAACTTGATCAAGTTGAGTTTCTGGGCTCAGGGGGACCCTCCAGAGCAGACCTGGGGAAGGAACAGTTGAGCTGCCCTTCCCTTGAACCCCTCAGACAGCAGGCTGCTGCTGAGGCTGCAGGGAATGCCACAGGTGCCCACAGGGTATACTGGGAAGATGGACTCCTGTACTCTGAGTCAAGAGACCCCAAGCCTGGTGCAACCAGGAGGCTGGTCATCCCCTTGTCTCTGAGAGGTTTCCTTCTCACCTTGGCCCATGAGATTCCCCTTGCAGGTCATTTAGGTCAGACAAAGACTTGGGACAGGCTTGTCTCACACTTTCACTGGCCCCATATGAATGAGAATACCAAGGAGTTTTGTCGCTCATGTGTCACTTGCCAAGCCAGTGGTAAGTCAGGTGGCACAACAAAGGCCCCCCTCATACCACTACCTGTGGTGGGGGTTCCCTTTGAAAGAGTGGGGATTGACATTGTTGGTCCAATGGAACCCCAGACAGCATCAGGACACAAGTTTATACTGGTGGTGGTGGACCATGCCACCAGGTATCCTGAGGCTATTCCCCTTAGGACCACTACAGCCCCTGTAGTGGCAAGAGCCCTAGTTGGAGTGTTCTCCAGAGTGGGTTTCCCTAAGGAGGTCGTTTCTGACAGAGGTACAAACTTCATGTCAGGATATCTGACTGCCATGTGGAAAGAGTGTGGTGTGAACTACAAGTTCACCACACCCTATCATCCACAATGCAATGGGCTTGTTGAGAGATTCAACAGGACCCTGAAAGGGATGATTCATGGACTACCTGAACCTCTTAGGAGAAGATGGGATGTCCTGATCCCCTGCCTCTTGTTTGCTTACAGAGAGGTCCCACAGAAGGGGGTTGGCTACAGCCCTTTTGAGCTTCTGTATGGGCATCCTGTAAGAGGACCCCTGTGTTTGGTGAAGGAAGGATGGGAGAGACCTCTCAAAAAGCCTGCAACCAACATAGTGGACTATGTACTTGGTCTCCGCTCCAGGATGGCTGAGTATATGGAAAAGGCATCCAAAAACCTTGAGGCCAGCCAGGAACTTCAAAAAGCTTGGCATGACCAAAAGGCTGTACTGACTGTGTACCAGCCAGGACAGAAGGTGTGGGTGCTGGAGCCAGTGGCCCCAGCAGCTCTGAAAGACAAATGGTCTGGGCCCCACACCATCATTGAGCAAAAGGGAGAGGTTACCTACTTGGTGGACCTTGGAACTCCCAGGAGCCCTCTCAGAGTGCTCCATGTTAACAGGCTCAAGGCATATGTTGACAGGAAGGACATGAGCTTGCTCATGGCCACAGATGAGGGACAGGAGGAAGAGAGTGACCCTCTCCCAGACCTGCTCACTCAGAATCCTGATGATGGGTCAGTTGATGGTGTTGTCTTTTGTGGCAGCCTCACTGAACATCAGCAACAGGATTGCAGGCAAGTTCTGCAATCCTTTCGACATATGTTCTCTCTGACACCCAGCCAAACTGATTGGTGTACCCATGATGTTGACACTGGAGACAGTCTGCCTGTCAAGAGTAAAATCTACAGACAGCCTGATCATGTTAGAGACTGCATCAAAACTGAAGTGCAGAAAATGTTGGAACTGGGAGTCATTGAGCCCTCAGATAGCCCTTGGGCTAGCCCAGTAGTTCTAGTGCCAAAGCCTCACACCCAGGGTGGTAAGAGAGAGATGAGGTTTTGCGTAGACTACAGAGGCCTCAATGCAGTCACTAAGACTGATGCCCACCCAATACCAAGAGCAGATGAGCTTATAGATAGATTGGCTTCTGCCAACTTCTTAAGCACATTTGATTTGACAGCTGGGTATTGGCAAATCAGGTTAGCTGAGGAAGCCAAACCTAAAACAGCATTTTCTACCCCTGGAGGGCATTATCAATTTGTGGTAATGCCCTTTGGACTGAAAAATGCACCTGCCACCTTCCAAAGGTTGGTGAATCAAGTCCTCACTGGGCTGGATGACTTCTGTGCAGCTTATCTTGACGATATTGCTGTCTTTAGCTCCACCTGGGAGGATCACCTGGTCCACCTGAGGAAAGTGTTAGAGGCCCTGCAAAAGGCAGGCCTCACTATCAAGGCCACAAAGTGCCAGATAGGGCAGACACAGGTTGTATACCTGGGCCACCTTGTAGGTGGAGGCCAGGTCCAGCCACTGGAGAGTAAGATACAGGCCATCAAGGACTGGACTCCTCCAATCACCCAGACTCAGGTTCGAGCTTTCTTGGGCCTGACTGGGTACTATAGGAAGTTTGTCAGAAATTATGGGTCCATAGTGACCCCCCTTAATGACCTGACAAGCAAGAAGATGCCAAAGAAAGTTCAGTGGACAGCAAGCTGTCAGAAAGCATTCAATGACCTAAAGCAGGCCATGTGCACAGCACCTATCCTCAAGAGTCCAGATTACTCCAAGCCATTCATTGTCCAAACAGATGCTTCTGAGTTGGGTGTGGGAGCTGTTCTGTCTCAACTGAATTTTGATGGTAATGATCAGCCTATTGCTTTCATTAGTAGAAGGTTGACACCCAGAGAGAAAAATTGGTCAGCTATTGAGAGGGAGGCCTTTGCTGTGGTCTGGGCCCTGAAGAAGCTGAGGGCCTACTTGTTTGGCACTCACTTCACCATTCAGACAGACCATAAGCCCCTCTTGTGGCTAAATCAGATGAAGGGTGAAAACCCCAAACTGCTTAGGTGGTCCATTTCCCTACAGGGGATGGATTTTACAGTGGAGCATAGACCTGGGACTGATCACAGCAATGCTGATGGGCTCTCCAGGTATTTCCACTTAGAGCAAGAAGACTCACCTGGTCAAGGTTAGTTTATTGTCCCAAAGTTTGGGGGGGGGGTCATGTAGGAGAGTAGGGTCTGCAATCCTATGATCACCCAGATTTTTGCTTTTTGCTGCACTGGTTTACGACTTTCCCTGGCTGTGGGCCTGCTAATCAGACCCACAGCCTAGCTGTTCTCTCTATCCAAATTGTACTCAGGTACTGAATTGGCCCTGGGCCCTCTCCAAGTCCCTGTACCCAGGGCTGAGGTGCACCCAGAAGTCTCCCAGGGGCTGAAGCATGTATTATGCCACCCCTGGATTGACTAACTAAAACTGACACAACTGGCTGCACGACAGCTGGGGCAAGGTGGTGTACTCACCCTTTGCTTTAGATATAGTATACCTATATCTAACCCTAAAATGGACACACAGATCTCCTATCAGTCACTCCTATGGCAGGCCTTAACAATCCTGAAGGCAGAGTGCTTGGAATCGTGTGAGATGGTGCTCTGGCATGAGCTGAGCCTGTCTGCGGCTTTCGGGATCCATCCCTTAGCCGTTTCCATGATATCGCATACCATATACTCTTAAGTGCATTATAATCCTCGCGGTTATGTGCCAACTCTGGTATCGCTTTATCAAAACATGTCGAGTAAGGTGTCATACGAATTGGAATACTAACCCCTCGCCAATTCTGGCGACGGGGTTAGCATTCCACCCTTCTAGAGGGACACGACATGCATGTAACCTATAACCCCGGTTAAAGTCAAACAGAGCCTCAGCTCCACAAAATGGATGCTGCCACCGAGACACAAGTCTGCCCTCCTGCTGCTGGGAGTCCTCCCAGAGCAGGAGATAAGGACAAAGGGTTTCCTGCCAGGGGCGGTGCCAGCACCGTCCCAGACAGGGTTTTGTGTATTGTAGGTAGGCAGGGCTTTAGAGGAAGGTGACTGCACGTGGCACCCCGGTGCTCACTGTGCATAGGCTGGCTGGAACCAGTTCCAGGGTCACTCCAGACCCTGTGCTGGGGAAAAGCCCGCCAAGGAAGTGGGTGTAACCACCCCCCTCCTAGTCCCACCCATAGGGCAGGACTTAGTCGCGTGCCAGCCCCTTTTTACAGGATAAAGGTAGAGACTGGCCCCCTTCCAAATCAGATCATCTTTGAATCCTGAAACTACTTTCTGCGAAAGGAACTCAAGACTTCTTCCTAAGATTTCTCCCTTGTGACTAAGGAGTAGTCACCCTGCATCCGCAGGCACCATCTAAGAACACTGCGGTCTGCTGCAAGTCCTTCCTCCGGAATCCGACTGCCCAGCTCGACGAGAACCGGCTTCCCTGGCACCTCTGACCTCTACCTGCATCATCAGTCACGCTGAGATTCGTGGGTGTGACGAGACCTCGAGGGACCGGCCATCTTCAAGACTGCACGACTTCTTTCCAGCAAGCCCGCCGAGTGAATTCCTGGTGAGTGCTTTGGGGTCCGAGAAGCCCCCACCCTGAGCAGCTCCAGCACCGAAGAGCAGCCCCCCAGCATCTCCACGATCTGCGTGGGGCCCTTCTGCTTTTTGCTGCTCACCGCGTTGTTTGGCTACTAGCCGCTGGCTTGTGGCCTTCCTGACGACGCCCGACGACATTTCTGCTGCTGGTCTGGTTGCTCCAGACTGGCCCCTGCTTCCCTCCATCGGAGAAGTACCCTGGACCCTCCTGGTCCACCCAAGACGCCATTTTAGGTCCACCGCGTGGGCCTTGCATTTGCCAAGACTTGTTGCCCAATCCTGGGTCCAGCGACGTCGACAGCAAGAACCTTCGTGGGACAGCTCGCACCTCCATCCTGGTCGCCGACAACGCCTCCTGGTCCGAGAGACTGCAGAGCCCAGCAGCGCCCACTCACCTGACTGCGGTGACTTCGCCCGGTGCCATCCTGGTGCCCACTTAATCACTGGCTAGTGATTCAAGAACTTGGTCCCCTCTGCTTTCAGGTTTCTTCTTCCTTGATCCAGGCTTGGATCCAACGAACTTTCCTTCACTGGTCGCCTGCCAGCAACTTCTTCCTTCCAGGCTCCTGGTCCGGCAACGAGATCCCCGACGTCTTTTCAGACCTATGCAGCTGCAGCCCCTGGGCTAGGTAACTTCGGCACTTCGGTGTCCCAGCATAGCCTCACTATCCAAGGGTCAGGATCCACTGTCGTTTTCTCCCTACCAGGTCGGGTTCGCCCGTGAACACTAACTTTGTGAATTCTAGCTTCCATAGACTTTGTCCCGCATCCCGCGTGAGAGTGCACACTCTGCACCCGAGTCCCCTGGGCCTCCTAGTAGTAATCTAACGATTCCCTAGTCCAGTCCTAGCGATCCCAAAGCCTATTATAACTGTTACTTACCTGCTAGTAATTCGCATTCCACTTTTAAAGTATATGGTTTTTCGTGCCCCTCGGGCATTTGTGTATAACGTGCTAACTTAAGTATTTTCGTAAGAGTTTTGTTGTGTGCTTAGCACCCTGTCCTCATAAAGAGTACAGGGTTGTTGTGATTCTAATAAATACACTGTTTATTTTCATAACAACTTGTGTGGTGTCCTTTCACTGGGTGTTCAAGGGGTAATGTGATGGTAAAACAGCTGGCTTAACACGCCCTCTAGAGTCTTAGCCTTAGACTGCTCGTATCCATGCTACTAGGATAGCTGGTCTATAAGGTTGACTTACAACCAATCATCAATAAGGGTTGTTTGGACTGATATATAGTGATCACTAGAATAGTGAGCACTGCACATCAGGCCAACTTCTCACACAGAGGGAGACCTTTGCTTGGACCACCAAAGGCGATGAACAATTGCGAAGTCTTTCTAAATTCCTTGGTACGGGCCAAGTAGAATTTAAGACACCGTTGTAAGTCCAGAGTGTGCAATGACTTTTCAGCTGGAGTGACTGGGTTTGGAAAAAAGGTCTTTAGAATTACTGGTTCGTTCAAGTGAAAGTCTGTGGGAACTTTAGGAATAAATCTTGGGTTCGTTCGCAAGATGACCGTGTTCTTCTTGAATTGTAAAAACGGCTCCTGGATAGTAAGGGCTTGCAACTCCCCCACTCGCCTAGCCGATGTTAGGGCTAAAAGTAGGGCCAATTTCCATGACAAATATTTCAGGTCCGAGCGGTGAATTGGCTCAAACGGTTCCTTCATCAGTTGAGCCAGGACCAAGTTCAAATGCCAAGTTGGTGGAGGAGGTCTCACTGGTGGATAGACCCTGAACAGACCTTTGAGGAATTGCTTGACAATTCTTGAAGACCACAATGATGGACCAGAGTCAGCTCTCCTGAATCTGGAAAGTGCCGCCAAATGGACCTTGATCGTAGAATGGGTCAGATTAGACTTTGCTAGTGAGAGTAGGTAAGGCAAGATCTGATTAGGTTTTGACGTAAAAGGATCAACCTTTTCCTTCTTACACCAAATACAGAACCTTTTCCATTTTAATCTGTATGTCTTGTTTGTTGAAGGTGCTCTTGCCTGGGAAAGGATGTCCTTGATCTCCTTGGAAAGAGGGACATTCATGAATTCTCGCTGGTCAGGAGCCATGCAGTCAGGTGCAATGATCTTGGGTCTGGATGCCACACCTGTCCTCCGGACATGGTCAGAAGATCCGGAACCTCCTCCAGCTGCAATGGAGGGACTAGTGACAGCAGATGGAGTTCTGTGTACCAAAATTGACGCGGCCATGCTGGCGCTATGAGGATCATTTTGCATGGTTCTGTTTTCATTTTCCTGATGAGGCGCGGAATCAGGGGAATCGGTGGAAACGCATAGAGAAACCTCCCTGTCCAGGCTAACGACAGGGCATTGCCCAATGAGCCTTGATGGTGGAACCTGCTGGCGTAAGAGCAGCACTTCTTGTTGGTTGGCGTTGCAAAAAGGTCCACCTCCGGTGTGCCCCATGTCTGAAATAGTAGATCCAGAACTTGCTGTTTTAGTTCCCACTCGTGACTGACTGATGACAATCTGCTCAGCCTGTCGGCGTCTTCGTTCAGCACTCCTGGTAAGTGCTCCGCCTTTAGCGAAATTCTCTGAAGAATTGACCATTCCCATATCTGCTGAGCTTCCCGCGACAAGAGGAGTGATCTCGTTCCTCCCTCCTTGTTCACATAGTGCATAGCTGTGGTGTTGTCCGTTCTGATGAGCACCTATGAACCCTGGAGTCGCGGAAGAAAAGCTTGAAGAGCTAGCCTGATCACTCTCAGCTCCAACAGATTGATATGCAGTTTTCGTTCGCGAGGGGACCAATGACCGCTGACCTGCAGGTCCTGCAGCACTGCTCCCCATCCCTCCAATGACGCATCCGTCGTCAGTATTTGAGGTGATGGTACGGTTGCGAAGGATAGACCTTGGCACAAATTGTCTTGAAGTGACCACCAAATCACTGCCTCCTTCATCTCCCGAGTGACAACCACCTTGTCCTCGAACGATCCGTGCACTTGTTTCCATTGGAGGTCAAGTTGTTCCTGCAGGGGACGCATCCGAAGTCTGCAGTGTGGAATTAAGGGGATACATGAGGACATCACCCCTAGCAGCGATTTGTAACTGCGTACAGAAAGACACCTTTTTACCCGAAGGTTTCGTGACAATCGTTGCAGTTTCTCTATTCTCTCTTGAGTAGGAAACGCCCTCGAGAGCTTTGAATCTAACACTGCTCCTAGGAACCGTGCTCTTCTTGAGGGCATCAGCGTGGACTTTTCTCTGTTCAAAGTGAGCCCCAGATTTTGGAACAGATTGGTGCAAGCCTGCACAGCGTCCTGCGCTAACCTTCTGGACGGGGCCTTCAGTAACCAATCGTCCAGATAAGGGAAGATCTGGAAGTGGCTCCTTCGCAGAAATGCCGCCACCGGTGCCAGCACCTTCGTGAAAATCCTGGGGGCAGAGCGAAGTCCGAACGGCAGAACCTTGAACTGAAAATGGCTCTTGGCTACTGTGAAGCGTAGGAACCTTCTGTGTGCTGGGTGAATCGGGACATGGAAGTATGCATCCTCCAGATCGAGCGTGGCCATGAAATCCCCCGGGCTGACCATCTTCAATATATCCTGTAGGGATACCATCCGGAAGGATAGGGAGACGAGATAGGTATTTAGCTCCCTGAGGTCTAAGATGGGGCGCCATTTCTCCAGCGTCTTTCTCACCAGGAAGAACCTGGAATAGAAACCTTGGCCCTGTTGTTTGGAGGGAACCGGCTCTACCGCCCCTTTGCGGAGCATGTGTTGTACTTCGAGCCTTAGGAGACGCAGATGTTTTGACGGAATAGCTGCCGGGGGCCTGGGTGGAGGGACTTCCAGAAATTCCAAAGCATGTCCTCGCCTTATGATGTTGATCACCCAACGGTCCGATGTTATTTTGGACCAATTGTGAAGGAATTTTGACACCCTGCCTCCAACTGGAGATTTCTTGGAGGATGGAACAGTAGGCAGAGCCAGGAGGCCGCTATTGGCGTTTGGACGTGTCCCGTCCACGGGCAGCCTGCTTGCCCTTATTGTAAGGCCTCGAATAACCCGAAGATTAGCCCTGCCTTTGTTGGTATGACTGGCGATTTTGCTGGTATCCAGAGCTGTTCGAAGAATAGCGTTGTTGCTATGAACCTCTATAACCACCTACTCTGCCTCTCGAACCTCTGAAGGGAGATTTGCGATACTGGAGGGTACCTAGAGACCTGGCTGTTTCTGTGTCTTTTTTGATCTCTTGAAGGGTATCATCAATTAATTTCCCAAATAGGGCTTCGCCATCGAAGGGCAGATCAAGGACCTTGTTCTGAATCTCCGGTCTAAACCAAGTCGCCTTCAGCCACCCTTGGCGTCTCAACACTGCCGCTCCTGCTAACGTCCGAAAAGACGTTGTCGCGATGTCCATGGCACAGTCTATAATTTCCATGGAGACCGCCTCACCCTCCTGTAAAGTTTTCTTCGCTTCCGCCCGTGACTCCGGTGGAAGGAGTTCCAGATATGGGGCTACATCGCACCATAATTGGCGATCATATCGTCCTAATATTGCTAAAGCATTGGAGGCACGTATTAGTAGGCTAGCCATCGATGAAAACCGCTTGCCCGTGTTATCAAGTCGTCGCCCATCCTTATCAGGAGGAGCCGTTAATGGAGCCGAAGGGTTCCGCGACTTCCTCTGTGCTGCTTGTGAGATGACAGAGTCAGGTTTTGGATGGCCCGTCAACGCTGCCGATCCATCATCTGGTGCTTTATATTTTTTATCCAGACGCGGTAGCACAGGGACCACCGTTGCTGGGTTTTTCATAGCTTTCAAACCTTCATCCCACAGATGATCCACAATCGGAATCGATCTTGTCGTTTTGCGATGTGTTTCCTTGAAGTCATATAAGAAACATTCAGTGGTTTCCGCGGGCAGTGCCAGTTTAAATCTTCCTGCTGCACGTTCCATCAGTTGGTGAAAACTGCCGATGTCAGCAGGAGGCGAATCTACCAAGTCGTGATGAGGTGAAGCCTGGTCTGGGATGATGTAGTCATCATATTCATCCCGATCCTGATCCGAATCTTGGTTACCCTCAGATGAGTCATCATCATTATCATTATCCCCCTCTGGCTGATCGATTGGGTCTGATGGAGCCTGAGGTGTAGGCCGCTGAGGTTGAGGTGACGCCCGCGCCGGAAGTACCAAAGGGACTGCCGATGAGGGGTTCCTGACTGGTGTCGAAGGAGCAGATCTACGTGGTGCTGGTCTTTCCGCTTTTGACTTATAGTCCTGCAGCATCTTGTGGAGGTCATGCAGGAATGTGGTAGGTACCGAAACCATGTCCTGTGGCACATAGCCCTTAGAGTGGGCCACTTGATGATATTCTCCCTCTCCTTGGTCATATGCCCCATCCGAATCCGTTTCCTGACTCTTGATCAGTAGCTGAGACGGGCTATTGGCATAGTCATAAACATCCTGTCCGTCTTCCTCAGAGTCTTCTTGATTCAACAACAAAGTTGGCGGTAATTCGGTCACCTTTCCTGGGGATGTCATTTCCGGAGTGATCCTCGTCAAGGAAATCGTCACTCGCCTCTCCGTAGCCAGAATCGTCGATGGCTCCGTCAAAGCCGGAGATATTCTCGTCGACGATATTGGAATCACAGATGTCGTCGTCGACACCGCCGTCGACGAGCCCGCCGACGTAGTAGATATTGTTGTCGTCGTCGACGACACCACCGTCGTCGATACCGTCGACGACACCACCGTCGTCGATACCGTCGACGACGCCGTCGTCGTCACTGCCGTCGACGATGATGGTTTCTTCATCGACGATGGTAATGAAGTCGTCGACGACGTCTTCGTCGACGATGTCGTCGTCGTACCTCTCGTCGACGCTGCCGTCGGCGCTACCTTCATCGACGACGACAAAGTCTTCGTCGACGATTCCCCCGCCGACGAGCCCGTCGACGGGACCAATTGGATCTTGGGCTTAGTTTTCTTCGTCGACGGACCCACCGTCGACGATGTCTTCGTCGCAGAGGACTTAGAGCTCCTCTCAGAAGAATGTGAGGAGGGTTTTTTGAAGGCTGGGTCTGTCTTCTCACCCCTTGGAGGCGAAACCAGTTCTGCCTTATCCTTCCCACTGCGGCGGGGGGGGCTTCCTGCACCCCGGCTCTCAGACTCTCTGGGGGTCTGCTTTGAAACCTTTGAGGGGCGCCCAACAGAGGAAGATGGGGAACCTCTACCCCTTTTCACTGACCTTTTTGAGGAAGCAAATGAAGACGATTCCTCCTCATCACTGGAAACTCCATGTTTCCTCTCCTTTTGCCTCTGTAGCCATGTAAGCAGTCTTCCAGCACGATCTCTCAGGGTCTTGGTGGAGAGAGTGCGGCAAATCTTGCAGTCTTCTGCCTTGTGATCTGGATAAAGGCAGTAAATGCAATCCTTGTGTTTGTCCTCTACAAACAGCCTCTTCTTCCCACAGGCGGAGCAGGGCTTGAAAAGAGCTTTCTTTTTCTCAACCTCAGACATCTTGATGAAAAGGAGATATTTCTGAAGTAGAACTGAAGAAATCCTGAAGAAAAAACTGTAGAAATCTACTTGAAAGAGTTGAAAATAGAGCAGAGCTCAATGGAGACTCCCTAGCACAACGTGCGGTAGAAAATCTGAGGCTCTGAGATTCCTTCAGGAAGGTTCCAGGGGTGAGGCTCTTCTGATTGGCTGATGCCTAATATTTGGTCTCTTTTACAAAAAGAGGCTGATATGCTACAAAAGGGAATGAGGCCTAGGCCTTTCCTCTCTCTTTTGTCCCTACTCTATGGTATTTTGTTATTACCGAGACTCCCATTCCGACGACGGGGAATGATACAAAAGCATGGGAATCTATGAAAGTTCCAATACTGGGGCAACTAATGTACCTAGAGATTCCAGACTTAAGCTGTTGCAATTCAACTACATACATCGCACCTATCGGACTCGCAGCTCACAGAGAATGCAACGTCCCAAATGCAGAACATGCCAGCCCTAAGCGTAGAGAGGGAGAAGACTACCTCTACTAGCTGGGGTGGGCTAGCCATAAGCTACAGGAATACTGGGATGAGATTACAACACAAATAGCTCAACTGGAAGGCATGTGTAATCTACAGAGTCCCTAGACATGTCAAATGGGATTAATGCCCAGACCAAAGCCACATACATTTAATTGAAATTTGTAGATTTGCCTCCAATCCTCAGACAGAGAGGGATATAACCCCGACCTGGAGATCTCCCTGAGCCTCAGACATGGCAAAATATAAATAAACGCTATGCACAGAATAAAGCAGATGGAAATGTATAGTAGCAAAAGTGTGAGGACAAAGTTGAGAAGACAGACAAGAGAAATAGAGTGGGGGGGCTACTAGTTATATTTTTTAATTCAAACAGATAACCATCATCCTTGAATGAAAAAGTAGACAGAACAGCCCAGATCAATACTACTCTGGAGGTTCCAGAACAACATTTTCCACTAATGTCCTTCTTCGGATCCATTCCGATAGCAAAAGCTCAGACCTAACTTGGGAAATCCCCCTTAAGCCAGAGTGTTAAGCACACATCTTAATAATGAATGCAAAGTTTGTCAATATTTAGGCTCACGGGTTGGTCGTTTAGTTTCAATAAGTTGCTTTTTTCAATGCTTGATCGAAGACATGTTTAACTAGATGAACTTGTGGCAAATACAGCCATTATCTAGTCTATGCTGCAATGCAGTTGTCGACTGCAGCAGCATTGCATGGCTAGCCATATGTAATTGGGAAACATCCAGTGCCACGCGGACATTGCATCGCAATGCCTTTACATCGCAGGTATTACAACGCAAGTCGTTACAACGACTTGCTCTGGATGGCGCTATAACCTAAGGAATAGTATGGTTTACTATTCCAACACCTGCCCCACTGTACGTAGACTGGTGTTGGAATAGTAAATCATACTATTCCTAAGTCCAGCACCCTCCAACACAAGTCGTTGTAACAACTTGCGTTGTAAAAACTGCGATGTAACGTTCCGCAATCATTTTGATCGCGTTGTAACGTCACATATGCATGTAATCAACCAATAAAAAACATTTGAATAAAGAACAAGGAGTATCCAACGAAAATGAGAAGTCAAACCAATGGTAGAAGAGGGAGTTGTGGCACCAAGTTGCCAACTGTTGCTGTGTGACAAAAAGTAAGAATCAAGAAGCCTGGATTGTTCAAGAAGGAGTTGCCACATTGATCTAATTTCGGACACCCTCAACCAATAATTAGCACTAGTGGTATATATAAGCTCCACTGGGATGACTTACTGGGTAGCGTCATCAATGGGTTCCATGCCTTGGTACCCACTTCTCCAGATGTGTAACATCTCCATTGGGAGGGAAAGTATCTGGAAGAAGATATTGGTGGGATCTGTGCCAGGAGAATAAAATGACCTCCTATACTTTAAAAGTGAATTTTAATGTGAAAAGAGGTATAAGGGTAAGATTAAAAGGTGATGTTGTTTGGACGCATTACCAGTCCTTAGCATCACACGCAAGTGGTCGACATGTTTCGGCCATTTTGCTCCTATGAGTCCTTGACCTCCCTCAGGACCTTTTATATATCAGATCCCTTGTATGGTGGTTAATCTGCTTTGTAATAAGGTAAGTATACTTTACTTGTGCATCTTCGTTATTATTTTATAACAAAGTTAACAGGCATGAAATCTGCATGTAACCTTACAGAAGGTAAACTACTGCCCCATAGGTCACAAGTGAGGGTTAAGGACCTAGACACGATTTGGTGCCAGCAGATCCTTCTGCGTACATGCCTATAGTGTCCTCCTCACCCTGATTAAACATTACACACCTGGAGAAGCGAGTACCCAGGTGCAGAACCCAATGATAACACTTACCAATAAGTCACATCAGTGTAGATTACATATACCACTGGTGGTAATTACTGGTTGAGGGTTTCCAGGACAACACTTGAGGTACTCTAGTATTAAGACCAGTGCTGTTCACTCTTTCGTTTTATGAAAGTACAATTAATGGGAACTGAGTGAACCCGTCTTACACTTCTTTCGCCTACTCTTCATAGTTGACAATGATCTTATCAACGAGTGATGAAAAATACCACCTTTACAAAGCATCTTATACCTCACAGTGTTTACCACACAAGTAAGTACCACACAGCCTATTTTAAAAGTACCTTTGTAATGCAGTGCTTTACCATGCAAGCAAGTTATTTTCTTTTTAAATTACATAGTACATGTATATATATGGCCTTGGAGAACGCCAGCCCCAAGCCGGACTCCCGCCATCTCATGAGACAGAGGAGGCTGCTGGACGAAGTACGCCTGTGCATAAGGTGCCAAAGCATTTTTACAACTTTTAGTTAGGTTACTTAGGATAAGGGTAACAAGAGGGAGAGAATAGATTTTGTACATGTATTTTGTTGTTGGAGGTGTGTATGGGGGGATGGAGAAGTGTTGTGACCTGGGTGGAGGCAGATTACGGTGCTAGTCCTATATTGTAAATCTTTGAAATAAAATACAACTTACTCCACACATCGGTTCAGAGTTAATCTTGTCAGGAACATTGTAATTCTACGCTGCACTGTAGAATTACTCACTAACTAAAACCTAACCATCATCTTACACAGACCCTCTCTAGATAAAAGGCAATAATGATTATAGCTGAGTTTATTTTCAGTGCAATGTCTTAAAACCAGTTTTGATATGCAATTAAATATCTTTATTACCTGTCTACAAGATGAAGTGAGATGAGCACAACTTCTGAGACATTACAAAGATTTTGTCAAAAGGGAGCTTTAGTTACCGCAGACAATGAAGAGAAATTAACTAATTAACAACTTTCAGTAGTTTCTTAGTTTCATTCGGAGCCAAGGAAAATGAAGAAAAAAACTGCTAGATAATTAGCTGGTGGGACATCCAACCCTTCAAGGTTATCCTAGTGGTTGGAAACATATTACTTGCACATTGTTAAGAACTCAACTTCGAAGTGAAGAATAACGGCAAAAGAATAGTGAGTACTTAAAACTGGGAATAGGAACTTGAAAATCTAACCTCAAAATGAACCGAAGCCCCACTCCCAACACGCCCCTCACTCCCGCGATTGAGCCCTGCAACTGTTGAATAGACTCGTTATCCATATGGGTAGAGAGTTCAGCATAACAGAATTGCAGTCAAAAAGAAAAGTACAAGGTTATGGAGAGTCTAGACTTCAGAGTGGTCGAGTATCATCCCTAATATCCTTAAAGAATGCTTGCAGTAGGGTATCCCAGTACTCCACGAACGGGTGCCTTCAGAGTCATCTTACATCGCATAAATATTTAGAACTAATCTCCCCAGCGTCTCCCTTGAATGAAATATCCTGATTATGTATGACTGCTCATTATGCACCACAAGAAATTGGAAGTTACAAGAAAAATAATATCTAGAAATTGGACAGTTACTAGGAAAATTCAAAGTGAGTACTGAACTGAAGGAGTAAAACAGCTGTTGCAATGGGACTAGTCAACATACAATCTAAAGACAGGATATACTGTACAAGACTGAAGGGTGCATGATAGCAATGCAATAATCACAGGCCATTTAAAATAAATCCCTCAGACCTACTTAGAGCCATCCTGTACATAACAGTCCAGCTTGTCAAAGATTCTACAAAATCAGACTATCCATCATGATAGTACTAGAAAGGTCTCCCCGTGGTGCCAGATGTTTGTTCAAAGTTGCATGCATCACCCACAAACCCCTATACCTAGTGCTACCTTCCTATTTGAAAAAGTGTGGTGAACTGGGTGGAGGGAGATCTCGTTGCTACTCCTATGCTGTAAAAATCCAATCCTTGTTGGTACAATGGTGATAAAACTCAACATTGCGTGTACTACCACGATGTTCTACGAGTCTATCACTCAGGTTTCTGCTCAATTGGGTAGAGAAATGCCAAAAGCAAGTGAGCAAAATCATTCCAAAAGTAAGAAAATCCACAACATTGAACTAAGTCTTCTCATGCCTGGATCCAAGACTCTGGAATAATCTGCTGGATGATAGCAGATGTAATGAAAGATACTATTATCCAGGAGAAACTGGAGGACTCATACATTCAGAAACATTCTAAAAGACAAGATATCTCCTCACAAACATCTGCTGCCCTCTTTGTTATTACACTTCTCAGTACCTTGTGAGACGTATGCTCATTGTACTTCTGTTTTCATGTAAAGCACTTTGTTACTCATTAAGCTTGCCTTGCACGATAGAAACAAGTTTAAACAATAAAAAATATACATTGAAAATATATGCAAGCACTAGTTAGACATTTATAGTTCGTTCCTTGCTCTAGCACTACATTTTGTGATTTTTGGTATTATTTACATATGCTGATGACGGGTGATACCCCAAAACCGGTCCCGGGATGCTTGTTTCTGGTCCCGGGAGGACCTAGCCTGGCAGTTCCGGCTGGACTGTTCCAATGGGGAGCAAGGTCAAAACTGATTTGCATATGGCTTGGTCCAAACCGGGATGTCGTGGCAAGCAATATAACAATGGATTAAACCCAGATCAGTGACTGGGAGCCAGTGTCTGAAAAGTGTTAACACTCGGTCCATCATTTTATTTTGTGATGTCACATTTTTTAGTTTACCAGTCTAATAACACTAACAACCATGTGGGATCAGTAAACTAAAATATAAAAAAATGAGAGAAAACAGTTACATAAAATAAGAAAACTATGCAAGTGGGCCGGTATATGTCCATATCCAAGACCGAAGCGACTCAAAACTGATAGACTAACCAAAGAACAAAAATGTATTTCCACTACGTTTCATGTAGGAAGCAGGACGGCATCGGGAACTAAAGGGGTGGTGTAATTAGAGGGGAAAAAAGTGAGGTTTGGGGAGGGGTGGGAGAAGCAAAAGAAAAGTAGGGAGGTGAACAAAAACTGAAGCAGTACAAGAGGGAGCGATCAGAAAAAAACATGCAGTTTCATGGAGTGCTTAAAGTATAAGAATAAGTAGTTCCCAGAAAGCAAGCAATCTCAGCAATGGAAGGATACAAGGCAAACAATCAAAGCACTGAGACCGGAATGCTCCTGGGTGGGACAACCACATAAATAGGGAGGAATGTCCCCAACTCAAGATGAGACAACTGTGCTAGAAAACAAACAAATCATGAGCAAAGGCACTATATGTATGTCGAAAACAATTGGTCTTGCCACCAAACAGCTAAAGCAGTCTGTACTTAAGTCCTAAAATGAGCTAAAAGACTATGATGTGCACTGTGTGCACTCATATACTATGTATAGTATTCATCTGTGCGTAAATAAAAATACCATTTCTTTTTCCAAGTAAGATCACTATTTGGACATCAATTTAACAGACAGACTGTTAATATTGTGCTTTGCTGAGGGATAAATATCCAGCTCTTAACAGATCCCTGAGAAGTTCCTTCCCAGCTCCCAAACCAGGTCTCAGACACTCTTGCGGGGACATGCATATTGCTGTTTTATGAGAGGAACAATTGTTAAAATCAGATGCTCAAGGCTTCAATCCATACTGTATACCTTGCAATTTAATTCGACTTAAACATGCAGGTCTAGTGGAGTAGTAACTCTAATTAAGACAGGTGATTTTCAGATAGCAGGGACAAAAAGGGATAAAAAATAGAGGGTGACGGCATTTCGAGCAGTTTACTACCAGAATATCGACATGTAAATATTGACCTGCTAAAATATCGTGACTATATGTATGGATATGTTTATTAAACTCCACATTTATGTACCTTGATGATTATATAGTTCTTGATGGTATGCAAATGGAGAGTCAAGAATGGTATATCTATACTCCCCTATGTACTCCTCCAACCTTTACAAAATACTGGTAATCAATATTTTGGGTGGTCGATATTTTTATCCTCAATATTCTGCAATAGAACCATTTTGAGCATCATAAGAAAGGAGGTACCTGGATGTTTTCAATATATGCAACTGATGAGGGAAAGAACTCTTTCTTGGCAGGCATGTTTTTAGCGATTTCAGAAACACAATAAGATGAAATTGGTAATGAGTGATTAAACCACAGAAGGAAATGATTACTATTAGGACAGTGATAGTGACAATACAATCAAAACTACTCTAGTGGATACAAGAGAGGATGTTAGTTGATTTATGGAATCTGCCTCAAAAGCTAGATTAGCTAGATTATAAATTGTAGGAGAACAACAAAACTGATGAGAGGCAACACAGAAGAGCAACAATGTGTTAAAACACAAGAAAGGAGTTCTTTCGAACGTACTGTTGGTGTGCGATGTAAGTCCATTATTTAAAAAATCCTTTAAACACGTTAGGATACAGCCAACGCGTTTCACCCTTCAAGAGGGCTTCTACAGGGCAAAGTTGTCAAGATTTGTTTGCTGATGCAAGAGTGCAAATCAGAAAGGCGCGCCAAAAGTGAACTCCATCCGAGGGCATCACTTGTGATGAACAAGATCTCCAATGTCCCAGGCCTTTAATGAAAATGATATATCAAAAGGCCTCAGTGTGTTCCCAGTCCCCGGCGTTTCCAGAATCATCATACTGACTGGAACCCGTACACTGGACTAACTTGATGACTCCTCAAGTAATTAGATCAACGATTCTGGAAATGCCCCAATCCTACTAGTTATTGTCACAAAAGAAGCCCTCGGGTCCAACAACAGATCAAACGCTCGTTTGACCTGTTATTGGACTCAAGGGCTTATTGTGTGACAGGAAGGCTTTCAGTGCCAAGCAAAGAGCCCTCAGCTCCAGAAGAGTGATATGGAGCCGATATTCCAGCGAAGACCATAGCCCTCTGGTCTCCACCTCTCCCAGATGGCCACTCCAACCCAGAAGTGATGCATAGGCCACCACAGTCAGCTCTGGGTGGGGAAGAAATCGGTGTCTGCCGCTGAACCAATCGCAGTACATCAGCAACCACTGCAAATCTTTAGCAACCTTCTTCGAAATGTATATGAGGTAGGAGAGGTTCCCCAGGTGCTGCGCCCAGTAGGACTTCAGATTCCACTGTAGAGCCTGAATATGCCGTCTGAAGAGCTTTACCAGTAGGATGCAGGAGGTCATCAGACCCAGTAGCCTTGGAGTCAGTCTCACCGAAATCCAGGATTGATTCTGAAAAAAATCAGGATCATAGCCCGAATATCTAAGACTCCAAATTTCGGAGGATAGGCGTGGAATTGTACCATATCCAGAAAAACTTTGATGAAAGGGAGCATCCGAGAAGAAGTGAGGTGTGACTTTGGCATGTTGAAAGTGAATTCCAGAGAGTGCAAAAGGTGTGTGGTAGTCTGGAGGGTGCAGACTACTGCCTGGGGGGAGCACGCATTCAGCAGCCAGTCGATGTAGCGGAAGACTGGAACCTAAACCTCCTAAGATGAGCTGCAACCTTCTCCATCCCTTTTGTGAACAAATGGGGGGCACTGGTGAAGCCGAAGGGGAGCACAGCGAACAGAAAATGCTCATGGCCCAGCGTGAACCAAAGGTAATGACTGTGAGCTTGCACGACGAGGATGTAAAAATATATATCCTGCAAATCCAATGCTACCATCCAGTCTCTAGGGTCTACAGCAGACAATTTCTCTTTCCATATAAAACTGTTGTGAGGGCCCAGATCTATCATAGGACTAAGTCCTCTGTCCTTTTTTGGGACCAGAGGGTAGCACGAATAGCAACTACCACCTACTTCTGGGGCGGGCTCTCTCTCAATGGCTCCTTTGGCCAGAAGAGCAGCTCTTTCTGAAAGAGTAAGGAGAGATGGCCCTCCATCAGCCGTTCTTGGGATGGTGGCAAGGGAGGAGGGGTTTCCACGAATGGGATGGCATACACCTGCTGCACAATCTGAAACACCACCTTGTTGGAGGTAACTGAAGAAAAATGGGACAGATGTTGCCTGATGCTACCGCCAACAGGATGGTTTTGCGCGATAGAGGGTGCACTCTAGAGGCTTAGAAACTGTTGGAGAAGAGGGTGAGAGGCTGGACAGTGGGCTGGGACTGATTCCATTTCCTCCTTGAGATCTGTGGCCCTGTCCACAAAAGGACTGGGCAGGTTGCTGTACTGTTGGGTACGGTTGGCATTGAGGATGCCCATATGTGCCCCACCATGGCCACAGTAAGGGCAAATGAACTGCCGCTGCGACCAGCAGAGAGGGAAAGCCCGAGAGATCTGGTGGTGACTTAGCTCTCCCAACAGCGATCAAGCACTGTGTCAGCTTTCTGCCAAATAGGTGGGAGCCATGCAGGGCATGTCAATCGGGGACACTTATTTAGACATCCCAGATGCCCTAGTGGACTGCAACCAGGCACGGTAATGCAGAGACACCGTAGAAGCCATGGCCCTACCGAGGGTCTCCGCTGTACCCTGCCCACACCTGATGGCAAACTTTATTGCATGCTGGCCATTCACTAAGGCTTGGTTGAGGATAGCTCTGCTCTTCTCGGGGACCATGGGAAGCAGCGTGCAACCATGTCCCACAATGCATAGGAATAGTGGCCTAAGAAGCATGCTGTGTTCACCGACCACAAGGCTAGACTGGTGGAAGAGAAAATGTGCTTCCTAAAGGATTCCAGCTTCTTGGATTCCTTGTCCGGTGGAGTGGAAGGGAACACATTTGGCCGACCACGGCAGTTGAGGCCTGCACAACGAGACTCTCAAGGGTGGGCTGCTGGGAGTGGAAGGATTGGTCTCCTGGGGTGGCACGATCGAATCGTGCATAGGAGCCCCTGTGCAAAGTTTGGCCCATGCCCTCAGGAGAACATTAGTGAGGGCTTCACTGAAAGGGAGCAAGCGTTCAGCTAAACCCGCTTCTGGGTAAAGCAACTCTGTCAAGACGTTGGTTGTAAGCACAACTACTGGCAGCTGTGGATCAAGGACCTCCACTACCATGCGCATCACCAAAACCGGGCCCAAAGGGCAAAATATGCCAGGGTCTGGGGAAACGTGCAAACCACTGGCGTCATCTACTCCTCATACTTTTTTCTGCTGGCTCAGGATCGTCCTCCATGGGACCAAACCCTTCCTGCTCATCTACCCCTTCAGGGAGGAGGGCTATCTAGGGGCAAGAAGCCCAATTGTTGATAGGACCTGTCACGGCGTCAATGTAAAACAGTGCCAAATTGGAGTTGTGGTTGAAGATAGACTCATTGTCGAGTGCCGCTGGCGGAGTCAGGGATGGCTCCGGATGAGGAAAAAAAGAGGTTGAAGAAGGCACCCATGGTGGTGTTATTCTGTATCTTGGGGTGGATCCAGAGAGTCCAGCTAGCGTAGGGGGTCAGACCCACCGGCAGTAACCAAGCTGCTGCACCTCTGTGGGGCCCAAAGGCATGCTAGAGGGAGTCATTGGCCCAAATATGGCATGCATGATATTACAAAATTCCTTCAGGTGGGTGGGCGTCGCTCTAGGGAACTCTTGTAGGGCAGTGCTGGCCCAGACACCTGTTACGCAGGTGGTGTGCAGAAGCAGGGCCTAGAAGCATAGCATTTCGATGAGGAAGTCAAAGAACGAGTCCTCGATTTGGAGGAAGTGGCCTTGGAATGCAAGATGCTCGTCTGCAGGAATGGCTCAGAGAACGACCCCGAGATTTGCCCCAGGAAAGAGGTGGAGCCTACTTCAGTCAGACCACCAGGTGCTTGATCACCAGCTCATGATTCGTCTTGTGGTCGACTTGCACTCGAAGCAGACCAAGTGGGCAACATAAGCAGACATCTGTCTATGACATTCCCTGCAAGATTTGATCCCTGTAGGTTTGCACAACGGGCGCAACAGCTCAAAAATAGCCAAAAAAATGCTGAAAAGGCTGGTCAAAAGACGACCAAGATAGCTCTCCGGATCCTCACTGTTGGCGATGACAGAAAGAAACTGATGTCCGTGCACTGGGGAGTCTTACATGGACACCACAATGTCGCTGTAGACGCAGACAATGCCAAAGCAGAGTCAATCGACACCACCTACAGGCACGCAGAAGAGGTAAGCCTCAAGGTTTTTCCTGATCCAGTCTGACACCTGGGGAGTAGTCGAAGGTAAAGAAAACACGGTTAGAAGGCTCCATCAGAAACAACAGAACACTTTTAAAAATAGTAATTTATACTCATTTCCAATGACACACAGGAGATGAGGAACAATAAAAGAATAACCTGGAGCAAAAAAAAAACAAAAGAGGAGAGCTGTCTACACATGTCACTCAGTCGACGTACAAAAATAGGGTATACAAGTGCCACATTATTTAATGGCAGTTGGATGAGGAAGGAGAGAATGTTAGAAGAGAGTGGGGTCTTTAAACCTCAGCATTAAGGGCAGTTATTTCTCAGAACACACAATGTGTCCAGTTAGGTCCCCACATTTTGCCTAACTTGTGGGTCAAGCACGTTTCTTGTAATGTCCCACTCCAACACCAAACACTAGTCATGCCTATTCATCATGCTTCAAGCTGCTTGCATACACTCTTACGTAATGTAAACTGCCCATTCTCAGGCAATGTTCCGTCAAGATACCAAAACCAGATGTGTGGAATTTGATAAAATATCTACTTGTCCATGGGGAAGGTTGCTTCATAACTCTCTTTGTCCTGTAACAAAATCCAGTTGTCCCTTTTGTACCATGTAATGTGGCAACAAATTATAGCAGCAATTTCGTTAAATAAGACCTCCGATCTAGGCTCTCTGATTATGCCAGGGCTCATACCATAGTAGGGTTTGAATACTAGCAATTCCATTATGTTGCCAGATTTCTGCAGATCTACATACTGGGACTGAAGGTAGTGGTATGCACTAGTTCCAGGGGTGGAATGCCCTTTTGAGTCTGTGCAAACCTACTAACTTGCATGTTTTAAGGGTTTTCACCAACTCTTCTCTAATATTTTTCCATACTGAGAAAGGTTGGACATTTACTCCGGACAATGGCAGACATAAAACTTCTTCCAGGGTTGAGTAAAAATTGGTTGGAGGGATAGTGAACTAGCAAACACTCAGATGTGTGCATGAGAAAACCTACACATGCATATTTACTCATGCTAAAATGCAGTTCACAAATATTTTATAATAGTACTATTTCTTGGCCTACTTCTGTAAATTCTTGTGAATTCGCGAAAGCTGTATTTCTGCACTTAATGTAAAGACATATAACATGGGTGCACATTTGAGACTCTTTATTAATTGGGCCCCTAATTAAGTCTAGCGTTAACCATGACCTTTTGTGTTTATTAAGATTCTGTCAATCGCTGGCTTACTGTGAGTGACAGAAATCTGCTGGTTCACAAGGAGCATATCTGCACACAAAGTAGTTTTGTTCAGTGCCAGTCACTACTGAGGCAATGTGTGCTTGTTGAGACCAAAACCAATTTTTGCTTCTGACAATGTTTCTTAAAATAGTGAGGGCCTGGCAGCTCTCACATCAATTAGGTTTTACAAAAAACATGCCAAAACAAATCACCCATTGACAAAAACAAAAGGCTGACCACCATTTTCAGATCTACTGGCTTTGTCAATGCTTGTTTATTTTTATGTTTCCCATAATCTTATTGAAACTGGTTACACTGATTTTCCATTATGAATATTTTTGGAAAATACTAGCATACATCTACACATTTTACTAAATGGTGCAAAGAAACTGTACCTAACATTTTACAGTATTTTAGCAATGTATTTTTTCCTACTTGCATTTTTTCTGAACATTTTATTTTGAAAGCAAAGAAGCTTCAATCTTGCTTTCAAGCTTCTGCAAATATTGATATCTAATCAGAGAGCACTTTGGGAGTATTATACATAGTCTCATATTGCGAAACGTTGAAAACTTGTGTACACATGCTTATGCTGTAACCACTGTCAGTAGTGCAGTCCAAGCTTACAACATTTCCTTGTCGTTCTCACCCTAATAATTAAGTCTTTGCATTAATGAACCATAAAAACAAGTTTGAACAACATTAACACATGGATACAAATGTTACTTCAACTGCAGACATGCCCCTTCCCTGATCCATAATGTGGTACTGTAAATTAGCAGCCAAGGGGTTTGTGCTGTAGGGGGTTAGGCATCTTGTCCCAAGGACAAAATTCAAATGAAAATGTGTTTCTCCTGACCCCAAACAATATGTCCTGGCCGTCAGGCTATACCAATGCCCCATCCCTGTCCAAAGCCCTAGACAACAGAACCAAATTATACCTGCGAAAGCTGAAGTAACAGAACACATCATTTTGACAGTCATGAGGATTTCCCTCACCAGGATTGTATTCACTTTTCTGTAAATGTTATCTTGAAGGCATGTATCCCAACACATTGCCACATAGTATGTATTAAAGTGCCCTCTGACAAGCGCTGTTGTGGATCAGCACCATCTTACCGAATCTAGTCCCAAACAGAAAACTTTACATGCTTAATATGCCAGAAATATCTGAGGTGGTGGGGTATTCTGGTCAGCTGTCCCATGTGTGTATGGATTGCAGAGAGTGGACTGATGAACTAATAGTAAAATTAAATAGCTGCCCAATGTGTGTGTGGACTGTAGAGTTTGAATTGATTAACAAGTACTTAAATTCCATAGCTGTCCAGAGAATGTATAGTAGAGAGTGGACTGATACACAAGTATTCAATTACATAGTTGTCCACTGTATGTGTGTGGCTTATAACGAATGGAATGATGAACAAGTGATACAATTCCATAGAGAGATAGCTAACCAGAAGTCTACTAGGGGATGACACGTTATACAGAGAAATGCACATAATTCTTCATTACTGGATGTTAGGACAAACCAGGCTTTTGATGTGCTATACAGAGAAAGGATATCTTGAAGTATCTTAGTTAGGAAAGGCAACGTGTAAATATAAACCTACTTTAACTGATTTTACATGCAAAACTGTTACTAACCATTGAATTATTAGGAATGTTATCAAAAGATTTCTGACAAAGGCAGCCTCATTGATATGGGCCGAGAAAATACAAAAGTGTCAAAAAACATACGGTCTCAAATGACCCAAAATGGGTGTCTACAAGTTTCAGACTTAAAAGCAGTTTTAGATTGCTCAAACAGATCTGAACAAAAACAATAGATAATGTTAGAGCACAGCTAGAAAAAGATGCCACTAGGCACACAACTGCAGTATGGACATGGACCTAACATTTTTTCTAGACACTTCATTACATACAATTAAAAATTGAGATGCAACACAGTAAAAGCACAAAGTGACAAAAGTATCTTATATATTAAAAATGATAATTGAAATCCATTGTATTCCCCACCATTCACTAATGTTGCCTTCTGAAAATAGGGAGGTGGAAGAGCTCACTGGCTAAACCAATTGTACGAAGATAAACCCATAGAATTTGAAAAATGGAATCAGAGATCTAGGGTTAATGAAAAGGAATACTTTAGGTACACATAACTCTGGCACTGGGCATTTCAAAGTAGTGTCAAGAAACAAAGGTTCCACAAAATACACTACGGATGAAGCTCTAGTTTTGCAGAAAATAAAATAGATCCTCACGATATAAAGCTCCTAAACCAAAGGCAGACAAAGCCAGGCATAGTCAAATGGGAAACCTATTTAAATTTAGCTATATTGAAAAAGACCTGGCACAAGATTTGGACCAGGTCAACTAAATCATCGCGATGATCGACATGAAAGGTGTCATCAAAACTGTCAAGAAAAGAAAAGGGTACAGCTGGTACTCTAGATGTGGTGCACACTGCTCCTTTAAAGGAATCATTTAGAAACATTTCACACGTTTTTAAAGTTGTTTCAATAGTCAGACACTTTAGGAGGAGCTCTACAGCACTTGGCAAAATTGTTAACAATATAAAGCTGTGTCCACAACAATAAATCTTGTGGTCCCTGTTTATTTGTCTTGATAGGTCTGTAAAATGACAAGTCGTCGAAATGTGATGACATGAATGGAGGAACAACATTAATCATATTTGTTTTATATATAAATATATATAATTATGTAATAAATCAACGGAGAATCTCTATACTGGAACTACACTACCATTACAATGGCTACACAAATGGAAATGTGTTTAATACTTCCAAAATATTATAAGGGACTCTATATATGAATTATGTCTACTTCTTAATATGTTGTAAAAATATATTTTTCCAGACAATATCTGTAATAAAGACAGAATAAGCGTATACGTAGAGTATTGCTTACTGGTGACATAATACCAGTTATTGAAAAGATTTAGCATTGAAACTAAAAAAAAGCAAACATTTGTTTGCTGTAAGCTTTGAAATACTTTTGAGATTGATTTTCCAAGCAAAGCCCTCCACACAGCAGTGGGATCGCTGTGTCCCCTTCATGCCGGTTTTAGACCAGGATGATGGACAGTGTGTTTCTAGTCCTCGCTGATGAGCTCCATTGACAGGAAGACAGTAAAGCGGTCAGTGCTCTTACCTCTGAATCCATGGCAAAACACGACAACAAAGTCAAAATGCAATGCATGAATTCATTTCAGACACTGGTAGTCCTCTGGGCCACATTGTAGTTTCTTGTTTTTTGGCTCACTTTTACACTATAGACTGGGGGACATACACCAATTGACTATGTGCATCACCTCTGGGCCCAGCCCCTTCACCTCAGTTCCCGCGGAGCGTGGCCTTCAGTCTGGAGTAGTGACATCTAGGGCAAGGTGTGGTCTTTAGCCACACCCTGCTCCAGCAGTGTTCAACGCAATGATATCTTACTGTAAGTGAACAATTGCTGCTTCTAAGGAGCACAGTAATCAAGCATAGTGTTACCGAATAGATATGAACGAAAATATTGCACAAGAGTGGAAAGTAACAAATGCAATATTTAAATAATCGGTAAATAAATAATTCCTGCGTTGGTGTTACAAAGATGAAATATGAGTCAACCAAGGTGTTTCAGCTCTTAAGCAATGAGGGTGTGCTGAAAAAATATTACATAAAAGATTATAATGAGAGGACTTCCGAGATACTTAATGCAGCAAGGAAGTAGCCAACAGAACCGGCTCGACCTGTCCAATTCATCGCCGTGCTTTAACAGGGTCAGGCCACATTTCAGCAAAGCACATACTTAAATCTATAGTCAGTTAATTTATTTGATAGTCTTTAACATGATGGTTATTTGGAAATGTGATGCTCTTGCGTGGACCAACTCTAGATAGGGCAGACTACAAAGGAGTCCAAATTCCACAAAAGCATGCTCTGATAATTTAGTATAAAAATAAAACAAACAAAAATATGGTTCGTAACTCTGCCTAACACTAGCAATGTAAAAGTCGAAAGCGGATATTCCCTTCAAGACTTAAAGTAAATGATTCAGAAGACTGAAAATACAGTGCCTCAAAATGTATAATAGGTTCCTGAAACAGATGTGAGGTCTACAGACCGCAGACCAGCTCACCACCTCCCTCAGCCAGAGCCCACCCGCCAACACAACGGACCCCAACGAAGCAGCCCGCAACTTCACACAGTGGCTGACCGCCTGCGCCGACGACCTCGCGCCACTAAAGAACCCTCCCAGCAGACCCAGAAGCAAGAAGGCATCCTAGTTCACTGATGACCTCAAGGACTCCAAGAAGACCTGCCGCACCCTCGAGAAAGCCTGGCTCCTCGACCGGACCACCGACAACATGACCGCCCTCAAACACGCTACCCGGAAGCACCACCAGCTCATCCGCACCACCAAGAAGAAATCCCTGAAGGAACGACTGGACAACAACGCCCACGACAGCAAAGAGCTCTTCACTATCGTCAAGGAGTTCTCCAACCCCAGCACCGGCACCAACGACATCACTCCGTCACAAGACCTCTGCGACTCCCTCGCCTCGTTCTTCCACCGCAAGATCGCCGACATCCACAACAGCTTCGGCGCCCCACCCACGCACCCAACCGTCGAACCAACGCCTCCCCACCGCCACCCTTCGCACATGGACCACGGTGACCACCGAAGACACAGCCCGCACGATGAACACCATCCACTCCGTATCACCGACCGACCCCTGCCCACACCACGTCTTCAACAAGGCCGACTCCACCATCGCACCCCAACTCCGGAACATCATTAACGCCTCCTTCAACACCGCCACCTTCCCGGAGAGCTGGAAGCACGCCGAGATCAGCGCCCTCCTGAAGAAACCTACAGCGGACCCCACCGATCTCAAAAACTTCCGCCCCATCTCGCTCCTCCCTTTTCCTGCTAAAGTCATCGAGAAGATCGTCAACAGACAGCTGACCGCCTTCCTCGAGACGAACGGATCCCTCGACCCCTCGCAGTCCGGCTTCAGAGCCAACCACAGCACCGAGACCGCCCTCATCGCAGCCACCGACGACATCCGGACCCTGCTCGACAAGGGGGAAACAGTGGCCCTCATCCTCCTGGACCTCTCCGCTGCGTTTGACACGGTCTGCCACCGCACCCTAGTCCAGCGCCTCAGCAACATCGGTATCCAAGAGAAGGCACTGGAGTGGATCATCTCGTTCCTCGCCGGAAGAACACAAAGAGTCCGCCTCCCCCCGTTTCGCTCCGAGGCCACCGAAGTCATCTGCGGCGTCCCGCAAGGATCTTCACTCAGCCCCACCCTCTTCAACATCTACATGAAACCTCTCGCAGCCATCGCACGCCAGCACAACCTCAACATCATCTCTTACGCCGACGACACCCAGCTGATCCTCTCCCTCACCAGAGACCCCGACACCGCCAGAACCTACCTACACGAAGGGATGAAAGACGTCGCCGAGTGGATGAAGGACAGCCGCCTGAAACTGAACTCGGACAAGACGGAAGTCCTCATCCTGGGATCTTCGCCCTCCGCCTGGGACGACTCCTGGTGGCCCCCAGCCCTGGGCACCGCACCCAAGCCAACCGACCACGCACGCAACCTGGGCTTCATCCTGGACCCCTCCCTCTCGATGACCAGACAAGTCAACGCCGTCTCCTCATCGTGCTTCAACACCCTGCGTATGCTTCGCAAGATCTTCCGCTGGATCCCGACCGAGACCAGGAAGACCGTCACCCAGGCACTCGTCACCAGCCGACTGGACTACGGAAACGCCCTCTACGCCGGAACCACAGCCAAGCTACAGAAAAGACTCCAGCGCATCCAGAACGCCTCCGCCCGACTCATCCTGGATGTCCCCCGACGCAGCCACATCTCCAGCCACCTGAGGAACCTGCACTGGCTCCCCGTCGACAAGAGGATCACGTTCCGGCTCCTCACCCACGCACACAAGTCTCTCCACGACCTGGGCCCCAAGTACCTCAACGACCGCCTGACCTTCTACACGCCCACCCGCCAGCTACGGTCCACCAGCCTCGCCCTCGCAGCCGTACCACTCATCCGAAGAGCCACCGCCGGAGGAAGATCCTTCTCTTACCTGGCTGCCAAGACTTGGAACTCCCTCCCCATCCACCTTCGGCTGACCCAGGACCATTTCGCCTTCAGGAAACAACTCAAGACCTGGCTGTTCGAGCAGTAGCATACCCCTCCCCCCAAGCGCCTTGAGACCCTCCCGGGTGAGTAGTGCGCTATACAAATGGCATGATTGATTGATTGATTGAACGGGTGCTCGTGTAAAGCGCTCTGATACCCCATATCTTTGGGTCAAGTTCGCACTATATAAAAATGGCTTAGCTGCAGAAAATTGCACAACATTTTTGGGGGGAAGTGACGAAGTATAACCATATTATAAGCTATACATTCAAATATAAACACAACTGAGTGCAGTGTTACAGCACACACTGAAAAAAAGACGAACACTGGGAGAACTCATTCATGCACGCGCAATGATGAGCTGGTTCTACTCACTGAGCTTGTTCCAGAAGGTTACAGAACAAAAATGGCAAATAAGAAAAGAGAAAGAAGAACACCCGCGGTGAGTCGGCGGGTCCAGCAGCGTCCCATCAAACTTTAACTTCTCCTAATCACAATTTGCACAAACAATGTCAAACTACCAGCATTTAGAAACGACTGAAAGACCACAAACGGCGCATACAAAAACTACCAAACAATACTGGGCCGCAACAAGAGAGAGAACTTTATTCAGGAATTTAGTGGTTCATATGCAAGGAACTATGGTGGCGCTGAACTAAACTACCACGGGAGGGTCTATGGTCCTTGGTTTAGAGCTGACCTTGCTAACCAAGTAAATATTTGACGTCCATTAGAAATAAAATGAACAAAACAATAAGCAGAGACTGTATATCAATGAAATATGCTATGACTAGGCACAGGAAGGTGCTATTTACTAACAAAAGGATCATTTAACATGAAAATGCGTTTTAATGATCTGTCCAGGGAAGCCTTGTGAGTGATCCAGACTTTTTTCAAAATTTCAGAACTACGGCTTTCCTTGTTAAGATTGTATTTTAGGAGAACATACATTTTCCCCTTTTAAATAAACAGTCAAAGATATTCAGAGATTAACAGCTATGAAAAGAAGCGTTCAGTAGTAGAAGATGGCCCTGTTTGAACCATAGCCAGGCCAGACTCTTCACGTTTAAAATGAGTGATATCATGGAAGCTATAGAACTACTACGTGCTTTAAATGCACAAATATCAAAAGCTTCAGAACTTTCGAGTTTTCCAGGAATACCTCCGCTAGTTAAGGTTTTTTCGTTGAATGCTGGTACTTAATTCGTAATGAGATAAACAAGGCTACAAGAACCTGAAGGTAAAGAAAGACCTTTATCTACAACCATATGTGGCCGTCAGAATCTTGATTAAACAAGGCCAATAGTCCCCCAAATTAATGTTGTGCCTTTAAGCTCTCTTCGGTTCTGACCAGAGTTACTGGCAATGTGTGATTTGAAAATGAACAGTTTTCCATAACTTTTTACAAAATCTTCTTTGGATGAGATATACCAAAGCACACGCTGCAAGGTGGTCTTTAGGCCATATTGGTTATGACCAGGGGTACTTGCCAAATCCCTTGTTTAAAGGGGGTGGCTGACAGGACGACCAGCTGCTGCCTCAAGCTCAACGGGGACAAGACTGAGTTTATACTTCTAAGTAACAATCTGTCCCATTGGCCGTTATTCCCCTGACCGGAGTGCCTAGCGAATATACATAGCCCCAAAAATCTTATAAAAAAGGCTGGGCGTTATTTATTTGCAGAGTTACTTAAAACCATTACAATGCATGCAAAATAAAACCATATATAAAATATTCGATCTCCGTAAACAAAATGTAATTATACTAAAAACGCAGAACCCTTCTGTTGCTTTACAATATTAAAAATACAAATTTAGCCATGCAGGAGCAACCTATGTAAGTAACACAGTCGCCTGTATCGATTAGTGCTGCCCCTGCGTAAATTAATAGACCAAGTGCTCCAATACCCAACAGCTTTAGTGTCAGTTTGGCATTTTTCCCTGGGCTGCGTCGAGAAATCGAACTAATCTAGTATTCAATTGTGGCATTGCGGGGTCGAAGCAGGCCAAAACTGCCTGCCTCCTTGTCCGAATCCTCCTTTGATTAAAGAGACTTTTTAGCAGATGCTTCCTTCCTTGAAGCATCTCCGTACAAGAACAGTTGGTGTGAATGATGTCCCCCTGGCCGTTTTTGCACAGACTGCATACTATGAAACTCTGCACCTTTTTCCATGGAAGAAGGTGCTGCATACATGGCATCACTCCGAGTCGTAACTTTAGGAATTTTATTTCAGTGCTTTTGAGTAGCCCAGGATAAACTAATGTTGCAGGGCTAGGGTTCCGTACGAGTTCAAGGTCATCCAAGCATGCACTCTGACAGAAAAAGCAGCTTTGTCCTCCACCAGTGACTGTATTTTCAGTGACTTCCACACTAACTTTTTAAAAACTGAATGGTGACAGAGTGTATCCCATAAGGGCGAGAGTCCTCTGTTTGCCAGAGCCTCCCGAAGGTACAGCCTTGCGGGCGAATTCTCCCTCTGTTGTAGATCTTGCCACAGGAGGTGGTTTAATGTGTTAGGGTTTGATGATCTGCTCACTATGGAGTCGCAAGTCAACAAACCGGTAGCAAATTGCTACCGAATTCTAAGACTGCTGAGGAGAGCGTTCGATCTTTTGCTCTTCCTTTCCCAAAGCCCCATTGTACGGACCCCTACAATCTCCTGGTTGTATTACGGAAATTCTCTATTTCTTGGTTCCCCTCACTATGTGAAAATAAGGTTAAAGGTCATTCAAAATACAGCAGCATGCCTCCTTCTCAATATATCGAGGTACCAGTCAGTAAGAAGGGCTCTGGCTGACCTTCATTGGCTTCCCACTAGCAGCGGATGCAGTTTCAAGCTCTCTGCATCGCTCATAGGGCCTACCACAACAAAGGAACACAACTACTATGTGCTCCCGTTGAACCTTACAACCTTGGAAGGTCCTGAAATAGACAAATGCACTTCTTGCAATGGTACCAAAAATCCGCAGAGTAAGATGGGGAGGCCGTTCATTTAAATATCTGGCCGCTAAATTGTGGAATTATTTCCCGTTCAAACTGCGCCAAAAAGACTAAGAACCCATCTTTTGAAAATCTATGAGAGGACCTGGCTCATCAATAAATTAGCTGCTCCCACAGATTCCATATGTGTTCCGTTCTAGGGTTTTGATGATTTGTTTAAGCGCTGGGAGCCTTCGGGTAGCCATGCGCTTTATAAATCCTCTAGGCTCGATTAAAGTTGTTTTTAAGATGCATCATTCCTGACACGTGTCAGTGCCCTTAGACTTTTGGAATGCAACATGTTTCCCAATTTACACAAAAATCCTTGGAGAGGCCCAGTGCTTTAAGTAGAGATGAGTCCCTTAGGGTCTCAGGGTTAGCAAACCTCAGTAACATTTACTTCACAGTCTCATATTTCAGGGATTGAAACATTTCATATCTTATTTATCCTCTGTTTGTTCGCTAAATTTAGTTAGACCATCTCAGTCAGGGAAGTACGCACGGCACTACTCTGCTCAGCATTGGGCATGCCAGCTGGACCAGACAGGGCACCAGCTGAGTTTTTTAGCCATAACTTAGATTTCTAGGCCCGCTGCTTACAAATGTTTTTAGATCCATAATAAGCGGGGGACAATTGAATCATGGAGGCAGTCCGTCACAGTCCCCATTTATAAAAAAAGGAGATGAGAATCTCCCTAAGAACTATCGGCCAATTGCACTGCTTGACACATCTGGGACAATCTTTGGTAGGGTCATCTTGGGGAAGTTGGAAGCATGGGCGAAGGAGAAGTCCTTTTTCACAAAATTTAAATATGGGTCCCGCCCGGGAGTTAGCACAATCAAGCAAGCTCTGAATATTTTCTTAATTTGAGGTAAATATATCAAGGCAAGGAGAGGTGCCATACAAATGGCTTTCATGGACCTCTCCTGTGCCTTGACTTGACATGCGGGAGTTGACTCCCCTCTGCTGAGCGTGTTAAAAAGTCTCCACTAAGACACAAACATGAGAGTTTGTTACTCCCAGACAGGCGAACAAACCACCAATTCAAGTCACGAGTGGGGTGAGACATGGTTGCATTTCAGCACCTTTTTTATAGTAATGCTCTTGATTCCTTTTAAACTAATGGCACTCCCGACGTCCCGAAAATTAGTTCGCGTTTAGTCCCTGTGCGACTATACGCGGATGATGCTGTCCTTTTGGCTCACATTGCGAATGGACTACAAGTACTTTTAGATGGGTTTTATAGATTTAAGCAGGGGCTGAATCTTAAGGTTAATAATGACAAATCTTACATCTTAATATGTGGATCAAAAACCAGCCGCTCAAATACATTTTTTTGTGGAAATACATCTATTTTGAATACTATCAATTTTAGCTCTCTGGGCATCTTATTTAGCGCCAACCTGAGATGGGACAGTATAATTACCCCAAAAACAGACTCGATGGAGGCAGATTGTGAATCTCTATTTAGATTTGTGAAAAACTTGGTACATAAACTTCCCAAAGTACTGATCATATTATATAAAAATGTTAGTCTGTGGGCACATACAATGCTGGAGTATGGGAAACATGCCAGCAAAGTCCCTTCAGGCAGTAGAAAATAAGTTTTTAACCAGGCTTTTAGATCTCCCGAGATCTACATCGAGATTTGTAACTCTCAACAAAATGGGTGTTGATTTCTTAAAAGAAAGGGTGGGCTTGGCAACCATCTTGCTATGGGTTAAAATTTGGTACCGCATGAGCAACGTTTCACTCGGAAGATTGCCTGAGACAGTCTGATATGCTAGCTTTCCCACGGATTAAGTATGTCAAAAATACTTTTCGAGACCTAACATTATTCAGTCTCTTTGAGAATACTAGCAAAATAACCACACTTACGAAGACCTTGGTAAAGGACATATATTACAACTACAAAGATAAGATGAGACTTTTGAAAACTCTAGATATGGTCACCGTTTACTCAAACACTCCACTGTCAACCTGCGAAGGCATGGAACCCTATCTGTCGTGGATAAAGGGTCCAGCTCACAGATTCTAACTCGTCTTCGAGTAAACACAGTCCACTTTTTGGTGGCCTTTCCCCTCACTGGTACTTGGTTTGACTTTTTACTGTGTTGTCCGTGCGATGGTAGGGTACACAGTCCACCAAGCACTTTATGTTCCTCCCCCAAACTCGGGACCTGCCAGAGGCAACGACGGACAGAGCGTGGCCTCAATATTCCTGAGTATGTGTCCAGGTGAGGTGAGGTACAATCCCCGGTCGTGCTGGATGAATTCAATCATCTACTGACACGGAGGATATGCAACCGCATTGACCGTATCCTTTTGTTCTTGTTTATTTGTTTTTTGCGTGACATAATCACTTTGCAGTAGCAACGTTCAGAACAGAGGCCCTGAAGAAAGCCTTGGGTCTTCCCCATTTAGGCTGAAACATGTTGGCCCCTATGCAGTTATTTATTTAACACTGCTTTCTTGCACTGTTCTTGTTTTTAACTAGGAGGAGGCTAGATCCATATTAAAAAAAAAATTCTAGTCCTCTATCCTTTTTTAATTCACCACTTTCATCATTTTTTGCACTGCACTTTCTCCCATCATCTTGATATCACTTGGTCTAAGAAGTGTTTGTGGGCAGTGACCCTATTGTGGTACAAGGCAAGATCATGGTCTCAATGATCAAGAGACTTTATTGCCTTGGTTGGATGACCAAATGATAACATTGATCATCACAAGGTTTTTGATGGGAATCCTACTAATACCTCTTGGGTTCTATTCACAAATTACTGTAGACATAGTGTTCTGATAGATATTGTCCCACTCGTTATAACTTGCTGTTGGTCATCAATGTATTGAATACCACTGATGAAACCTTGAGATAATTTATTTATCTCTTTTTCTAGACCCCTAGGTTTCTTTGTTGTTTATATTCTGCACTTTATACCATTTTTTATGCCCTATTTTAACAGGAAAGGGCCTCACAAAACATCAAGTGGGTTTACTCATTCTACAACGCCTTCAGAGTCCAATAGCCTGCTAAAAAGTGCTAAATTGTATTACTCAGCCAATAAGTGTCAGGAAAAGATATGAAGCACCATTTTTGCTTTACTGATATGGACGCCCAATGATGATGTGCACTTGTATTTTAAACTGTGATGTTGTCTTAAGTAACATTTGCATTTGTTTTTAACATGTGCTTTCATGGTCACATTGCTGACCGAATAAAGATCATTTGATTTGATTATCACAACAATAACATTAGTACTCCTGTACTGGATACTGATAACAAGGAAGTTAGATGCTTGTTCGTTGTTGTGTGATGTGTCTGGCACTCGAATACTAGTCAGGTGGCACGCTCTGTGAAGCACTGGATGTTAGTTTACATGTTTTAGGCCACGCTATTAAATTACATAGGCCACGGTTTTCGAACAGGACTCATAGTTACGTCTCGTTAGCCACACCCCTTCAGAGACAAGCCACCCTTTTCACCCGATTGAAAGCCCTGCTGCTGTGCTGGCCCTTCTATACTCGGAAGAGTGCAGAGAATCACGTGAACGCACAGCTGCCACGTGAGGGGAGTGAACTGCTCGCGTGACCTTGCTCATTGAGCAATGCTGAGAACCACTTGTGAATGGAGCAAGGAGTGCCGCAGACACTCTTGGCACTAGCTGTTGCACACTACTTCGTGGGAGCTCTGGAACGAGGTAACTCTGCCCGGCGGCTCCCGCCACATCCACCCGGAGACGGCGCGTGGCTCTCCGCCAGCAGGCGCGAGGGGCCGGGCGGGTTCACCAGCAGCTTTAGCTAGACCGGACACTGCCGGAGCTTCAGCGGCCCTGCGCGAGGCGTCCCAGTGACCGTGTCTGGGGTGACATGATACACACCCCATAAACCCGAGGACATTGCTGGGTGAAAAGCAGAAGCATTGTGACACTATCATATATTTAAAAACTCGGGTGGACGGCTGTGCCAATGACGTCAACTGTAAATGAGGTCAATAACGCAATAAATAACTCGATAAAACTGGATTAAATTTTAACACAGAATCACTTAATTAGCTTCCTGGTTTTTGCCTGCAGACAACAACCGTCATTTAACAACAGCGAACATTGTATGTCATACACTAAAACCCTTTTATCTCTCCAGGTTAAAAGCTGCGTTTACTGCCGCCAATCTGAATCCTAATCGTTTATGCGACCGCTCAAAGGTGTCGGTCGGAGGAGCATTAACCTGATGAGCTGCCATACTGAGAAACAGGCCTCTGGGAGTCTCTTTCAGTATACAACTCTGATGTGGCGTGATCCGAATCCCTGGGGACGTGAAGCCCAGCCCCAGTAATAATATCTGTGCTTTTCATCGCCCCCAGGATGAAAACATTTAAGAGCCCCTCAGGGAGCAGGTGTGCATTACTGTCGTCCATCAAGGGTAGAGCAGGATGCTCTTGTATGAAGACAACACTTACAGGCATAATCACTCACGCAGGCAGAGCAAACCACGCACACGCATCTCTGCCCACAGACAAAATGGAAATAATGTGCACAGCCTGGCCAAAACAATTACAAGGCCAAAACAATTACAAAGAATCAAAGTGCACAGACCCTCAGCCGCAAACAAAAGGACTCAAACCAGCACACCTTCCTTTTTCTCTTGGCACAATCTTTCTCTTTCCGGTTATCCATTCTCTCCCCTTCTCTCCTCTCTCATTCATTAATCACTTTCTCGCTACCTTCCCACCCCTCCCTCTCTTTCTGTTTTCCTGGTAGCCTCCCTGTGCCTGCTGCTATTGTCCTCGGGGAGCTGTGGAAAGTGGCAGCAGCTCTGGACTTTCAAAACCAGGACTCCAGCCCCCAGGGAAATGCCTAGTGGAATAAAATTGTCTTGCTCGGACATTAACTTTTTTTTTTACATTAACTGTTCAGAAATGTATCAGTGTTTTTGCCTGTAAACTTAAGGACCTTAATATAAGGCCCCAAGGCGTGGTCTGACACCAATGGAGTAGGTAGCAATTCCCAGAGCGCCGCTATCCGGCACCATCCTGTCGCCTGTCCTGCCATTACAGCCCCAAAATGAATATGAAACAGCCTTGCCCTGCTCGTCTATGACAGCAAAGGTACAGAACAGTATTTTATTTACTAGAACCTGACTTTCGAGTCCGACAGCAGTGGCTGCGAGATCTAATATGGCGGCTGCTGCCGCCAAATAAGAGAAGGCAGATTCCTGGAGAGCCGCATGCAATCACACTGCTGAGTGGATGACAACCCAGGGTCGTGGACCAGGGTCAGCGGACTCGATAATTCTCGCCTCGGTGCCTACTCTAGTCAGAAACCACACTCGGCAACTCTGGGCATCAGCTTGCCTCATCTTCACAACGGCCCCCCCAGACCGCCGGGGATGCTTGGTCGCACCTTAGAGATACCCATCAGGGACCATCTCTCAGGGTGAGCCAGGACGGGTTCCCCAGCGGTCGAAGCGTGGAGATACTCCTCCGGGAGTCGATTCCTAGCGCTATATAAAACCCGCAATTAACCCGCTGTCAGCTGGAGACATAACAAGGGGGCATGGGCATTCCCGCCCGAGAGACCAGGGGTTGGGATGATCTACCTCCTCGAGGCCGCATGGTGAGTTGCTAGTGGCCGTGGAGTGGAGGGCTGCCCTGCACGCGCCTGCACAGGGAGCCTGAAATTTCCCATTGGGCCACAGAGTTGCACTAAGGGAGCGGCGCGTTGTCTGTGGCAGGGCCGCCCTGACAGAAACCCCCAGGAGAGCAGCGAATAGATGGGTGCACACTAGCCCCCAGACTTCAGGGAAGGGGGTTCAGGAAACGGGGTTTTCGTGAGTCCGGGTTGGAGGAGAAGGACCCGTACCACTACAGCGGGGCAGAATGCTGGGTCAGTACCGGCCCAGGAGGAGGGAATGCTGGAAGGCGCCAAGAGGACAGGGGTGCCCCTGACCCAAGACACAGAGCAATCAAGAGACCGGAGGTCTCGGGGTCGGAGCACTAAGAAACCGCCTTAATTATGTCGCAGTGAGTAGGGTGAAGAATACTCATATGCTGAGACAGATTCGAGATTGAGGGACAACTGATGATCCTCCCTCCCCTCCTCTGGTGCTAAATCACCTTCACACGGGAGGTACCAACAGTCTGAAATAAATAAATCTGATGGAACCTAATAGTGTCCCACATTTATACTGAAACCACAAAGTTAGTCCAGAGAAGTAACATTGTTATACCAGGAACAGTGAGAAAGAGAAGATACAAAGTCTGAAAAACTAGAAAAAGTACCCATCAGCCCACTCAAAAGTGGAATCTCGTCATCTGGGTTATTTGCGTTGGAAAATGGTGTCCTATAGGCTCCTCCTCAAGGAGAATCTGAGGCTGCCTAATTTCGGACCCAGTGGTTGAGCATTCAACCAAAGAAGATGACAGTGTGTGAGTTGAAGGGGCAAAAGTTGCAGTGCTCAAAAGAAGACAAAGGAAAATGATCCACGTGATTTAAAAATACCTACTTTGATGTCATAAGAATAACTTTATTAGGTCTGTCCATCAATGTGGTATCATTAAAAGCAGTGTAATGATAGCATGCAAGGAATTGCTATTCACCATGTGTGTTATTTGGTCAACATGTTTCAGCCTTAACCGGCTTTCGTCAGGACCTATGATGTACTACTGCAACACTTACTCAATGTGATGTGATTGGATAATCTACACCCACTCTCCAATTTCCAAAAGAAAATTGGTGTATCTTCTCCTGTATATACAATGTTGGAAACAAAAACAAGACAGGGTTAAGAGTATACACATCTGTCGCATGTTTCTCATGTTTCTGTGCAAGTTACGTATTTGATTTAATGATTTTCACTCACCCTAGTTGAAGGGAGAAAGAACCTCACCTCACCTGGCAACTGCTCAGGGTAAAGGAGGCCACGCACTGGAAATAAGCGCATAGATCTGAAATTAACTCCAGATTCAGACTTAACAGTCACAAATTAAAACATTTCATCTGTGATACAAATGAAGGCAATATGGCAGGCCTAGATTTTTTGATGCAAATGGAGGGAAGAGTTCTTAAAATGAAGATGCGTCTATCTAGACTACCTGATTTGGCTCAACTAAGCTGCCTCGCATAGTGATTAGAGCAGCAGAGTAACCAGATACCAGGAGCCATGGACGCTTTCTCATGAAATGTGAAGTAATTACTTCCCAAGTATAAGATCTAACAATTACAACACACGTCTATCTGCACAACCGTCTATCTGAACAAAGCAGCCTCTTTGTATAATACAAACCCGCGATCACTCACCTCTCCGTCGTTGCCTCGGGTTAGAAACTGAGCCGAGGGGGAGGTGGTGACGCAGAGTTGTGCACGGGATTTTGTATGTGTCTAGCGGACCTTGGAGGGAGCTGTCAAGGGCAGTGCTCTGATTGGACCAGTGGGTGCTGGTAGTCTGAACCAATGAAAGCTCTCCCTTCGTATGGCGACTCGGGGCGGGGCTGTCCGAGGCGGTTGTGTGATTGGTACCGTAAGGACCAATAGGAACCATTACTTAATGCGCCGTTTTTTGGGCGTATCTAGGTCTGCGTTTCTCAGCAGGTTCCGAAAGGCGGGGATTGTTATTAGCGCTACAACGCATAGCGGACTTTGGAGGGAACTGGTATTAGTTCAGTACGGGCTAATCAGCGCCTTTGCTTGATGTGCCGTACGTCCGTTCATATCAATAACCACGTGTTCCGCAGGTACTGAGAAGTAGGAGTCATTGTCTCTTACAACGCATGCGGACTCGTCTGATTGGTTGTCTCTTTACAAGACGGAGACGAACAATCGCTAATGTAAACAAATAGAAATGAAAGCGCAAAGCAAATGTTTATGTATTATATATATATTCCTGCGCATATGTTAAAGTGTTAAACGGCACATATGAGGCCCGGGAAGGAGTAGTGAAAAGGAACGAATACATTGAGGTAACCCCGCGCAATAAGGGAAAAGGGTCGGTTGTCAGCGTGTGATGTGTGAGCAACCAATGCCAGGTCCCAGCAAGTGGGTTGTCAGGTCAAGTGTAATCAAAAGGTGAACAGATACAAAGTGCGTTAGTGTGGCACCAGAGGAAAACAGCTGATCATGACGAAGTAAAGTGTGGTCTGTAGTAGTAATCAAGTGATTGCGGAGACTCTGCGGAGACTTCAACGATTATGCCACCTCATATTCAGGGACCCTAGTTGGAAGTCTAGCAAAACACTTGGGGGCCACTATGTTGATGTTCTAGAAATAGGGAAAACTTCCCGATGCTGTGGGAGAAGCTCAAAGTAGGCCTCATTTAGAGTGACACCAAATCCTATCGGATGTTGTCAACTCTGGAGGTTGAATTTGTGGGTATACAGATGTATGACTGGACTTACAGCTGCATCCACGGGATGTCGTCATTCAATCCCTCCGTGTCACTGCGTAATTTGAAGACCCACCTTTGTTCTTTCCTCAATAGGAAAAGTGAGACATCTGTGACATGATCAGGTATATATGGTTGTTCTAGGATTAGCCATTTCAAATCATCAGGATTGTGTTTTTTATCAAGAAAGTGCGAGGTGAGCCGGGTCGCTTGCTTATTGCGCCTGATAGTGCTCTTGTGTTCTTGTATGCGCAATTTAATCTTCCTTGTGGTCATTCCTACATACCTCAAGCCACACGGGCAGGTAATCAGGTAGATGACTTTATCACTGTTACAATTGGTGTGGCGTTTGAGTAGCCATGGTCGAGTGGTGCCAATATCAACTGAAAGAGTCTTTGTTGTTTGTGGACACACCGAGCAATTCCCGCATGGGTGATGTCCTTGAACTGGCGGAAGGTTCCACAAAGTGGCCATGGGTTCTTCCACATTTTGTCGAGGTCTCGTGTGGACCAATTCATCTTTCAAATTTGTGCCTCTTTTAAATGAGAACAGTGGGAGAGGAATATTCTCACCGGAGCTATTTAAGATCCGCCATTTCTGTCTGATTATTTTCTGGATCTTAGAAGATGAGGTGTTATACGTGGTCACACATACCAACCTATCCATAGGTGGTTTCTTGACTGGAGGTTCCAACAGGGCCTCACGGTGGTTATTCGCAGCACGTTTTAAGGATGTTCGGACTAGAGTGTTGGGATAGCGCTGCATTCTCAACTTAGTAGAAAGATCCTTCGTTTTGGAATGGAAATCTGCGGTATTAGAACAATTCCTCCGAACCCTCAGGAACTGCCCAAACGGGAGGTTCTCCCGGAGGGAACGGGGATGATGGCTGTCGAATCTCAGCAGTGAGTTGCGTGCCATGGGTTTACGGTATAGAGAACTGGCCAGGTGCCCTTCTTGTGGAAAGATTACAAGGTCCAGAAAAGGAAGTTCAGTTCTGCTGTAATCTAGTGTGAACCTTAAATAGGGGTTCTGACCATTTAGCCAATCCTGAAAAGACAATAGGGATTGTACGTCACCACGCCAGACAACCAGGATGTCATCAATGTACCTCTTCCACATCATCAATTGCTGATGATGTGGATTGCTGGTATTCAGTACATGGTGAGTTTTGAAATGGTGGACGTACAAATTCGCCAGACTGGGCGCAAATTTGCTGCCCATCGATGTCCCTGACATCTGTAGATACAGGGAGTCTTCAAAGGCAAAAAAGTTTTCAGTCATAGCAATTCTTGCCAGTTCCATTATGAAATGAATTGGTGTTGCCATGTCAAGAGAAGAATTCTCTAGTAGTTCTTGTATGGTTTGTAGCGTTTCAGTTTGAGGTATACATGTGTATAATGATTCAACTTCAAAACTAGCTAGTATGTCTGAATTGATGTCGAAATGAACCTCAGGTAATGTACGTAGAACATCCTTCGTATCCTGAAGGTATGTTGGCATTGTTTTCACAATAGGACTCAAAAAGACATCAACAAAAGTTGATAATGGTTCCAGCAAAGATCCAATCCCTGAAATAATGGGACGGCCTGGCGGTGGTCTGGCCGGTTTATGGATCTTTGGAAGTGTGTAGAAATAGGGGGTGATCGGACACTTCGTAACCAGAAAAATAGCCTCTTGTGGGGTAATCCATCCTTCTGTGCTGGCTTCTTCCACTAGATGTTTGATCTTATTTGTGAGTCTAGCGGTGGGATTCTCAGCAAGCGGAGTATAGAACTGTGTGTTGTCTAGTTGTTTAAGACATTCAGTTCGGTACGCAATAGTGTCCTGAATAACTATGGCACCCCCTTTGTCTGCAGGTTTAATCACTATTTTGGTGTCCTTAGAAAGGGTTTCAAGGGCAACCCTGTCTTTTCTTGAAAGGTTTTGATAGTTGCCATCTTTGGAAAAATCAATGGATTTGAGATCTTGTAGTACTGCTGCCTCAAAAGTACCTACTTTGGATGGTACTTGTTGGAGTAGAGGCATAAAGGTGGATTTGACTTTTAGCCCTGTGCTAGTGTCTTCAGTCAGTGTATCTTGCTCTTTGAAGAAATAGTGTAGCCTTACTGTCCTGAAGAATCGTTCGATTTCTCCTCGTATTAAGAAAGGTTCTCCGCTGTTGGTGGGAACAAAGCCGAGACCTTTGTTCAAAACCTCCTGCTCATTAGGGGTAATAACCCGACTGCTCAGATTCACTACCAGATCCTCGGTTTGCTGAGGTCCGATGTTTACTGGCCTCGTTTGTTGTGGGTCATTGAGGGATCTTGATTGTCTGCCCATTGCACTTGGCCTTGGCCCTGACCTCTCCGTCTTCCTCGGTTCCAACCACGGCCTTGTCCCAAAAAAACCTGGTTGTCAAAATACTGAGGCTGCATAGGGTAATGAGACATAGGTGGGAGAAATTGGGGATAGCCCCATGGGGCTGGTGGCCACCATGATCCTGTTTGGTACATGTTCCCACGTCCATTGTATCTCCGGTTCGGTCTATTATTACGACCTCTACCTCTCGGCTGACTGGTGTCTCCATTTTCTGAGCCGGAGGATTCAGTGTCTGAGGATGTGGCATAGGAGGAACCCTGAGTGTGTTTCTGTTTGTTAGAGTCAGTGGGAGTATAGTTGTCACTAGTGTAGGGATACACTTTCTCATGTGAGAATTTCGCCAAATCCTTTTTAAATTTGTCTATTTTAGCAAAGAAGATGGGTTCCTTATACTCCTTGTTGGCCTTATTGGAGTCCTCTTGTTGTTTTTCAATTTTTTTTGTTGTTAGTGTAGTTTTAATTTGTCCTTCCAGGATATGTATTTCCACTAGAATAGCGTCTGCAATTCTTTTAGCTGTGGTTATAATCAGAATGAGCCAGTCTCTCGTGCAGCGCCAGGCTATCAAGGACCAATCCTTAATAAAGGCTTTGTCTGTTAGAAATAGCCTTGGCGCATTGGTGACTATGAGACCTGTAGGTGAACATTTCCCATGTAAATACTCCGCCATTATCTGCCCGTGTATTATGGTGCGCGAATGGCTCTTCTTTAGATTTAGTACTGTCTCCCAGTCTCCCACCGTTGCAGGGGCTGGGGTAGGAATTTGGTCTAGCATACTTGGATTTTCAGATAGAATAGATGAAAGAATTTCATCATCAAAACCTAGGCCGCCAAAATCTGCCATAGTATCACTGGATGAAACTGCACAGTACACTATTGATGTAGTGCACTTATTAACGAGTAGGGACCCGCAGCCTTAGCTGCACAAAATGACAAAAAAACAAAAGAAGTGGTAGAGGGTCCGAGGGGAAAATGTTTTTATAGACCAAATGGTACCTAGTCCCCCAACTTGACAGTTAAACACACGGGAGGTACCAACAGTCTGAAATAAATAAATCTGATGGAACCTAATAGTGTCCCACATTTATACTGAAACCACAAAGTTAGTCCAGAGAAGTAACATTGTTATACCAGGAACAGTGAGAAAGAGAAGATACAAAGTCTGAAAAACTAGAAAAAGTACCCATCAGCCCACTCAAAAGTGGAATCTCGTCATCTGGGTTATTTGCGTTGGAAAATGGTGTCCTATAGGCTCCTCCTCAAGGAGAATCTGAGGCTGCCTAATTTCGGACCCAGTGGTTGAGCATTCAACCAAAGAAGATGACAGTGTGTGAGTTGAAGGGGCAAAAGTTGCAGTGCTCAAAAGAAGACAAAGGAAAATGATCCACGTGATTTAAAAATACCTACTTTGATGTCATAAGAATAACTTTATTAGGTCTGTCCATCAATGTGGTATCATTAAAAGCAGTGTAATGATAGCATGCAAGGAATTGCTATTCACCATGTGTGTTATTTGGTCAACATGTTTCAGCCTTAACCGGCTTTCGTCAGGACCTATGATGTACTACTGCAACACTTACTCAATGTGATGTGATTGGATAATCTACACCCACTCTCCAATTTCCAAAAGAAAATTGGTGTATCTTCTCCTGTATATACAATGTTGGAAACAAAAACAAGACAGGGTTAAGAGTATACACATCTGTCGCATGTTTCTCATGTTTCTGTGCAAGTTACGTATTTGATTTAATGATTTTCACTCACCCTAGTTGAAGGGAGAAAGAACCTCACCACACCTGGCAACTGCTCAGGGTAAAGGAGGCCACGCACTGGAAATAAGCGCATAGATCTGAAATTAACTCCAGATTCAGACTTAACAGTCACAAATTAAAACATTTCATCTGTGATACAAATGAAGGCAATATGGCAGGCCTAGATTTTTTGATGCAAATGGAGGGAAGAGTTCTTAAAATGAAGATGCGTCTATCTAGACTACCTGATTTGGCTCAACTAAGCTGCCTCGCATAGTGATTAGAGCAGCAGAGTAACCAGATACCAGGAGCCATGGACGCTTTCTCATGAAATGTGAAGTAATTACTTCCCAAGTATAAGATCTAACAATTACAACACACGTCTATCTGCACAACCGTCTATCTGAACAAAGCAGCCTCTTTGTATAATACAAACCCGCGATCACTCCCCTCTCCGTCGTTGCCTCGGGTTAGAAACTGAGCCGAGGGGGAGGTGGTGACGCAGAGTTGTGCACGGGATTTTGTATGTGCTTAGCGGACCTTGGAGGGAGCTGTCAAGGGCAGTGCTCTGATTGGACCAGTGGGTGCTGGTAGTCTGAACCAATGAAAGCTCTCCCTTCGTATGGCGACTCGGGGAGGGGCTGTCCGAGGCGGTTGTGTGATTGGTACCGTAAGGACCAATAGGAACCATTACTTAATGCGCCGTTTTTTGGGCGTATCTAGGTCTGCGTTTCTCAGCAGGTTCCGAAAGGCGGGGATTGTTATTAGCGCTACAACGCATAGCGGACTTTGGAAGGAACTGGTATTAGTTCAGTACGGGCTAATCAGCGCCTTTGCTTGATGTGCCGTACGTCCGTTCATATCAATAACCACGTGTTCCGCAGGTACTGAGAAGTAGGAGTCATGGTCTCTTACAACGCATGCGTCCGCATGCGGACTCGTCTGATTGGTTGTCTCTTTACAAGACGGAGACGAACAATCGCTAATGTAAACAAATAGAAATGAAAGCGCAAAGCAAATGTTTATGTATTATATATATATTCCTGCGCATATGTTAAAGTGTTAAACGGCACATATGAGGCCCGGGAAGGAGTAGTGAAAAGGAACGAATACATTGAGGTAACCCCGCGCAATAAGGGAAAAGGGTCGGTTGTCAGCGTGTGATGTGTGAGCAACCGATGCCAGGTCCCAGCAAGTGGGTTGTCAGGTCAAGTGTAGTCAAAAGGTGAACAGATACAAAGTGCGTTAGTGTGGCACCAGAGGAAAACAGCTGATCATGACGAAGTGTGGTCTGTAGTAGTAATCAAGTGATTGCGGAGACTCTGCTAGGTACCATTTGGTCTATAAAAACATTTTCCCCTCGGACCCTCTACCACTTCTTTTGTTTTTTTGCTAAATCACCTTCTCCTTGAGACACGTCTGGACTCATCACCAGGCAGCTACTACTGGGTCGGGGGCCAGATTGGGCAATACAATCTCCTACCATGCCACAAAATCTCAAAGGACCATGGGCATACACTCTAAATGGAAAGACTTACCTGGTGATAAATAGACTACTATCACCACGACTGGCCCCACAGAAGACGACGCTGCCTGCTCGACCCAGACCGCGGGGGATGCTCCTGTGGCTACATTAGACTCTATCCTTATTTGCCATCAAAGATACCAGAGAAGCCCTAGACATCAAAACGGACACTGAAGTAGCAGACATTGGTATACTGCTTGATGATCAATGCAAGATTGCGGAAAAAATTGTTGAAAACTGAGACTGATTACCAAGACCAGTTACAAGAAGATTAAAGGGTCAGATACTGGAGCTAGAGGAAAGACTCTGAACATTGGAATACAGGGCTAAAGATGCTGAATGTAGAGCTCATAGGAATAAAATAAGAGTAATAGGCCTACCAGAACGAAGTGAAGGGAAAGATATGATTACTTGTTTGGAATCCTTGATAAGAGACACAATAGCACAGGAGGAACTGTCCCCCTTCTTTGCTTTGGAACAAGCCCACAGAGTTCAGGTTCAGGCTCAGCCGCAGCCATCAGGGTGGTGGTCAGATTTTGCATTATCATGACTGGGTCATATCCTGAAACAAGCGCACAAAAGAGGAGAACTGCTCCTAGAAAACAGTAAAGTGCTTCTGTTCCCAGACTTTACCACGGCGGTGCAGAAACTACCGGGTGTCCTTCCTTGAGGTTAAGAAACAACAACGCCAAATGAATATTAACCTGTTAACCGCTGCGGTAATCCCACCGCAGTGCGGGCGTTTCCTTGCACGGGCGGGGCCGCTTCGGCCATTGGACCTATGCAGCACTACGAAGGTAGTGCTCGCGACGTCCAACGGCCAACGGCAGCACTCAAGGGGCTAAGTATGCAATGCTGTTCCCTGCAAAACTCAGACTTGCAACAGGTGCTAGCACTAAGTTCTTTAGAGACCCGCAGGGAGTGTGTGAATGGATTGAGGCACAGCTGCGTAACACTGGATCCGCAACAGCTTAACAGCAAGTCGGCGATCACAACGACCAAAAACCCAGAAGTTGACTAAACAGCACTTCCCAACTACAGCAACACAAACAAAAAGCAGTTGCTGTGGTGGTGACCATCACCTACTCCAGGAACACTCAAAACCTCGCTGTGGATGAAGAGGTAGAACAAGGTTCCGACCTTGTAACAGATTTCACTGTGGACTGTGGGCCAGAACAGGACCTTCCCCACATCAATCCCAGATCTGCTTATGATATTATATGATGCCAGTTGACTCTGAACCCAGCACATTGAATTCCACAGAGAGGGTACGCCCTGGTCTGGAAACGGGAAAGGGTCTACTTGAAAGGCTAACAAAATACTATGAGCCAAGGATGAGCAATATACCTGGCTAAGAATACTGCCACAGCGGGATGGTGAGTTGCAGAGCTGGGGAGACCGCTCCATGAGGACCACACCACCCCTCGAACTATTGATGCTGGAGTTTAAGAATGTTTTCTTATTATTGGTATGCATTGGGGGATGTTGCATTGCTGTCCTGGGATGGGGAAGTAAGGTTTGGTTCTTTTTGGAGTCTGGAATGGTGCCCAGATGCTGGTAAAGACTACAACTACGCTGAGAGCAGAACAGTCAGACAGGTCATCTGCTGAGGCTAAGGGGAGGGACTGTCACTGTGCTACAATGGGGGGGGGACACACACAATACAAGATTATATCCTAGAATGTTCGACGATTAAATAATATGACCAAGAGATATAAGGTGTAGGTGACTGCACCTCATATGCGTCACTCTGTTGTTATCAGTGGAGGGGCTTTAACAGGGTTGCAGTCTCTTTGATTGATCGCTCCCACCCTAAACTGCCCAATCCTCCGACAGAGTGCATAGCGTAGAAATGTAGAGACTGGCAGGAGCACTGGTAATTAGTGGGCACGTGGAGAATCGTCCACCCACAGGCCTGCGACTACTCCTTTTCAGCACTGAATGAGCTTCATGTTAGACTAGACGCCTTTCTATGTAAACAGGAAGTACATGCAGCGATTACCAACACTGAATACCAGAATGGCATCAGATCATAACACTATAGTTATAACACTGGCCTGGGTGAAAAAACACACTAACATACCTAGTTGGAGGTTGAGAGTTGAGAATCTAGAGGACCAGGTTTTTCACCGCACAATAGGGGAGGGGATCCAAAACTACTTCACAAACGATGCCACATCAGCACTGTCGGAATGGGAAGTCTTTCAAATGGTGATTAGCGGGCAGTGCACAGCAAAGGCAGTGTGAGTCTGCCACATACTAGAAGACGCAATCATCACCCTAGAAGAAATACTACGAGAAGTAGAGAACGTCAGACCTGGTAAACCAGACTTACAAAACAAGGTCTTAGGAGGCAAAAGAGAAATTAGCAGAGCAAGTTGAGCGTCTCAGCTGTTTTGATTATAAGAAATATATGGTGAAAACACATGCTGAGAGAGATAAAGCTGGGAAACGGTTGGCATGGTTAGCCAACCCCAATAAAAGTGCTTGGAAATAATTGAATAAGAAAACAGTGAGGGAGACAAAGCGCATAATCAAGACGACACAATTGGGGTCTTCAGACACTATTAATCTGAATTATATGATGGAAACAGCTGAGCTAATCTCCCGAAAATCCAGCCTTCCTATACACATTACCCTTGCCAACATACACTCCCAGAAGAGAGTGGGTGGTGACATAACACAGGAGATCAAGACGGCAGTGAAGGGCACGGCTAGGGGAAAGATCCCCGGGATTGATGAACTCCCAGTGGAGATTAATGTCCCTTATGTTGAACATTTGGCTCCACACCTGGAGGAGGTTTGTAGAATGGCGAAACAAAGTCACTCATTAACTGCATCAACTACAGAAGTGCTGATTATCCCCATAACTGGCAGAGAACACCATGATGTAAAAGGCCGCTGTCTATGTTAAATGTCGTTTACAAAAGGAGGAGCTACGCTACAAATCAAGATGGCCGCATAAGCTCCCGGCTCCGTCGACCTCCGCCAACAGCTCGATTATCCTGTCTTTCATCCTGTCTGCACACCTGATTTTCTTGTCTATGAAGGTCTACTGCTTCCAGAGGTGCAATCCCGAGATTTCTACCTTATCGGCTGACGAAGATACGCCGTGTTTCTATTCTCGGCCTAACATCGTGTTGAAGCCGGGGCCTCGATTTCTGGACTAGCCGAGTCGGAGTTGAACAACATCGGCCGTGAGACCTGGACTGAGCCCGGTCTCCCGAAGAGTGCCTGAATTGTTGATTTTTCTGACGATCCTTTGAACGATCCACACCCGGCACACGCCAGCGTGCCACGCCGGTGCTGTGGTGGAGGCCCGGCGCCCTTTCTGCCCCGTGGGGGTCGACGGGCTGGGTCCTCCCTGACGGCGAAGGTGTGTTCTATAAGACGAGGAGCGCCCATTATTTGTGATACTGAGAGGAGATGGAGCGGACGGAGGGCACGCCATCACTACGGGCCGTTGTGGCCGCCATTGGGGCGCTCCATTCGCACACAGTCGCTGTGTTCCGGACACTGATGGTGAAAGTGGACGGTATCCTGGCACCTGAGGACGACACCTCGTTTGGTCTCCAGCTGGAGATGGTTCCAGCGATGCATGGCATCTCAGAGGTCGGGGTCCCTGTGCATCGCCCGGACTTTATGATTCTCGACGGTCCCCTATTGCCGGCTAGCCAGCCCGTGCTTCTCACTAGTGTCTTTTGCCTGACCCTGCTGCCACCCATCACTTCTATGGACAAACTTCCATGTGGCCACGAGTTACTTGCTGATGGTTTCGGATGCTCGCTGTTCTTGGACATCTTTCCTAGTTCGAGCCATGTACTTTTATCCTGTTTTCGATCCTCTTATGCTGCAAAGAACTTTTATGGACGCTCTGCCTTTTCCATCAAAATGGCGGCTCGAGTGGCAAGGACTCTTAGGACGGACCGTACTGGCCAGGGCTGAACTTTATCGCTGGGTTCCGATATAATAGCTTTTCTTAATGCCGGGGTTGTGCCTATATTGTGATGGTAATTGTGTGGCTGTTATTTATCCTACCGTGACTGGTTTGTATAATTGCTGAATATTGGTTTTATTGTGTCTCCGGGTGGTTGCTGTTGGCGGTGGGCATGGGAGTCCGGGAGTGTGTCTGCTTTCTCCTCCTCCGCTTTCTCTTTTCTTTCCCTCTCCTTTGGGGCAGTTCCTGGGCGACAGGCACGCTGTTAGTGGGGTAGGCCGTAGCCATTACAGTGGTGTAGGGTGGCGGGTGTGGGGGGGGTTTGTTATTTTAGTTTGTTTTGTTCTATGGTCCCTTTCTTCTTTTTCCGTCTGTTTCTGGGAGGGTTCTTTACCTCCTTAGTAGGGTTGGCTGTCTTTCTTTTCCTTTTTCCTTTCTTATAAGGCTTCTACACTCACCTATGCCTTTAGGTTACTGGGGGGCGAGTTTTCAGAATGGTGCTCTGCTTTATTGTTTGCGGTCGTATTGTTTTTGCTCTAGGTCCGCCTCGGCGACTGTATTGTTTTGACAACTGTGTGGTTCATCAACTGATTCTGTTTGCTCTGCGGGGTACGTCCCCCCCTTACCTCTTCTTATTTTATTATGTGGTGTGACGCCATTGCTCCTGCAGCCGTTCCTACTCTACATAACTTTTAAAAAACGAAAACCTCATATATCCTTATGCTTTGCAGTGCGCACTCACACATGACGTATCTATGATATTGCTTTTTTCGGTCGTGTTCTTGTTTCTACATCCTGATTCATTTGATACGCTTGCGGCCGGCCCCTGTGGTTGTGGGCCTGCGCATGTAATACTTTGCAAGTTTAAATAAAGGTTTTTAAAAAAAAAAATAATAATGTCGTTTACAAGATACGAAGTAGACGGTTAGTGACCCACTTGTTGTCCTATATGCAGAAGGTCTAACACTCAGATCAGGTGAGTTTTATACCGAGCCAAAACATTGCGATAAATATAAGGTGACTGATCACCATTCTACTAGACGCCTCCCAATATCACCATAGACTCCCTAGTCATGTCAGTTGATATTGACGGTACTTAACTTCATACTGTAACAGAGAAAATTGGAATAGGACTCGGCTACTATATTCTAACACGACAGCAAGAGTTAAAATGGATGGAGTGGTATCAGGCACCTATCGAGTGGAGAGAGTACTAGACAGGGGTGCATATTGTCCCCGCTGTTATTTGCAATAGCAGTTGAACCCTTGGTGTGTAGAGCATGGGTGACGAAGTGGGTGCATGCTTATAAGGCAGAGCTATCACAGAATACCCCAATAAACCGCCACAGAAATGGTTCATACGATTGCTACTGGAACTACACCGCACAGCAATGGAGGCACACAAATTACAAGCAGTGGCTAAACAGTGGCTATTCACTCTAGTCCAGAGAAGTAATGGAGTATGCTAGCTAAGTGGGTCAAGCAAGAAATTGAAAAAAAACAGATCTCTATAGAGAGAGAATTATTAACATTCGAGTAGTTGCAGGCCGACTCTGGCATCCTAACAGGGCACTTCCTACTATATGGAGCACTAGTGGCAGCCATGAAGGGCAGCGGGCGGCAGAAGATAAACTGCATTACGGCTGGTATCTACTCTACCACAGGGGACTTTGGGGCTGTCTTGGGACTCTACCAGCCCCTCAGGACTTAAATCTATACTCCTCTAGCTTCACAACAGGACACATGGGTGACGGATGTGAAAACACCCATAACCGATGGAGACTGGGAAAAATTATTGGAAAGAGCACCTAAGGTTTCTAGGAATGCACAGTTAAAAATACTTAATTTTTTACTTTATACATAGAGCATACCTCACACTTAGTAGGATTAATAAATTATTTCCACACACTCAAGCTACATGCCGTAGATATGGGTCTATTGAAGCAGAAATGCATCACATGGTCTAGGATTGCCCGCAGCAGGCCACATACTGGAGAGATGTTACAGCATTCGTCAATGAAATCACGTACTGTAATATATCGGGGGCACCTGTGGTGTGTTTGCTGGGTCTTTACCCGCACCCTGCCAAACACAAGACTTCATCCAAATTTGTCAATCTAGCCCTCATTCTGGCAAAGAGACAGATCACATTTAAATGGAAGTTAGCACTGAGCCAGCGGCGTCTCTTCCGCTAAGGCAGGGGAGCGTCACCCGACTACTTTTCAACAGTGCAAAAAAGGACAATTAAAATGATAATACAATGTTATTATCATTTTATTTCTCCGTGCTGAAGACAGTTTTGGGGTGGGCGGGGGTTGGCTGTCATCACAGCTAGCAGGTGGAGGAGTGGTGGGCACTCAAGTGCACATGACGGTTTGGCTGGCTATCTTGGCCCGACCAAACAGTCATGCGCACTAAGCATATTCTCCACCGGGCTGTATTGCACTGCCTTGGTGGAGGGCATGCACAGACTCCCTCCCAGTTCCTGTCTGAGCACCAAACCACTGCGCTCAGACCAATCACAACGCTGCGGTCATTCTGGTGACAGCAGCCGGGACACTCCCGGGAGTAGCCGTGCGCTTAATAAATACCTGTTAACATAACATAACAGCAGCACTGTGACTGGCTTAGGAGAGCCTGTGTAATTCCTGCTTCCGGGACTCATCAGGAAGAGAAGCTGAGAGGAGACAAGGGCGACTGTGAAGAGGCAAGTGTAATATTTTTTTTCACCCGCTGTCCACTCCCTATGTGTGCCAGCCACCACTGCACTGAGCCCTACAGTGGATAGATGGAGAAGGGAATTGCTTAAATGAGTGGAATACAAAAGTGTCAACCTCATTAGAGAAGCAAAGAAAGACAGGGGCTCCATGAGACGACAAGAATGTGTGAGGCCCTGGTGGAAGAAATTAAAGCAGACGATTATGACTTAGAAAGAAATGTACCCCCTACGAGAATAGAGGACTGCAAAACTAGGGCAGGTAGCATAGTAAATGGTCAAAATCGAAATGCTAATAAAATTTGTTTCCCCAAAAAAATATGAACATACGGCCCATGGAGACTGGTTTCATTGACTGTTTTTAATTACTTCCAGGTCTGAGACCTGGAAGGACCCAGTCAATGTAAAGCCCTTCTCACTGTCTGCCAAGATGCATTATCTGCGGGAGTACTGGTCAGGCTCCTTTAAAATACAAGTTGAAGCAGACACCAAAGTAAAGTGCCAGCCACTATAGCACGGGCTTCACAGCCAGTGAGCAAAAAGCAAGCATTTCCTCAGCCAATCCAAGATCACCACACTCCCTCTGCTGACAGAATATTTCACCATACTAGATTGGTTGTGAGCACCCAGATGCCACTTTCTCTGCCCTGATCACAGCAAAAAGATGTCGAAGAGGTATTTTTAGCCTTACGCATGACTAGACACATTCCAACAAATTTACAAGTCTTTTATGGGAGGGAGATTATGATAGGATTAGAACAATTATTGTTCTTAACCTATGATGTGTGACACTTTGCTTATTAAAGTGCTTTACATTCCTTGTATGAAATGGCGGTTGATCAGCATCACTTAAAGTATACATTAAGGAAAGTTATTCATCAAAATTGCAATTTAATTAGGAGACGTAAACCATTTAATCACCTGGATGAAACATCACTCTATATTCAACAGCTTCAGGACGCCCTGTGTTCGCCAATATGTAAAGTGGCTTGATTTACTCTTGAGTGTAGGTGCAAAATGTGATCCAGTACCCACATCCCATAAATCTGACTACACCAAAACCAAAAAAGAGGCGGTGGGGAAGTGCACAGCTTGTTTTCCAAAAAGAATTTAGGAACAAAAGCCATATTTCACCCAAGTTGTTTTTATAATCTTTCTGTGGCGAACAACACACACTTCAAATGCTGTATGTTGTTTACGGACTACAGACCAAGGTTAGTGGCATTGTATGGGCTGTTTTTGCTGATCGCCTAATCATTGTACATTTAGGCATGTCATATTACGAATTTAGACGTCACTCGTTACCTCTCTTGCTAGAGTCCATTTCTTCTTAACTAGAATAATACATTTGTGTATAAGATTCACTTAAGCTTAAATCACCAACTGAGCTCCATTTTCACCAACTCAACTGGGATAAATATTGAACTCCTATGAATACCCAATATTATACAATACTATACAATTTTCCTCAAGGAAAGTCCAGGAACAGGATGTGAATCACTACATGGATCAAACAAACATCAAATAGGAACCTCATATACTTCCTTCCCTCCACTGCCTCCTCGTCTCATCTACCACTGTCATATGAGGCCTGCTCTTACAGCCAAGGAGCCTTGATATTCATGTAAACTCTTCAATGAGCCTCTCAACTCTAACATACTGAGATTCTGCCAACATATTTTGTTCCTACTGCCAGAAATTGTTATCAAATGCCCGATCTAAACTTAACTTCTTTAAGAAGGATTCCAGCATAATACACTTACAATGCCTGAATAATAATAATAATAATAATAATAATACTGACATTTGTAAAGCGCACAGCTACCTCCACTGGAAGTGTCCCGGGGCTGCCCGCATACCGCTTAGGAACCCCTCCTGGCTTCCCTGTGAAATGTCCACTCCTGGGCACTCCCCAGGTGCAGCCAGGCATCCCAGGGCTGTTGTGGAGATTAAGCAAGATATTGCCCAGAGTTGCAGAGTGGGACCCATGATTAGAATAGGACTGAGGCGAGAATATCAGGTCAGAGGAATTTTGAGCCCGAGACCCGCCGAGGCGGGAATCGAACCCTGGCCCCGGGCCAGAGCTCTGCATCAAGGTCTGCCGCTATAACCATTGAGCCACACTTCTCCACTGAAATGAACTGTACCTCATTAACGAATAATGTAAAGGTCCAACCCAGTCTTCCAATACAGACACGAGAGAGGTTTCAAGGCTGTCCACAAACGTGCATTCACTAGTCTTGCTGGCAGCATCAACAACCATGTGCTGCATTCTATTTAGGGACTTGTGTCTACTAGGATCCGGCACTGGAACATTTTCTCTCTACCCTAAAGCTCTACATTCCCCTAAGGCATTCTTAAACAATCTCAAATCCTATCTTATGGCCATCGAACAGACATGTCAAAGGGGGTCCGAAGAACCTTAGCTTCCATATTACGATGCGATCTGTGGTCAAAGCCAATTCAAACTGGAGTATATGCCATTATCTGTTCAATCGAGCACTCCCCAATTCCTTCGTCTCAACGGAATAATGCTCCCACCTACTGTTATTTTTCCTATGTAGTCCATTGGTAGCTGTACGCTATAGTAATACAGTGCGTTACATATATACTCAATACAAAAATGTATGTACAACTTAACAACATGCTGTCAAAATGCTACTTCTTGCAAATAAGTAAATACAAACATATGGCTATTTCTTAAGCTTGCAAAGAGTCGGTCTTATTTCTGGTTACAATATCATTTTCTATTTTATGAAATAGCACCACTCGGAGATAGCCTTGCCAATAAGACATAAGAACTTTGCAGTTACCCTAACAAGGGGTCAGGCTCTATAGGGCAGAGGAAAAACCACACATCCAATTCCTAAAACAGTCACACTCTAACGAGCATTAGAAGATTCCTCCCACTTCAAAGTCAGTAAGGCTACACACAGTTGAACAGCAGACCCTTAATCTACACACAGAAAGCCACGTTTGCCGGGAAGGTCAAAGCAAATGACATAGTTGAAAATAGGATGGATTCATATTGTGCTCTCAAGTGTGACTGAAGGGCACACAAACACTTTCCAAAAATAAATGTACACTCCTGAGTCCCAGTATGTGAAATTCCAGCATTTGCACATTTAAGATCAGGCCTCTGTGATTGCTGGCTTTTCAGTGTTAGGATACTAAAGATGAGCACCCACAAACTCATAAGTGTGTGGGCATTTACATACCCCCCTTGCAGACAGAAACCCAAGACAGAAAGAAGTGTGTTCCTGCCAAAGGCATGATTACGTTTGTTTCCATAGTGGGAATGCAGGGTAAATAGCCAGACATCTTTAGGTGACACTGGCAACACGCTATGGCACAAAGGGCATAGACTCGGTTTGATTATTTTGACATTCTGCATGGGGTGTATTTAGCCTAAGCCCTTTACAGGTGTGTGCACGCTTTAAAAAAAGACTGACAGTTTGTGAGAAGAGCAAAATGGAGTTGGTTGTAAAACAATAACCTTATCTGGAAAGGACACATTGTAAATTCCCAACAGTCTACAGTCCATATATATAATACTTCATTCCATAAATCATGTAAAGAATTCCTTATTCTGTTTCAATTCATTCCCTTCCAATTGACTGAATTATTTATTTAGTATTTTATTTCTCATATTTCTATAGCGCTCCCTCCCTATGAGGTATAGAGGCGCTGCTTTCCAATATAACAAGAAGAGTAACGCTAAGATCTTCCATCGAATAATAAACAGTATAAACAAGTGAGAGCACAGACGAAGGACATGGAATAACGGAATGGTTGAGGCCAAGCGGCGATCAGGGAAGCGACAGAGGAAAGAAGGAAACTCAGAGGTAAAAGTGAAGCAGGGGAGCAAGAGGAAGTAGGGGAACCAGGAGGACAACAAGGAAGAGAAAGAGAGAGAGAGAGGTTGCAGGGTTGAGGTTGAGGTAGATGGAGAGTGGAGCAGCTGCAGCACACAAATTGGAACATGGAGGAGAACGAAGGAAGGGGTGCAGAAGAACCGTGGTGGGGAGAGCAGGAACACAGATGCAGAGGCGGCTCTACTACTAAGGCGTGGGAGTGCCGCCCCACTGCTCTCAGAGCAGGAAAAAGGAAAAATAAAATCATAATAACGTTATTATCATGTTATTTTTGGAAGGTTCTGGGGTGGGTTAGGCGGGGAGGGGCTGGTGGCACAGAGGGAGGAGTGGTTTGTGCACACTAAGTATGCATGACTGTTGGCCGGCCATCAGGGGCCGGCCAAACAGTCATGCGCACTTAGCACATTCCCCACCAGGCTGTAATGCACAGCCTGGTGGGGATCATGCCCAGGCTCCCTGTCTGTCCCCATCTGAGTGGCCAGTAGCTTATGGGGAGCCTGTGTGCTTCCTCCTTCCAGATCGAAGCAACAGAGGAGAGACGACGATCGGCGGCTGTAAGGAGGCAACTGCTTTTATTTTTTATATTGTACTTCCTATTTCTCCCCCATTCCCCCCCCCATCCCCTCCCCCTGTTCCCTGCTAGCTGCTACTGAAAAGATGAGGCTGGCATGTGTGGCGGGCGGAGCTTACTTGTGATAATAATTCATGTTGCACGCAAGAGAGGCCTGACTGCATGGAAACATGGTAGCATTTAATATTAAGAGAATCCGAGTGATAGGCAAAGGGCTTAGAAAAGCAGGCTAATCATTTGAATGCTAAAGCTAACAATGTGTCCTTCCTCACCATATTTGTATCTGGAAACTCAATGCTCTTGACATTGCTTAAACTAACAGAACAGAGATGGAAACGTTCCACTTCTTTGGTGTGCGTGTTGTAACTACGGCTGTAAGGGAAGGGGGAAAAGGAAGAAGAGAGATGCAGCATTTGCTCCTGTATGTTTCTGCAAAGGAGCGTTGTTTGCACATTTGCACATTTTTGAGGCAAAAAACGAGCTGAGCACAAGTGACTAATCCACAAGACGCAATTAGCGATAAACATATATAAGATTCTAGTGCAGAGGTGGGGTTACATACTTGGACCAGCTGCTGAGGGGAAATAGTAAAGGGCTGAATTTGGACTTCTGATCCGATGACAGCGTAAGGTATGCGGAGAAACCATGTAATGCTTGCCATAACTGAACTAATAAAGTCATAAATTGGATGTCTGACAATGAACTGATATTTTGGGTAGGAAATAGAACAGATTAGGGATCTACCATTCACTCTGATTTGCATATTATCTGCTGAGTTGATTATAATAATCATGATCCTTCAGATTCGTAGGATTTGTAGACTGAAACTATGAAGTAAACAAACAATCATAGTTGTAAAGTTCCAACCATTGTGTGTATCAATTGATTCTTAGGCTGCAAGGATGGGGCTCCACCTATCGTCACCAACTGACTGAAGATTCTACGACAGTGTTTCAGATTCCTAACACTCTGTCCCACAGAGCATATCTCGCTTGAGAGGAATTGAGAGACACCAACCACTTCTACTTTATTTCGAAAAGGGCACATTTTCTTGTGGGTACTATTGAATCTATTGGGGTGAACACACCATGGAGATCAATGTGGACCCCGATGCCCTGGGGGGCGTGAAAATAAGCTGAACGCACTAGCACAACAAGAGATTTTCAGAGGTATTTTAACATTTTCCTCAGTAGTAGGAAAGGCATCTCACTTGTCCTTCGAGGTTTTTGGAGTGCTCAACAAATACGATGGATCTGCCAAAATTGCCATTTGAGTTTTTGCGAGTAATGCCAAGAGAAACAGAGGAGATAGAGCTAGACACAACAGATATAACAGAGAACAGGCACGTCACACTTACAGCTCCTTTAATGCAAGGAGAGTCCTATTAACTAATAGTTCTTGGAAACATAAAAGCAGTGAAGCTTAACTGGTTATTTGCCAAAGATATGCCAGGACTCCATAAGATCATTAGGAAGGGGAGTTACTAAGGTTTATCTTTCAATTGTATGCCTCCATGGGAACAGACACCCGAGGCACACAGCTGTAGACACCTCAGTTAGAACCAAGGTCAGAAACATTTGAATAAACAGAGATAAATAGAAACATGGGGAGCAGGGTCAAGACTGATTTGCATATGGCTGGGTCCCCACTGGGGTGACGTGGTGAGCAGAATAACAAATGATTAAACCCAGATCCTTGACTGGGGTGAGTGTTTGAAAAGTTCAGAACACTCAGTCCATCATTTTATTTTGTGATGTTGCTATGTGCGTTCTAAGTGGCTACGGGCATGCACAGGCATGGGTCCTTTGCTCGCTGCGCCACTGGTTTCAAGCCAGCCTGGCTGATGAGAGGTGATACCCTTAAACTGGTCCCAGTATGCTTGTTTTCTGGTCAATGGAGCACCTGGCCTGGCAGTTCGAGCTGGACTGTTCACATGGGGAGCAGGGTCAAGACTGATGTGCACATGACTGGGTCCAAACTGGGGTGACGTGGCGACAGAATAACAATGAATTAAAGCCAGATCGTAACTAGGAGTGAGTTATTGAAAAATGTTCAACACTCCATTCAGCATCTTATTTTGTGATGTTGATTAATAAAAACAAGACGGCAAATCACAGGGGGAAATTGCGAAAAAAATTGTTGATTTAAGAGAAAGAAAGTCCAATATTGCACTAGAGCTCAAGGCCCAGGAAGGTATATGAGAGATAAGAAAGAAATTACAGCTCCAGCGAGAGGTCAATCATTACCACTCTACACAGGATGGTGGAGACCAGTTCTAAGTAGAGGGTCTCAATCTTCCCAAGGACCTGACATGGGACAGATCTATCAGCAGGGGAGAGGGGATGACCAGTGATCAGGAATCCCTAATCAGTAGTTTCAAAAGAAGAAGGTACCTGCCTTGCAGAAAGAGGGTCATGCTGAACAGCGAGGAATGGGCAATAGCAGTCCTTGACACATCGTGCAAAAACAACAGTCCACCTGAAGTTTATCTTCCTACTGAATGTGGAGGGGACCAATGACTTTGTTCAAGTAGAAATACTGGATGAATGAACTGCAGCACACAAATGGAGGAAGAGAGCAAGTTTCACTGGATGAGACCCATGATAACAGACCTCTCACATGATAAGCCTGTGAGGCCCCCTATAGAATCCCCATAATTAGTGAGCTATGCAGGGCCTATCAGTGCAAAGTTCGCTTCGGGTCACTGACAGTAAGATGCAGCTCCTAGTCCCAATCCTTTACCTTGTCAACTGCTCACTTGCAATTCCTGCGGGTCTAAACTCCAAACGTAAAACTAACACGCATCCTCTTTCACAAAAGCACCAGCTATAAGACTCCAGTGAGGACATTGGAAGAGATTTCAGCTCTGGATAGCACTGAAATATTCTGCACAAAGTTGTACAGTTAAACAATAAAAACCCTTGTGAAATGCACTCCCAATCAGTAAACAGGATAAATGTGGTTTCAAATCTTGTTCAGACTAAATGGCACTAAAGACTATGTATTGTGCAGCGGTATGTTATCCGTCACTCCTAAGGAACTATTGAATTATCAACATATGTGCTCCACTGTGATCCTGAATAATCGACTGTTTCCCCACACAAACATAGGTTATAAACCTTCTTGTTGTATATATTGCAAAATCACAAACTTGAAATATTCAGTAACACTGCATCAAATTCTTCATTGTGCATCAATAAGGGTCACCCTTCCACAAACATTCAAAAGTCCTGTTTGTACATTTAGTAACTCCCCAACTCAAAAACACACCAGTTCTTGTATGATACAAGTCATCATATTAGTAAAAAAGAAAACTTTATATTTGGAAAAAAAGAGCAAAATTGTGGGACTTTAATAAAATGATAACTTTTGTTTTGTTGTTGATTAAACAGTTTCTAGAATTACCTGAAACGGAGGCTTCAAAACCCATGTCATCTATGGCGTCTCTCAAAGCTTGTGGGTTGGTTAATGCAGGATCATATTCTATTGTTCCATTGTTATTTGCCAGAGAAACACACACAGACTTAACACCATTTTTTTGAGAAATGACCCCCTCAATAGATTGCACACAGGAATTGCATGTCATCCCTTGGATGCTGATCACTGTAATCTGACTTACAAGTTTCTGGCTGGCATTGTTCAATGAGATCGCAGGCGGGCAAAGTGCGGGTAAAACACCCTCTGAGGGAGTCGGACTCACTCCATCATTGCCCAGACTGACTCTGAACTTGTCCGGTGACACTGCTTCCACAGCTTTCTTGAGCGCCTCTGGGTTGGTGACTCTCGGATTGTAGGTTATGATAGCACACTTCTTCGCCAAAGACACCTGAATACTGGCGACCGAGGGGAGTGCGGAGAGCTGGCTTTCAATGTTTTTGACACAGGAGTTGCAGTGCATTCCCTCCACCACAAGTTCCACGGTTTTGAGGTCAGAAGATTGCTTTGGCCTTTGCTTCGCTTCCTCAACGTCTTTGGTGGGAGCATTTTTTAGCCGCTCAACGTCAATGGCTCCAAGTTTGAGGGGCTTTGGTTTGTTCTTGATGGATGCAATAAAGCCAGCTACTTCGATCTGGTTTTTGATCTCCGCCGCGGTAATGAGGTTAGGCTGGTATACAATGATGGCCTCTTGGCTGTCCAGGGACACTGCAGGTGCAAGGTAGACAGAAGAAAAATCAGATACTGTTAGTATAACTGAAGACTCTGGAACTCAATTCTACCACCAGAACCTGTGTTCTAGTGCTTCGGTCTAATCTTATACGGCAAACTGTTTTGAAAAATGTTTGCAATCAGCAAAGTAAGATGTACTGGGGGGCCTCACTACAGGCTTTTATATGAAATGTTTCTTTCCTATTGCTGCTTTCACAAACTATTTCAGTGCCCTCAAGGAGTTTTCAGAATACCTCCAATTGCTCCTTCCCAGAAAATAAGGTTTGCCCTGTCTGCTAAATTTTAGGACATGGCTTGCCGAGGGGTGAATTTAACATGAGCTGGTGCTATGTCCATGGATGATATCCTGACATTTCTCACCATGTATGGTTTTATCCCTTGAAAAAAATGCTGGTAGTAGATGCACAAAACCAAAATAGGAAGGAATATGGGGAACACACAATAAGTAAATGGAAGATCCTTATGTTTGGGGTTCAGACACTATTGGTTGTGCGGTAAGGTTTGTATTCTGCCTCTGAAGGAAGGTGTAAGTGCAGAAAAGGCAGGGCGCAGTGTGCAACATTAATGGTGTACTTCTTGAGTAAGGTCAAGAAAACATTAACAGTTCTGCTTCGGGCAGTGACTGCGCCCAGGATCAGAGACCATAAGTGTGTGTGTTTGGCTGTAGCACAAGTCCTGATGATGGGGTCTGACCTAGAGAGCTAATGTAAGACCTGTACAAATGGCTTGTTTTGGTTGTAAACTCTCAATAGAATGAAGGAGAGGGAAGGAGTTAAGCCGCTATATACTGCCTATCTTCACTTTGAACATTTAGAATCTCAACATGGAAAGTTGCTTACAAAGTAAAGAAACTATTCCTGGATGGAGTAAATACTAGCATGGTGCAGCGAAGGAAAGGTAAAGGGGAGTAAGTAGTTCAGTTAGGGACAATAATGACAGAAACTTTGTGCACCAGCAACAGTATTAGATTTATTCTTAAGAGCAGACCTGCTGAAACTAGACTTTTAAACAGTCATGTCAAAGAAAGAAACCAAAGTATTGAAGAGTGCCATGGTGGCAAACAGTTCTTGCAATTACTGATAACTGTGTCGGAGAGGTGTAGGCTTATGTAACTTTCCAAGAGTGAATCAGTTCATCATCAAATACTTTATTCGGCTAAAAATGACCATAAAGGTATACATAAGTGAAAACAATTCATGTTGAATATATATTAAGAAAGAACGCAGAAAGTGATTAAATAACAATAAAACGATTCTCAATTGCTATCCACAGAATAAAAATAGAAGTTCAAATCACAAAGATAATAAAAGGATCCTTACATGGTACCATATCTTTTCCTAACCATCACTGCGCAGCGGGATGTAATTAACCACTGCAACACATGCTAAACTACTCAGCTGTTGCTGGAAGGTTAAGGCTATCTTATGTTGCCTAATTCTAGTACCACATAGAATTGGTACCAAAAAGCTTTTCCGTGCAGAAGAATATAGCTTACAAAAAAGCATAAAGTGCATTGTTCCTTGTGAGCAACCATTATCAAAAGGACAAAATAGAAGTGTGGAATTCCAATCAACCTGTCGAGGGAAGCCATATAAAAGTGTGCAGTCAGTCAGTTTCCAGAAGGGTCTTGCCTCAAGGCGAGGTAGGGCAAATGAAGACCACAGTCCATGCCACCATAGTCTGGACTGCACAACAGATGACCAATTAGCACAATGTGTATTTTCCACCTGTCCTCCCCAACAACCCCCAACTAGTGATTTTAGTGGAATAGGAGGTGGCATAAAGCTCTAACAAATAACCAACTAAACCTGAACATTCTTCAAGTCCGTTAGACACAATGGGCCTTGCAGTATCCCAGTTTGAGGTGTGCTCCTCAGGTTTAGCTGCAGGTTATGGGTTTGTTGAACAGGATGCACATTTTACTACATAGGGTTTCGCCAAACAAAGCGTTACACTTCTCTTGGTATTTTGGTCTAGGGAGCACTCTAGGGATGTCTGTAGGTTGTGCAGTAGGTACAGGCAAGGTATGAAACCTTGCCAACAATCATTAAGCCATACCTGAACTGTGAAGATACAACACCCTTTTTTACCCTTTGACTGTAGGTCAGTGCTGTAAAGGGGTTGCACAGGCAGCGCAGTCAACAAAAGCTGTCGCATAATACTTTGATCATACTACCGCATAGAAACAGCGAAGAGATTCTTTTTTCAACATTAAAAAAGAAAAGAGAAAAAAGAAAATGGTGCTAGGCATTCAGTAACCCATTGCCCCTGCCAGGTGCCTGAGTCACAATGAATAGGGAAACCCAACATATTTCCTCTGATGTAACAATTTACATTAATGACCGTAGTGATATCCTGATGAGCTGCTTAGAACAATTTTCTTCTTGCTTTTTTAATTTGTGAGGAATCCACAAAAAACTTCGCAGAATTCTCATTAAAATATTATCCCTTAGGTTAACAAATAAGAATTTAATTCACTTGCATAACTCTGTCTGTGTTTGTCCACGAGTATAGGTGTGTATATGGGAGGGCTTGTGCTCCCATTGCATTTGCAATTGCTCATTGGAGCTGCTGAGCTCAGGTACCACAATGCACTTTGCATCAAAACTCTCAAAAATGTTTTCTTTGACTGTATATAAAGTATCTGAAATTCTTCAATTTTCTAACTCATACCATTTAGTTGACACACTTTAAGAGCTCTCCCTAAAGGCCAATACCGGGCACAGGGAGCACATGGAACAGTTTTTATGTAGCACAATGAATGGAGGAAAGTCTCAAAAGGATGATGTAATAATCGCTACATTTACCCAATGCAATGGTACTCATTTCATCCTTGAAATGGAGAGAGGCTGAGTGGCGAGGCCTATTACACCCTGTGAGCTTCAGATTCAAATCGGGTCCAAACTAAGCAGGATTATCTCTGTACTGGATGCTAAATGTTCCATCAAATCTGTGAGAAACTGCCATCTTTCTTGCATGGTATGCCCCCACTTTTGCTGAATTGCTGATGTGCTTTGACTGAGTGTTGCCCTGGGCTCCTGCCAATCAGGTGCCCAGGGCCTGTGTTCCTTCCCTAAAACTGTGTTGAAACTAAAACCCAATTGGCATCTCTGGCCACATGTAAGTCCCTGGTAAATGGTACCCTAGGTACCCAGGGCATTGTGACCAGCGAATACCCCTAAGGGCTGCAGCACTTATTGTGCCACCCATAGGGGCCCTGTACCCTGACACACACACACACACTGCCTTTGCAGGATGAGTGTCCTGGTGCAGAACTAAACAAAGAGTCGACATGGCACACATCCCTGTGTGCCATTCCCACAAACACACTGCCCTGGCATACATCAGTCACCCCTCCAGCTGGGAGCACTATGCCAGTGGTGTGGGCACAGGTGCATGAGCCCTGTGCTCCTACAGTACCCAGGGCCATTCCTGGGCACTGTAAGTGCAGTGATACCATTAAGAGTATATGGTGCTGGGAGGTTGTAATTACGAACTCCACAGCACCATGATGGCTACACTGAAGACTGAGAAGTTTGATATCAAACTTCTCAGCATATTAACCCCACACTGATGCCAGTGAGGGATTTAATAGCAAATGCACGACAGAGGGCATCTTATTTGTTTATTTATTTTACCGATTTGTAGAGCGCATGGCTGCCCGTGAGCGTCCCAGCGCTGAGTGACAAGAACCAGATGTAAGTGGAGTCTTATGGGAACAGCCAGGTCTTAAGTGCTCTGCGGAATGAGAGGAGGGTGGGTTGGGCTCTGATGTCTGGGGGTAGGGTGTTCCATAGTTTGGAGGCGTTGTATGAGAACAGTTGACCGTCAGAACGGGCTTTCTTGATTCTAGGAACAGAAGCTAAGTTACAGTTTGAGGATCGGAGCGTTCTTTTGGTGGTGTGAGGTGAGATGAGGTTTTGTAAGATTGGTGGGGCCTTGCCATGTAGGATTTTATACGTTGTGCAGAGTGCTTTGAATTGTATTCTCTCCTGAACGGGAACTTAGAGATGCCCCCTGAAACCTAACCAACTCCCAGTATCCTGACTGCGTGGCTACCGAGGCTGCCACCACCAGACATGTTTCTGGACCCCTGGGTCGAGAGCTTGCCGCTCTCGGGGGCCTGAAACAATGCACATCCTGGGACGAGGTGCCAAGCCTCCTCTCCCAGGATGGGCAGGAGAAGCTTCAAAGCCATGCCACCTTTTCTGAGCTTCTCCAGTCCAATAGCCGTACTCAGCAACTGGCCCCCACCGGTTCTGACCCCCACTCTGGCAGGAAGACAGTCAGGAAATCCTAGGTGAGGAAATGGGGTGTGTTAGCCTGTGCCAACTCCACCCCTCAGGTGGGAGAGGCGAGGTGAAACACAACTCCGGGCTACCACCATCTTGAAGATGGGGAGCCCTGCCCAATCAGAGCTAGGCCCCTGCTTCCCTCCCACAGGAGAGGAGCAGGATAGGGGGTGTATTCACCCCAGGACAGGGACCCATTGGTCCCTGCCCTTGCCCTACCTGTAACTCCCCTAAATTTAGTATTTAGGGGAAACCTGAACCTTCCTTCCTCAGATCCCGATTTGAAAACAAGAAGAAGAACAAGAAACAAGAAGATCTGCTGTACAGCTGCTAACAAGAGGACGACACCAACTGACTTGGCCCCAGAACCTACAGGCCTTTTGATCCTTGAACCTGCTCCAGCTAAACCCGGGTGTCTCCTGTGGACAGCAACCTCGAAAACCCCGGAGGACCTGCCTGCCTTGCTCATCTAAAGACTGGGACTCCCATGAGCAGTGGTTCTGCTCAAACAGCAACAACCCCTGGTGCCAGCCAGGAACCGCGAATCCAGCACACTCTGCACCCGCCGAGCCCGACCCGTGTCTCAGTGGAAAAAGACCCTGAGGACATCCCCCCGGTGACTGTGACCTGGAATCCAGTGCCCAAAGACCCTCCTCGACGAACCTGACGATGCCTGCAGCCTCACAACAAGGAAACCCTCCAACCGCGACCAGCTGAGGGTAAGATTTCCGGACTTGTAAAGACACCACTGCACCCGGCGCCCCACAGCCCCCTGTGCCCAACTCCTGGGTGTCTACTTATCCTCCAAGATCCCAACTTACCTCTCGAAGTGGTGGTCGCACCTGAAGAATCTCCATCCCCGAACCTGCAGACTTTGTTCGGTTTCCAAGTCACTTATTGAATAACATTGGGCGCCCGAAGGTCCAAAAGCACCCTGCACCCAGCCGTCCGAGTGCCGCCGGAAGTGCTGCAACTACCCTACTCTACTCTACTTCCCCACTTGCCCTGTGTAAGTGACTAGGAGCTCAGTTCCCACAGCTACGTGGCCTGCCTGCTGGCAGCCACCAACCGAAGGATAACATTGGGCCTACTCACTCTGCACCCAGCTGCCCCTGTGCGACTGAGGGTGAAACAACTGTACCTACCTGGCCCTGAGAGACCCCTGAGTCTATGCCCAGAACCGTAACTCTGCCAGTCAGGTACTTACCCAAAAGTCGATAACTCACTTTTCTTCCATAGGGTAACATTGACTGGTTTCAATCAAAAAGTGTGGAATTTTGAAACTTTAGAATAATTATCTAAAATCAGCCGAACAACGAATTCCGATTTACTCCCCTGTTATCAGGGGAGAACCCAGTGCTGTATCTTTTAGCCCAGCACTGAACCTGAAAAGTAATTATAAGCGTGATTTACTGTTAACTCAATTTTCCTCCATAGGAAACCATTGTCTGATTTTCACCAGAAAATCTTCTTTGTGTCCAATTTGCAAACTTACAAATATTCCTTAAAAATCGCCTGTATGACTTTTTAAACACATTCTTTCAATTGTTTAGAGGAGATACACCAGTACTGGATCCAGGATCCAACACTGAGTAAGAAAAAGTAACAATAACATTACTTACCTGCCAAGTGAATTTCCTACCATAGTATAACATTGGTGATTCTATGTGAAAAAGTTTCTAAGTGTCAACTTTTAAAATACAATAATATTCCTAATATTCATTAAAAATCACAACTGTAAACACAACGCTTTTTCTCAATTGTTTACAGGAGATGTCCCAGGACTGAATCTAGGATCCAGTACTGTGGTTAGAAAAGTAACCTATAAAGTAACTAATTGCATTTAACTAGAAATTCCCATTGAGCTCAATGTCACATTGTGTTTGAAATTGTGTTGCCTATTGCAACAACTGTAGCTATTGTATTCAAAAGTCAATTACCTATTTGAAAAGTATTTAACTAAAGTAAGTCATTCTGAGAAAGTATATTTTGATACCTATTGTTGGTTCTAAAATAAAACAACTATATATTTTTATACAAACAATTGGCCTAGAGTTCAGTTCTTGAGTGTGTGAGATCATTTGCTGACTGAGTGTGTACAACACATGCTTTACAATGTCCTCTGACACTGCCTTACTGCTTGACCAAGCTACCACTTTAGAGAGTAAGGTTATATCTAACTTTGGCCTCTGCCAAACCTCTGGGGACTGTGGACTCTGTGCACACTGTACCTTACTTTGGTCCAGTATCTACAGAGCCACTTTCATACAAACTTTCAATGTTGGGGAGAGGGACACTGCACATTAGACACACAACCAAGGCAAGTCAAGATGGTTGCACAATACTCCACAGAGTTTCAATGCCTGAGCAAGTGATGTGATCCGTATTAACGACTCACCAATGACTCACCGTGAATAGATATTATCTTTATCAGAGATCAATGTTCTTGGTTCTCTGCACACATCAACCTCAGTATCAACAAAGACAGCAGCGCATTGTCCAGTCCCTACCTCCCTGCCAGGGTGCTCTGCTACATGCTCTCCATTCTTGGTCTGGCTCTTAACATTACTCTTAAGGTGACTGTCCAAACAGCTCTAGGGCCCACTAGAATGCCACCTAGGCACTACCAGCAAGGAGACACCAAAGAACTCCTACAAGGTTAAACTTGTCTACGTTGTCAGGAGAGTGGGCAGCAAAATTACACGTCACTTGCACTGGCAACCCAGGACGGAGTGTGCTGGACAGTACACACTTCTTGATTGCACCCTATGGTGTCTGGGGAAATACCCATCGTACCATGAATAGGCCAGTTGTCTGTCAACAAGCAAAAGGCAATGCACACAGCTTTAGTCAGCCTACGAGATTAACCTTTGTTGGTTTAATGTAGAAGGAGACTTTGTAATGTCTGCATGAGCACTTGTAGCACTGAGGGTGCAGGAACATTGTACAGCCTCGGTCCGATCAGACACACACGATTCTTAAAATCTGGTGAAAACAAAATTATGGTGCTGCCAAGTGAAGCTAATACCTGATCGTTGGATAAATATGCCATTGATTAATTGGAAATGCATGGTAGTGAGATGCAAATCAAATCCAAACTACAGCCAGTTGGCATCTCTAATGCCAAGATGCGGCATCTAAAAAGCCATGCTTTCTTTCTTGAAGTAAGAGACAAAATCAGAAGACAGTCAGGTGCAGGGGTTAAGATGATATGTGAATCCTTGATGCTAAAAGACAGCACCCATGCAAAGCTGAAAAACGAAAAACATCAGTTTGGGTGGGCCATTGTGGATATTCAAGCTCTCCTGCTTGGAGTCGGAGGTCCGCTCTCTTCTATAACTATGGTTTCAGATTTAAAGTAAAAAACAGTAGTGCAGGCCAAACAATTAACTGGTCTAAACCTGCTTCAGAAATTGGCTCAGGAGCTGGTTAAGCAGGAATCAAGAGGCCGTGGCTAATTAAGTTAATACAGTCAGAGATATATAGGAAGCCATCAGCAAGATGCCAAGAGAGCACAAAGTCTGTTACTGAGCAGCCCTTGACAGCTCACTTCACCACATCAAGAAACCCAATATCCTGCCACTCCTGATCTATTACACTGTCCAAATCCAATCACATCAAACCCGAAGACAAATTCACCGAAGGATGAGGCAACCTGCCCATGAAACAAGCTCATTTAGATTTAGAACATTACCCAGCAATACGTTGCTGCATCAGGATTGATCAAATAACCACTGTTTTAGGTAAGCCTTAGGATTATAAACGCTTTTCAAAAGGTCTCCTCCGCCTACCCAGACAAGTATTGCAGTTCAATATGCTTTGCATGTTCTCCTCCTCAGACGGTGAATGTAAGGATAGGAATCCGCCTATGTGAACTGCCATCAACAGAATGTCAAACAATTTCATCAGAACAGGTGCACCACAATCTCCATTCGCAGGTGTCTACCTGGCACTCTCAGAAGGCCACAAATCAACATACTGGTGGTCTACGAAACAAAAGGCTCTATTAAAAGTGGTGAAATGTGAGAGGGCTGGAAGGAGATATTCCTTGAACAACCAAAAGAGTGCTATGATGGACCAGAGAGATTCAAACAAAGTGTAATGAGTCAAACCACACAAAACCGAAGACCAAACACAAATGAAAAGTCATAAAGGGTTAACTCAACAGGAGGAAGATCTGGAGATTATTCATACCCAATGACTTCAAAAGTCAAAGGTGAAACCAATGAAATGTAAAGTTCAAGACAACTCTGATGAAGTGCTCACAGATGATGGGTGAGGATAAGTTCAAATGTCAACAAGGCCAATTCAGCCTTACCTCCACATGCTATAAATGAGTGCATGATGGACAACCATGTACTAAATAGAAGACTATTACCAATATATCGAGTATTACAAGTATGCTCTAGTAGGAGATAAGATTTCCTTATGACCAAATTCTGAAACAAGCTTTTAATTAAATATAGAGAAGGCTGCATTAAATCAGAAGCCCTAGAGATAATCAGGAACATATATATAAAATGAAATTCTGATTGGGTTACATTTTTATTGAACTGAAGGTGGCTTAAAAGTTTAGGGCTTCATACGATCACTGTACTCCGAGGTGCTTTTAGAAATAGATAAATATAACATTTTTCCATTTCATGACTTGGTAGCAAACCTAACAAATGTAAGACAATGGTTAAGCAACGGTTAAGCTACACCAGGGATCGAGTACACGTCTATAGGGTTTAATGTAGACCAACAGATTAAAGATGTAATATAATGCATGACCAGCAACTCACAAGTGGGACCACTGTCTACACAACAATGACCCAATCTAGTTGTTTCTCTATATAATGACTGCAACACGGCTGGCACTGTCATGCTTCTGCTGCTAAACATGAAACAAACCATTGGACATTTTGCAGGAAATTTAAGACCTGGCTCTGGGAAAACAGAAAGTCATTAACCCTGTCAGTGGATACTATGATAATCGAAAATGCAGCCAGCCCTCTTTTCCATACACTGGGCCATATATACCAAATAACAATAGGAGATGAAATGACGTCTTATTTTTGGGTGCAACCAATCAGGATTTAAATAAGTTATGAATAATTCTTTATAAGATAAACTGTTTGCGGCTCCTTTTGTCCGCACAGAGAGAGCTCAATAGTGGACTGGCAGTATGTTTTCTCTGTCAACCTTCAAGTGAGCTGTGCGGTACAGAGGAATTTTTCATTGAGTATTTGTCATAAGTGCTTGTGTTTATGCACTTCATGTAATAAGTCTTAAAATACAACAAAAGGTTTGAACAGGAAAAACATTTTTTAATTATGTTTTAACAAATAATTTCATATTACATGACTCCAAACACCATTTCTATATCATTCGAAGCAGTGTTTGACTAAGCACCAGTAAAGCAAGGTGACTGACCAAAAGAATATAGGATACAGGACCAGTCGTTACATCCTGCTAGACTACCCCCAAAAATTAAGCACAGTTTGCTCTATGTGTTATAATACTGGCAACCTCAAGTGGTCAGGGTAGCATGTGGACCTTCATAAGGCTCTTTACCAAGTAAATAATATCGCTCTCATAAAGCACTACGACAACACTAGATATAGTGCAAGCTACATAAAAATATAACTGAGGCTGCTAGCTCTTCACCCCCACTTCTATTCCAATGACAGACAGACATACAGTTGGTAAACTGTAGATTGCACAATCCTAAATGTTTTCTAATGCGCATTATTTGGGGCAAACAGTAAACTTGGGTGTCCACCACAGATCCAAAAGGGCTGGATCAATGCTGCATTTTCACATTAACCACTGACTGTAACTTACTTCCATTCGGGTTTAGATAGACATCTAGAATCTGTCATGGATCTAGTAATTATGGGTCTAAGTTGGACATTAGGCAGTAAAGCTTGAGCCACAAAAACAAAAATCAAGACATTTCATAAACAGAGTACCTTTAATTCGTTGTATCCCCTGCAGTTTTCCAAGTTTTCCTTCAATGGTACTTGTACAGGAGTGACAGGTCATGCCATCCACCTTCATCTTCACTAGCACTTCGCTGGCCTGAGCCAGACGTGGGTCTTCCAAAGACGAATCGGTTTTCTCCGGGGCAGGAAGCTCCAGCCCCATTCCTGGAATCTGCTGCATGATCCGGTTGGAATCGACTAAGCTGGGGATATAGGTAATGGAAGCGGCAGTGAGCTCAGAGGAGGTCTTCACATCCAGGACTCCTTGGACCTGTAACAGTTTAGTTCTAATCTCTTCCCCTGATAAAGTTGTTAGGGCGGTGATGTTAAGAAAAGTTGTATCTGTTGCCACCGGTTGGGGATTGGTAGTAGAAAGCGCAGCGTCGAAACCCATGTCCTCAATTGCATCTCGCAGAGACTCCTGACTCTGAATCTTTGGGTCATAAATGATGAAAGCATTCTTTTCTCCAAGGGATACCTGAGAAAGAGAGAACAGTGTGTGAAGTATTGGTACAAACATCATTTTATACATGCGCTACATAAGACATCGGCCAAAGACATTTCTTTAATACATTTGAAATATTCCTTGCCATTGCCACTTTCCACCTCTACTCTTAACAGTTATGTCCACAAGAAATGAGAACATCTCCTAGCCTCATTCATGCAAGCCCAACTATTGTGCCTCACAACAGTAGTTTTGGAGGGAACAGAACTGCTTTAGTGCTGAGCTACATCCCACCGTTCTTCTGGTGAACTCACCAGGAACAAACTCTTACTATGTGGATATCGGGCAATTATTCATCCTACTTGAGCACCCATGCTTTGGTCGGGCCCATAGTCAGCGTTACATTCCTGTAAATACAACTGGTACAAAATATGTTTTATTTCAAAACCAGCACAAACGTCGAACTTGTCAAAAAGAGTATTGTAAGGCTCATAGGAATGAAAGAAAACAATTAGAGATGAAATTGGCTGGAAGAATGTCAAGCAAGAAGAAATCAAACTGAAGGTAGTTCAACAAATAATTATGTTCATCTACTCATAAACTTTGCTGGCAAAGGAAGGTTAAAAAAATAGCCTCATTAAGAGAAATCTAAAACCAAATACACAATAATTGTATATCTAATGTGCGATGGGCATAATCCTAACAGGAGGGCGACTTATCTAGTTATTAGGGGTCTCCAAAGAGTAGCTCAGGAGGTGTAGCCAAGCATTTCATTCAGAGAGTCTGTGCATATTAAAGAAGAGAACACTGCTAATCTCAAGAGCCTTAGAGTGACAGCCAGGCAAACCAATGACACGCCTCTAGATAATCAGATACACACTCTGCCATCCTATGGGGTCTACATAATCACCATCTGTCTTCAGTATCAATCTACCCAAGTCCCAAGGAGATTGGATATTGCAGGCCCTGCTTTATCAGTCACACACACTGTGTGCGACGAATGGGCCATGAAAGTAGTGTGACAACAGTAGCCTGAGCAGAAGCCTGTGCTGACCCACCGAAATGTCAAACGACAGGAGCCAGAGTGAATTTGTTTTTATTTAGGTGCATGATCAGTCAAAGCGCAGAGGAGAACATGGTATGGATACAGAGCTGAGACAATGAAGAGCCCCATCTGGATGTGTGCATGCATTTGTGCACATTTAGTGCCTGTGTGACCTTGTGTTTCTCCATAATAAACGGCATTGCTCCGTGAAAGCTTTGCCTGGTGTCAAGGACAACAGAAGTATAAGCTCCCTCTCCATCATAACGGTTTAATCTCTGCACAATTGTCTCTGTTGATGTCCTAATCGTGCATATGGCATAACAATCAAACCCTCTAGGATTTCCCGAATTGCAAAAAAATTGCGAAATCTGCAGTTTTGTAAAAAAAATGCAGTGATTTTTACAAAACTACCTGCGAAACCTGCTTCTCATCCTCACGATTATTCCATTTCAGCCCAACATGGCAGAATTTTGCACTTCCCCAGTCGCTTCTTTTCCCTTTAATTACACCACACCTTCCTGTTCAATTCCATGCAGTTTGTGCTACTAGGCCCGATCCCACACTGCCCTCCCCCCACGTCCCGTTTCCCTCTCTATAGACCCCCTTTCACTCATCCACTACAACAGACTTCAATTTGCATTTATTTAGCGTATTTCCTTCTTCATTATTTTCAGCCCACTTGCTAGGCTACCCATCCTCCTTCCACCCCACCCCTTAAATCGTGCTCCATGTGCCACGGATAGGCCATCTGCAGCTTCAAAGACACTGTGCAGGACACAAGCCTCTCCCTGCTACAGGCTCCAACTGTGGTACATTGTTAATTTCCTATTTACTTTTTTATGTCACAGATCAACATTCAGGAGTCACGTGTTGATGACATTTGTTCATCTTGCACATATGAGGTTGGCTGCTCGGCCGTTGCCCACATATTCTGACAAGTGCTTGGTCTTTACCAGTATGTAAATGAAGGTGGGAGCCAAAACATTTAGTGTGATGTGGTCTGGATGGAATTACTGCAGCAAGCTCACTAAGTGCCTGTAGAATGCATATTTAACTCACACAGCTCACTTTGTCTTAGAGGTCCAAGTACACCTAGGAGTTGACTGTGTTCCCATTGAAAGGGGACATGGCTAGAAGATTTGGCTGGACTGTCCCTTTTAGAGCAGGACGACAACTGATTTCAGTATGTCGGCCATGTCTATAATGGCGTAGTGAGCAAAAAGTGATGAATTGGAATGCCCCGGAGTAATGTTTAGTGGCTACAAATAATGTAAGCAGTAGCATCCAAAACATTTTTGTTTTCCACATTTGGAATTCGTTCATCAATATGACAATCTCCTGTGATAACAGCAGAGCTAGTTTGTACAACAAAGAGTTCTTCTGTTGATCCCCGGCCAATTTCTATTTGCTATGGAGGAAGTAGTGGATGAGGAAGTAGTGGATAAGGAAGTAGACGGATTGACCCGTACATTGTTCCAGATGGAGACAATGGAGTTCCAGGAAATCGTGGGTTGTTGTGACACCTTCTCCTTCTACCCTCTTGACTATCACTATTTTGCTCGGTCCAAATTGAAATACCAGGTGAAGTGGAAGACAACACTGTTAATTGCTCAGAATGTTTGTGCCTATGGGTGCGAGGTAATTGTACCATACTGCAGCACAGAACAGAAACTGTGTTGTTCCTGTGCACCAAAAATCCTCGTCACCGACTGTCAGTTTCAAGAGACTCCAGAGTGCCATTTTGAATTTGACCCAATTCAATGGTTAAATGAACCAACCCTACTGCCTCTAAACTAAGCTCGGTTCAATGGGCCCTCAGGTCTCGGGGCACCAAAGCCCCTGCACCTGCTGCACCAATGGTAACTACATCCGTGTGGGAACACTAATACGATCATGATCAGGCAGAGCGGTATCCCATCTGGGGATACCACCGTCCTGGACTACTACTCGGAGCCATGAAGCGGACAACAGCTCATAAAAGTGTTTCAGAATCAGGCAGCGTGTTTCAAGGCACGCTGCCACTTTATGTGGCACAGCAGCTAGCCTTCCAAACCATTCTGCTACTTGTAGTGCTTAATGTTCTCAGCCAAACAAGACAGCCGCCCAGTCCCACTGCCCTAATATCGGTCACAACATACCTCAGCTATACTCAACACAAAGGCGTATTACTGGGTCTCAAGGGGGGGGGGGTGATGGTGCCTGGACTTGGGTAAACAGGGCACGTGCTGCATCGCCATTTAGTCGCCAGGTTGCACCTTAACTACACCATGTTCATATGAGGCACTATTAGCACTCCTAAGTATGTCCCTTTTAGCTTTTGCAGCACCCCAGGTGTTTTGCTGCATCTAGAACAGCGCAGATGGGGGCGGTCTCACTGTGCAGACTTTTTAAACATGCCAACTTCACAGCGGAATACTCTGCTGAATCAGTTTACATTGATTTAAGGCTGAAAACAAATGATTACGAGTGCAATAGAATGCCGGAAAATTTCCGTTATTATGGCGAAAATTTCCATTTTTGTGCCACTAAATTTGCAAATCTATGCCGCAATATCCTGGGGTGTCTGAACAATGGTTATCCTTGACCATTTTGGGCGTTCTCGAAGCCATTAAGAGCATGACTGGCCAACTTGTAGCCCTCCCGGACAAAAGTAGTCGCCCCTCACACAAAAATGGCAATGCCTGATAGTTGAAAGATAATTCAAGCTGAGTTGGGGCGACCTATTGCTGTGGTCATGTCCTTTTTGCTGGAGGGCATGTGATGATTTGGCTGTTATTTCATTTATTAGGGAGAATCATTTAATACAGATAACATTTATCCTGGTGTTTCTTGTGGTAACCTCAACTGTATTGCTCGAGTGGTCACTACTGATAATATTGTTTAGGTTGCGTCATATTTGGCCACTATTCTACAGTGATAAAATATGCTACTTGCTCGTGAGGACGTTTCTTGAGCAGAAGTAGCTCTCACTACAGAAATCGTTGGAGACCCCTGTATCAGCCAATGATGTGAACGACGCCTCACAAAAATCATCATTTCAGGTTGGGAAATATTTCTTGGGAAACTGCACTAAGGTTTGTCTGCATATAAGGACAGGTTTGTGAGTTAACAGTAGGAAAAAACAATCTGAGGCTGTTGTACAATAGTTTCAGGGGAAAAGCGACTCTCTAACTCTCCATCTTCATATACGGATGATGTACTGAGAGGACATGCAGAGACTGGACAATGGATTGCCACGAGTTGGCTAACATCTTCTAATACACAAAGTAGTTTATAATTCCTTTAACAAGATAAGTTCATCCTATGCGTAAAATGAAGTTTTGTTTTGCTCTTAGATTTATCTACATTAAGGCTAGTTCCATGGCAGCTGTATAGTAATAGCAGGTGCACAGTAGCATGCCACAGCATCAGTCTCCTACAGACTCCCTAGAGCACTTACACCAGCATACCTGCACATTAATACAGAGTAATAAGGGTGGGGTGCGCTGAACAATCAGGTTTCAGGATGACTTATGTGGCTTCTGAAACATCTCTTGCAACACCTAACAGGATCCAAATGCCTTAGTGTGAGATTTATTTATAAGACAGGCACCACCCTTGTGAACTACCACATGCAGCTGCTGGGAGCACGAAGCGAGATTCCCATCTTGTGCCAAGCAGCTCAAGCCATAACTAACTAACCACCCATGGGTTCTCTAGAACAACCAATGCTGAGGCAGGAGGTCAGATGGGTGACAGGACCTCTAGGGCATGGTGAGCTTGTCTTACACAGCTCCTGTAAGCAGCGTCACCTCGGTGATATATCAAGGGTCATTGCAGGTAGACTTGCCTGCTTCATTAGAGAATACAAAAATATCCTGCCTGTATTTGTTTTTAGTTGACGGAATGTCTTGCCATCTTGACAACGCTCAATGGAGTCCTAAGGAGGCCAAGAAACAACAATGACTATCAACGCAACTGAGGTACATGCAGATATATTCAACAAATATCCAAAAATTAGAAAACAAAATAAATGTATCATTTTTATTATCAATATTGAATACAAAATAATGTAAATAATATACAGTCACAACTGTATATGCTTGTAAATAACTAGTCAGAAAAAAATGATAAACAGACACTAAGAGAAAAAATGTCAAAACCTCTAGTCAAAACTTCCACACATACCACATTCATGCAACATCCAATGAACACATTATAAAAACAGCAAAAAGTGACAAAGTCTGGAGAACAAGCACCTATACAGTTTTCGGGAGGGCCTGAGATTATAATAAATGCTTCCGTTGGGATAGTTATGATATAGTGTGTCTCGATGTCCTGAGTTAGTGCTCTCTTTAATGACTTGTTGATATATTTCAAAACAAGGACTGTGTACAGCGGTCTCATCGTGATGGTCTCCAGAGCTTGCGCCAACAAGCATTTCGGTCATGAACCCAGTATTCAGGTCACACCTTCTTCAGGGCGCTAAAAGCATAAGGTGATCAGAGGGTCTTGGGGCCAACAGTAGATAAATAGTATCTAGTAGAGGAGACTTAACGAGCCTAGGAGCTGATGTGACGAGATGCACAGGAAAGGATAGAAACCCCACATATGGAAAGTCTTCCTGTATTTACCTTGGCAGTACTGGCAAGGAGGCTTTAGCACACAATTTTTAAGTGGGACCACCAGTGAGCCAGAGCCCTGTCGACAACTTCTGAGCTCCTCTGCCAGAGGTCTGACTCCAGTGTCAATAACGGTGTCCTTGAAAGAAAAAGACTGGCTGCCGAGTTGGGACAGGAACGGCAGCCAACCCAACAACCGAGCGTGACAGCAGCAACGCAGCAATTTATGAAGCACCTGACATGTTAGCAGCATCTTAAAGGCTAGCCCAGTGGTAAGTCAAGTGGCCATTCAGAGCCTGCAGTTTCTTATGGTGGTGAGGAGGACTGTGGCCGTGATCCCGTTAGTAAGAACTGGCAACGCTGAATAGGTCTTGCTTCTATTTGATGTGAGTTCAGTCTGTCAGTTAATGCTCTTCAATTTCTGATGATTTGCAGCAGTTTTAATATTTTCTTAGATTTCTTGTTGCTCAAATGGGCGCAATTTCTGATGTTTATAGGTTTATCTTATCTTCATTGATTGGTTTTTGCTCGCGATAAAGTGTCATTCACAGTCACTAATGATTACAATGAAATTATGACAATGTCACACATAAGCAATCTGAAACCATGGCAGCTGTTGTGTCAGGACCTTGGTTATTAATCGTCCCAACATGTGAGCAGAGATCAGGCCATTTGGCAACATGCAGCACACGCAGTCCGCAATAATTAGAGTACACACTATTGGTGTGAATTCGTGCTCACTTGTGCCGGCTCTGAAACCATGCGCATGCGCATCACCATTTATTCAGGGCGAAACCAAAAACATGGACGTAGTCGGGGGAGGTCTCAGATTACCCCAATGACTAGTCATCCTGATAGGCGATACCCAACATCAGATATCGCGATGAGCGATACAACATTCCTCCCCAAAAATTAATTTTAACAAACATAATGAAAACTTTACTTGAGAAGAAATCACCACACCATCATAAGATATGTCATTGTCAGCCAGCTTATCAAAACATCAGCGATCTCAGGTGCAGTTCTTACAATGATAGTCCCGTAGTCTACTGGACGGCTCATGGTTCTTTCTCAGGTTATATTGAGTGCGGTTGTCCCGGCACTCACTGTCGTCTTCCGTGATCCCAGGAGTCCCAGACAAACCTCGACTGACATTAGGAGACTGTGACGATGAGTCCACACCTCCAGCACTCGGTGCTTCAACATCAGCTTCTGACCAGCCCTCCCAGACTCGATCACAGAATCCTCCATCCTGGGGACTCCGCTCCGCTTCAGGATACCCATGATACTTCTTGAGGGCCGACACATTTCTGGTGACACATTTCTTTTGACGGTAACTTGCGTACCCCGAATTTGGACAATGCACCAGGGATCTTTTTCAAACAGAAGCATGAACTTGCTGCCTGAATGTCTGTCTTGGATTAGGGCCTGGTGTCCTACTTTGAGACGTGAAACTTCCGCTCTGCGCAGTTTGCGGACTTGTTCATTCAACTTTTTTCTCCTGCACGCAACATCGTGATTATTTATTTCCTCTGGAACCAATTGTGGGTGGTGTGGAATAGAGTCACTCACAACTCTCCCCATTGACAAACGTCCTGGAGCACGACCAGTGGATGTGTGGGAAGTTTGCCCGTAATCTCTAAGAAAAGAATATATGGACCATTCCACAGTCACCATTTGCCACTGCTATGCGGATAACCTTGTTTAAAGTCCTCATGAAACGCTCAGCTTCTCCATTTGCTTGTGGCCACTTTGGCGTTTTCTTTTTGTGCACAACTCCTAGTGATGTCAGACATGATGCAAATTCCTGCCCCTGGAAGGGAGGACCATTGTTAGTTTTTATCTCTCTGATAAGTCCATGGGTAGCCATTACCTTTTCCAGCTGAGGTATAACATCTCCTGCGCTCAGTGATGACAACACATCTACCTCCAGATATTTCAAATAGTCATCTACCACTACCATGGAATGTCGGCTATCAGGAAGGCTTCCAAAATCTATGCTGACACTCGTCGCCGTTCCATTGCAATTGGCGATGGAGGATTCAGTTTACCTCCACAGACACGATCTCACTACCTCTTCAACTTTGTCATCAATGAGTGGAACCACACCTTGGTTCTGAGTCTACCTTTAGTTTTCACCATTCTTTGGTGGCCTGCATGAGCTAAACCAACCACTCTATCCACCAAGGTTGAGAGTATGACCAATCAGTGACCTCGGAGTAAGCACCCATTCGGATCGGCACTCAGTTCATGCCTCACCTGATACAGGCTCTCAATCACTTTCCGGGCCTCAGGAGTTAATGTTACGCTTTGACTTCTGAGAACATGCCATTTGTTGGTTTTCACTGCCTCCAATGCTTTCTGTAGACAGTCATCCTGGATAGTTTCTTGGCACAATTCTCCTAGAGATATGGGCAACGGACATGATCGATCTGCTACGTATCAAACATATTCCTCAGTTTCCTATGCATCCTCCATCTCGCTAAGCACAGCTTCTCTGGGATGACGAGACCGATAGTCTGCTGGGTTGCTTAATCCTGGGTGGGACTCAACTTTGCAACTGTATTCCTGCAACTGCAGCATCCATTTTTCGATGCAAGGGGCTTTGACGCAGTTCCTGTAAACAACGGGATAAGAGGCTTGTGGTCAGTGGCAACCAGGAACCGTTTTCCATAAACATATAAGTAAAAGTGTTGACATCCCCAATGCATGGTAATCGCCTCTTTTTCTATTTGTGAATATCTTTGTTCTGTAGTAGTCAATGACCTACTCGCAGAGGCCACTGGAGCCTACTCATCTTCTTCCCTTGGCCATTGTAGGAGGACAGCTCCTAATCCTTTTGGGCCGGCATCGACAGCGACTTGAGTTTGCTGTTGGGGATCTAAGCATCTCAGCATGATGGTGCTCGATAATGCGTCCTTGGTAGCCTGGAAGGCCATCTCCTGTTCCGGACCCCAGAGAACAGACACTTTGGTCAGCTCTCTCATTGGCGTGGTCAACAAGGATAGGTCCTTGATGAACCTACAGCAGTAGTACACCATCCCCAGAAAGCTGCACATTTCCGTCACATTGGTGGGAGCTGGGGATTCTTTGATGTCTTTTACCTTTTCAGGGTCCGGAGCCACTCCTTCTGCTGAGAATATGTACTCAAAGAACTGTAGCCTTTGTTTAAGAAATTCAAATTTGTTTCTATGTAACGTGAGTCCGGAGTCTTGTATACGTTGGAGCACTTGCCTCAGCCGACCGCTGTGTTCCTGTATGGATTTTGCGTGGACAAGAATATCATCACTGACATTAACTACTTCTGGGAGATTTGCAAGAAGTTCTTTGATGGTATTTTGGAATACCTCTGCTGCACTCGATATCCCAAAGCTCAACCTCTTATATCGTCGCAGGCCGACCAGCGTGGAAAATGTTGTGATGTATCGGTACTGTTCGTCGAGAACGAGTTGATGATATCCAGCCCGAAGGTCAAGCTTTGAGAACCAGCTGGCTCCACTTAGTTCCCCTTTCAGGTCGTCAATGGTTGGGGTTAGATGTCTTTCTCGCTTGATGGCAGCATTGGGGGATTCTCATGTCCACGCAGATTCTTACTTCCCCCGGCTGTTTGGGCTTTCTCACGGCAACAATTGGGGATACCCATGGGGTAGGGCCTTCCACTTTTTCAATGATCCCTGCTTCTTCGAGTTTGTCAGGTGAAATGCGACCTGCCTGTGTCGAAGGGCCACTGGTTGCACAGACGGATCAATGTGTAGATGTATCTGTTTATCACATAAGCACCCAATACCATCGAACACTTTCGCACGCGCTTCACCTTTTATTCTAGACGCCCGCGTAATGCAGGCGAAACCAAAAACATGGACGTAGTCAGGGGAGGTCTCAGATTACCCCCATGACTATTCATCGCGATGGGCGATACCCAACATTAGATATCGTTATGAGTGATACAACAGCAGCCATGACTCAATAAGCAAACAAAAAAGGGAAAGTTTATCAAATAAACAGGGCTGAGAGGGCATAATTAACAGATAAAAAGGAGGGTCTTTAGTTTACTGTAAAATAGATGAAAGCGAGGGACAGCACAAAGATCCAATTGAAGGGTTTTCCAGATCTTTACTGCATTCACAGAAAAAGCTCTATTGACAAAAGTTAGACTTTTGGGTTTAAGGAGTTTACAGGACTCACTTCTTCTCTGTGTATTCCGAAGGCAAATGTGACGATGCCCAAAGCTTCTGCTGACTTACACCCCAGCAACATTCCATGTCCTTCCTCCATCACATACACTAGTGCCGCCACCTCTTGTGTGTCGTAGGCGATGGTGGTCCTGAACTTCCCTCGGATGGACAGCGGTTTGGTTTGACCATTCGCAAAAACCTTTATCTTGCAGGTATTAGTGGTGGAGGAGGTGTCATCTCTTGGTAGGCCTCACGTGACTGGATGTTTATGGTAGAATCGGTGTCTATGATGGCAGTCGAGGGGCGCGCTCCTACTAGGACTTTGTATTGTGGCAGACGATTCTGTGCCATAGATGCTGACCCTACAGTAAACACCGAGTGTACCATGTGTTCTTCTCGATAGTCATCATCCATGTCACTGTTTTGTTCCTGAGACTCTGGAATCATGTTCACTTGGGATCTCGCAGCCCGTCCTTTGCTGGATCAGCATACTTTCATGAAGCGATTAATTTTTCCACATGCCGTGCACCTCTTTCCTTTCGCTGGGTACTCTGACGCCTCTGCGATGGTCCTTCGTAGTATCCGCATGATCATACTCTGGTGCCTCTTGTCCGAAATGGTGACACCATGGCAGTCGGGGCAACTACATTCACATGCTCATTTTTGATGGGAGTTTGGAGAGCAGCCTCCAAGTGTGCTGCCCTTGATTTGGAGAGTTCCTTTGTTCTTGCCAGGGTAAGTATGGCTGCCAGTGTCTTCCCCAACTCCTCCAGGATTCACTCCCCCAATTTTGCCGAGGCACACCCCTGAATAACTTGGACTCGGATCTCCTCTGTCTCATCTTGAAACCCACAGGTATTTGCTAGTTCTTTTAAACACACATGGAATACATCTAACACCTCTTCAGGCAGTTGTCTCGCTTGTCTGAACACGAAGCGTTCATAGTCTTGATTCGCCATGGGCTCGAAATGGGCATTAAGGGCTGTAATGAGCGTGAGGTGAGTCTTTGGCGCTGCCTATGCCACTGACTTGGCTATTTTGTAAACCTCTTTCCCACCAAGATGGAGGTTCATGGCACGCTTCTGGTCATCTTCAACCTTTGTGGCTTCAAAGAAGAGGAGCACGCGCTCCACCCATTCCTTCCACCTCCGGGCTTGAGCAGATGGGGTCCCTTCTACCACGAATGGCTCTATGGTTCAGAAGTGAGACATGTTCTGTGTGCTAACATCGCTGGTATATCACCCTGGGCGATGCTTGCTGTGGCCGAGCTGTGATACAGTTGTGTGGGTGCCTTTGCGCTGATTTGCTGCTACTCACCGTTTTACTGTTGGCTGTGCCTCCACTGGACCAGACACCTCCAGCCTGATCTGCAGCCAGGACACAATGGTGGCACACCCGGTCCGTCCAGACTGTGCTGTGTGCAGTTCCCACCTTTTCACGGATAGCCGGTGGGCGTGGCACTTCAAGTAGCATAAGCACCACACACATGTGAGAATGTGCGCAGCTGCCGCCTACAGCCAAGTGGTCTCTTCACCACCCTCGTCGCCAAATGTTGTGTCGGGACCTTGGTTATTAATCATCCCGACATGTGAGCAAAGATCAGGCCACTCAGCAACATGCAGCGCGCGTAGGCCGCAATAATTAGAGCACACAGTACTGGTGTTAATTCGTGCTCGCGTGTTCCGGCTCCGACACTGTGCGCACGCGCTTCACCTTTTATTCTAGACGCCCGCGTAATGCAGGCGAAACCAAAAACATGGACGTAGTCAGGGGAGGTCTCAGATTATCCCCATGACTATTCATCGCGATGGGCGATACCCAACATTAGATATCGTTATGAGTGATACAACAGCAGCCATGACTCAATAAGCAAACAAAAAAGGGAAAGTTTATCAAATAAACAGGGCTGAGAGGGCATAATTAACAGATAAAAAGGAGGGTCTTTAGTTTACTGTAAAATAGATGAAAGCGAGGGACAGCACAAAGATCCAATTGAAGGGTTTTCCAGATCTTTACTGCATTCACAGAAAAAGCTCTATTGACAAAAGTTAGACTTTTGGGTTTAAGGAGTTTTAGCAACCATCTGCTGATATATCACAAAATATGTTGTGCACCCCGGAAAACTTCCTTTCGATGTATGTTTCCAAACAATTATAACCAAAGGGTGCAAGTGTCCATATGATGAGCAGCACCCCTTCAAAAGCCGATTATAGACAAACGTTTTCCTGAAATTTAGAGTGTAAGACTTCCGAAAACCCATTTCAAGCCTGTATTGCAGCATCTAAGGTTCAAAAGGGTTCAATGACTAGTTAACATGTAGGAAAATGCAGCCTGATAAGCACTAAAAGCTGTGAAATTGAGTCCTGTCTTTTTAATGCTCCAGGAGTTTCCCCTACCCGTGATGCATTGTACTCACTTACCTCTCAGAGCTTGCTTTATTTTCCGGCTCCTGATAGAAGGTTCACAAATGACAAGTTTTTCCAGTTCTGTGGGGCTTTTTTTTACTCAATTTTAGTAAAGTTTCACTATTTTCCATTTTCACGTAACGTTTTTTACATCATGCTGTCAAGTAAAGTGATTTTTTCCTTATTCTGAAAGGGATTTTCGGTCAGAAATACATTTGTTTTTGTTAAGGCAGAATCAGATCTGCTTAAAGCGTTTGTGGCATGCCTCCCAGTTTCATAAAGACTTCCCCACTCAAATATAAGCCACACTTTTCAAGGTAAGATAGCACCTAGACATTCTCCAAGAAGGCAGCCCATTTCATCCCACTGTCTTGCACTCATTACACCAATCCACTGTTTCCTGTCCTGCTGCACTATATGAAGGGTTGGTAGCAGGACCACTGTATCACAGTTCTGTTTATTACCAGTAAGTCCACCACAACTTTGCCTTTGATTTCTGTCCCTGATCTTTTCTTGTTTTTTGGGCTCCTCTGCTGCTTCTTCTCTGGTGTATTTCAACAATCTCCAGACTTTGTGGAGAAGATGATAGAGTTCCATTGTGAGAAGAGGCTAAATAAGTGGTCACAGGGCTACTCAACCAATTCATAAACTTTCAGGAGCAGTTACTACTCAAGGGCAAAACCTAAACTTCTTGGCATCGTCCTCCTAGTAATGAGTTGGAAGGAAACCGCACCCACCCACAAAACAGTAAGAGCAAACTGCAATTTTAAAGTTACTACTGACAAAAAGGACCCTAAACAGTAGTCAATTTACTCCAGCTCAAAGTGGAGGGTCTTGCTGTAACAGTGGTTGGCCATGTGTGATGCTGGACTTACTACAGCTCCTTTTTTGGCAGTAGTTACTTAACACTCATCTTTTGGAATCCACTCCCTGTTTCTGGGGGAGAATACACCCAAGTACGCACTTTTGCGTAACTTTGCATTCAGATTTTCTGAATAGCCCAAAGTAGTAAAGTTACTCGAAAGTATAAGAGTAAATTTAATAGTAGTAAATCTACATGTTTATATTTACCTTTGTGAATAGACTCCTATGTTGTTACTTTTCCTCATACAAACAGTTAAAATCACTACCCATACTTCAGGTAACATCTTAGATTGAAGAGTTAACAAATTAGTAACTTTATCTGACTTAAAATAAAATACCTCCAACTGGACTGGGGTTACCATGGGAGGATTGTCTTTAAGCTTAGTTCTTTAGGCTCCAAGTCTTCATCACTGGCCAATTCTTTGTTTGTGCTTCTACAATAGTACTGGAGGAATTTTATTCCGAATTGGCTTTATTCTCCAGTGTGAAATAATATCCTTACTAGGAACTTGTGAACATCATATCTTATACATCCATTATCTGGAGCAGTGATTACTTAAAGGGGGAGAAAAGAATGATTAAGAAGATACCGTTCCCCTTATCTGTGGCACCCTTCTCTTTACCTTGACGATGGGTTTGAGGTTATTTCTAAAAGGCCAGAAGACCTCCCTCTTTGACAAAAGGGATGAAGCAGTTCCTCAATCCAGCCATAAATCTTCTGTTGGGTTGCTGAGCTGGACTTAATTCATGGCTCATGAGCAGTGTGTCACTCAAGCTGCCCCATGCTTGACCTTTCAGTTAGGGGACTCGTGCTTTCATGTCATCAGGTCACTCCTTCCAACATGCATAATAGAGCTTCCTGAGGCAGGAAAATCTCGTTCATCTTCACGGGTCAAGTAGCTGAACAGTTGGGGGGGCGTGGCCGAACAGCCACGATGGCGGACGGTCTCGGCTAAAGCTCCGCGCCCGGCCGGGCTCGATCCGGAATACACAGACCAACGGAGACCATCGGCTGGCTGACGAGAACAGACCCAAGGCAGAATTACACCCGGAGCAGGAGCCGCCGAGCTGCGGCGGGGTGCAACGCCGAGGAACACCCTTTCTGCGGGACGCGCTGTGGACTGCGTCGCAGGGCCTGCGGAGACGGGAGGTAAAGTGCTGCGGAGATCCGACAGTGGCACACCGGACCCGGGGACCAGCTGGAACGTAGAGGCCCGGACCAGAGGGCGGAACCGGAACCCCGGCGGAGGTTGGGGTTTGCTGCCTACTCCCTCGCGGAGGACATCAGGCGGCAGTGGAGCCGGTGGAACGCGGCGAGAAGGACCAGGGGAGTCAGGCCGAGCCCCGGAGCCCGGGAAAAACCCCGAGGTGGGAGGGGCCGCCATCTTGCTGGGATCAGTCGAGGGGAGGCCTTGTGGTGACGGCCAGACCCTCGCGGTACACGGACCCCCCCGCTCGGACCTCCCGGAAGACACGCTGGAGAGCTGAGGCAATACTGCCTGTTAACTGCGGGTCTGAGCGCGGGAGGGCCAGGATGGGGAGCAACTCCTAGTTAAGGTGCTGGCCGCTTGTTAGGGGGGACCCGGCTGCGGCACAACTCGCTGTCTGGTGTGCTCCTGGGAGAGGCTGGATCCCATTTGAGCTGGCCCGGTGAGGGCTGGACGGCACTGCTGATCGCCCCTTTCCTGCCCGGGGGCCCAGTGTGAGCCCAATGCGCCAGGCATACGGAGAGCCTGGCCTCCTATAGCCTGCTCTGCTGAAACCCGGTAAATGGACCGGCCCCAGGACTGGCCGGTGACAAAGACTGAACGCAACATGGTCAGGAAGGGCCAGAGGATCGTGTAGGGCTCGGGGAGACGGTGGTGCCCGGCCCGCAGACGGGAGCCGGAGCGGGGGGAAATGGTCCCGGCCCATCCGACCAGATAGGCCCGAACACTCCACAGGCAGACAAACTGGACCTCATCCTCCAAGAGATCCGTGACTCCCGCCAAGCGCTGGAACACCAACTAGGGACCCTCACTAACAACTTCTCCCTCTTGAAGGCGGACCACGGCAAGCTAGCGGATAAGGTCAAGGATCAGGGACTTACACTGGCGGACCTTACACCCACGGTGACTGATCACGGCAAATCTATCCAGGACCTCCGGGGCCAGGTGAATGCGCTGATGGAACGGGTTGAGGACGCGGAAGGACGCAATCGGAGGAATAACATCAGGGTGATTGGCCTGCCGGAAAAATGTGAAAACCCGCGGGCTGAAGAGTTCATGCAACAATGGTTTAAAGAACACGTAGCGCCGTCCGGCCTCTCCCCATATTTCTGCGTGGAACGAGCGCACAGGATCTCGACGGGACAGCCCCGGCCGGGGCGTCCTCCTCGCCCTCTCATTGTCCGTATCCTAAACTATCGGGATAGGGATACCCTGCTGAGGAAAGCTCGCGAAAAATCCAACATCCACTTTGAAAACCAGAGGGTGTCGCTCTATCCGGACTTCACGAATTTAGTGCAAAAACAGAGGGCATCCTATATGGCAGTGAAGAAGAAACTGCGGAGTGCGCATCTGAAATATGCTTTGCTCTTCCCCGCCCGCCTGAAGGTCATCCATGGGAAGAAAACACATTTCTTCGAGAGCCCTGCAGATGCTGAAGAATGGCTAGAGGTGATGGGTTTGGACGGCAGCCAGGAAGCGTCCCAGGAGGCGGAACCAGGGATGTTGGACAGGAACCCGGGGGGACGTCGCCGCTCCTCGTCAGGATCCGGGAAAGGGACTGCTGAGCGCGGCCCATCGCGGACTCACCAGCGGGACGAGAGAAGGGAGGCCATCTCACTTGCCGGCACCTTCAGGGAGGACCCGGCGAAATTAACCACGGACTCTGATGATACCACTGGACACTCGGACTCTGATAACAGTGTGCTGCTTTTTCCTACTATCACCCCTAGAGCCGCTGATGAACTCATGGACAATTGATTTATCGAGTGATGTCCCGAGCCTACTCCTTTGCAGCTGTTGATGCAGAGTATCCTTTTCTGTTATATTTGGATTTTGGGAGTCAGACCCCGGCTGAGGTCCGGGATGTGCGGGAGGGGGGCGAAGGGACCGTGGAGTGGACACGGACTCCCTCCTGAATGCATGCCTCATCCTTTGGAGTGGACACAGTGATGGGTGCCTCGGGATGAGGCTCGCAGCTGCCTGTTGTTAATGCTACGACTTTGTCTGTAATCACACTACACTTCCCCTATAACATTATTTGCCCGGCCGGGCCACCGTTGAGCCAGTAGAGACTGAGAATGGCTCTAAAATGGATACATGTGTGCTGGGCCGACCCCCCCATGGCGTAGGCACGATTGTTTGGTTCCATAAGGTTTTATTGTTAAAGTTGGACTCGGCTATGTACAATGGCCGCGCCAAGTTTGGTTCGGATTGGTTACTGCTCTTTATAGGTGCTCTCTCCTGGGTTCAGCTCCCCGGGGTCCTAAACACACGACCGACTCCGGAACTGGTCTTACCGCCCGCTGATCATGGCTGAACGATATGGTGTGTATAAAGTCACCACCTGGAATGTGCGAGGGTTGGGGGCGGTGCAGAAAAGACAGAGTCCACTCTTATCTCCTTAGACAGCAGACACAAGTTGCCTTTTTACAAGAGACACACCTCACAGTCTCCGAAGCTCAGAAGCTGAGAAAGAAATGGAGGGGGACGATATACTCTACGTCCTACTCGGCATTCTTGAGAGGGGCCACTATCTGGGTACGCCATGGGACACCATTTACTGCGATAGAGGAGAAAGTGGAGGACCAAGGCAGATATATCCTGGTTAAGGGGAATTTGGATGGCCAATTGATTGTCTTGGGGTGTATCTACGCCCCGAACTATGAACAGGAACTATTCCTACAAAGGGTCGGCGGGGCACTCTCCCCATGGGCAGGTATCCCCTGAGTGCTCGGCGGGGACTGGAACGCGGTGCTAGACCTGGCCCTCGACAGGTCACATCCACCCCTACAGGCTGCTAGTGCAACCAAGCTTACTGACACTTTGAGGTCCTGGGTGGAGGGCTGGAGACTAACTGATGTCTGGCGGGAGAGGCACCCCACACACAAAGAATACTCGTCTACTCCCCCATGCATGACCTTCACACACGAATTGACCGACTCCTATGCTCCCACACGATAGTCCCACTGATGAGCTCCCCGGAATACTTAGCAAAGACCTTCTCGGACCACAGACCCCTTAAATGTACTATCTCCTGGGGCAGGGTCCCGACCCCAGTTCCTACGTGGCGACTCAACCCCCAGTACCTGGAGGACGGCCCGTTCAAAGCAGCTCTTTCAGAAGCCCTAACACAGTACTGGGAAGTCAACTGGGATACTGCCTCCTCCAATTTGGTGGCCTGGGATGCGATGAAAGTGGTTGTACGGGGGGCGGCGATTGGGAAACTGGTGGGTGCTAGGCAGGAGATCCATCGGAAGTTGTGTGAAGTGGAGGACAGACTAGCGGACCTGGAACGGGAGGTGGGGAGGACCCAGGTAAAAAACAGACCCTACAGGAACAGAATATTGTACACGCTGAGACACTTGAAACACTGCGCATTATTGATCACAAAGCCTACCTGCACTGACAACACACAGAGGCGGACCGATCTGGGGCACTACTGGCCCGCTTGATCCGCGACAAACCTGACATCCCAGTTATAACCCAAATCCGAACCCAGGAGGGAGACTTAGTGGACACGCAATCTGACATTAACCGGGCATTTCACGACCACTTACAGGCGCTGTACGCCCGAACTGAGACAGTCGACCCTATATACATGACCGACTTCATGCGAGACCTCCCCTTTCCTCAACTGCCAGCGGCGGTGCGGCAATCGTTGGAGGGCCCCATCACCCCACACGAAATACGCGCTGTGATCAAACACTTGAATAGAAACAAGACTCCGGGCATGGACGGACTACCTGTCGAGTTCTACTCCACTTACGCCGACATATTAGTGCCGGTACTGGAACGAATTTATAAGGAGGCCATAGTAATTTCTATTCCGAAGCCAGACAGAGATACTCTGGAATTGACGAATTATAGGCCTTTATCTATGCTGGCCACAGAATATAAAATTCTGAGTAAAGCTATAGCCCTACGTATCCAGCCCCACCTGACCACTCTTATACACTGCGACCAGTGCGGATTCCTCCCGGGGCGCAGTACTTCCCTCAACACGAGACGCCTCCACGCAATTATGACCGCGTCACCGCCCGAGCTACAGCGAGCGGGATGCATCGCATTAGATCTTAAGCAAGCGTTTGATTCGCTCTCCTGGCCCTATCTGTTTGAGGCCCTGAGCCGATTTGGGTTTCCGGCCCCACTGCTGAGGTGGATTAGGTTGCTGTATACTGATCCTACGGCTAGGGCCAGGACAGGGCGCTATGTGTCGGATACATACACAGTCCATCGGGGCACTAGGCAGGGCTGCCCCCTGTCCCCATTGCTGTTCGTGTTGGTGCTGGAACCATTAGCTATCGCCATTCGACAACACGCGGAGGCGATGGGGATACCAGTGGCCGGGACGTCGCATCTTCTATCCGTATACGCGGATGACATGCTTCTGTATCTCTGAGACCTGTCGCTTGACCACACGTTATTGTATGACACCTTCCGCCGATTTGAAACGATATCGGGATTAGCCCTCAACCCGGACAAATCGGTGGGTTTCTACTTCCGTGAGGAACCTGGTCCGCCCTCCATGCCGTTTGGCACCTATGAGATCCCGGTTGCCCAATCCAACTTTAAATATCTAGGAATTCGCATATACAGGAAACCGGAAGACCAACTGGATGGTAATATTACTAGGGCCATCACTGGTCTCCGGGGTAGTATCGGATTTTGGACTGCGCTCCCCTTATCGGTCATGGGCCGTATAGCGATAGCGAAGATGGTCATGTTACCACGCCTGCTTTACTATTTCGTGAACCTGCCCCTGTGTATTCCACGCCGCACTTTCGTGTCACTTAAATCCTTATTGATCACCCTGATATGGTGATCGGGCAGACGGCGGATCAGCCTACGGAAGTTACAACTCGGCACCTCTCAGGGGGGTCTGGGCGCCCCTGACTTCCAAGGTTATTTTTATGCGAGTCAACTCCAGTGGTTGTCTTACTGGCTGGCCGGGAGAAACCTCCACGAAATAGGTTGGACGAAGAGTCGGCTTGACCGAGGGGAATTACAAGCTTTACTACTACCCAAGAGTAGGATTCCGCGTGGATGCCATCCACTGCTCCGCACTGCCCTTTTATGCTGGAAGAAGGCGCTAGCTTACACGTCCACGGCCCTGCCTTATGCAGATAATATCCCATTGCTGGGTATCCCGACGCCGCAGGGACGACTTACCAAATACGCTCTTAGAGAATGGACGACAAATGGAATTGAAGGTGTGGGCAGTTTCTTTGGGGACGACCAATTGTTAGACCACCACACCTTTGTGCATGTAACAGGGACTTCAGACAGATATTATTTTCTACACGCCACTGTCTCCAATTACATCAGGACGACATGGGCTCCACAGCAACACAAACTGGTGCATCTGGTACACTACATGGGGGCTGGTGGCCACTTAGTACGCTGGCTGTACACCGGGATCAGGACTCATGCTGCACTTTCCCTTGACACGTTGCGGGCGACTTGGTCGAGGGACACAGGGGAAGAATTGACAGACACAACTTGGAAATTAGCCCTGGAACACCCAAGGAGGGTTTCCAGGAATGTGAAATTTAAATATATTCAGGCCATGATCCTACATAGGGCGTACCTCACCCCGGTGCGGATCCACAAGATGTTCCCCAATGCTTCCCACCAGTGCCCACGCTGTGGGGCGGACGAGGCGGACTTCCTCCATATGCTCTGGTCGTGCTCGCGGCTGAGAGGGTACTGGAACGAGGTGTGTCAAACGCTACGAGAAATATCCCAGGTACAAGTACAGGAGAGTGCACTATACTGTCTGGCGGGAGCCCGGCCCCGGCCCAAACCACTAAAAACCAAGTTAAGATTTCTGGATTTAGCCCTCTTAATAGCGGTCAGGAACATCACGATGCGGTGGAAATCCCCGAGGGGGCCTAGGATGGAGACATGGCGAACGGATGTGGCAAAATGGGGTAGAATAGAATGTGTGGCCCTTAGGAAAGAGGAGGAAGGCGGGGGCGGAAAATCCCGATGGCACTAGACTGGGAAGTCATGCTGTTAGAGCTGGAGGGTATAGATCAGCCCCTGTCCCAGGACACATGAGTGTTTAGATGCCCCGAGGGTACACTGTAGTTTGTTCAGGACACTGAGGTGAGATGGAGTGGGTCGAAAGAACTTCTGATACATAATCCGGACAGTGAACGGATGGTGCTGGGGAGCTGAGAACGAACAAAAACAAAAGGAGAGAGTGACCACCAGGGTTAATGGGGTGGGGGTGGGATAGTTGGGGAGCGAGTGGGAGGGACTACGGAAGCATCCTGATCAAAACAGAAACATTTCCTACTGTATGCCACTATGGACGGATCTGAACTAGGGGACGGGGCCCCGCCCCCCTATCTGTAGAATGGGAGAAAAACGTGATGTATTGCATATCTGATGTGGATTCTGTATGCTATTGTGACGAATATACATTCAAGAATAAAGTTCTTAAAAAAAAAAAAGTAGCTGAACAGTTCTACAACCATCACTGGACTTGGGCCAAATCTGGTGGGAGAATGGCAACCATGCAGGCATTCCATTCATGGCTTTTGTCATTTTCTCTCGGGTTGGTGCAGTGGCCTCCCGGGTGTGGAGTCAAAACTATGAACCAAGTACTGGTGGGGGATTGAGGGGGATGAACTTATACTATGCTCCTATGGCATGCAGGGGGTCATACCACTGCTAATCAGAGTCTGCAGTATTTCAAAGTTGATATGCTCATCCTTTCTTGGGGGGAGTTTCTTCCAGTAATTGTTTTTCAGATGTGCTCTCTGCCTTGGAAGCCACAATAAGACCAGTTTGTGCTGGTTCAGATGTGAATTTTTGTCTGTCTGGAAGGTTTTGATGTCCAGGGAGATGGAGACAACACAGGAAAACGAGAAGTGGTAGGTGTCACTGTATCAAGAGAACCTTGAGCTACACAAAGGTTTCCAACTTGCTACCTTCTTACTCCAGACCAATTGTTTGTGTAAAACGTTTTTATTTTGTTGTTTTATTTCTAGAACCAAGATTTACTTAGTAGTAAGTAAGGTGTACTTTTCAAACAATGTTACTTTTCAAAACACAGTGAGAATTGGTTTTGTAGGAACATTCAGATCACTTTTGCAGTTGAAAAAAACGTATTGTGAGCTTTTCAAAAACACTTCAAATTACTTTCAGATTACTTTGCTAGTGTGGCATGAAACAAGCTCATAACACAGATTAAGCAACACAGGACATCAGTAAACAGATTAACTCTTTTAAAGGCACTAAGTTGCCTTTGTTGCAGTACAAGACAGTTCAACAGTTAGATGATTTTTCCGAGAAAACCCACCCTACAATATGATGGAGAAAAACGAAGTGCTAAGTTTACATGTAAGTAAACGGTTATGGATATAGAGTTTTGGGGGGTAGAACCAAGGTTCAAGTTGGCACTCAAGCAGCACCACCAGTGGCTCTAGGGCGGCTGGGTGCAGAGTGCAGGGTGCCAATGGGGCACCTCGGTTGGGGCTGATCACGGGCAGGTCACTTGACCTTGGGGGCCAGGCTCATAGGGTTAAGGTCATGACAAAGGGGGTCCCAGGTTAGCACTAAATAGACACCAAAAGCGGCGAGGGGGGTCCGGGTGCAGGGTGCTCAGGGGGTGTTGGGAGCCAATGCTTTCCTATGGAGGATGTTGGTTGCGGAAAAGGACTACAGGCTGGAGCCAGAAGACTGGACGAAGAGTACCAACAACTAGAGGGTGAAGTGGACGAGATGCCAGGACACCGTCGGTCGGGCACCTCAGGTCTTAAGATCTGTGGATGAAGGTGTGTCTTTTCGTGTTGGGTTCTTCTCACAGGTTCCGGTCAGGGGGCCCTTCAGGATGAGGCTGCAGGCGTCGATGAGAAGGTCGGTGTGGTCGTCCAACGATGGAACCCAGGTCAGGATCACCCGGGGGGACATCGCTGGGGTGTTGAGCCACTCCAACTCAGGCCGTGGGCATCGTGGAGCAGAGTGGTGAGGACTCGCGGATCTGGCTGGATCTGGAGTCCTGGCATGCCCCCGGGGGTTCTTTGAGGCTGCTGGCTGCAGGACACACAGGGTTCCGCTTGCAGGGATTTCAAAACAGTTGTCATCGTCCTCGTCTTCTGCAGCACGGCTCTTCGGTCCATATTCTTCTTGTCATGTTGGATCTGCTTTCTGGGTTCAGGGCTGCCCCCTAAATACAGTATTTAGGGAGTGTTTTAGGGGTCTCGAGGTCAGTAGTCAATGGGCTACTGACCTTAGGGTGACTACACCCTTGGTGTGCTCACCCCATGTGGGGGAGTGGGTACAATCCCGAAACCCTGATTGGAGGGTGCCTGCCATCTGCAAGGTGGCAAGCACTGAGGAGTGGGCTTCACCTTGCCTCTCCCACCTGAGGGGTGGGGTTGGCAGACTGGGCTGTCCTAGTTTTTACCACCTGTCTTCCCGCCGAAAATGGGGTGACACAGGAAGGGGGACAGCTCTTGATAGCAGGAGAGGCTTGGGGTTGCTTTGTGAAGCTCCCCTGCCACAGATGGCTCTTCCTGACCTGGAGAGGTGTGAACAGCTCCACCCAGCTAAGGCTTTGTTTCTGGGCCCAGGAGCGAAAGCTCCAACCCCAAGGGTCCAGAAATGTGTTTCGTGGTTGATGGCTGGTGGTCACCAGTCGGGAATCGACTGGAGGCTGGTTTGGTTCAGGCGTACCCTCTAGAAGGGACCCTTAAGTGCATGGAAAAATAAATCTGACAATGAAATCAGTGCAGGCTTATTATTCTGAGATGTTAGATACCAAAAATCCCAGGATTCAGTAAAGCCAATATGGTGCTGGGAAACTCGTAATGACCAGTTTCCAGACCATATACTCAGTATGGCTTTACTGGGCATTTATAATATCCAAGAAAGTCTTAGATATTATAGGGGTTTGTCTGCTCAAGCAGATCGGTCCTCACATGAGGGGTAGTGTACCCTGCCTTAGCCCCTTTGCTGTGGTGTTAATTTTGACGCGGTGCGAGGGGAGCGGGGCTGGGTGCGGTGCTCATGACGAGTCCCGGCCGTCATGAGTCACGGTAGTCATGTGCTCATGACGGCCGGGAGCCATCCAAACTCCGCTCACTGATTAATTCGCCCGCACAGGCGGGGAATTAATCGCGTCTGGGCGGAGCGGCAACGTTCAGACGGCTCCCGTCCGTAATGAGCACGTGACTTCTGTGACTCATGACGGCCGGGAGCCGTCCTGAGCACGGAACAAGTTAAGGGTGATTTACCTAGGCCTCATGCAGTGCTGGGCAGGCATGGCACACAGGCATGTGTGCCATGTCGACTCTTCACTTTTAGCTGCACCAAAACATGGCTATGTCTGTGGTGAGAGGTCTCGGAAGTCGGCATAGTACATGTTGCAGCGCTCAGAGACCATTCCCTGGCTACCATGCCCGTGTTACCATAGGTACCCTTTACAAAGGACATACAGGTAGGCCAGTGTTGTGCCAATTGTGGAAACAATGGTACAGGTTAAGGAAAGAACACAAGGCCTGGGTACCTAATTGGCAGGGACACAGGGCACACTCAGTCAAAGTGCATCAGAAATCTGGCAAAAAATAAGGGGGTTACTGCAACAGAAACCCACTTTCCTACAACTGCCATTTGGTAGATGATGGGAGGAATGACAGAGTGTCTGTTGTTGAAGGTGAATACGTTTCTAGGTCGGCCTGATCTTTTATATGCCGCTGATTAGCACTTCAGGAAGACTGATGACCGCTAGATCTCACACTTCAATGGGCCCTTGCCTTGTTGTGAGTACTCTTGTATAGCCACAGCACCATTGCAACCTTCTGTGAGAGTCATCATCTTGCACAAAGGATTTGGCTGGGGAGTTGCCAGAAAAATGAATCTGAGGCTTCAGTACTGGACTGAGTCGGTTCCCTTTCAGACAGTGTATCTACAATCCTTCCTAGAAGATCTCCAAACAAGTTGTATCAAAAGTACCCTACTATGTTCCAGTTCCAAGTTCTTCTTGACCAAGGAAGGGAGTGCTCCGCAGAGTATTCGAAGAGTTGCTGTGTGACCAGATCTGATGATTGTGTGGCAGCCAGTCTCCCAGAGGTGAGGGTGCATCATCTAAAGTCTGTGCAACTTGCTGGAGAAGCTCAAGGTCTGACTAGTACTTAGCAGCCTGCCTACTCAGAGGGAAAGAGTTTTTGGCAGTGCATGTTGACAGACTGTTCAGGAGAAGAAACCAGCAGGGTTTCCCGTGTGAGGAACACTCAGAAATTGTGGACATTCCTTGGGAGCAAAGCCACAGCAAACCTATGTTGTGAAGTGTCTTTGATTACAGCACCCCTACTGGACTGCGTTCAGAGTCAAGTCGGGAAATTATCCACAATCCAATTATTCAAGGCTATACAGCATCCCTGCAATGTCTCAACACTTGGTGTTGCTACAGACAAAGGTCAGCAAATACAGATGAAAAGCAGCCATATCCGCCGAAGCAGACCTGGGCCTGGAAGTCCCAACTGCCCAAAGAAGCACCATGGGTGTGAACCTAGGCCAGAGGCTGCAACGGTTCACAAGAAGCACCCATCCGATCTAGACCTGGAGGTTGCATTTAGCATGACAGGTGCCTGCATTGCTGCTCCCCCACCACGCCTCAAGTCCCAAGTGAAACTGCCACCACAGACCCAAGTCACCTGACATACTTCTGAGAACATCCGCCAGAACAAGCTGACCGGGACCGCATGCACAGGTAACAAACATCTGAGCTCGATGTGAAAACTGTGGTCTGCAGCGGGAACAGTGAGTGTTACCTACGCCATCCTTTTAATATGACTACAAACTACTGAACTGAACTCAAAGGTACTACAAAGGAGTAGAGACCTTGTGAACTACACCTGTGCCTTCAATTACATTAAAATTGAATCTCTATAAATGAGATAACTACTCTTAGAATGGAGGCAAGGCACTACAGTTAGAGGGTTGTTTAAACTAGGCATCGTATGGGATTAGCGATCTTGCAACTGAGCCACGATTAAGAGTGTTGTTGTATGTTTTGCTATGATAATTTTATGTTATGTTAGAATATTTGTAGAGCGCATGGCTGCCCCAGCAATGGGTCGTCCCAGCCCTAGATTCGGAAAAGGCAAGACCGACACGGGAAAGTTAGACAGAGACTAGCCAGGTCTTCACGGTCCTTCTGAAGGCCCAGTGGTCATGGATACACCTGATCGATACAGGCAGCGAATTTCCTATGGTGGGGGCTTTCGCATAGATAAAGCTCCCACTGGCTCTTGCATTTCTCACCCGGGGCACATAGGCAAAGTGAAGGTCCGCCAAGCGCAAGGTACAAGAGGGAAACATATGGGCGGAACAAGTTAGCCAAGATGGTGGGGCCGAAGCCCATGCAGATTTTATGAAAAATACATAGGGCCTTAAAGCGAATTCTCTGCTCCGCTGGGAGCCAGCGCAGTCAGCGAATAAAACCAGAGATACAGCAATGCTTCGGAAGAGCAAAAAGAAGTGTTGCTGCAGCATTTTGAGCTTGCTGGAGCCTTTTCATCATCGTCTTATTAGATCCAAGGAGCAAAGCGAGAGAAAGAGCTTTACCTCTGATACCAATCTCCCGCAACCGGTGCAACAGGATCTCCTGAAAGACAGTAAGTAATGTAACCCCTTGCATGCTGCGCACATTTTCGCGCTGTGGGCGGGATTCAGACGTCCTCCGGCCGTCCTCGGCACACCCCCACCGTGACGTCGGACGGCCCCCGCAGCATGCAAGGGTTTAATAAGATAAGCACTGGACAAATTATCTTAATCACAACGGTTGAGGCCCAGAGGCCCCCATCTGTTCTGTGCCCCTCCACCCATAAAAGGGTCTGGGAGGGTCCAAGTCAAAGTTGCAAGGGCCAGATCCATGCAAAGTTTTAACATAGAGTCCCATCTCGATTTGCTTTATCTTCCTTCGTGGGTTTATGTGATGGTCCTGAAAACTTGGAAAGGGTCAATGTATGCTAGTCTGAGCTAGATGAATACACCTGAATGCAGGTTAGATTGGGAAATATAGGCAGGAAGATGTTGTTTTTCCAACAAGTGGCCTGCAAGAACTGACGCACAACTGCACACTGTATGATAAGAAGCAAATGGGATTTTCTTTTCCTTCAGGTCATGATCAACCTTAATTGGGTCTGCACTTTACCTTCCAGAATCTAAACATCTCATTAATGTAATTTGTATTACGCTAAAACTAAAACAAATACTTTTTACCTACTGGCAAAAAGGCTACAACATAGGCCAGTCAGAGATGATTGCATTACAAGGAGCTGCTGCTATAGCAAGAGCAGTCAAAACAGCCCGGGGACAAAGGTGTGATTGAATTACACATTAGAGTCATCATTTACACCACTTTCCTATGACATTTTCATGGCCAGACCCGGCAGAAAGAGAAAGGAGGGCATGATGCCTTCTGCATTATCCACTTAGTAAAGGTTCGAATGGATCTAATTACATTTTGCATGAGTGAGGACAAATTAGATTGCTCTTGCTCAAGGCGTTAGAAAGTTGGAAGGTCTCATTGAAAACTCTATACAAACTAATAATGTATCTCTTCCAAAGTACTGCACACAGCAAGGAGGGCTTCAGAATGTGTTGCATGTGTTATATGAAGATATGGCTGTGCAAATGTTGATTGAACATTGTTAAATAAGAATGAAATGTGTTGACACCAGGGTTAATTCAGAAGGCGGAAAAATTGGGTGAGACTCTTCTGAATTTTATTTAGAATCTCTTGAGGAACATAAATATGGCGAGGGCTTCTCAATGGCTGATCGCAACTAGGACCTCAATTGATTAATGGCTCTATTTTCTTTAGAAGCAAAAGATCATGTGTACACATTGTAGGAAAGTGGGTTTCTGTTGCAGTAACCCCCCACACACTTTTTGCCAGACTTCTGATGCACTTTGACTTGACGTGACCTGGGTCCCTGCCAATCAGCTTCCCAGGGCCTGTGTGCTTTCCCGAAACTGTACCTTGTATCCCCAATTTGCACCTCTCTGGCCACATTTAATTCCCTTGAAAAAGGTACCATGGGTACTAAAGGCACTGTGGCCAGGGAAGGCATCTAAGAGCCATCCTTGGTAGTCCTGTACCTAAACACACACACACTGCCATTGCAGGCTGCATGTTTTGGAGCAGAGAAAAGCCAAGCGTCTATATGTGCCCCGCCTGCGACCCACTGCCTTTGGTATAGGTAAGACATCTCTCTAGCAGAGTGCACTATACCACTGGTGAGGGTACAGTTGCAAGAGCACTGTGCATTCTTAGACATTGTAAGTGCAGTAAAGCCAAAAAGAGTAAATGGTCTGGGAGTTTGTCATTACAAACTCCACAGCACCATAATGGCTTTACTGAATTCTGAGAAGTTTGGTAGCAAACTTCTCAGCACAATAAACCCACACTGTTGCCAGTGTGGGATTTATTATACCATGCACTCAGAGTGCATCTTAGAGATGCCCCCTGAAAAAATGACCATTCTCTGGTGGGTTCCCCAATTGGTAAACACCAGCCTGCCACCACCAGGCATGTTTCTGGACCCCTGGGAAAGGAGCTTTGCTCCCTGGGTCAGGAAGCAAAGCCACACCTCCCCCAGGTCAGGAACAGCCATCGTAGTAGGGGAGCTACAAAGACCTTGCCGCCTTTTCAACATGAACCGCAGCCTCTCGTGCTATTAGGAGCAGGCCCCCTTCCTGTCTCACCCACGTTCGGGTGGAGGACACGCGGAAAAAATTAGAACAGCCCAGAATGTGTGCCCACCTCTGCCAACCCCACCCCTCAGGTGGGAGTGGCAAGGTGGAGTCTACTCTTCAGTGTCCACCATCTTGCAGATGGCAGGCACTCTCCAATTAGTGTTAGGGATTGTGCCCACTGCCCCCACTTGGGGTGAGCAAACCAAGGGTGTAGTCACCCTAAGGTCAGTAGCCCATTGGCTACTGACCTCAACACCCCTAAAACACCCCTTAAATATAGTATTTAGGGGGCAGTTCTGAACCCAGAAGGCAGATTCCCGCAACCTATGAAGAAGAAGGACGAAAAAGGACATACGAAAGACATGCAGCAGAGGAGACTGCAGAGAAGTACTGACTTCGCCCCAGCCCTATCGGCCAGTTTGCAGTTTCCAGAGATCCTGTGCCAAACGTCACCTTGTCCTGCAGCCAGCGACCTCCAGAACCCCTTGGAGGACTGACTGCCTTCAACAAAGTCGTGATCTCCTGTGAACAGCAGCTCTGTTCAAAAGAATCTCCAAAGCAACACTCCGAGCCAGCTGAAGACTAAGAAACCTGATGTTTGGTACCACCACTGCACCAGATGCCTACAGCCCAAATCTGTGGGGTCCACCAGTCCCAGCGAGGTCCCCCAGCGCTCCAGAGTCCGAGTCCACCGTGGGTTGACCCCTCCAGGACTCCCCAATGTCACCTGCAGCCTCTGCAAGGAGACCCCCCAACCCAACTGCGAGTGACCCACTAAGGTGAAATCTGACCTCAAGACACCCCTGCATCCAGCCGCCCTGTGCCCCGGAGAAGAGGACCTGAGGTGCACCTACGTCCCTGAGCCCTCCAACTTACCCGCCCAGCTGTTGGTTCCTCCCGAAGGACTTCCCGCACCAATACTGCAGTCAAAACCCAGCAACTCTAATTGAAACAGGGCACTCCATGCCAAATCAACACTCTGCACCCTGCTGCTCCCTGTGCCGCTGTGGGTATACAATGTGAGCTAAATCAGATCCCCCTTTGCCCTGAGCTAAACCCTAGGAGCTTTGCTCCCACATCCAAGTGGCGTGCCCGTGAGCAGCCACAAACCGGAGCCCCTGTATCCCCCATTGGATAACATTGGGCCTCAGCACTCTGCACCCAGCCGCTGAGGGTGATTTTTGAGTGCATCCTTGACCCTAGGGGAGCCCTTGTTCTAACACCAAAAACTCAACCGCAAAGTCAATTTACTTACCTACAAACCAATAACCTCATTTTCCTCCAAAGGATTGTGTTGACTGTTTTCCTCTGAAAAACGTCTGTGCTGAAGGTGTTTGTATGGAAACCTAAGAAACTGTGTTTTTCTGAAAACTGTCTTACCTACCTTTTAGCTAGGAAGTGTCCCAGGGTGGTATCTAGGCATATCACATGGAGTAGAAAAAGTTATCTGAAAAGTAATCTAAAAAGAAATCACAAAGTAATTACAAAGTAACTGCAAAGTAATTTCAACTGTTTCTGAACATTTGACCTACCTGTAACAAAGCCAACTGCGTTCAACTATATTTTTCTTGAAAAGTACTATTTTACTTACCTGCACCAAGTCCTGCTTGGTTCTAAAAATAAAATACACCTAAGAAATATTGTTATACAAAACAATTGGTCAGAGATCTGAGAGTGTGTGAAATCCTTTCTTGCCCGAGTGTGTACAATGAATGCTTAACACTACCCTCTGATAAAGCCTTACTGCTCGCCCACACTACCACAAATAGAGAGTAAGGTATTATCTAGTTATACCTCTGTAAGCCTTTGGGGATCCACTGGACTCTGTGCACACTATACCTTACTTTGGTATAGTATATACAGAGACAGCTTCCTACACACATCATGGCTTTCTACATTTCTTTAACTTTGAGAATAATATTTGCTTAGTTCATTGAGGAAACCTCAACCTACGGAGTATAGATCTCTTATTTTAATTTATAAAACTTGTTTCATCTTTCCAAAAAAAAACATTTTAAAACAGCATAAAGCATACAGACACAAGGTGATTTTCAGGTGTTTGTGAAAAACCACCAGGAGAAAAAGTCTGAGTGATCAAATGCCACAATTTATTCAAAATTAATTTAACTCAGTCTTTTGGTGGAGATTAAGAGTATATAAAAGTAAAAAAGAAAAAAAAAATATTCTGATAAAGGAGCAGGAATCAAAGTGCAGTGAACTGCGTTTCAGGGGTTGGATTTCAGTGGCTGGGATATATGTGATACTGTTGATTGGTACTCTTTAAATATTAGTATTTAAGTCCCTTCTATATCTTCTCCAACTTCTTTTTACTATGTTGTTGGTTTTAATTATCACTAGACCTTTGATTTCTTGATGAGATGAAGTACCTAGAGAATAATTTGCCACCCAAACGTGTTAGTGAGTAACGATGAATGGTCGTGGGCATCTAACTGACCAGCTATGCATAGTAACTGGTCGGCTAGTTAGACTTCTGGTCAGAGGCTGATCAGAGGAAATGGGTCATCAGTCAGTGTACAATTCTCTCAAGTCTCTTCTTTAAAGGTGTGGAGGGAGATCATCCAGGCTTAGGATGGCAGATTATTCAGAAATATTTTATATTACCACGGGCAGACAGCAATTTAGTTTAGTAAGGCTGGCTAGAGGTGTCTGGTTGGCTGATAGAACTGGACAACCTTGAAGAGATATCTCTGGGGTACTGCCGTAGGAGGCCCTATGACTGAGACATAGTGTTCTTTCCTTGATAAGTAGTCAGTGTAAGGTTCTCAAGGACTGCATGATAGGAATGCAGCATCACACACCAACAAGGAATCCGGCAGCACGGATTTGTACTTTTTGGAACCTGCAGCATTTCATTTTCAGGAGCCATATGTAGATGGCATTGAAACGGTGGAGCATAGACATTGCTACAAGACCACAATACGAGCCACTGATCAAGCCTTTAGAAAGCACAATAGGGCCTTCAGTATCAAACACTGCTGGGAGGTCAGCAGACTGGGGGCACAGATTTGGTCTTGAAAATAAGAAAAAGTACTTCTGCTGCTCATATTAAACAGCATCATTTTTGTCCTACGTCCTGCTCAGAAATGTGACCAAAATTCACTCATCCGGTTGTTGGTTTCAAGGTGCGAGGAAAGTTGGGCAGTTGCCAGTTTCCTATACGCCAGCAAAGCAAGGTATGTTCTTAGTAACAACAGGGCCTTCTTTTAATACCAGGATATAATCACATCTTCTAGATTGATGTGGAGGTTGACAGGGTTGGGGATCTCGGATCTGAGGAATTAGTGATGTGATGCTTCAAGGATCACACTGGGCAGTTAAGATGTCCGCGATTACAGGTGAGTTTTTCCACAAAGAGGAGCTCTTGATGCTTTCCTATTGGGCCAGATTCCATATTCAGATCAAGCTGTTGTCATAATTACTGAAGAGTTCTTTAGAGTTTTTTATCAGGGCTGGAAATTATACATTTGTATCTTTGTGATGCTCAGCTCTGCCCAGGCCCGGGGGGAGGGGGTGGGGGAGGTTCGCTCCGTTTGTATCTCGAGGTTCTTTATTTGTTATTTCATCCCATGAAAGTTAGCTATTTTCTTTCCAACCGTAGAGTTTGGATACATGGGATGTTAGTCAAGGACTAGCAAGAGATTCTACCAAGTGCTCAGGGATGTTACTATGAGGTGCCACTGGTGGATCTTCAGTAGTGAGGAGGACTTAGCAGGTATTCCTCCAATTCACGTACAGTAAAGATATTATTCACTCTATTCTTAGTTTCCATCCACGATTACCCCCAATTGTGATCTCTGGTGTAGGAGTGCTGTTGCAGGCGGAGGGGGAAGAGGGCGCAAATCGCGAAGGATGAACATACGGGGCATAGGATGTGAAGACCAGGCGGCTGAGAATGTGAGTAGAGTAGGAAGAACGTGTGAAAGTATGGGCACAGAGTGCGAAGAGAGCGTACGTAGTATGGATGGTATACCCGAGACAGTGCATACATTTCCCAAGAGCGTGCGGGACATAGCTAAGTGGCTGAAGGTGAGAGAGATTGTGGATCAGTGTGTGGTCACAAAGCGAGACATGTTCATTTCTCCGCCTTATATTATGTTAGGCGTTATCATGCAGACAAAGGCTGCATAAAATACAGGTGCAAGCCTGGAGGTCTAGCAGGAACAGATGTCAGCTTTTTAAAGCAGAGTTGGAATCTGGTCAAAAGAATATTTTGAAAGACAATCTTCCTTTATGTGTATGCAAATGAGGTGGCCTCATCTCTCAATGGTCTGTGTGCTTCATGCACATGCATATGATCAAACTAGCGAGTAAAGCATCAAATGGAAATGAGCTGCTTCTGAAGCTGTTGGAAGGTGAGAAAGAGAAGCCCAGCTCCGGTTTTTCCTGAGGAGATTCAGAATGAAGTTTGGCAAGAGCACGGGGACTACACAGAAAGTCCATGCAGCCTCCATGCTTGAATGTCCGTCTCTTTTTAGCCTGCCGTAGTTGATTGGCGAGGGAGGCCAGTAGTGAAAATAATCATTTTTTAAGATGGTGGTGCTGGACTTTTTATGACCCTAACAGGGGACTGTGCAAGATTCACAGTAACATTTGTAAAGCCTGTGTTTATGCACTTCACGTGTAAAGGGAGCGCGCCATTGCAGCAGTAAGTACTAAGCGGGTCGAGTTTCATATTCTCAATATCTCACCATTAAGTGTCAAACTCAAAAGCGAGCAAACAAATGCATATCATAAACATTATTAAACACAAACCATCGCTAAACAATACCCTTGACCAACAAATCTTCGCTATCCATAGGCAGCGAAAATACACATCTGTCAAAATCCCAGAATTGTACTGGTGGACAACCAGACTCTGCCTGCGCCAGGATGATACAAATGCGGATAAAAATATCAAAGTAAACACAGTCAACTCAGCATGCACACCCTACCCTACCTCAGTTAGAACATTGCCAAGCACCTGGGAAAAAATACCCTTCACCTAGCACCAAGTGCACTCTAAAGGGATTTCCTCTCACCCTTCCATCCATAGTTTGGACAATACTCTGCTAGAAGAGGCACCAGGGGACTAACTAAAGTGGCAGGACCTCTTATTAAGGCCCTTGGACCAGTCCCATGGTGGCGCCACTGACCAGCATAACACCTCATCCAACTCCAGGCCGAAACATCAATACAGTGGCCTGCTTTCTCCTATCAGACTGCCCCAGGGTAATCCAGCTACCCTGACTGAAATCAGCCTGTAGGGCATGGCAACTAAGGTGAGACAAACAGAACATAACATCGGCTCACCCCATGTTCAATCCAGAGGTGTTAAGGCTACAACCCTCACTCCTCCTAACCCTGTAAAGGCAAACCCTTCGTAGGTTGAAAAAAGCAGAACCTTCCGAAATCCAATATGGGCACTTCTATGGGACACAATTGAAGTGAACTTCTCGGCTCTATCGTTTCACTCGGAAAAACTAGAAATTTAGGTTGACCTACTGAAAGCCTTGGCCGCCTAAGTCCTAGGCACTGACCAAAAATTGTAGGCCCTAAATGGCCTGATCAGGATTACAGGAAGACCCAGCCACATCTTATAATTTGTGCAAATGTAGCACAACCATGGACCGCCTTAAAACAATCCCAACTATTCGTTCAGATATTTTAGCAGAAGTCAAAGCCCCCAAACCCCCCTCCCCAAACAACACTGTAAATCTGCCATCCATCTTTAATCTGATATCCAGCAGGCACTCCTGACCGAGCACTGCCCCAAGGACGACCTGGTTAGCACCCTAGCAGTTATGCCATAATGGATGATCATTGAAAATCACAGACACTGACAAATATACAAATCAGAACTATGTGCCTACCACTGTAAAAAAAGGTCAGCACGGAGGCCTTTCATTGTCGACAAGATAGAGCAAGCAGGCAATTCCTAAAAGGAATTATTCAAAATTCTAAATGACTTTACCAAATCCCAAGCCCGCTCCTTGGTCATTCCTACTTCACAATTACTTTGTGACACTTTAGCTAGCCACTTTCAAACCAAAATAGACAATATCTACAGTAGTTTTAATTCTGTGGCTAATTCTTTTGCGTACCTCCAAACAATTGAATCACCTTAAAGTACTGCTCCAGTACTACTGGATAGATTTGAGCATATCTCTCAGATGCTCGACTTGCTAGCTAAAGAAAAATCTGAATCTCCCTTTGATCCTTGCCCCCTCATACATCATCGCCACTCTCTCCTCTCCTCTTGCTCCAGTTATCACATCTCTGTGCAACCAGTCTCTGACCCTAGCTTCTATCCCACGGCTTTGGAAAGCAGCACGTCACACCATTCTTAAAAAACAAAACAAATGCAGACCTGAGCGACCCAGCTAACTACCACCCAATATATCGCCTCCCTCTTTTGGGCAAAGTTCTGGAGACATACGCCAACAAACAACTCTCCTCTTATATGGAGACCTACAATTTGGTGGATGCCTCTTAATTGGGCTTCAGACCTTCCCACAGTCCGGAGACTGCCCTTCTTGCAGTAGCAGACACTATCAGGCTATCCCTTGATGCTGGAAATCCCGGAATGCTGGTTGTGCTCGACCTTTTGGTGGCGTTAGATACCATTTCTCATTCCATTCTGATAAAACGTCTCCATCAGGTAGGTATTCAGGGCATTGCCTTCGACTACTTCAAGGACTTTCTTACAGACATGGTCCAGACAGTCTCCATTGACACACATCCCTCTAAAACCATCCTTTTGGACAAGGGGGTCCCTCGGGGCTCCTCCTTGACTCCCATGCTTTTCAACATCTATGTGCCCGCCGAGTCCAGTTGGTCAAATCTTGTGGGTTTGAAATACTTTCCTATGCAGACACCCAATTGGTTAAGGTACACATAGTAGGAGTATGCCAGACTGTCATACTGTTTCATATGCTTGCATAGAGAAGTTATTTCAGCAAGATGGTGGAACATTTTATTTTATTCACTGTTATGATACTTCTAATAACTTTCATCTGCTTCTGTCTATTTATCATTGTAGCGCATATCTTCTATACAAGAATCGCGTTAGTTCGATAAATATTGAAAACATCCCTGTGTATTCTGTGTATATTTCTCTGAGCAAAAGAGTTCTAGTTCTGTCACCATTATCCTCGAAGGATTAGTGTGGTCATGCTTAGTGGTTGCCAGTACTATTTGCTCCCTGTCTGGTTTAGGGAGATTTATGAAAACAAAGAACGGTAGTGGTGTTTCCCAAAAATTTGGAAAAGACTGCACATCCACAAAATGCTAGTAAGGTTAGGAATAGTACTGGACAATCAATAAAATCTTTCTTGATATCACAAGACGGAGTGCTACAAGGACCAATATCCCCCACTACCAAGAAGGAACACAATTTATCAAGCCAGAAGGATTGACAAAAAACATATGGATAAAAATGGTCAAGAGAGCACAATCCTACAATGAAAGTATAAACAAGACTAGTACAGTATGAAGTCTGAACAGCTGTACATTCAAGTAAAGTCAACAAATCCTCATAGTATGCAGGACAAATAGATGAATAGAGTTTATGTTTTGTATAATTTTTTCTTTTATTGATTCTTAAAGGTCATTTCCCAAATGATAAAACGACAGCCAGCCGACACGTGTTTCGTCCGTACTAAGAATGAGTACATGGACTTTTTCAAGGCCAAATGTGGAAATTAATAACAGCATATATGTTGTCGGGTCACATGAACGATGATGAATGGTTGGAATACCGGACAAAAGTCAAATCAAATCGCCCGAACAAGTGGATCGATAATACACAACTGGTCGAGAATCAGAAGGGGTTTCTCACCATTGATTTCTATAGTAAACCCGCTTTGGAGTGCCATTATTAAGTGGTGCTAGACTCTATGATACGCCTCATGTACTTCCGAGGCGGTCTTATAGCCTCACGCATTTCTGAGGTGCCAGTATAGTTTTTTGTCATACCCGTTGGACAATAGTGCAATTCACGATTGGTATTAACGCTACGTGCTGCTTTTATCTGAGCAGGACGGTTTCGTATTTCTTTTCATACCAATCGCCAATTAGTTTATTTGGTGTCAGTTTCGTGGTCTCATCAGGATATATCCACTATATTCTTACTATAGAAATCAATGGTGAGAAACCCCTTCTGATTCTCGACCAGTTGTGTATTATCGATCCACTTGTTCGGGCGATGTGATTTGACTTTTGTCCGGTATTCCAATCATTCATCATCGTTCATGTGACCCGACAACATATATGCTGTTATTTATTTCCACATTTGGCCTTGAAAAAGTCCATGTACTCATTCTTAGTACGGACGAAACACGTGTCGGCTGGCTGTCGTTTTATCATTTGGGAAATGACCTTTAAGAATCAATAAAAGAAAAAATGATACAAAACATGAACTCTATTCATCTATTTGTCCTGCATACTATGAGGATTTGTTGACTTTACTTGAATGTACAGCTGTTCAGACTTCATACTGTACTAGTCTTGTTTATACTTTCATTGTAGGATTGTGCTCTCTTGACCATTTTTATTCATTAGGGAGATTTATGTTGGCACTGTGAGCTAGCTGGTCTATGGGAAAATATATCCTGAGGGGGTGCACGGAATCAGTCAGGCACCATCCCAACATTTATGCCATCCACAAAGGCGCAGTCCGACTGATTAGTGGAAACTACATGGCACTTCCAAAGATACTAGTTATCAGTTTGGAAGCAATGCAAAGAAGTGCCTAAACATGCTTTAGCGTGAGAAGGGAGACAGATATAGAGGCTGCTATTGTGGTGTGAAAGGAAGGCTAGATATCGAAGGCATACTAGAATAAGCAAGGTCAGCAAGTCTTTTCACACACCTCCAATCAGTGCTATAAATGGAGCCATTAAATTGTGTTGAAGTCAAATGGAAGGACAATCACCAGAATTACAACCGATCACAAACCAGATAGTGTACGTTTTTTTAAATGATTTGTCCGTCTGAGAAAAGCAGGCAAGGCATTAAAGGGACAGCTGCAATTGGTTTTATTCACTTCGTTTCTTGCTTATCTCATTTAGTACTTTCTGCACCAGGAAATGAAAGGTAAGGAAACGGAGCACAAAATACATACAGCTGCAGACCATAACTAACAAAGCAAACTGCAAAATGAACATAAGTTAACATAATTACAGGATACTATTAAGTAAATATATGTGAACAAAACAAATTACAACATACCACGCAGCCTCATACTTTATATTTGGACCATGAGCATATATAACCCAACCTACTGAAGATCATATATATTTTCCATTCGTGAGGAACGAGAAACATACTTTCAAAACCAGTGTTGGTCTGTTGCTGCTCACTGCCCTAAGGGTTCTCTTCAGGTCCCATTCTTTTGGAGAGCTATTAGAGAATTCCCAAATACATAACAGCAAGACCTCAGCACAAATCAACACAGTGCACCTATAACTAGGGCGGGTCAGTCCTACACACTCTAAAAGGAGGGGGAGGGTGGTAGAATGAGTGGCAACTGATGTCCTCCTATACCCTCTAGAGCAGAGGTCTTCAATCTGTGGGGCACGACCCCGAGGGGGGCAGTGGAGTACCAGGAAGAGAGTCCGGCATTGCCCAGCTTCACCTGTGCCTGCAATTCAAAATGTTTGCTTTCCTTTTGGAAAAAGGCAGCCTTCCTGGGACGGCTAATTTAGATCTTATCAGCTGAAGTTTAATCAATCGTCTAGTGTGTAAAAAGCTTTCTGCCAGGAAGCCTGCTTGCCTGAATGAAGTGCAAATGTGCTCTATTCGTTCATCTGCAAGTGTAAAGGGTGTTTGGGAGCTGGTTCTGACTTTAATTGATGCAATCACTCCAAGCTTTAGGATGACAAAGATTTGGATTTTTGGAGTGGTAATGCAAAGAGTTAACTACGTGGCTATGATGTGCGTGCTTTTAATTGTAACGGTATTTACACAGCCCTTAGTACCCCAAAGGAGGTGTTGATGGGACAGTTATGTAAAAAAAAAAATTGCATTACATACGTACTAGTATTAGTAGCCTCTACCATTTGTAAGCAACATTTTATCGTAAAACTTTTTGCACATTTTGTAGTAGTTTATCTTACACTGTGTGCAATGCAAGTATAAAATAATGACTTACAAATTCTGCGCTTTCTGTCACATGCTGTAACCTTGTAGCATTAAAAATACATGTCACTATTCTCCACTGCACAAATCAAGATTGTATTAAGTGGCTCCTTGGTTACACACAGACCTCTGCAGTGCCTTAACTAATAGGAGTTTCATAATTTACTACAGTGCATTTCCCACTGAGTAAAAACTTAAAAAAAAAAAATCATTTACGCTGCCCATTATTTTATATGTAGATATCTGATGGCAAAAGACCTAAAAAATGTGCAGTATATTTTGGGGCTGATTTATGAGAGGCTTGCATCACCAGAGCATCACTTTTTTTTAGACTCCTGCGGCACAAGCGTCTCTGCGGTCTCGGAGAGTCTGACGCCTATGAGGCAGTGCAAAGCGTAGCCTCATAGATATAAGACATAGCAGCGCAAGTCACTGAGCTCCCTTACTCTGCGTCAAGGAGGGGTTGCATTGGCTTTGCGTGGGTTCCCACACAACACCCATGGATTTAGATGCTGCCCCATATTTACAAAATCATGTAAACATGGGGCAGCTCCAAAAACGGACAACTCCCCAGCGGAGGTGCAACGAGGAGGAATGTTTTCAGTTCTCCTCATTTTTCCTCTTTCCATGTGTGCTGCATTCTGTAGCTCACATAGAAAGAGGAAAGCGCCTCTCAGGATTGTTTTTGTGAAGGAAGGTGCCCCTTCCTGAACAAAAACAATCATGCCTATGCTGGTGCTAGGCAGCAAGTTGTGCGCCAACACAAGGGAAAAAGACAGGAATCCATTGTATTTTATAAATTATAAACAGGGTGCATTCCTGCCCTTTCACATTGGTGTAGGGCAGCGCAACAAGAAGGCGTGCCGCGCTGCCCTACGCCAATTCCTCATAAATGAGGCCCTTTGTTTTAACTACACCTTGGACCACAACCCCAAGCTCACTGACCCTTGGTTTGCTACACACTGTTTGATATTATTTCCCGACCATAAAAGTTATTTGCTGTAGGAATTAGGGACGTTTATGGTTGTCGATGATAAGGAGTACCAGGTTCTAGAAATTTTTGTCAGAAGTGGGTCCTTATGCCTAAACAATTTTGACAAGCGGGTCTCTGCATCAAAAAGTTTGAAGACCTCTGCTCTAGAGGAAGGGGACCACAAGGTAAAGTGGATGATAGTAATCTGAAGTTGATCTCCACAGACCTTAACATCATCGTCTTCTCTCCAAGACCAAACATGACAATAAACTAGTCTTGGAGACTTTTGGTTTGTTTCACTTTGGATTTTCGGTTGTGGTGCGCAGAGTCGAGCAGCAGAGCGGTGCAAGTTGCAGTGAGGAGATGGACAGCATGGAGAGGTGAGGCGGATAGTCAGCAGCTGGAACCCAGGCTTTGGAATCCTCAGAACCTTCAGAAGCCTCGGAGGTGTTGCTGGTCAGGCTAGCAAAGGACTCGGTCGACCCGGACGACCTGGAAAGCTTCACAGGCGGCAGCCTACGGGAGCCCTTAGGTCTGCGCCCACCTCTGCCCTCAGCTGGCCGCCACAATCAGCCACCCCACCTGCCTCTATCTGCCTCATTCTCAGCAGCCGCTGCTTCCAGCCAGGCAGCTGACAGTGCCCCGCCAGCGGGCGGGTGTATCAGTGTCCAAGTGAGACCAGCGAGACCAACATGAGGCTGGGTAAGTACATATTTGTGGTACACAATCAGATACCATGAGACTTTCTCTTTAAGACAAGCATTTAATCAAGTATATGTGGGTTACACAAGAAACGAAAAATACCATGCTACAATATTTACATTTTCTTCTTTTTCCACTGATTATGTTCCAACAACTTTAAACATTAACAGGCTAGCAAACATTAAATGTTGCTAGGTTTCTGATAGCATACAAAAGGAAAGGAAGACACAAACCCAACTTCCTTCTGTTTCACATAATAAATAATGAGCAAAACTTCACTTGGTGGCTGATTATCACAACTGATCTCTGACCAGCAAAGTTCTCTACTAAAATATTCTGCACATTACGACAGTAATGTTAAATCATATCAATGTTTGGATTCCCTAATTAAAACTTTCCTCACTCATTTCTTGCTTCTGGTGGTGCGCCTAGGGTGATTAGAGGAAGCAGCTCATATCCACCCATCTCTACCGCATCATTTCTTTTTGTGCAGTGTCACGATTTTAGCTACTGTGGAACTTAGCAACCAGGGTTTCTGGCAAGGAGAAATGTCATTTTGCATTTCTAACACCTACCCACAATATCTTGGGTGGAAAAAACATTAATAAATAACTAAGTATGTATTTGCTTTCACATTTAATGTTTTTCGTAATTAATGTTTTTCTAGTGATGTTTTAACGCACAAAACACCAGCACTGCATTCTCATCCCACCTTCTACTTATTGGATTCATGACTGGCTGTCAACGCAAGCATAGCTGTCAGAACACTATCAGATGGAGACCAACCTGAATTCTGTGCACTCCACTCAGCTTCCCTATCATCTGTTCAATGCTCTGGACACAGGAATTGCAGGTCATCCCCTCGACGAGGAGGACGGTAGAATTCGCCCCGGTCTCCATGATGCCCTCACTGCTTCACCTTCCTGGGAAATCTGAGGGGAAACAACAATTCTGTTAGATCAACATTTTGGTTGTGTAACCATCTAAAGACTAAACTATTTCTGAGCTATGAGTAATGATCAGGAGTAACTACTGAGGGAGTAGAATAGTGGATATGGACTAATGGAATGATTTTATGCGCTATCTCAAGTGTTAATAACAACAATTTACAGCAATACTTTCATCTGCTTAAGAGCACCTGGAACATGAGGCACTGGCCTTCATGTATAGGGTGGGCTCTGGCTAAGAGTGGATTGCACAAACTAGGAAGGGATGGGAAGAGGGAACTGAAAGGTTTAACAAAGAGCTTAACAGACCATACTCTGCAAGATAAGTTGTCTACATATTACATTGCAGTCAAAGGTGCAGGAAATTAAAAGTATTTGCCCAGAATTAAACAAGTTTGTATTTAAGTGCTATAGTTGGAATATAACCCATGACTAGAGGTTCCATGTTGCACTGCAAACCAGATCTCTTCTGGGAATTGAAAATGTTGCTACCTTGGAACCATATTATAAACTTCTATATGGGAAACTTACATACACTGATAAATCAGGACTGAAAGATTGGGGAAAATATCCCGGGCCACACACTGCAGCCATGTCTTCCTCCTTTAGCATCTCAAGATCACTGGCTTTCTCATGACTACCTGCTCTTTCTAATCCGCAGTTTTAAACATGTTTCTTTGATGTTTAATACTTTTATCTACTTCACAAATTAATATCTGGATTTCAACTCCTTCCACTATCATAGCCCATTAGCAAAATTCCCTGCGGGAATAGCCCAGAATGCTTTTTATGGTCTGGCTTGACAGCACAGCGGTCACCAAACAATTATGTGAGGGTCACTAGAGAGAGGCGTTGGCTCTGCCCACGTGTTGGGAGCCAGGAGTCCATGTTTTTATTGGGCAGAAGTTGTGTGCTTCCACAATTTCCACAAAACAAGTGTTTGTCCTTAATACAGCTGTGATCATGTTGTGTTTTTATCCAGCCACCTGCACTTGAACTTTCAGAGACACACACATGACACTGTAATGCTAATAAAGTGTTTTAGATCACTCGATGCTTTATGGTATATTTCTCTGGCAGGAGCATAGATGGGAAGAGGGCAGTCATTAGCCCACATGGATGATGAGGTCTGGCTCGACAGTGCACCGGACCATTTAACCTGAACCAATATTATTCTACAGTTCTTTGCTTCCACACAAAGACATACATCCATTGCCATGCTATTTACTTGTAATGCTTCACATTCCATACAGCATGCCTTAAAAGCCAGACCAATTGGTAATGACAGTGCTTGTTTAGCCTTGTAGATGTGGCCCGAACACAGAGAAGGGTTTCTACCAATGATGCTTCACAAAGACCTTCCCAATATCTGGCATATTACAACTAAAAGAGAGCCGGGACAGTTCATCTCCAACAACCCGCATGAAGATTTGTTGTTAAAATGAAAAGTTACCCTCACCCCCTTAAATTGGCATGCTTCATCATCGGGTATCTCATCGCTACTGCCAATGATTCAGGAAAGTATTCTTCACTGGGAACAACTCGGGGTAGATGCTTTTTGTTTTTCTTTTTTTGCTATGCTTATTTAGTGAAGAAATGGAGCAGGTTTACGGTCACAGGGTCTTGACAGATGTTCCTGGTCTGTGTTTTGTTGGGGAAAAAACACCAGGGTTATAGTGATTCCTCCGTTTAAAGGGACAGAAGGTTTTCTAAAAATACATACGATTACGTAATTTGATCAATTTCATGTTTTGTTGTTTGTTTTGTTGGCCCTGTCTTTGTCGGGTTAACAATAGTGATGCTAAAAGGTCTGTGCAATAAAGGCTCTCATACAGCCAACATGTTCTTGCTTCGATGAAGTCGAACATAGGCCAGGGACATTCGTCAGGACTAGTCCCTTTTAGGTTGTCACTCTTACTAGAAACCTGGTATTATTATTATTATTATTATTTTTATTTTATTATTATTACTACTACTATACCACAGTAGGGTAAGTAAAGATAACATCTTGCTTTTTTGGGGAGTTCATCTACTTGTGTAGACCTGTTGGGGAGAGATAAGAGAACACATATCGCAATGAGATGTCATCCATCTCCTCATTGTCTTTTAGCATTTGCACATCCCCTATCAGCTACACAATATACTGATTTCGTATGATATTACTCTTTAGCACACAGTCTATGCCTATTTTCGTGATTAAAGTGCCAAGCTCAGAAAAACACACCGGCATGCCCACTACCTGGAAGCACCTCACCCACACAGCCCACATTATTGTCAGGAAGATGACTTTCTCCCACTAGTGTTGCTGGTAATGGCCACTTAAGCATTACGTACTGCTCCTTGCATAATTTGAGGGACATTTTGATTAGCATTGTCTTTTTCGCCCCTTTTTGGTAAGAAAGTTAGCATTCTGGGCCGATAATTGTCTTAGCTTGTTTCTCTTGGCAGCTATCTCTGCTCCCCAGGCCGGTCCACTAAACCAGGTCCACTTGGACTGAGGCTTGCTTTTAAAGGCCAGCGCTTCTACCTGCAAATCACAACGCAGCATGGAATCTGACGTCATACTTAGCGTGGCATTCGTCAAATAGATCTATTTTGATATAGGGCAGCAGTCTAGCCATTATTCAAAGACAACTACGTGCCTCTTTCCTGGTCCAATCGGATATTTAATACGAAAGCCATTGTGTGCTCTAAAAACAATTTGGATATATTCTATTATAACAGGAAAAGTATGCGTTTGATCCAGCTGCACACTACTTCTTGTACTCTCTGGAGTAGCCGAGCGCGCTTTAAATGCGCTATAAATGCATATAACATAACATAAAGCAGAACTGCTGAGACAATTGGCACAAATAGTTTATGTTGAAAAACCGGTCACTTGGAGCGTATTTAAACAAAGACTTAATCACAGTCCACGTGAGATCACAGTCACGGTCTGTGTAGAGGGCAAATAAATGAGTAGCCTGCCTTGCAGTGAGGATATTGTCATGATGTTTATTAACCCGGATCCGAATTTTTCTAGGTGCTATTCCCACATATCTTAGTCCGCAGGGACAAGTGATCATTATTCACTTATTCACTACTGCAATTAGTGTGGACAATGAGGACAGATCCAGGTTGATCCACTGAGAGCCTATACTGCAAACACCTCGTGATCACTTTTTTAAACCCAGAAAAAACATAAAATGACCCTGTCATATGCTTTTTTTAGCATTTCATTTCATGTTACAAAGGAATCATAATGCGGGTGTTTTGTTCTACAACAAAACATACACTAGGAGGGCTAATACTCTGTGGGTGTGAAATAGCAGCATTTCTTCAATAAAAAAGAAATCATTAAAAAAAAAAAAAAACGCCATCCCATGAAGTGTTCCCACAAAGAAGGAACTTGCTGACTGAACTAAACCTCATCATTGGTCGCCGCGGGGAGGTATCCCGTGATGAAGCCGGCCAATGGAAGCGGGTGCTTTTGAAGGAATATCCTCACATGGTGTTGGAGAAGAATTATTCTTGGTTCTCTTTCAGGGATGGTCCCCCAGATAGCACAGGGATGCGATACCCTGCCCTCAAACCGGTTTATTCAGGCTCCCTGATATCACTTGTGATACTTATGTGCATTGGGAGGCAGTATCAGGTGAGTCTCTTGCTCAGTTTTTGCAGACTGACATTACACCTAAAAGCGCACATCCTCCATGACTCACCTTTTTTAATGTATTTGTTTATCAATTATTTTTCCATTTTGCGACAACTACACCGTGCTCCATGACCCTCCTTAGGACAACTTCAGCTTGTGCCAAAATTCAAAGCTGGAACATTCTGATAAAGTACTGCGGCTGGGAGGGTTTGGCAATAATCATGCGGCAGTAGCTTTGTGATGAGAAAACCACAGAAAAAGGCATTGCTACTAATTTGTAAACTGAAGGCTATCCAACTGATCGCCTGCCTGCAAACAACAAAGGGCGAAGACCCCAAGAACCCAGACCCCGCCCATCAAATCGCCTGGTTCCGCCAGATGGTGTTTCAATGCTATGTAAATGCTTTTTAATGATTATACTAATAACAGGGCCTACGAAAGCGTTGTAAAATGAACATTATTCATCTGCATTTTTGCTCAAGCTAATGTATGCATTGTTTCACTGTGCACGTGCAATCTCACACATTGCCACTTTAGTTTCACTTCACTCGTCTAATTTTGCCCCTTTTATTGTATTCAAGGCGCTCTAGGGACCTGGAGACATGTTCACGTTACAGAACATTACAAAAATAAATAAACTAAATAAATAAAGCCAGAGGCCTCTTCTCGCTAAAACTAAAAGGCTGTCAAAAGACGCCGCTGAGCACCACTCTGCCACCCACAGCACTTTCTCACAGCTCACGAGGACGGCACACCCCAGGTCTACTAACGGGACAGCGTAATTAACTAGGGCACTTTACAATTGAACATTAAGATGATGATAGAAGCAGACTACAGCTCAGTAAAGAGTTAGACTCCAACTCACTGAAATGCAATAAGTAAGATAGTAAAAAAAAAAAGAATCCAGTGTCATACAAAACCAGTGAATAATTCGCAGAGAATAATGCCTTGCAGTGTGGACGGTGCTTTGTCATAATGCAGTTAAGTTGTTCACACTTGTAAAACTGACAGGCTACCTTAAATGGCTCCACGATACTGGTATTATTTGGGGCAAGTTAAGCATTTTCGATCGCACTATAAATATATTTAAAAATGTCAAAGGGATTTGGAACACCCTGCTGACACGTCACAGCTGAATTACCTCATGCATCATGGTCGATGTGGTTCAATGTTGCTCGCTTCACACACAGTTCTCACAGTTTGTTGGCATGTATTTATATTGTAACCTTAACTCCCAGTGAAATTTGTTTTAAATACATTCGCTTCTCTTTTTAGGTTTCGCCCTGCGAATTGATCGCGAAGCGATCGTCGCAGCAAAACCTATTGTGATCGTTTCTGCTTTCAAGGAGTCAAGGGAGACAGGAGACAAGTGATGTGCACGCGCAACCTTCCGAACTGGGATCAAGTCGCGCGCGCTTCCTGTCTCCCACGGCTCCTTGGAAGCAGGCACACACACGCACACACACATATACAGACCCCCCCCACCGCCGCGCATACACACAGTCACACACACACACACATAGAGGTCCCCCCAAGCCCCCCCCGCCCCGCCGCCCCGCCGCCGCGCATACACACACGCACGCACACACACAGAGAAACACCCCGCCCCGCCGCCGCCGCGCATACACACACGCACACACACACATAGAGAACCCCCCGCCCCCCCACACCCCCTACCCCCGCAGCCCGCATGCACACACACATACATACAGAACCCCCCGGCCCTCCGGCGCTCACACACACACACATCCCCTACCTCAGCTCGGCGTGTCTTGCGGCGTGTCTTCTCATCATGAGCAGGGACAGCCAACGTGCACGAGCACGGCGACGGCGTCTCCTGCGCTACACCCGTGGTTTCGGTTTCGCATGAAATGGAAGACTTGAAGCGTGATGCGTAAAGATGCCTCGCGCTGACTTTAAAAAATGCCTACATAACGGTAAGGGCGCGAGCAAGTATGACTTTTGAAATTACAAAAGAGTATAATTAATAAAATGCTCACGTTACGACTTGAAAGACTGGTGCTGAATACCTGCGCCTGATACACCGCTGCTGAAATAAATGTTAAACCCTCCTCTTCACGAAACAGAGCAGGTCACAGTCGAGGAGGAGGCAGAAAGCACACACTTGTATTTTGCGTTTTTCTTTTAATCTGCACGGTAGCAGTGATCACGGGATGTGCTTATGTTATTGAGTGAGTGCTACAACTAATTTCTATAGGTGCTGGATCGTCGCCGCTCCATTCCCGGGCAGCTGCTAGGAGCGCCATGCTGTACTCTTTGCTGACTTTGTATACACTGCTTCCCGCTCCTCTTCCGGGCAGCCGCTGCCTAAGAGTCCCGCCAGCTGTTGGGCACGCCGTGCAGGCCGACTCGAACCGTTGTACTCTGTGTTTGTAGATTGGTGCATTGACTACATGAGTTACTCACACTTGGGCTTGTGACACGTGAGAGGTCTTTATGTCACCTAGCAAACCCGCCCATATCCATGGAAGCTTCTTCTGCCCAGTATTGTTTAAGAGCAAGTTTGGTTCGACCGTGTTTTGCCAAGACCCACGGTGAATCTGCTGGTACGAGAGTTGTAGCAGACATCTTCCATAAGATTTCCAGCTCTACTCTCTTAACAAAGGACACAAGTGATGGGCGGGGGAGGGGTTTGCACAATGTCCCTGTAGGATCTGAGATAACCTCCTTTAATGAATTGGTTCGGGTTTCGGTTTGCTTTGTGTCCTCGTAACATGGGCTGTGGTTTTGTAAACAGACATCCATTCCTTTCATCTTGCAGAGCCCACTGACTTCTAATGTTTGCGATTTATTTATTTATTTACTTATTTATTTAAAGTTTTATAGAGCGCGAACTTGACCCGTGAGGGTATCAGAGCGCTTTACAGGTTGAAGGAGTAATACAGAGAGAATAGCAATAAGTCAGGGGGGTAAATAGCGATGAGGGTCCTATGGTAGGCAGGGAGTCAAAGGGGTATGTACAAGGAAGGAGGGGGTGAAAAGGTACAAGGAGCATTTTACAGAATAAATAATTATACGTTAGGGAGGAAAGTGCAGGGGTGCTTTACGTTAACACAGTGATCAAGGATCATACATACATCATCATACAATAGAACAGGGTATCACAAAGGTGATAAGTCTCTCGGTGCTAGTCGCACGGGTTAGTCAAGGAATTTAGCCATGAGGAAGGATTTAGCCTCCTAAGCGATGTTTAGGGTGAGGCGTTTTCACAGTAAATGAATTAACATGAACACATTTATTTACTTTAAAAGCATTTAACTACTGTTGTGGTAGCATGGCGACACTGACCTTTTAATCCATGGGCATTTCCCCAGTCGGCAGGAGCCCTTGGATATTGGTTTTGAAATTAAAAGTTCCAATCCTTCGCTTTCCTTTTAAAAATAATTTTTTTCAGGTGTGTCGGCACCTTATTTCATGAAAAGCAAATCAAACTGCCTCTCCAGAGAAGTGGAACTTTTGAAAGAAAATGTGAAGTCTTCCTTAACTAAAATGTTGCAAGATTTCCGTTTTAATGTCTGGTCAGTTTCCATATGTTAAACAAGTGTTTGCAATGCAATAGGTCTCACATTTATGCGAGTTTAAGCCATTGACATTGTAAATGACAATGCCTTTTATTTATGTTTTTAAAACAAATACGTAAATAAAAAGCATTGTCATTTACAATGCCAATGGCTCAAATTCTCACAAATGCGAAACCTATTGCATTGTAAATGCTTGTTTGAATAACAGTGTTTGAATTGTGTAGTACACAGTACCGAGTTGTGGATTCCAAATGGGTTCTTCCCACTGTTGTTTATTGGTACACGTGTCCTATGTTGGAATTTTCTTCTAAGAATAATGATTCCTTTGGGATATAATACCCAATTCTGTGTAGCTGTGCTGAAGAAAGCTTGTAAGGCTTGGTGCACAGCATTAGTGAATTTCCCTACATGGAGGGCTTCTTCTGGACAGACAGCCGGGATCTCTCAATAGCTATGGTGATCAAGGCCATACACAGAATTTGGAGGCATGCTACTGTTTAATTAAAAAGTGGTCATCGCTTTGTTTCCCCCAATGAGGAGCGAGGGGAGGTAAGACTCGATGCAAAACGAAAGAAGACGGTGAACGTAGGAATATGATCAGAAGGAGGGAGGTTTGGGGACTCATTTGAGGGCTGCAGGTAATGTCCTTCCCAATCGGTCAAAAATGTTTAATATGTATCACTTTTACAGATGTTTTGGTATTTCAACTAAGCAACAATGGAACTGCACCAACACCAGAGAAGGTACTAATGAAGATGAGGCCAATCAGAAGACCCGTATCAACCATGTACGTCAACCTTCTGACCATACTGAAAGTCAAGTCCCACTGGCGTGAAGCTGGTCACACATTTAGAGTATCATCAGCTATCCATGATAAGCTTGTAAATGTAACAGGTACAGCATAACATGGGGATCAAACTAAAACAATACTTCTATCTGCACGGATCATGAACGAGCCTTTAAGGACGCATTCTTCCATGGAGTACGGATATGCCCTGCTATCAGATCTTGTTGAAAAGAGGTGGTGCACATTTTTACTTGAACAGTCGATACACCAGCAGAGTGTCATATGTCTGCTAGGTCAAGCACCTTGGAAAACAGGAGGAAATAACAGCATGGCTGGTGGACTCAAGGATAATGTTGGCCAGAAAACAAGGGGCAATTGCTTGGAAGACGGGCAAGGGTCGGTGAAGGAACCGATCCAATAAGAGTTTTATACGGTCCACTAGAGAACTGGGAATTAGAATGAAGCACAGTGATGAGTTAGGTAAGTGAGAATGGACTAAAATTAAGAAATTGTGTGCGTTCAGCAGGATCTGGGTGCATATTTGCACTTGGAGCCTGCTTCTATGGGGTTGTGAAAGTAGTGCTATTGCTGCTACATCTAATGCTTCCATCTGCCCACTCAATATCTTATAGATGTTATGTTTCTACTAACTCTAAACCTATACATCCATGCACCTTCTGTCCTACTTGAACACTGACTATATATGTAAAGCATGTGCAACTCGTCTAAGTTCCCACCTATTATATGTCACAACTTGTGCTAATTTTGCCTTTTTATCTGAAACATGTGAATCATGTTAATCCCACTCCATCGGACTCAGCACCACTATTCCAGTCTGAATAATCGGTGCCTTAACACCAAAAAATGGTATGCATCACTTGTTCTCCTTAGCAAGATTTATGAAAATACTGATTTGGGGTTTAATCCTTGACATAATGTTGATCATTTAGGGCGCCGATGCCCATCAAATAAATAACAGCCCCCGGGTGGGAGGAGTATGTTTGTCTAAACATACTATTACACATGCAAATTCATATAACGAAAGAGGTCTTTCTCGCTTTGAATTTGTAGGAGATGGCTCCAGAAATGATATACTTATTGGCTACAGACCTAACAAGATGTAAAATATAATGCTGAAGTATTGATAAGTGAGCATGTTCATGCTAACGCAAATGCTAATGTTTGATGACCCACGCAAGGTCTCCAATTGATAAAAAAAAAAAATATGACCTGTATTTAAAAAAAGGTTAGATTTCCTGATTCACTTCCAGACTGTGTTTGTGGTCTTTTTCACGAAATGGACTTACAAGAAAATCAAATGTTGACTCCAACTTAAAGTTATTTTAAAAACCATTTGATTAATACCCTGCTGCGAGACACAATAGGGTGTGCTTTAGGACAATGGCTTCATATTTACTATTACGCCTAAATAGCGAGCTGTTGAAACTTTGTGCTTGAACTGCATCACATAATATCACATTGACAACAGAGAATTACAATAAAAGTAGAAATGAAACTAGATTTATCTTAAACATTATTGTACATCGACCATCAGGATGAATTTAGAAATATGCATTAATGTTTTCTTGCTAGAAAGTAAACGAATACTAAAGTAAAATAGTGTTTGCCTGTACTGCGCATGTCAGGAAAATTATGCATGAACAGCCACACAATGAAAAGTTCAAATCACACCAGTGTCTAAACAACATGTGAAAATGTATCTGCCTCAAAGACAAATTTCAGCTCATGTGAAATTAATAATTGTTCGCTGTTTAGGTATTGGGATTAATCCTGATGGTTGTGCACAAAGTATCTAAGTGAATTAAAAATGTGATGTAAGTTTATACAGTCTATGAAATTATATTTATTTTACGAATAAAGACTAATAAAAAATATTGAGCAGTCGTAGATTTAGAATGAATTCACATGAATATAAAGGGGTTAAAGTGGCTCGAAAAAGGAGGTTAAAAAGCAAATTAGGGTCTTTTAAAAATAAGGCGGTCAACTGAATTGTAGTTAATGAAATGTGATTCAGGAGAAGATTGTGTAATGCCAGTTCAAGAAAATAGGGATTTGAATTCTGAAAGGTAAAAGAAGAGCGAGAAATACACAAATTGTACTGTAATGAAGGTTTACTTTGGATTAATGATGTGTCCAGAAATATGTTATCAACACTTGATAAAAAATGTGGTGAAGTACAGAGTCTGCCAAGAATGGAGTCTCACACGGTAAATCCAAGGACGAGCTCAGTGCTTCATTTTCACCCACAGCACTAGTAAGGTGCATCTCCATGCCCAAGCCTCTGAGCAGGGGATGGACTGCCTCAGCACTCGGGGGAGGTGGCGCTTTTTACTAGTGTGACTGGGAGGGAATTGTGCCCCGGTCGGTGAGGTGTGTCTGCCCAATTGGTGGCATTGCCTGCCTGGAGGGGGGGGGGGCTACTATTCAGCTACCAGTGACGATGATCTTTTGTGGACCAGCCCCTGTGACAACAGCCTGGGCTGCACCCTCCCTGTATTGTTGGAATGCGGGGGACCCGGGGCTTGGCTCTCTCCTTGGTGACATGTTGTTGGGCCTGCATTCACCCTCAAAGACTTACCTGATCACCTACGCGATGAGCTCGGACTTCACTACTGGAAACTCTAAGGTTATAATACCATTTTATTTTGTAATGTAATTGGGGTGAATGAAAAACCTCAAAAGAGGAGCGGTTAATGCTGTATCTCAAGTGGCTCCAACCCGCAGTCCTGTTGCTCCAAGAAACACCCCTATTGAGTGCAAACTGTCCTTCTTGGACAGAGTGTACAATTCAGGCTATATGTGGGATCTAAAGGGGTGGCCATCCTCCTGAAGAAAACCTTCCGCATTGTAGTTCAAAAGGTATCCACAGAACCACTGGGCCGCCACGTCCTGCCAATAGGACTCTGATGACAGCAGTATATGGATGTTACTTAGCTCCTAGCGGCGTCTGCCACGCGCTTCACCCTTATTGGTGGGAATTATAACACCTTAATGCATTCTCGACTGACACAAAGTCTTAATAGGAGACTGGTAGGTCAGTGCTCCTTTCTGACTGCTTGAGGGTAATAAGACTCATCAACATCTGGCGGCTACACCACCGTAGCACCAGTCAATACATATACTACTCCCCTCACACAGTACATCCTCATATGTTGACTACTGTTTAGGTCGAGCCTAGTCGCAGCGCGCATGTGCTGCTCTGCGAGGCATGCTGTATTGGAGTATGCACTTGAAGCCCAATCTCTGCCCATATTCGTGATTGTCCTTCGTTAATGCTGGCTTCTGATTCGTAAATAGGCTTGTTAGTCCCTCCTAAGTACTGTCTGGTCTTCATTTGTAACCTCCCATGGCGACCGGCCCTTTTACTTGGGTTACATGGTATTTGATATCTGTAAGCACTATTTTCTTTATTGAGTTTCTCTTACTGCAGGCAGGACATGCGCTGCTTCAGCTGGAACCGTTTGTGTTTATATAAGCAACATGCACGCGTTTTATCTTATCTTATGTGTTTTTACATTAACTGCATGGGTGCCTGCTTTCAATAACAACACGGGCGCCTGCTTTCACTTTAACCCAGGCGACCGGTATTATTTCAGTCCTCCACCCACCCCATCACTGCTTAATTCGCTCTGTCGCCCTTGTGTCTGTTTCTCCCACCCACTAACCAGACCTAAAGCCCGGTCTCTTCCAAAAGACAGTCTACCTTGCCTCCATCCTAGCTTGTTACATACACCCTTTACGAATATCAAGCCTATGTTGGATTGGGGAGTGGGATAGTCATGGGAAAGTTAGCATGCATCACAAGGTCAATGACGTGTTGTATTTCCAGAAACAACTTGCTCCGCCATCCTCCAAAAGGCATGTCACAGCTCAAGAAGGCGCTAAATGCATCCGCGGGGATAACCCTGTTGTGTGAATCCTTAGCCTTTATGATTTGGATAACCGGAGGAATATCTCTGCTGACGAAAGCCCGAGTTTGTAAGGTTTGTTTTACAGAGGGAATGCTCAGCTGCCAGGGAATTAATACTGTGTAGAAAAGATATGATCTGTACCATGTACTGTCTGTCTAACGCGAGGGATAGCTTTGCTGCCTTATGGCTGTTTTTATGAACTTTGGAAAATCCAACACGCCTTTAAGATGAGTGCTTCTAGATCATGGATACTTTGAAATATAGGTTTTAGCTGGAATTTTTATCGTAAAATGGTGTCACTAGTCTACAGAACAACCCCTGAAGCCACTTCTCGGTCACATGTGTTTTTCTTTAATTGCCAAGGACATTGGTCATTTCACGGGGTGTGAGACAGGCGGGAAAATTAATCTAGAGAACGAACCGTGCAAACGGGCATGACATCCGTTTTTGTCTGACTCGTGTTAGTGAATACATTGTGACTGTGTGAAAGGAGCATCTCTTCAGTGCAGCGTCAGCTCCCATGAAGACATAGCTTCCATTGGGGCAGCAGGTGCAGTGGCACCCTTGAATCCCGAGGTTTGCTGTATTTCACAGTTCAAACAGCGGCCGGAGGGCCCGTTTCCTTCCTTGCTCTAGGTCTCAGGACACACTGGCTACGTCACTGGTCCACAGTAACCTTTGCTTACTGGTTGCACTCTCTGACTCACTGAATCGCACTGGAGAGCCACTCATTGTGCAACTCTCCTCTTTCTCGCCAAGGGAAGCCTTCCAGAGAGAGTGTTGCAGTGAGGCATTGGAACCACTGCTGAACTACAGAGTGACACCCTCCGGTTCACTGACGGCACATCTACTGCGAGTCTCCCACTGATGTCCTACAATATTTCCGAGTCTCGAGCCACACTGACTCAATGCAATAACTCCCAACCTCATTGCATGGTTCACGGATGCACCTCTCTTGGAGTCTCACCTGCACCACAGCTCTCCTGGGCCTCACTCACTCGTGCACTCAAATTCTCTTGAGGCCCAGTCACTGACTCCCTGCAGTACTCCACGTTTCACTCACGGAACAGTTTCTGCATCTCGCACACTAACATACTACAACACACCTGGGTCTCACTGCATGACTCATTAGCAGGTGGCGCTCACTGCAGCACCTTGAGCCTCCCTCACTGCATAGCTTCGGAGTGTCATTGCAATTCCACTTAGTCGCTCACTGCCAGGAGAGTGCCAAGTTGAGCAAAAGCGGATGTCTGGGCGCCTCAGAGGGAAGGCTCCTTCGGTGCCTAGATCTGATCCCACAGACCCAGCAATGCCCGGTGCCAGCCTAGGAGCTGAGAGGCCATCCTTGATAGCAGGGGCCTTCAGCGGGAGTGGGTGCCCGCTCTGGCGTCGTCCACGGCACTGGCCTCTTTGCTCCTAGGCGCACTGCCTTCCGAGCTTGTGGTGGGATAATCCGTCGTATGAAAACAAAACATAACATACTTCAACACATTTCACCTTGTCCACGGGTTCTACGGCCTAACCAGTTCATGTGCATGATCTGCGTAATCTAGCAAAAAGCTCATTTGTTTCCCATGAAAATCATTTGAAAATCTTGGACAGCAGATCTACCTTGCAGACTTGTTCCTCCCCATGTACACTTTTTTGGCTCGCCGAATGCTCCTGGAAAGGTATGGAATTTCCTTGCTGGCCCTCCTGTAAAAAGCTCAGTAATCTTATTGCATTTCTGTAGCGCGTTGAATTTTGTGGCCCTAAAGCGCTTTAACCTCCGGGGGATTCCCAAGGGTGATTGGCACTAATGCAGCTAGGAACTTCCACCAGCATGAAACGTATACAGACCTCAGACTACAGACCTCTGGGACCTGATGTCACTTGACTTTCTGCGCCCCTAGTTACTTCACCAGTGGAGCTATGTTGGTGCATTCATGTGTGCAACAGACAGAGGTCAAAGTAGACGGGATTGGAAGGACATGACGTGCTGTGCCATTCTTTTTTAGGTCGAGTCAGGGCAGGGCATACGCTGCTCTGCCGAGGCATGCTGTATTCAGGTATGGACTAGAAGCTCCGCCCATTCCCCACCCATCTTTTCGATTGGTTCCTGTTACCGTCCTTTCTAAATGTTGCTTTTGATTCATGAACAGGCTTAGTCACTCTTTCGTACCGTCTTGTCTGCATTTGTAACCTCCCATAAGAACTGGACTTTTTACTTGTGTTGTTACATGGTCTGCTTTATCTAGTTTGTGAGCACTATTTTCTTTAATGATTTCCCTCTATTCCCACCCACAAAGTGCTTTCCTACAAAACTTCTTTACTTATTTAATTTCCCAGCGCGGTCAGCTTTAACTGTAGTAGCAGCACTTCTTTCTTTATTTAGTTTGCCAGCGTAGTCCGCATAAACTATAGTGGCATCGCTTCTACATTTAATTTATTTGTCAGCGCGGTCCGCTTTAACTTTAGAGGCCGCGCTACGTAACCTTTGCTATTTTTTTATTATTTTAGGGTGAAAGCGCCCCATACCGTGCTTTCACTTTAATTGTGCCCATGCCCCTTTCTTTTAACACTGCTGGCCATATTCAGGTTATAGCAAGCCGCGTTTAAAGAAAGCTGCGTGAGCTCCATTAAAGTGAAAGCGCTGCATGGGACGCTTTTATAAACAAAAAAAAACGTTTTGTTTTTGGAGAAGCACCCCATGCCGTGCAGTCACTTTAATGGTGGCTGCGCCCCCTTCTTTAGACACCGCTCGCTGTATAGGAAGCAGGGTCTAATGAAAGGAGCGCGGCCACTATTAAAGTGGTCTCGCATTAGCAAGAGTTTGAGCTATTGGCATTATAACAGGCAATGCCTTTTATACGTGTGTTTCTTTTGAAAACACATAAATAAAAGTCAATATCATTTACAATGCCAAAAGCTTTAACTCTCTCAAATGCGACACCTATTGCATTGCAAATGCTGGTTTACTCTTGCGGTTGACATCAGCAATGTTTCCCGAATACACATACTGCCTAGACAGCTCGCTGACCATTCCCCATTATGCAGACAGTCAGTAGATTGACGGGGGGGAGTGGGGCCCACCTCGATTGAATGCTTTGTGGCCATTGGATGATTCAGTCAGCGACTATTTCCACTGCACTATTTTGACCATAACGGTAGCTCAATCTCGTTCCCCATTGCGCTCTGGGAAGCCTGCAAGATGGTTTTTAGAGGAGAGCTTTATCATATATTCATAGCAAAACTAGGTATCGAAGGAGTGAGCTCCTGCGTCTTAAACAGGATGCTGACAGATTTAAATGTGCTGAGGTGGCAAACGTCGGTCAATCAGTATGATGCTCCCGAGACCAGGCCTGTCTCACCCTCGACTAGAAGCTTATCGATCGAGCCCATCTGAACTGGTCTCACTCCTAGCGGAGGGTGTATAAGGTGGGCAACAAGGCAGGAAAGCTGCTCTACTGGCTCACAAATACACTGTGTCGCTAGGATTGTTCCCAAACTTCATACCTGTTAGGCCTGGCATCATTTGGTGTGGTTTCCCCTGTCTTTTTTGCTTCTGACCTCCTATTCTTGATTAAGTGCTTAACTTCGTTTTTTCCGGGGCAATTTACCCATGCTGACCAGTGCTAAAGTGCATGTGCTCTGTGTGTAAAATGTATTGGCATTTGGTTTCTCTGTGAATGGCAGATTTGATTTACGAATAAAGCCCTAGTAGAGTGCACTGTGCATGCCCAGTGCATGTAAATTAAATGCTAATACAGGGCCTGCAGCACTGATTGTGCCACCCACGCAAGTAGCCTTACAAACATGTCCCAGGCCTACCACTGCAGAGCCTGTGTGTGCAGTCTTCTAACTGACTTGTCGACCTGGCAAGTACCCCTGCTTGCCAGGCCCAAACCTTCCCTTTTTTTTACATGTAAGGCACCCTTAAGGTAGGCCCTAGGTAGCCCCATGGGCAGCATGCAGTGTATTCAAAAGGTAGGACATGTACTTTAGAGTTTTACATGTTATGGAAGTGAAAAACTGCTACATTTATTTTTCCACTACATCAAGGCCTATCTCTTTCATAGATTAACATTGCACCTGCCTTGTAACATCTTACAAGTGTAGTTTCCAGTTGGAAGCAGATAAAAATGTGAGTTTAGTGTCTCTGGACTCACAATTTAAAAGCAAATTTTTAGTGAAGTTGGTTTTTAAATTGCAGGTCTGAAAATGCCACTTTTAAAAAGGTGGCATTTTCTTACTTTTTTTGTTTTTGTTTTACATAGCACGAACTCTACCCAAAGGTATCAGAGCGATTTACATGAGCACTAGTTACATTATAGACGGTCACATTAATTTTGGTAGGCACTGGGAGATTAAGTGATTTGCGCAGAATCACGGGATGTTGAGCATCCCTGTTGAGACTTGAACTCTGTTCCCCAGCTTCGAGGTCGACCGCTCTAGCTTTTAACCATTCTGTGACTCTGCATGCCCCTAGAATACACGTCTGGGTCAGGGTGACAGCTGGGCTTTGTAAATTCACTGTAGACAGTCAAACTCAAAGGGAGTTGAGGTGTGCCTTGCATTTCTCGATGGACCATCACCAGGCTGATGCGTTTTCTTGAGCTAGAGTGGTGGGAGGAGTTGACACTTGCACCTAAATATGGCTGTGCCGGTCCCTGTACGACTGGTGTCGTAATCCAAAGTGCAGGTGGAAGTGAGTGTACAAAACAGTCTACCTTCTGGCAAACACCTAGAAGGGGATGGGGTGAGACCCCAACCTTGACGTCCAAGACACTTGCACACTGGCGAGGGGAGAACAGCTCGGTATGAGGAGTTCGGAAGCATGTGACCTACCCACGTCTGGACATCGAGATGTTGGGGTCTCACCCCATCCCCTTCTAGGTGTTTGCCAGGAGGTAGGCAGTTTTTTACACTCACTTCCATTTGCACTTTGGATACGACATGAGTCCAGATTACAGGGAACTGAATCTCTTAATACACCTCCTGACTGTCCCCACTAGAGTAGATGAGGATCCCCCGGTCCAGAAGAAAAACCATAATCCTACTAGATACCTTGGACATGAAACATGTCAACCGTTTCCACCATTCCATCATTCACACATCACTTTGAGCTGCGGCAGCCCCCCTGAAGGACTGCCGCAGCAAGTGTCTCAAGTGCTGCATCATCGACATCCGTGACGCCCGCCTCTACCGCAGCACCTGTGGCCCCGTGGTGTGACATCAACACAGAGAAGTCAACGCCTTTGCAGCTTGACCCTCGGAGCTCCATCGATACTGCACTGCCAATGTGGTGCAAAGAACAGATTACACTTGTGAGTGAGTGCGAGTAGCATTTCAAACACTGGCAACAATAATGCCTTGCATCAACTTCCCCCAATAATAAAAGACGCATTATCCAAACTTATAAAAATTCAATGAAATAAAGAAAGAAATATTCAACTTAAAGTACACTGCTGCAACTCGCACGTGCAATGTATTCTTTATGGTGCATATTGCTATGTTTTATAATTTTGACTCGCTTGAGTAGCAGACTCTGAGTGAGGATTCTAACTGCAACCTTCAGTTGCTGCTGGACATCTGAACTACCTGGACATGGCACGTTGTGGACGATTGATTGTCTGGAATAAATCTACATTTATGACTTACCTGCTGTGTGGATCCATACCCAATACATATGGCGACTAATTAGTCGCCCACTGGTGCGCCCACAACTTGAAATAACAAAAGATTTTAGTTTTCATAGCACGTACTTAAGTGGAGATACTTACGGAGGAGCTCTGCCATCACTGGAGCAGCAGCACAAGAGAGGGTGCGAACAAGGCAGGGTACAGACGTGTCTCTAGCCCTAGGCTGTGTTTTTTGGTTGGAGTACCCTGGATTGCCGGTACTCCTGTGGGCTGCCATTGATTCGTCCGACATTGTGGCACACATGCCTGCATGCAGCCATCAGCACCCATCTACCAGCGTGCACGCAATGTAGCGTGCGCTTTCACAAACCTACTGTGTGGCTTCTATGCTGCGCATCAGCACGTCTGCTCACACGGATGACAATCATACACAGAGTCCATATTTGTTTACATAAACAAATGGTACACGAGCAAGTTACCATTACAAAACAAAATATGCATTATAAAGAACACATAACACGAGCTAGTAGCATTTCAAACAATGGCAACAATAATGCCTTACATCACAGTCAAAAATCTTTAAGTACATACAGGTGACGATAGATGCATTTAAATAATACCGTATCAGGGTGATGTCAACGCCATGTGACTTGGTATAGGCATGTCAACAGGTACTGGTATTTGCTGTATTGTTAGACGCGCATACTTTTAGTTAAACGATATGTCAGTCACATGTAAGCATCTCGAAGTATATGCCATTGATGGTAACAACCATAGTCATACATGATGCACAAGCAACTTAAATGATATGCCGGCCACAATAATACAGGTATTCAAAAAATACTGGTTGCTGATATCGGTTGCAGACGCGTAAGCGAGTGCAGACAAGGAAACGACAAAGCACGAGTGCTCATGAAAAGCGCTGTTAATGTAAAAAGTAGTCCCGAAAACATTTACTAAATAGGACAAGTGTAAGGCTACAAGTAATGGAGCAGTGTTCCATGGGAGGAACCAACCCACAGAAAGGAGGGACAAATACGAAAGATTATCCACTTGAAGGCTTTTTAAAGGACACTTGAAGAAACAAAGGAAAAGCAATGGGCGGGCTGTAAGCCACAAACTATATTCAACATTTCTCGAAGAGACAGAGTAAGCGATGCCTTGGCTCGACCTAATAAACAAGGTCTTAAGGAAGGTCTTATATCCAACTCTTGATATCCTGATATCTCTTGATACAAGAAAATAAATATCAGCAAACTACGGCTACCAGAGGATGGCAGACAACACACCATAAAGAACAGTTTGAGGAGATGACAAATACAAATTAAAATGTAAAAAAATGAGTCAGTAAAGGCAGAAGTTCTTCAAACTTAAAGAAGCAGAGAATGCTTTTGCAGTCAAGACCAGATGACATGCTATGGGGCAAAAAAAATTATGAATATTTAGGACCTACTCAAACCTTGGACATAAATATTTCCCTAGAAATGTAAAAAGACTGAGTGAAATTTGCAAGCCTCACCAAGTGACAGCAGCTAGTCCTATAGTTGTCATCTGCTAGTGTAAAGTTGGAGATGTCTTTAATTTTTGTTAATAAGTTAAAATGAAATCCACCAGAGAGAGAAATACTTTGCATTTTGTTTCCATGAAAATTGTATGTAAAATATTTAAAAAAATAAAATTCATATATTGTGCAAAAACCCATCGAAAATATAGTGACGACTGCAACAGAATTATCTAGAGCAGACTTTAATTCAATTGGGTGGGGTCAAGGACGGGGGCCAGCAAATATACATTACAGTAACCCAGACACACAGAAAGACCTTACCTGTGTCAAATAATGTAGCAAGTGCAGACTTAATTGAAGGAAAAGAAGAGCACAGAGATTTCTGCCATACCATTTACCCTCAGAGCCATAGTCTTGTTGTTGCGATAGGGCCTAATCTCATGGCTTTGATGAAGGAAGTCATAACAAAGTGCAGTTCTAATGGCCTTCTGGATTCAGACAAAGAAAAAACACAAACAAAAACAGAGCAAATATATGTGATGTTGGACCTTTACAGCAATAGTAATATTTCAGGACGTGAGACTGGTCTTGTGAACTGTGGTTAAAAAGAAGGGGTGAACTGTGAATGAACTATAGTGGAGAGGTCGCTGGATTATATATTCAAGACTGTGGACATAGTGCTCATTTCCCTGCAATTTTAAATTGCCTGAATACATGTTGATTACTATTTAAAGGAGTGCTTACGTTTTAAAGGAAATACATACACATGGTATTTTATCCTGCTATTGTACACCGACTAATAAGGCATTGAATTACAAAACTGGTGCCCATCCTTCCTCTATCCCATGCCTCTTTTCTCCCCTGCATCCCTAACACTCAACTTAATTTCCCTGGTAAAATGTTGGCTTTTCAGAGGCTAAACATTTTGTAAGGAAATGCTTCGTTTTGCTTGATCACCCCCAGACTTTTGGAGTGATGCTGCTAGTTTTTCGATTCTGAGCGTGTACTGAGGCCTGCAAAATAGAACTGAATTCCAACCCATTACAAAGTTTATGTTGAATTGGATAGCCCCAAGTTAACTTACTTATAAGTCACTAGTATAATATACCGAGGGCCTGTGAGTTAAAGTGTGCACTCAGAGCTGCAGCCTTGATTGTGCCCCCTTGAGTGTGACATACTGCAACATGGCTCCCATTCTGCCACTGCAACCTGGAAGAGCAGTTTTAATCTGCTGGTTTGACTGTTCCGTTTAAATCAATGGCAACGCCCACACTTCACTTCACAGTACATGCAAGTCTCCTCCAGGGAAGATTTATGAAGCCCAAAGGCAGTAAGCTGTATATTCTTAAGCAGGACATACATTTTTATATTTCCTAACAGTAAAAACCCGAAATTGTTGGTTATACTGTGGGTAACCCGGTGATCGCATTTGCTAGAACAGAGTTACACACGGACCCTTCAGCGGTGCTAATTTCTGAATGGGATGACCAAAATGGGTACTTCAACGTATCAAATTAATCATGGCATGAAACCCGTATGATATCCAAGTCGAATTTAATGTCACTATTAAACAAAGGCAAATTTTTGAGAGTTGCCACTCTGTTGACCAGTTTTCCAGTTTCGACTCGCAGTTAATCAGACAGCCTTTTACCCTCCTGGGGAGACATGTGAACGACTTCCTAGCCCTATAACAATTGAGGCCTACTGCAGAGGGAGGGTTTACCACCCCTCACAGGAAGCCACACAGGATGCTTGCTGAAAGAACAGTTTTAAAGGAAAATGCACCTTTGATGGGCAACTGGCAACCACACTCGTGGAAGGCCACACCTTTGTTCAAGCAGATGGGCTGGCAGTGGGATCAGAGGTGGGGGAAACCAGTGTCAACCCATTTTTTCTATGGTTGTGTAGCCCCATGCAGCCAAACCTCTAGGGTCGGCTACCAAGCTCCTCACACCAACCAAAGGAAGGGTTAAGACATCTTTAGTATGGGTAGAATAATGCACTCTGGGATTTCGAGATGTCACACAAAGCCGGAAGTAGTCATAAGGCGGGAGGGATCCTGGTAGTCCAATGACTAGTGACAGTATCATCCCCACCCCCCTCCACACCAATCCAGGCACTTTCAGGGCAGAAATACGCCTCCCCTGGCTCCCTGACCCTCAGATCACATCTGGACTGGAGAAAGGACTGAAGAAGGACTACCCTGCTGAACACTGGATCTGGCAAGAGAGGCTGAACCAACCACTGAACTGCACCTGTGCTCCTTGGGTGACGAGTGGACATTGCCTGGACCGTGGAAAAGTCGCTCCAGAACCCAGGCAGCTAAGGTGAACTCCAAGAGTCATTAGGCTGACTCTCTGTTCTAGCACCAGGGACATAAAAGATGAAGGAGCTTATCCTGGCTAGCCAGTAGCCACTTCTCAAGAACCGCAGACAAGCAGCCAGGAAGACCATCGGCGCTCAAAAGTGGCACCCATGTCTGCCGGATCCAGGAGAAAGTCATCAGAGTGCAGACTGGTCATCCAAAAGGGACCCTAGTCTGCGCTACAGGAAATCACTGGACCTGATGTGACTGGAGACCGTTAGCCCAGCTGTCACTGGACTTCAACAGGTTCAAACAGGACTTAGAGGGACCCCAATCCTGTGGCCAAGGAATAACCCCAGAAAGACCCTTATCGACAGCACGGCACCCAGAGCATTTTACCAGCATCCTGTATCCTCAGCATCAGAACAACTGACCCTCTGCCTGTCGGAATTGGTTGACCAGTCCAGGCTGGATTAGCCAAACCGAACTCTTCAAAACTTTTAAGTTTTCAAACTTAACAATTACGAATGCTTATTGTGCTTTGGACTAAAAAGCAGAGATTTACGTTTTACTTAAAAATCTATATCTCCGTAACCCTCAGGTGGGTTTTCCTCACCTTAATGTCTTAAAATTCATAAACAATATCATTTACATTTATAAATTGGTGTCTGATTTTTTTCGTGTTGTGTGACTCTCTTATTTGGTACTTCTAAATGTTTTACACTAGCTACTTTGTTTAAGGCTCAATGTTCAAAGGCACAGTTACAAGGATTGCGTAAGAGGTTTTACAAATGGGCCTGACTGGACCCAAAGCGGTTTTGTTAGTGAATTACATGGAGAGGTCCCACAGCAACATCATATAATATACCATAATCCTCACACATGTACTTCACCAAGTTAATGAAACAAAACAAACTGAGGTGGTTCGTGGCAGTGAAAGTCCATGTCAAATATGACTTTGTAATAATGTAATCTGTTCAATTCCATTAACACCTAATAAGAGGCTATGAATAAAAATAAGGCCCCACACTAGTGATATTAAAGTTCAAAATAGCCTCGCTTGTTCTATTCCAAGGATTGAAAGATAAATGATGTTTTGTGAAACACAGAAGCTAATGATTCAAATTGTTTGGATAAACTTTAAAACACAAAAGGAACGTCTTCTATTGCTATCCAACAATGTATTTACAACAGCAGACTGGACGTGCAGAGAAGGATTTCCTCTACAACCCTGGAACACGGCAAGGCGCAAAACAAAACATTTCCCCTCGAGGTGCTAGATTGAAACTCTATCCAACAAAGCCAATGTTTCTACTATCTACAAAAAATAAACATCTAAATATATTTTCCCTCTTAGGTTCAGATGGAAAGAGCTTGAATCTAATGACCGTGTTAAAAAAAAAAGAAGTGGGATTTTGGAAAGTGCATGACAAGGAGTGAATTCCATCAGTAATGTTAGTGTCATGTGGTCATTGGTTCTATTTCAAAATTACACTGCAGTACAGGGAGAAATTCTTGAAACGTTTTTGGTCAATGGACATGGAGAGACAGGGCTAGAAGGGAGAAGCAGACAGATGACTGCCTCTGTCCAGGCAGAGTCAGAAGACTGACAGGCTCCATGTCTAAAGAGTACAAACAAGAAATACAAACAAGTACTGGCAAAGCCAATAGCTATAGGCGTTGGCAATGTTAATGCATTTGTGTACGGCTCTGGGGCTGGTTTTATTGATATTCCGACAGTAGCATTCATTCACGGGCCAGTGCACCCCTCCTCGCCCCCAGATGCCCAAATCGACACTTTTGGTGCCCGAGTGAAAATTGTACTTGAGTCAATCAATTTTGGGAGGGGGGGGGGGGGTGCTCTTTGTCCTATTCTTACAAACATTATTTAACATACTCATTTTACGTTCAATGTAAAGAAAAAATTCATGACAGGTTGTATATGCATTTTTAAGCACACACAAAAAATCTAAAATGTTATCCTTGTAAAAGGAATCACTGTTCTTTGCTATATAAAAGCTTAAAAAAGCAGCACCACGACTGGCACATTCGGACCTTGAACTTTCCCCACTTACTATTTATTAGAGCTTATCCAAACCTGCTAAAACGTCTGGATTCAAACTCACTTGGGGTACACATAAAGCTGTATGTGGTGGGCTAGGAACTGAAGAGTAGTGGGGAGCGAGGATCCCCAAAAGCAGGGGAACTAGAGATCTGTGAGATTTTCAATGCCAGTGAGTGGTCGCCCACAATATGCCAAAACTGCTCAAAGGGCACACACAGGCAGGAGTAGATAGGGGCCTTTTTAAATTGGATTTTGACTAACAATTAAAACCTTAGCTATCCGAATGACACAACAAGACCAATGGAAAAGAAGAGTTAGTAAAATCCCTATAGGTTAAGTACATTATAATATTTTATTAACACAGAAGATCTTAGCTAACAGCAGACTTTCAAATCAGAAGTGCTGTATGAAGTGCTATGTGCAGAACAAGGTATTAGAACATTAGAATGTTGGGAGCGCCACTGAAAACAATGGAGTGCTCTGGGCTTATAATAGCTGGCAGGACCCAGGAGCTCTAACATTCGCCGAAGCCTTTGTTTTACTTGTTAGAACAATCTGCCCTTGAGTGGAGGAATGTTCTAATAGCCTTAGAGCCTCATAGCAGCGAGCACATCAGCTGGCCTTTTCCACCTACAGCTGAAGAGGAAATTAAAGGGGGCAGAGTTAAAGGGTAAACAGAGCAACGGGGCACAAGGATTGTTAAAGAGGCAGGCGCCAGCAGACCTAGTGCATACTATACCGTTAAATGCCATTTTGCCTATAGGTTTCCCCAGAGACCCGCCGGATATTCAGACTGTGTCTGCGACCTGCTGGGCTTAGAAGAAGCTAGCGCGAATGACTGGGGGACGTTCTCTTTATTCCTCTGCAATACCTCTGGCAAATAACCCATGGCTGCCTCGAACGGAATTGAAGATTGTACAGCGCCTGCTCAACTCCTATTCCTTAGGTACAAGTGGTGCCCTTTTCCTAGGGGGCCATGTATTCCATATCGCGGAAGACGCACAATTGCGCAAAGCACCCTTACATGGACAGATTTGTCCTTAATTTACTCCGATGCGTGTTGAGAGCACAAATTGCGTACTTTCCCCTAGAACTGGAGTCATATTTGCCACTAACCCTAATTACTAGTGTTGAGGGAGATCACCTAATTTCGAAATTATATAAAGCTTGCATGACTCTTGTCCCTGCCAGAGACACCCATTTACGGGCTGTTTGGGAACGAGACTTAGGACACCCAGTTGATGATTCACAATGGTCCTTTTGCTGCATGCAAATTAAAGTAGTGTCTTCAAATAGCAGGCACAGGTTGCACCACTTTGAATTTCTGTGGAGAGCTTATCTGACACCAGACAAACTTAACTCTTTCGACTCCTCCAAATCACATAAATGTCCCAAGTACGGTGCGGACTATGCAGACTTTGCCCACATGACGTGGTCTTGTGTAAAAATAGGGGACTACTGGAGCACAGTGTATATTATCCTTACTCGCATGACTGGCGTTATCTTGCACCCTACCCCAGAGGTGGCCCTACTAGGTTATGCAGTACAATACAATAATAGAGAGTAGCCCTTTACAACAAAAAGGGAACTGGGCAAGCAGTAACCGTACACGTGGACTGTTCCCTTTTTTTATATATAGTTACCTATCTTATGCTGTCTCACACACATTTGCTCCAAAACAAACTCACTTTGTATGATCGTCTTCATAGGGATCAACACACCACTTACTTAGTCTGTGTCCAAAAGATTTTTCAGAGAGTAGAACCACAAAGAGCAAAATATATATATTTTGGATTGTACATGTTCAACACATATTATTTTTATTGTATTATTCTGATTTTAATCATGATCATGCAATTTATAAATTTAATGAAAAACTCTCAAAAGATGTATAATCCGAAAAAACGTATGTACCTTAAAAGATTCATTGCACACTGAATCTATGTTTTGAAAAAAAACAATGTGTTTGGATGTATTGTTTTAATAAATTTAGGTCATAAGATGATCAACTTGGTCTAGGTTAATTATTTTTTTTTTAATATTGTTACCATATTTTGCTCTTTGTGGTTCTACTCTCTGAAAAATGTTTTGGACACGGACTAAGTAAGTGGTGTGTTGATCCCTACTAGGTTATGCCCGTAACATTCTCAAGCAGCTAGGCAGATATACATCCATTGCGCTGTTACTAGCAAAACGAGAAAGAGCTCTATACTGGGGGAGTAAGTTCGTCCCTACCACTAAGGCCTGGTTAAAAATAGTCTCATCTATTGCAACACAAATAGTGATCTATATGCAACTACACTCCCCAGGTCATCCAGACCCAAAGATAATTGGGACCCCGTGAAATCCTATCTGTTAGAGATTGAGAATTCCACCTCATCACAACCTCCATCGGGAATAGTCCCCACAGGAGTGGGGTGAATCTACCCTCCACCCTACAAACATGAGTCTGATATATCTGTCGATATGCGAACTGTTGAGGTGGTGACCCGTATGTCTATGGAGGTAGAGAGGTGCTTTTAAGAATGGTAAAGAGCCTACAGTAATGTGTACTTTGCAGTGTGTATTGTAAACATTGTATTATGGGCATGTACCCGATGCTTGTTGGAATATGATAACATTGAAAATAAAGTTATTAAAAAAAAAGAAGAAGAAGAAGAAGAAGAGGCAGGCACCAGCCATTTTGAGGAGTAGGGCGGATAATCTCAAGCACATGCTGTCTTTATAACAATAAAGGACATGGAACAAAAAAAAAAAACAGGCAACAGCAAACGTGGGCAGGAAAGGAAGCATAAGACTGTCCCACAAAGCAAACAGATAAACAAGAAAAAGAGGGAATATGCAGTACTTGGGCTATGCTAGGTGGGAGTTAACAAAACATAAAAAGGAGGGACAAAGAATTAGGATTCACCACTAGCAAGTAAGCCTTTTTAAAGTACAATGGAATGAACAAATATTAAGGCAATGGGCGGGCTGTAAGCCCACAAAGTATATATAGCATGTCTCGAAGAGACAGCGCAAGCGCACTCTATCCAAGACCTAACTAGAAAGTCCCTATGGAATACTTGCTAAGTGGAATGGGAGAGCCATAGAGCTTGATGTTGAAAGGCAGAGCTATCACACCAAAACCAAGAAGTGAAAGGGCAATAAAATTCATTTTCTGTTTAACCCCTTCGACGCTGATGACGGCCCCCAGCCGTCATGCATCACGGGGCTCGTGTGCTGATGACGACTGGGGGCCGTCATGATCCCGCCCACTTCGAAAAACGCCGCACAGGTGCAGAATCGCGGCCGCGCCCAAGGGGTTAAAAGTTAACGTTTACATTTACTGAACATAAAGATACCATTAAGAAAGTATCAGCAAGTGCGCATTATGCAGCATTTCCTGATCTAAAAGGAATACTCAATTTAGTACACAGACCTAACCAGGCTATAACTATATGACTAAGACAAATCCTCTGTGCATGAAAAGAGTCAACCAAGCAGCACCTCGTTATCCAAGAGAATACCTGCACAGGATAAACTCAGCCAAAAAGCAAATATTCAACCAGGAAAGGGGTTCAGCACAGACTGATCCAACAAGGGGCATCCTGGTGAAATACATAGTTAGGGACATGTCCAACTCTGAAGCCCCTCTTTAACTAGTAGATGTGCTCAAACAGATCTGATCATACAACACCCCATTTTCTCAGAAAAAGTCCTCAGTAAAGGACTTGCACATCCACAAACCATCTCCTTGGCCAAGAGAGGTGATCAAGTGTATTGCATATCCAACCATTGACTACATCTTGAAATCAGAAGCAGGTTCTTCTTACCATGGCACATTCAATGACACAGCCCTACTTTTTACAGTGGATGCTGTTGCAGGCACCTATGTAACTATGCAGCACCTCTTTATGCAGGGGATGTAGTACATGCAAGATAATAAGCCAACCAACGATACAGCACTACAGATAATCCATACAAAGCCATTTGATATTGTACAAGTTGTCAGAGACTGATTGAACCATGTAACATTTAGTACCAACATCTGAGCCACAGTGATGAAGCAAAGTGGTTTATTCAAAGTGCCAATCCAAGTGTGGTGTCCTGCTAACCAGTCAGCTCATCAATTGCCTCCCTGAGAACATGAGCTCATGGGCAAAAGGAGTAGTTTATGACACAGATAGACACATCACAGGGTTCCTAAATTACGTAAAGATAAAACACATCTTCTCTCCTTAATATAGTAACAATGCCTTCTCCACAGCTCCTCAAAATGTATGATCTTACACCTCCTGGCAAAAAGGAATATCCTGCAATCTAAATGTTTCGACTGATGCAAGCACTCCAAAAAGAGGTTTTCTTGTCATCACCATGTCACAGAGGTACATTTTCAACTACAATTTAAAGTGCAATAATAGTTGTGTAAATCTCCCTAAATCAAATCCCAAGAACTGCGGCTCTCCATTTCCATTTATTTCTATGTTCCCATGAGCCGTTTCACAGAACTTTCATAGAACACTTCCTCATCAACTACCCAACACCACCACACAAGTCCTCTTAATCAGTGGCCGGTGCAAGGGAAAGCGATGAGGTCCCTTAGTAAATGTGGGATAAAGGCCAGAAGTGGTCACCTGGAACTAGCTGGCCATGAGACGTAAGACCAGGGCTTTGAGGCAAGAAACTGTCACTCGGTAGTATAGCCAGAGCCTGATGGAAAGGAGCAGCAGCTAGGAATCAGATAGCTATATGCAGGACGACCAGGGTGTGAGAAGCTGGCCTGGTATATGATGTCCCCTGATGTAAGAGGGCACCTTGCACCAGTCCAGACAACCCTTATGGTGATTTAAGAGCCCTTAGACAACCTTAGAAGGCTCTCTAAGTGGTAGCTGTGGAGAGCAGCATTCAGGCTTAGTCTAAAAGGAGTGTAAAGTAGCTTGTTTTACCAGAATGCAATCTTATAGTATAGATTAAATGAAAAAGAACCACATCAAGTATTTATAAAAATACGTATTTAATATATAATACTCTCTAGCACGTTCCAATATCTCTTACACAGAGATAAACACAAGGCACACAATACTTTAGCAAAGAAACACAGTAAATAGCACGAAATATACAGTGGCCCCGGGGGAGACCAAACCATATACTAAGAAAGTGGTATTAGAAGCACGATTCGAGTCAAGACAGTGTCGAAAGGACGTAGAAGTGCTGGGACCCCAAGGAACCACCCAAGGTGAGTAGACGGGGAACACAAGGAGAGTGTGTGCAATGTGGAAACACAACCGTGTCCCCAGCACAACTCTATGTGCAAGTAACGGTTGAATTTTTAAAGATTAAGGACCCTTCCCAGTGGACCCTGAAGAAACCCAGTGGAGGACAGAAGGTTGGAGAGCAACCACACTCATAGATACCATAGTACCAACGTTACCTACACCAGGGAAGCCGGGTGCATACGTGTGAAGTGGTGTCGGAAACCATCGTAGAACCCAATGGAGGACTTCAGGAAAGTGCCGCTGGGGAAGGAGAAAGTGTCCGGTGGAATCCAAAGATGGATTATTGATCAGAGGTACCTGCAAGCAGAGGGGACAGATTCTAAGTCACTCAGGGGTGACCAGGAGACTAGGAAGACAAATGACCTCCGCTGTCGGGTGTTGCAGGATAGAAGATGAGGGCCTTGAATCTGCAGCTGTGAGGACCAGGCGACGCTGAGGAGGACCAGGCATCGTGCACAGCAGTCCCATGAAGGATATTGAGTGCTGAGGGGTCAGTGTCCTGCGGGAGCACCAACATGCCTTGGCAAAGGCAAGCCATGCAGGAATCAAAGAAGGAGCAATGTCAGGACAAGCAAGGTCCAGGGGACTCACCAAAGGCAAGGAAGTCAGGGCAGGACCCGAGCAATCAGGGGAACCCAAAAGAAACAAGTTTGACCCTCATGTGGACATACAGGCCGGAGGCACTGGAGTCGCAAGTGGACCTCAATCAGCTCTCCAAAGGATGCAGGCCACGTTGCAGTGTGGCTGAAGATTTGGTGCTCGAGGTTGGATATACTTGAAGCCCAAAGTTCTTTTTGCAAAGAAGCCAACAATCCTTTACAACTGCAAGTTGGACTCGGTGCACTGGGGTTTGGTTATTGCAACCCCCACGAGGGATACTGGCCTCAAACTTGGTGAGAGCCCAGGGCAGGCCTCGGGAGCTGTGGAAAACCACCACCTGTGTTGCAGAGCCCATGAAGTCTGGAGGAGCTCACGATCTGCAAACCGGTCGACTTAGTTGTAGTGCCTGCAAATGCAGGGGTGACTCCTTCACTCCAAGGGAGATTACTTCAGGTGTCTTTGATGCTTCACAGGCCTTGGAAGGTTCCTGTATGATGTTCAGGTGCAGACGAAGTTGGCCCAAACGAAGTCCAGCGAAGTCCAGAGTGCCCAGACGGTAGAAATGCAGTGGTGTCTGATCGGATTCTTATCCAATGACAAATTTGTCCAGTTTCGCGCCAGAGCGGGAGCCAACGGCTCCCAGGACTGGTTTCAACTGAACTATGCACAGGGACACCAAATGTGCCCCTCATGCAGAATTTCTGGCACGGGCCAGTGCACCCACCCAGTACCAATACACTAAATCCTGTCTGGGAAGAAGGCTGGTACCGGGAACACTGAGAGCCTAACGGAGGGCTCTTCCAGTGCTTGGAATAATACCTCCCACACAGTTTATGGTGTGGGGGTATTATTCCAACATGTTTGATACCAAACATGATAGGATTTGTTGCAGCAGTTTTCAAGATGGTCTTCGCGTAATTATGCGATGCCCCTCTATATAGTATATGGCTGCTTCATTGACAACCAGGGAGAATGGACTCCGTGGGCTACAGGGGTATCCTGCTCATGTAGGGGCACGTTCTCCCTTAAAACCAAGCACCCTGCGTTCAGGATTGCAAAGGCCTGCTAGAGGGGTGACATCTAGGTTTTAAGTTCAGTGACCCTAGATAAAGAAACCTATATATTTAGTAAGTGGTGCGAGCACCAACTTACACAGGCTGCAATGGCAGACCTGTAGATTCATTTTGAATGGTCTCTAATGGGTGGCAAAATACATGTTTCAGCCCATGGGAGACCTCTGGGGTACCTATGCCCTGGGTACCTTAGTATCATATACTAGGGACTTATGAGGGAACCCCAGTATCCAATCTGGGATGTATCCAAGTACACAATAGTTTAGGATGAAAGCACATAGACTGGGGCCCTGATCAGGAGGATCCCAGTCTGACTAATCAAAATACAGCTTAGCACCAGACAAAAAGTGGGGGTAACCATGCAGAAGGATCCTACCTTCCTTTACAGAGTATACAGACAAGGAGCAGACATCGGCACAATTGGTTAGGTGCGGTCACTAGACACTAGATCGCAACCATGGTAGCATGAACAGAGACTGGAGACAAGGAGCAGCCACCAGGCACTAGTTGAGCATCTTCAAGACAGACAGGTCCTGTTGCCATAACAAGGAGAATTTGTATTTTTTTTTTTTAAATGTGTTTTATAGAGCGCGAACTTGACCCGTGAGGGTATCAGAGTGCTTTACATGATATACAGAGGTGAACAAACAAAGTCTAAAGTGCAGAATTATACAAAACTATACAATAGAATGAGACAGTAATAAGAACAATTGAACGTAGTCTCTTCTTTAATAACTTTCTCCCACTGGAGAGACATGCATGAAATCTCAGCAGACATGCAGAACGAAGTAATGGGGATTTATTAAACAGTCATCTCTATACAAGTCTTTCTTCTCAGGGAAACTGTAACAAACTGAAAGGATTAGTGTACATAATTATAAACGTTTATAAATTAAGGACCCATGCTACCCATGTGTGCCCAATGGGATCTAGCATAGGTAACTCCATACAGTCGCACCCAAAAAACAAAAGATAATACATTATTTTTATATTATACTTTTTTTTAATTGACCCGCAGTTCTAAATAAAAAAAACTGTTTTCATTACAACTTCAGATAAGAGACTCAAAGAGTAACAAACTATAAAATATAGAAAACGCCACAAAGAAATGCTTGGTGATACATGAAAGTGTCTTGCATCTCCTCCACTAAATACGTTGGCGATCTATGGTGAGTCGTGGCACCTGGTAAGAAGATAAAAATTCACATAACTATGCATATTTCATTGGTTTTTATACACCGTAAGCATTGACAAAATCATAGGTTTTGGTATGCATTTAGCTGGTGTCTGAGGCAGACAGCAAACTGCAAGTTGTGAATTTTTACAGTCACTAAGAAGGGAGAGGGGGACAACTCAGAATGCAGTCCATCATCTATAGGTGGTCAGTGGTGGAGGAAGTCCTTCTGCTTGTTACATGTGAAGAGCTCTGTGGTGAGGTACATGTGAAGAGAATGTGGTCTGAATGCTCTGTAGATGTGTGTCTTCCCTAAACAAGTATCTGTAGTACTGGAGGAGAGAGTGTTTGTCTTGAGACCTTCACAAAAGCTGTGTGTGTGTGCAAGGCACGGTCTTTGGTGTGCAGAGTTCTAGTTTCTCCGATGTGTTTCCAAGTCCCCCTGTTCTCTGTGTCCCTGTTCCCTCAACTCTTTTGCTCTACAATCCCATTGTCTTCACTTGATGGCCACCTCTCCTATGTCATCATATACACTACATCCAGTTCTGGGCTCTTAACTCTTAACATTTGGTTTGTTATTTTGATGAGCAGAATGTAACCAAACCATTACTACAACAGAGAGATATTATTTTGTTGCATTAAAGTTCAGGACTGGAAACAGTGTCTGATGACATGGAATAATGCGGCTAGTGGTGGAAGACACTGGGAACCAGCAGGGTTCTGGTTCTGGTAGCTATTCTTATCCCGGAAACATGTTCTAGTTCATCCTCAGCGCATTATCCTGAAACTGCATCCCAAGACGCAGGCAGCATCACCCACAAGACCACACTCTGTATAGTTGTGATTGCATTTACACAGAATAGTGCTAACTTCCCCTGACGTGGCGTTAAAGTGCTTTACAACGGGTAGCACGCTTCTTTGTAAACCCAAAATTAGTGATTTATCCGGTGGTTATTTGTACTGAGCTTAGTCTTGTGCTTTTAAGGAGACTACTCCATGCATTTACTCCAGTTTCTTTGTGGTAGATTTAGTTAATAGGCCTTAGGTGTGATCATTAGAGAAAGTTTATCCAGACGGTTGGTAGGATGAGTAGATAGGCTAGAGGAGGCTAGAGGAGGTCATTTATCGGTAAGCTGCAATGTGCATCACAGCCTCCTAATTGTAATTGTATTTATACAGCGCTTACTACCTCTGATGAGGCATTCAAGCACTTTTCAGTGAGTAGCACGCTACTCCGGAACCCAAAGTGGATTGGTGGTGGATTAGTATTGGGAAATACAAGTTGTTTACTGGAGCGGTGGAAATGCAAGTCTGCTAGTTGGATTAAAGAGGATAAATGAGGGCTTGAGTAGGGTAAAGTCTAGAAAGGGTTATTTTGGGGAACAAAGCAATAAAATGAGGTTTGGGATGAGTCAGAGAGCGGAGGTAGAGGATAACGTAAAAGAGGTATAGGATGAGCCACCTAAGCTAATTTACAATGGTATTCGTTTGTAACCGTAACATAAGCAAGAACAGCTAGCACTCACATTTTCCTGGTTATAAATGTATTTGGTGCCAATCATAGTAAAAAATAATGTATGTGTACTCCTTATTAACTAGGGAGTCAAAGGCTGACTGTACCTGACTGCGCGAGTCATGATACCACTCTCCTTGGCTCCACCCCCTTTCTACCACTAACCCCTTCACCCAACGCACCCCAATTAGTGATTCTGCAGATTATGTATTTATAATATATCCCACGGCCAGCACAGGAAGTGGCAAACATCACATGTATGCATCTGGAGACAAGACCTCTTCAGACACATCAAACGATCACACTGGCTGAAATTGCGTTGAAGAAAATAAGGCAGATAAAGTCAACACACAACAAACAAGGTATTCTCGCAATACTCGGTATAGTGTGCCACACTCGGATTTCGCTTTTCACACACAAGAACAACAAGCAGTGGCATATCCAATAGGTTTCACTTTTGGGACCATATAAGTATTTAGTTATGCGGCACAATATCCTTGGTGCAACATCAACTATTGCATGGCTAAAAACTTGGAAGGTCCGAAAGGCAAGACCTATTGGCTATTTGACATTGCAAATAACAATGCCTTTTATTTTTGTTTTCCTCTTTAAAACATAAATAAAAAGCATTGTCATTTACAATGGCAATAGCTTAAACTCGCGTAAATGCGAGACCTATTGCATTGCAAATGCTTGTTCTTATGTCCTGATACCTCCCCTTACTCCCACCCGCCCCCAGTACATTCGACCAAGGAAAACCTTCACTCATTGTCCAAAATAATGAAAACCTACATCCGGTTACCTAACTACTAGCATTCATTGACAAAAACATAAAAATAATTCATATGGATGCCCAAGTTACAAACATTTATAAGAATGGGTTTCACACAGTACAGGGGTTGGGGCAAGAAGTCAGTAATCAATCCAAAAGTAGCTCAAGGCTTCAACCAACGCCCCCTCAAACGCACTAGAACCCTCCTGGCAAGAACAACCAAGATATAATTAGTGGTATGGATGCAAGGGGCAGTTGAGAAAAGGTCCAAAGGCACTAGGGACAAGTACTCCTGTAACCTTAATAAAACCACAAATAGTCTAAACCACAAGACTAGATACACCTAAGAAACGCAAGTAAATTTACTCAGCGACGTTCTTTTAAAAATAAGCCATTCATTGAATTTAAAAATTGTTCATAAGTCTAAAATTGTGAATAACGTAAACAGTGAGACTGATACTTATAAAAACATTGCCAATTATTTCTGGAATCTCGGACAAGTCATATACACACCATTTGCTACCATGAAAGGTATTCACTACATTACCCCCCATACACTAGAGGTCCATCTGGAATTATGCATCCCTATATATTGGGCTGGATCACTAGAATTATTTGATTCTGATATGTTTTCCACATAATTATGGAGTTGCTGCGCTTGCCTCATAAACAGTCACAGACTGCATTATTTTCAGATTTTAACAATAAGAAATGTTTCTCGCTCAAACAGATTAAAAGTTACTAAAACTACTTTCATGGGCGTCGTAATTCAGTGAAAGGCCCTTTGCCAAAAGAAACAGTTCACTTTTCAATTAATGGCTGCTGTATTTATATGCTAAACTGATACTAATGAGATGAAACCGCTGCCCAGATAGAGTTAACATGCGTTAAAAATGATAGCATAAGGAACTGTTTCTGCTACGAAAAGTGCCGTTTTATCCCGCACAATTTGTCTTTTCTGGCTTCTTAAGTTATTTTTAAATGGCCTTGCCCTTTACGGAAGTAAAATCAGAGACAGTTGCCTTTTGAAACATCTGCAGTGTGGAATTTTGGGCTCTGACAGAAATCAGCGGAAGCCTTCACAAACAAAACGTTTTAAAAAAACACAACTGCTGCGGTAACATTCGGGCACGGAAACCATGTTTTCAATTTCTTTTTATTCTTGCAAATGCAGTCATATCCCCGACCAAAAAGGTACAAGCATTCATCAGTTTAGCAACCGTCACATTCGTATATTAAGATGGTTCCACATTCCTCAAGTGAGCTGTAGAAAATAATACAGTTGTGCAATTTCAGAGCAGTACAATGATGCACTCGGAGGCTGTCAAGAGACGTCACCGATTTTATTGGCAAATCTACATGACAGCAAGCGAGAGGGTGCGAGGTGCCGGGGAATAAGGCTGTGTTGTTATTATCACTCCGATGCCATTTTCGAATGCAGCAAGAGGGTGAGGTGCCGGGGAATAAGGTTATGCTGTTATTATCATCCCAATGCCATTTTTGAAAGCAGCGAGCGGGTGAAGGGCAGTGACCTTCCCACGCGGACAGAAGCGCCTCAAGTGACGTCCACAATGATGTGACTGACAGTCAGCAGACGCGCCCATGGCACTGAGGACTGCAGTAACAAAACAAGCGCAAGCGCCTCGCGCTGAAAGGAGGCAGCAAGGGGAGGGGAGAGAGGAGGGGGCCTGCACCGGTTTCCTCCCTTGCGGGAGCGAGCAGGGGCACCATATGTTTGCAAGTTATTTACAAACATATGGTGTCAAAGCTCGCTCCCGCAAGGGAATCACCAAACGTGCATGCGTTACCATTAAAAACAATGCACGTTTTTAGAGCGAAAAGCGAATTGATTCTAAAAGGTCTTTTTCCTAGCGCTGCACAGGCGAGACCTAAAAAAGAAACTAGCACGTGCTTAAAAAAGGAAAAAACAGCTCTAGCCAGGAAAAAAACACAAGATTTAATTGCTTAAAGAAGCCATGCAGTGAATGGTGTTACAGTCGATCTGAAATCCCAAGCAGGCGTTATCAAAAACAAAGGAACATTCTGGTATGCTAATTTTCGGTGACTTTGCATGACGCATGGCTGGGTACAGAAACATTTTTCACTTCACTGGATTGTGGTGTATGAAGTGGTGTATATGTTAATCTTTATGTTAGTGTTGTCTTCTTATGTGGAACAATATTATTCCTCACAGGGGCAGCTTGGGTAGGGTGACCAGGCGCTTCGGATTTCCCGGGACGTTCCAGTTTTTCACCAGCTGGCCTCGAAGATTTCAGGCAATTTAGCTCATGTCCTGGGTTTTAGAGAGGGTCGACTGGAAACGGTGGGAGGTACCTTTCTATATTTTTAAAAGCAGGGCTAGTTAGCAGCTGTTACAAGTGAAGAACCAGGGGGTCTTAAAGGAAGACCACCCAGCGGTGCAGGGAACACCCAAGTCCACAGCTTCCTCCACAGTACGTTCAAAAATGGTAGACCACACCACTGGGAGTTAAGAAACACAGGTTTATTAATCTCACACAGGAATCTCTAGAGATGGAAAAGTGTCCATGACCCACTGGAGGAAGGTAATGGGAGACTATTCGACTTGCAAGGAGTACGCAACATCCTTTATAGGACGTTGACACTCCCCTCGCAAAGAGAAGGAACACAGAAAGTCCATATAGCTTGCAGGGATGGAGATACAGATCACCTGTCCTTTGTCATGGAGCTTGATGCTGGAATGGGGCAGTCTAAGCCTTAGGCACATCACCTGCCTCTTGCTGGGTAGTTCGAACAGGAATGGAACCCACGGGCGAGGTCATCTGCCATCTCAACATTCCTGGCACATTTCAGCATGGGTGAGGTAAAAGGTCAGCTCGAGGTGCAGGTACATGGTCAGTGAAACAGAGGTGAAAATGGACGCTGTAGTCACAAAATGGTGGACACATGGCAACTTAGCAGATTCAGGTTTCACACAAGAAAGTATTTTAATTAAACTGGCTTACTTACACTGGCATTAAAAACTGCATTTTGTTTGTGTCCTTACTCTGCTGAGGAGCGCTGCCTTTCTGTGCAGTCGGTTGTAGTAAAATTGTAGTCCTTCTTCTATTTGTTTCTGACATGTCCCGAGTATTGGCTTTGAAATTCAGGTCACCCTAGGCTTGGTGCACCAGTTGTTCTTTTTCCAGACCCTCTACATAGTACTACTGTGGTCAGCTGTTGCTGCTCACTCCAGAGCGGCACAAAAAGGGGGTGGTGATGGACGGAGCATCTGAACCAATCAAACACTCACACCCAGTCAAAAGATCTGGGTTTGATCCATCACCGTTCTTTAGCCCACTCTGCCACCCCAGTTCAGACATGGCTATATGCAAATCAGTCTGACCCTGTGCCTCATGGGAACAGTCCAGCCCGAACTGCCACGCCATGCCTTCCCTGGACCGGAAACAAGCTACCGAGGACCGGTTTCTGGCATTACAGCCGTCTTCAGCCCGGCTTGCTTGAATCCAGTGGCAAAGTGAGCAAGGGACTCACGTCTGAGCATACCCTGCCACACTTATGGCGGCCAAAGCGGTACAAAAGGGGGTGGTGATGGACGGAGCATCTGAACCAATCAAACACTCACACCCAGTCAAAAGATCTGCTGAGGTCCGGTTTCCTGTTGTGGGCTTTATGAACAATAAGGCCGCATTTCGCTTATCGTCTGGTGCTCATGGTTACTTGATTTATGCATACAATTCTCCCCTCTACATACTGGCGATTAGCAACGGGGTTTACTGTAGAATGTGCTTGTTTGGGGTTTTTAAGGACCCCCCAGTAGATACCAGGTGAAAATGTGATAAAAGACAAATGGAAATATAAGAATACACACAGGGAAAGCTCAGAATGTGCACATTCCAAGGCAGAAATACTATAGCCTATTGTCTTAAAGAAGAAATAAGTCAGAAAGTGACTTCAGAAATGCTGTTCAAGCCCAGACTCTCAAACATAGATGATTGAAATGCCCAGCTCCTTGGTCTCTCAAGGTCCACACAGACACCCGTGTCAGAGCACGACTCATAAAGAGCCTGGAAAATATGATCAGATCTCTCTATCCAGATGGAACTCCACTGACTTCCCTTACTGGCCCGTACCACCTTAAAATCCAGCTGCATGATTTATAAAGCCATCACGACCAGCAACCCCACTTACCTTGCAGACAAGCTCACAACCTCTGGTGGGTCTCAGCATACCACAACCATGACACCCCCAGACTGCAGATTCATTTTAAAAAATAAGGCAGCAGGCTTTCCATTTATGCGCCCTTGATCAGGAACAACATTCATGTTTCCACAAGTACCGCCCAAACGCTGCCTTAATTCAGGAAAGAGTTGAAGATGCACTCTTCATGGAATACTGCACTACAGTAAATCAACAGGCCACGAACCAGCTACCTGGCCTATCACTGGTTGACTTTATGCTTGTCTTTGACCCTGTACAGCGCTGTGGTAAGCACTAAAGAAATACAAATACCATATACTTAAAGGAAAGAGCATTTTATTTTAACTGTACAGGGCACAGGTGAGTTAAGAAGTTATTTTAATCTGAGGAGCAGATTTGTCTTCAAAGGCAGCAAACACACAGGGATCGCCCAGTTATACCACAAAAAAGTGACCACAGGTGGACATATTGAGGACACTAAGAAAGGTGGCTCATCAAGGATAAACACCAATACACTAAAATGCCAGTAGTAATACAAGTAACATCAATTAGCTTCTCGCTCCAGAGGACCTTACAGGGTGTGATATTTGTTAATGTATTTCTTCTAGCTTCATCTATGTATTATCTATGCAGAATGTTGTCTGCCATTCTCCTAGGACTGTAAACTAAGAACCTTGTAAACACCACACAGGGCTGCCCTTTTGTCCCACCCTTCGCACTTTAACAGCCTATTTACTGCTGAGGGTAGAGAGGAAGGTAAGGACTGGAAACTACAGTAAGTAAACTGTGATGTTAGAGTGCTGTGTACCTCCTGTTCCTGCTTCTGTTTTCATGACCCCTGAGACTAGTGGTACCAACAGCAGGGCTTGGGGTGCCAAAGGGCATACCTGGGCCACAGCTGCTTCCCCAACTTAATTGTATTAGTGAGAAGATTCAAGAATAAAAAGAATTGGGAGGAAAAAAGGCAGTAGTCTCTTAGCTGCCACAGGCCTGATGCAATTCATAAAAAATGCTTATTTATAATTTAAGCAATGGTAAACAATCACACCACGACAAAGAGTTAGTAACACATACAGATACCTTGGGATAATCTGACGCAGACCTGAGGTGACAAGAGGCTACTCCATTCATGTTCTGAGAGGCCAAGCAGGGTCCCAAATTCATATAATTAGGCAAGGAAATTGGAAGATGGAGGGGACTGGAGTCTCTTCCTTGCCATTTTGTGTCAGTCTGGGTACTTTAACAATTTTTTTATTTTAGTTGATTTATTTTTTAAATTACAATTTTAGGCAATAAGAACTTGTGTGGAATAAGATCCACTTATGGTTGCATAAAAGTATATACCTAATCTGTTCATGATTATACATGCAGATCTATTACTTTAATTAATGTACATAAAACCATAATTACATCACAATATAAAATGTAAATGTAAATGTGTGGGACTTGTAAAGCGCACAGCTGCCCGTAAGCGTCCCGGCGCTGAAGACCGCTGGGGAACCCGTCCTGGCTTTCCCTGTGAGATGGTCCCTTCTGGGTATCTCCAAGGTGAAACCAGGCATCCCTGGCGTCTGGGGGGGCCGTTGTGGAGATGAGGCAAGCTTAATGCCCAGAGTTGCCGAGTGTGATCCCTGGTTAGAGTAGGCACCGAGGCGAGAATTATCGAGTCCGCTGACCCTGGTCCACGACCCTGCCGCGTCGGGAATTGAACCCTGGTCCAGGGTCGTTCTCTGCTTCCAGGTCTGCCGCCTCTAACCAGTGAGCCACACCACTCCACCAAAATACTTCATTATATACAATATCATTATAAATTACTTACAAGTCCACTAAACTCTTACCACTAAGAAACACAGGAGTCCACAACACACTCTCCAAGCTTCTGCTGTTGTTCACACGTGTAATATCTTAACTTCCATTCTTCCCAGGGGCTTCTTCCTACCGCTCTCTTCTTCTACACTTCCATTTCTCTTACCATCTCCTGACAATTTCCATTTCATCTGAGATGTCTTGTGCTCCTGCTTGACGCACTGTAACATTCCCCTCCTATTCTGTGCATCATCTTTCCGTATTTCCATTGTTCCTCTTGCCCTGAAGCACATCTTAACTTTCTATTCTTTACTACCACTCAATGACCTTCCACCTCTGTGATTTTCGCTGCCATCCCCCACTGACCTCCCTCCTCTCCTGATATATGCTTCCACACCAATGCAATCTCCTCCTCTTTCATATTTACTGCCATCCCTCCCGAACCACTTGCTTTTGTCATCTGAACACTCAGTTTCTCCGTCTGCCTCTCCCCATTCTTCTCTCCTTTGCTTCCATCCTTCTGTTTGCCCCTCCTGCTACTCTCCACAGCTTTACTTGTGAGTACATCCCAGGATTCTCTCGTTCGGTTCTCACCTTCATGTATTTGTACACCACACCCTGTACTCTCCAATCTGAAGTTTCACTCCACACACCCTTGTTTCGCTCTTCTTCTCTCTCTGCCTATGCTCTGAAAGCACTCTAAAGTAAGTAAACGGCAACACATAGTATATGGAACTCCACCTATAAATAAAGTAGATATACTAGCGAGCCACTTAGACCCTATTTCAATTTGATTTTCTGATCTATAAACGCCTTTTACAACCCAAAAAGTATGTGTGTTTCAAGGTTGTGTTAAATTATTAAATTTTCATACCCTAAGGTGCAGCTATTATCAGCAATTCTCTTGTGCAAACAAAAGGATTAAAACAATCTTATGAAACTCCTTTAGGAAGGTGTTTACTGAACAATTCTCATATTTCATATCATTGAAGAAATAGTTAAGACATTATGATTTACTATTTAGGGCCCCATGAGCTCTGCACGTGAAGGAAGGGCCATTTGAAGACACACAGTTATCAAAGCGGCACCATTGCCCGGCATAATCTGCCTTACCCGTGACTCTGTAGACCGGATATGAAATTTGTCACTTTAATAATAATTAATTAGACCTATTAAGTTCAGTTAGGAGTGGTACATGGGGTCATTGTCTCTGGTCCGGAGGAAAAACATTAGGGGTTAGGCTTGAAACATGTAGACCAGGAGATAAACACCCATCATAGTGGGAGTCTCCATTCGCCCCTTTTTAACAGTACCAGTTAAGGGACTTAATAAAAATTTGACATCACATAGCGAGGTACTTTTTAGTAAAACGCACTTACTTGACCCTCCCACTCTCATCCCCTCATAGTCAACACCCTGAAAGTGCTTCCACGTCACCGTCGGTTGTAGCATGCCCCGTCCCGCAGCATGGCGGGAAGAACCAGATGATGAAGCATGCCACCATGGGTCACTTTGGTAGATGAGGGTTATTTTAAGAAAACTAATTGTTTTCTCTAAATCATCAATTATACCATCAATAGGATGGTCACTCTAATCACAAGTGGACATCAGCAATCAAAGACCATACATAGAGGCAACATACTAAATCAGCAGGAGAGGTAGAGGCCAAGATGATTTCATTTTATACCAATGTGCTTACAATGATTTTCAAGACATTGTGTATAATATTACAAGCCTGACCAGAAACAGCAGCAAGGGCAGCAAAATGTGAATGACCAAAACAGGCACAGAGGTGCATAAACATGGAATTCAACATGTTCTGGCAACTGATTAAGTGGAAAGACGATAACATTGGTATTATGTCTATATTCTGTGCACGTACTTCAGCACTTCATTTGACTTATACCAATAAAGTAGGCATGCACGCACATGTGGAGGACTACTGGAATTATGTGATTCTGCAGCCGCTGCTTTTTCACATACTTATGCATTTGCCGCATCTGCTACATAATCCTTCATCTGCTGCGTAATCTGCAAATTTTAACCAAATAAAAATATTTCCAGCCCAAATGAATCAAAAGTTACTAAAAATGCAGCGCAATGTGTTCACGTGAAGTGGAAGCCCTTCCAAAAGGTTAACTACTCATCTTTTAGTTGCCTAGTTCTTTATTTGGTTGTTAAACTGGTACTAATAAGGTGAAATATTTGGCCAGGCAGTAGTCACTTGTGTAAATATTATAAAATAATGATAAAGTAATACTATATTAAAAATTTGCTGCATTATGCCGCATAATTTGCCTTTCTTTGTCTCATAATTTAGTGAACCCTGTGACATCATTTGTTTCTCCCTGCCGCATAATACCAGTGGCCGGTATGTATATATAAGTTATTTGGGTAGCTCAAACACCCACCCTCAAGGCAGCAGAAAACAACACAGGGTCCACGGCATAGATGCAATCAATGTGTGACTGGAGAGATATATGGTTTTTAAGACTGAAAGTGGGCCATTACCACGATCAGATGGAAGTATATTTTACCCTGTATTGTATGGTTTTGACAATCTCTTTGCTGGCTATAGACACATTTTACAGTCAAATAAGCGTTACTCTGAGACAACCACTCACTGTAGCAATGCGTCTAGTAAGTGCCACTGTCTGCGTTCCCTGGAGATCTGCAACTAAGTACACAAGCTCCGAACACCAAGGCACGTTCACCGACAGCTACGTGTTCGCTCGCACGCCCTGTGCCACGAGAGAAATCAGTGCACTCAAAGCATGACATTTAAACAAGCACACACTGAACAAAAAGCAGAGGTGCGTGTATGCCAAGCATTGCTTTCTCTATTTCTGAAGTATTTCTTCACGTGGAAAATAATTCATGTAAAGGGAAAAAGCAAACGCTTGCATTACTTCATCTGCACGTTGTGGGAAACGGACTGCCGTAGAGACTTGTGTCGAATTTTAAAGAAATGCTGTTTTATATATTCTGAGGAGACTTTATCATATTTGTATGTTGCACGATTTAAATATTGTCATGGCTTGGCTCGTGCAGGGGCTCTTAGAGCCAAGCCAGGCCTGTGGTAGGCTGTGGTTCGCCTGTCCAGGTTAAGTTGTTGGGTCCCCCACCTCCATGGTCAAAAACCACAGCATACACTGTGCTGGTCGCTAAAAAGGCAGGACTGCCTCCAGATGTTATACGTGCCTACTGGGCACTTGACAGCTATAGCCTTCACCGTCTTTACTAATGATAGAGGTTTCAAAATTGCTATTCGTGCATAGTAACCCCGTGCGATTGAGTCACACATCAATTTCACAAAAACAGTTGTGTACCAGGAACATCTCCCAGTAAATACTGGCTGAGCAAAAGCACGATTTACGACTTTTCGGCATATATAAAACTCAGATGGGAGCTGCCAAAAACAGCTTTGCAGCTAGTGTCACCCTTCATACCATCCCTCCACAAATGTCTGTCCCCATGGTACTTAAAATATTTGCATTGTTTGCTCCTTTTCACGGGGTCCACGTACCACAGATCTTCCTCTGTCAATCGCTCGTTTTACACATGGCACATTCCAAACGCCCCCTCCCCCCTTCCCATGGGTCATCAGTTGCCAGACCTCCTTTACTATGGGAACCGGTTTCCTTTCTGAGTGATCCCCATTTCCCTGGCAACCATTTACCATGCCACGTATCTGAGACTCTTCTTTCTGATCCCAAAGGATCACCAGTCCCCATAACATCCCCGCTATTATGGATTTCCTTTCTCGGGTCCCACACCTTGCCTAGCAACCCTTTAACATGCCAACCCATCCCCTACTGAACTATCTCTTCTAGGCACTTCTAGGCACCTCCTGCCAGAGACCCACTTCCGGCCTAACTTGGACACCCCTTTGCCAGACTCCCAGTCCTTTTATCAAGGGCCCTCACGTTCCCTGAACACTCTTTCCTTTGTCCACTCATCCGCAGGGAATCCCAACTCAGGCTGGGGACTGTACGATACCACCACTTTCCACATGGCCTGTTCCAAGCCACCCCTACTCAAGAAGTATCAAAGACACCCCCTTTCTAAGACAACACAAATTCAAGTGCCCACGTCATACTTTCCCTTTCAAAGGTACCACTTTTTGAAGATCACCACTCCCCAAAGACTCCAATCACCCCTATTCTGATCCCCCTTTTTCCGGGGATCCTCTCCTGGGGATCCTCTCCTACCCCCACTCCCAGCGCCCCCTTCTCCCCTTCCTGACAGCTGGGCCCTCACCTTCATAGGCTGGCAGGGGGTGTCTGCTTCTCACTTCAGGAGTCAGTCCCCGGTTCTCCTTCCCAAGCCCGGGGAGCTTGGTGTCTGTCGCCTCCTCTTCCAGCTGGTGCTGCCCCTGCCCGCCTTCACCTCCTCCCCTCGCTCGCGATGTGAGTCTCCAGCGAGGGGACACCGCCGCGCACCCCCCGGCTCCGGAGGTGGTACTGGCCGCGGAGTCAGGCAGCGTCGGGCAGTGACAGGTACCGAAGCTGTCCCAGTAACCGAGGAAGTGGAGGGCTCGGAGTCACCGGTCCTGCGGGTCACGTGACCAGGAAGGGGCGTCCTCAAACGCCACCAGTCCACGCCTGCAAGGAACGGTGGCAGCCTTCCCAGGCAGCTGGCACGCCTAGAACGTCACTACACAACACTGGCATGTGGGCATGTGGTTCTCATCAGTTAATGTGCTCGGTATCAAGCCGGCTTCCTACACTTAGATGTGAAAATAATGAGAATATAGCTGTTGTCTTTTCAAGCAACATTCGGGCCTTATCTCTAGGATTCTTTTGGGACGATAAGTAGTTGAAGTATCGGTGTACATGCACAATTGCCACCATTGCCTCATGTAACGTGACGTTTGTTCTTGTGTTTTGAGTGTCTAGTATATTACCTCTACTTGTACTTAGCACGCTTTTGTAACATGCACACATGTCACGTTTTCCTCCTGTAACGTATCGTTTGCTACCTCTTGTATTTTGTTTGCTCTTGATACATGCACAATTGTCACTATTGCCTCATGTAAAGTAACGTTTGCTTTTGTAACATATTCACTTGTCATTTTCTCCTCATGTATCATTACTGTTCCTATTGTGAAGCGATCTGACACCTTCGGTAGAGTCTGCGCTATATAAAAACGCATAAAATAAAATAGATAACTTACCTCTCATGTTAGGCGAGCATGGTTAGGTGCCTTAAAATTGCGATTTTGAAATAAGGGTACCAATCTCACATAGGAAACACAGCAGAAAAAAAATTGGCTGTCTTTTTACCAGTGCTTAATTTGAGCCGGTAGTTTCCGGTGCTCGACACCGGCACTTATGGCAGTCTGCACATGATGGTATTGCCAGTCGAATTTATACATAAGGACAACAGCTGTTTATTAATTCAATATACAATAAGAAATGGCTAATACCTACCATTGTGGCCATTTTTATAGCTTTGGAGGCCTGGAATTGTCACACTTTTGAGAGTGTAATGATTAGTATTGTGTTGGTGCTCGGTAGGGTTAACTCCAATGCTCCTTTAATGTTCGAACAGAAAGAGGCGGAGAAGGGCATTTCAGGGCTTACAAGCAATAAAGCCCCAGGTCCGGATGTTATTCTACCAGACCTCTTTAAAGCAAATTCACTCCTGTGGGCCCCAGTTCTCATGGCGGTGCTTAATGCGGCAACCAGGACCGGCTGCCCGGATTCTTGAGGCACCTCGACGATCGTGCTGGTCTTCAAGAAGGGGGACCGCAATCGTACTTTGTGTTATCGCCCGATCTCCCTTCTTGATTCCGTGGTTAAGGTTGTGTGTGGGGTGTTACTGGGAAGATTATCCTCCTCGGCGGCAGAGAAAAGGATCATATCTGAAATACTGTATGGGTTCCGACCAGGGCGGTCCACCATGGCCCAGTGCCTTAACCTATATATGATCCTGGGGAAGTACACAATCGCCCGCCAAGGTACAATCTACATGGCCTTCATGGATCTTTCCTCTGCTTTCGATTGTGTTAATCGGGGGAAATTGTGGCAATCCATGAGGGCTATGGGGGTGGAGGCTAATTTGGTTGACTTCCTGGAGGATCTACATAGGGACACCAGGGGGAGGATTGGCGATTCTCTATAAAACCTCTTCTGTTTGTCGCATAAAAGTCCTTTCTGAGCCATCTGACACCTTTCAGGCTATGCACTTTTTTATTTCTTCCTCTCCTTCGGTATCTTTCACTGGCCTTCTTATCTATAGACCTCCTGATCCCAGATCCAATTTTAGCCATGATCTTTTTAGAATCCTGGAACCTTACTTTGGTAAACCCCATTTTACCATTCTAGGGGATTTAAATTTCCATCTAGATGACCTGAGCTCGAAAGACACTCTCTCTTTGACGGACCCTCTCACCGCATGTGGTCTTCTTCAGTTGGTGAACAGTCCAACTCATTTGGCAGGGCATATCTTGGACGGGGTGTTTTCCAACGACCCTAGGCTTTCCTCGGGCCCCCCCCGTACCATTGGTTTGGTCAGATCCTTTGGCCGTACCCTTAGAACTGACATCTTCTCCTGGGCCGCTGCCCATCCTGGGTTCCGCCAATAGAATTCCCAAGAGATGCTATAGGAATATTACAAACAAATCCCTTGCTCCCCTTATGGGATCTGTTGCCCGTTTAGCTACTAGAGATGCTGGTGCAGCTGCACAGGAGCTCGATAATTCCATCTCTAGAGCAGTTGATGTGCTAGCCCCAGCTTCTCTCCGCTACTCAGCAAGGGTTAAACCCTCTGCCCCCTGGTTCACAGAGTCTCTGAGGCTCCTGAGGCAGAGCTGTAGGAGGCAGGAGAGAAAATGGCGGAAAACCTGGAAGCCCACTGAAAGAGATTCTCACAAGCGGCTGCTGGGAGAGTATAAGGATAGGATCATCAGGGAAAAACAGGAGTTCTTTTCCAAGCGTACGATGTCCCTTACTTCATCTAGGGAACTTTTTAGATTGTCGACTCTTTGTGCTCCTTACAAGAACCTGACCCGGTCGTAGGCTCGCAAGTGCTTTGCGACAGGATTTCAGAGTTTTTTCACACCAAAATTGTGGATATTTATCTTACGCTAGAAGCACAAAGAAGGACTCTAGTTGTCAATTCCAGTCTGATCCACGCTAGCCCAGAGCCCTGGACCAGAGATTCGTCTAAGATCTTTACTGTTTTTCCGCCTCTTACCATTGGAGATCTTGATTCTCTGCTGAATAAAACTAAATCAGGCTCTCCGTTGGACCCCTATCCTTTAAAAGTTTTGAAGGAATGCAGGGATACCCTGTTACCGCCACTATTGGAGGTGATGAATGGCGCTATACTACAGGGTACTTTTCCGGCAGCCTGGAAAAAGGCGATAGTTAAGCCCCTACTTAAAAAGCCCACCCTGGACCCAAAAACTCTCAAAAACTTTAGACCTATCTCCTTGTTGCCAGCCCCTGCCAAAATGCTAGAATCTCACCTCAACTTACATCTCACTGCTTTCCTGGACTCCTCTGGGTTCCTGGACCAGTCCCAACATGGGTTCAGGAAATCCCACAGTACGGAATCAGCACTTACTGTGGTGATGAATAATATTCGAACTAAGGTTGACCAAGGACAGACCACCCTGCTAGTCTTACTTGATCTGACGGCAGCCTTTGATACCCTGTCTCCCTCGACTTTAACAGCTCGTCTGAGGGAGATAGGGGTGCAGGGCCCAGCGCTTAGCCTTCTGTCTTCCTTTTTAGAACTAAGAGAGCAGAGGGTCAAGCTTGGAGAGTTCCTCTCCCCTGCCAAACCGTTGCAATGTGGGGTTCCGCAAGGGTCGGCGTTGAGTCCGACCCTGTTCAACATCTATGTGGTCCCACTTGCTAGGTTAGTAAAATCGCAGGGGATGGAGGTGGTGTCATACGCAGATGATACACAGATCATGGTGTCGCTGGCCCATTTGGTCAGTACCTCCGCGTTCAGCTTCAGGAACTGCATGCAAGCAGTTTCTGAATGGATGATTCAAAATTCCTTGAAGCTGAATGGTGATAAAACTGAGGTGCTGGTCTTTGGTAAGGACCAGGATATCTGGCCCAGTGAGTGGTGGCCCCCTTCGCTGGGAGCCTGTCCGATCCCATCGCACTCAGCCAGGAATCTTGGCGTTATCTTTGACACCTCGCTGACTATGAACCTCCAGGTAAATAGAACCGTGGCCACCTGCTGGGGAGTCATTAGGATTCTTAGGAGAATCGTTCATTATCTCTCCCCTCAGGCTCGTAAGCAGACCGTGGTCGCGCTGGTGTCCTCCCGGCTGGATTACTGCAACGCACTGTATGCAGATATCAATAAGGGCCTTATTCAACGCCTTCAGAGTGTGCAGAATGCGGCGGCTAGATTTGTTCTGGACGTCCCCAATTCTTTCTCTGCCACACTAGCCAGGAAAAACCTCCATTGGCTTCCGATCCAGATCAGAATTTCGTTTAAAATTCTATGCCTGGTTTTTGGAGCACTATTGGCAGGACCCTCGGATGCCTTAGGCTCCCTGCTAACTTGCTATATCCCCAGCAGGAGCCTTCGTTTCTCCAATATGAATCTTCTGTGCACCCCTCGTATCAATAAAGTCAGATGGGGAGGAAGGGCCTTTGCTACTGTGGCCCCCCGACTGTGGAATTCCCTCCCCGCTGAGATTAAGACGCAACCCTCGTTGTCCCTTTTTAGAAAGGCGCTAAAAACGTGGTGTTTTATCAAGGCCTACCAGTAAGCTTGCTCCGGGGATCTCACAAGCATTTGGATTAGGCGCCTTGACGCCCATTGGGCTAAGTAGCGCGATATAAATCGGGTTTCATTCATTCATTCATCTTCGAGTATCCAGGGATTTTAAAATAGAGAGGGGGTTAAGCAGGGTTCCATCCTGCCCCCTTCCTATTTAACTTATACATCAACGACCTGGAAAAAACTCTGGTAAATACAGGGGCCGATTTCCCCTTACGTGGGGCGACGAAGTCTGCCCGTCCTGCAAAACGCGGACGACGCGGTCCTGGTCGCCAGGACGGCAAGGGGACTACAGATCCTACTTGATACATTCCGGAGTTTTATGGAAGACCATGACCTTGCAGTCAACAACTCTAAATCCTATATAATGCAGGTCGGATTCACCTGAAGAAACAGTACCCTTTTAAAGTGGGTAATGAGAATGTTCCAGTGACCATGTTATTCTCTTACCTGGGTATCTTGGTAGATGACCGGTTAAGCTGGGGGCCCCTGATTAAGAGGAAAAAAGGGGAGGTAACAAGGGCGAATGCCATGACTTGAGGCCGGACTTGGTTTTTTGCCTAGTGAGCTGGAAAAGAGGCCAATGCTGCACTTCCCGTCTGGTATTCCATATGGGCCTCCAGAATAGAGGACCGAGCCATGGCTGGCTGTGCCTTTCTTTTACGAGAAGTTCAATGCGAGTATTAGTATAACCATTTTAGAAAAGGAATGTATACAGGCGCACAAATTAGTGGTCATAGCAGAATAATCCAAGTACACTGGGTTTTATAATAGAATGTACAACATTTGGTGACGTAGCTACGGAGCTGCAAGCCCACATGCCAGAAAGGACAGAAATTAGCAGGGCTATAGGTCGGACTTTTAGGCACGTAAACAGACATATAATAACGCGGTTTTCACACGGCTCATGCACTATGTTGCACTGCACAGTAAAGCAGGTCCTACTGGATTTGACGATGCGAGGAAAAAGTGTCAACAAAGGTTTGCTTTTTGTACAGAATGTATATAAGAGGGAAATAATTAAGTGTGATAACTAGGTGCACTTTTCAAATGGATAACATCCAATGGAAACCCTTCGTCCAAAGCGGAATGATATAAACCAAACAGCCCCCACAGGGCCGGTCCTAGAACTTTTGGGGCCCCGGGCGAAAGGGAAGATGTGAGGCCCCTCTAATTTGCATGTAACATCACAAGAAGTGACCACAGAAAGTGACATCGCGGGACAATTGTTCTTATTTGGCATCACTGAAGAGACCTAACGTGGATATCAGTAACAATGACAAAAAGATAAATATACAAATGAAACAAGTCCATATATTTTCAAACTGTATTAAATGGATTACATTTGTCACATTGGATGGAAAAGCTAGTTCCAGGTCTTAGAAAGATGGATGTTTTTTCACTCAATGTTAACTAATCGTTTCCAGATGAGTGCTTGATAGAAATTCCAGTTCTGTCTCATAAAGGGGGGAGATCCTGTTGAGGTAATGATGGGCGGGATCACCCAAAATATAAAATTACACAAAAGCAAACCTCGCACATTTCAAAAGTCTCCTTTACCATTTTGTGTCATTATGCTGCCACCTTAGGATGACATTAATACTAAGTAATTTCTTTTAACGTATATCTTCTCACCAGTATACCACACGCACATGCTAAGAGTCGTAGGACAATCTTTTTTGTGTGTGCTCTTTACTTGCCAGAATTATGTTGAGTGCAAAAAGACAACACATACAATACAAAATTACAAGACACCATTGCAAACATATTAAGATTGTACATAAATAAAAAAGACCTAGAACAACCGAGACCACTACTAAATCATACATTGACTTGAAGGTATGCTGCAGATGTAGTTTTTTTTTTTTTAAATCAACGTTTTTGATTTGGTGTTAGAACTGTAGAAATGCAAGTGGCCGGCTTTAGCGCTGGTGGAGCCCTATGCAACAATGTTTGTTAGTGCCCCTAATTACTTCCTCGGCCACGGATTCCCTCACTACCGCCCTTTAACAGTGCCCCTCGAGTCTCCATAACCACATTCTCACTGAGATGCATTTAATTTGATTTACAGCGCTACTGATACCAGTGTAGGGTGTCAGAGAAATGTATATCACACATATTATACAGAGACAATCTGTCATAAATGTGTAAATCACTGTATAGGAAATGTTACATAAGACAAAGGACTACAAGGTGTAGGAGTCATCAGACAATCATGTTACTAGGCATTATAGTCTATTAGTGATTGGTCTGGATAAACACAAACTCTGAATTTAGAACGTAATACCATGGTTGGAGGTTCTCTTTAATAGCCAGAATTGAATTCTATCCAAATGAACCATTTTTGCAACATTAAGATAACCAAAGACTGGGGGAAAAACATTACCCTCCAATTTATACCTTGAAGTTTGCATGCAGCTCTTAGATGACAGTTAATAGCTCACTGTTCAATGTTAGGATTTTGACTTATTAACTGACTTACCGTATTTACAATATGTGCACTTTGTGATCTGCATGGTACATGTTCTTTGCAGCAGGCACATTAATCCTCTGCTCTACCTTTCCACGAGTCAAAACTTCCACTAGACTAAACTTCGATCTCTCTCAAGGAGGAACATTAATCACTGGAGTTATCATGACATTTTTATTGTTGCCGAAAATTGCTGGAGGCCAGGAAGGAGGCAGCAAGTGCTTTTAAAAACATAATATACTTGCAAAGATGACGCCCCCATCCGAAGTGAGCGCTCAGTGCGATGTCACCGGTCCCGCCGCCCTAGAGCCTCCCTGCTCAAGGGTCCTGTAACCTTAATGACAGGGTCACTGACCCTCTAGGGCATGGGTACTCAGAAACTTTCTCGGGGGGGGGGTGGGCAAATTTACAGTGTGGTTTTTGGCAGAGGGCCACACCGGTGGGGGCGGGTTCAGAGGGGGGAAGCAAAAAAAAATTGTGACCATGACGTTTAACACAGGTCCCTGCAGCAGATGCCTTTGTCCACTGAGCCACCAGACCCGGCATACCCACATCTCTTTCTCTCTCTCCCTCCCTCTGTCTCCCTCCCTCTGTCTCCCTCCCTCTGTCTCCCTCCCTCCCTGTCTCTCCCCCTCCCTGTCTCTCTCCTTCCCTGTCTCTCTCCCTCTGTCTCTCTCCCTCCTTATCTCTCTCCCTCCCTCTGTCTCTCTCCCTCTGTGTCTCTCCCTCTATCTCCCTCACTCTGTCTCCCTCCGTCAGTCACCCTCCGTCAGTCACCCTCCGTATTTCACCCTCCGTCTGTCACCCTGCCTCTGCCCCATCTCATAAAAACAAAAGTAGCGCTTCACTGGCAAACTCTTTAAAGTGGCGCTAATGTGCTTTAGGTTTGAATAAAATCAATGTTACCACTTTTTTTCGATCCACACTGTCTTGCTTTAGTTATTTTTCAATTCTAACCTTTTATTTCTGTCCGTCCCGAGGGAGCACATTTAAAGTGAAAAATTTCAGAAAACGACAACCTTTCCAGCAAGCATGGTTTTTTTGGTGGGGGGACGAAGAAAGCAAAGAGGGTGTAATGGCTTCAAGGCACAAGGAGGGGGGCCCCATACCTGGATCTTGCTCTAGTGCCTAGAGGCCCAGGGAAAGGGGGCCCCCTCCCCTGGGCCTCCAAGCAGTAAAGAAGCATTTCGTAAAACACTACCGTGACAGTTCTACATACATTTTAAATGCACATTCCCATAAAAAAAAACAGGGGATACAAAAGTAAACAGGAGCCAGTTGATCTGGCTGCCAGCTCCTCCCCTCACCCACCTCTCCTTACCTGTGTCTGGCTGGTTCTGCTAACAAAGTGGGCCTTCTGTCACCTAGCAACAAAATGCAGAAAAGCAATGGCCGGTACTTAGCAGAGGTGTTTCCTCGCCCCTGACACTGTGAGCCATAATTGCTGGCCCAGTTGCTGTGCAGTCCCTACTTTGTTTGTCCCTTCCCCCCCACCCCTGCACCCCCAGGAATGCCATCACACCCTCACAGCAAGGTCAAGACACCTTGCATTTGTAATTTGATTGCGAGGGGCAGGGGGCCCTGGAGGCTAACTGTGAAAGCGTGGCCTTTCACAGTGAAGCAGGGGGCCCCTTGAGCGTGAGGCCCTGGGCAGCTGCCCACACTGCCCATGCCTAGCGCTGGCCCTGAGCCCCCAGCAGCCAGTGAGACGGTCGTACCAAAGCCCCGCGCTGCCACATATTTAAGAATTGATTGAAATACGATCTCTCACTGTTGCGCTGTCAGTCAATTCGGGCATTAAAATGAGATCCCTTCCCACGGCTGGATTGTAGAAGAGAAGGATATAACTGGGTTGCATTGGGGCCCGCACCGCTGTGGGCCCCGGTGATGTGCACTTATGATGGCTGCGCTGCCAGAGGCGTAACGTGTGGGGGGGGGGTGTTCCACCTAGGGCAGCACGAGTTTTAGGGGCTGCGGTCTCCACTTGCTCTTACCCACCGTCTCGAGGGCGGCGATCACCCCCTCCTCCCGACTTGTATATTGCGGCCGTCGCGGGTTCTCGGCAGGAAATGATCTACTGGAATTATGCGGCAAGGGAGGACCAAATTATGTGACGGGTTTACTAAATTATGCAGCAAGAAAACGCAAAGTATGCGACATAAAGCAACATATTTTGTGATAGCAGTTCGTTATTTTGTCATGTTTACCACGTTAACATTGTAAGGACAAAGGTTTCACCTTACTAGCAAGAATTCAACAAAAAAGTACAGCAATATGCACTGAAAAGTGAACAGTCAATCTTGCAAAATGCCTTCCGCTGCACAGCAGCACACGTCACCGCATTTTTAGTAATTTTTGATCTGTTTGAGCTAGAAACTTTTTTTGCTACAATCTGTAAATGATGCGGAAGATGATTGGTTATCTAGCAAATACATAATTATGCGAAAACGCACTAGTATTGGACAGGGTCGGATTGGGATCACAATTTGGGCCGGGCACTGACGAAAAAAGTGGCCCACATTTGTGGGGCGGGGCCCACATTTGCGATGCGTGGCCTACATTTGTGGGGCGTGGCCTACATTCGCGGACCATGGACCACATTCACGGGTGTGGCCCATATTCGCGGCCATGCTCTTTCATGAAACACACAAGGAATGTAAGTGGGAGGATATTGTTCTTGGGAAGGACACAGGGCCAAGGTGACAATGTCCTACAAGCTGAGCACCTGAAAATCAGACAGCGCAGGAGCATCTGAAAACAGCGTGCCCCCTTTCTATTACAAAATTATTCCTCAGCCCTCCAGCGCAGGAGCATCTGAAAACAGCGAGGCCCCTTTCTATTACAAAATTATTCCTAAGCCCTCCAGCGCAGGGGCACCTGAAAAACAGCAAGGCCCCTTTCTCTTAAAAAATTATTCCCAACCCTCCAGCACAGGAGCATCTGAAAACAGCAGGCCCCTTTCTCTGAAAAAATGACTCCCCAGCCCTCCAGCGCAGGAGCACCTGAAAACAGCGAGGCCCCTTTCTCTGAAAAAATGACTCCCCAGCCCTCCAGTGCAGGAGCATCGGAAAACAGCAAGGCCCCTTTCTATTAAAATGTTATTCCCCAGCCCTCCAGTGCAGAAGCACCTGAAACCAGCAAGGCCCCGTTCTATTAAAATGTTATTCCCCAGCCCTCCAGTGCAGAAGCACCTGAAACCAGCAAGGTCCCGTTCTATTAAAATGTTATTCCCCAGCCCTCCAGCGCAGAAGTACCTGAAACCAGCAAGGCCCCGTTCTATTAAAATGTTATACCCCAGCCCTCCAGCACAGAAGCACCTGAAACCAGCAAGGTCCCGTTCTATTAAAATGTTATTCCCCAGCCCTCCAGTGCAGAAGCACCTGAAACCAGCAAGGCCCCGTTCTAATAAAATGTTATTCCCCAGCCCTCCTGTGCAGAAGCACATGAAACCAGCAAGGACCCGTTCTATTAAAATGTTATTCCCCAGCCCTCCAGCGCAGAAGCACCTGAAACCAGCAAGGCCCCGTTCTATTAAAATGTTATTCCCCAGCCCTCCAGTGCAGAAGCACCTGAAAACAGCAAGGCCCCAGCTATTTCTAAATTACTCAACTCTCCCCAGCCCTTCACTGCCTCAGGGCAATGGCATGGCAGGAGAGGTGCTAAAGCAAAAACATAGCTTCTGGGCCATCCATGGGGTTGGGGGGGGGGCTAAGGTGAAGATGGTGCAGTTCCCCACATCACCAGGCCCCCATAGTGAGACCCATTCTTCCTCCCCACTATGCCCGTAATGAAGGGCTGTGGGCGAGGTGTTACAGCAAACACTGTTTCTGGGCTGCGTGGGCCCCAGGGGGCTGAGGTGAAAATTGGTCATAGGCCTGAGCAACACCTGCCCCCCTGGGAGGATGAATCTGGCACACAATCACCCCTCCCCAGCCCACCATCAGTGATTGCTTGGCAGGGCAGGGGTTCAAGGAGAGGCCACATCCTCATTAGCAGTATTTGTGAATGATGTACACTGTTTAGTCAGTGGGCTTGACCGCAGCACTACTGTTATCACACCTGTACTATTGTCCACTACCCCGCCTCAGAGTACCACTCTCTTTTTGAAACCACTGGCTCACTGTATTGTGTAGGATTGTGCTTTGCATACTTTCCATTTGATCTGATTGAGTTTTAACTCTAAATGTATTAAATGTCTATGAGTTATTATTACAGTACATGAGTGATTATTGCAAGTGTTGTGTACGTACAACCCTTGGATGGACATTCACGCTTTATTACTGTGAGTGGTGTTGTGCTGTACCTAGACTCATCCACATATCCCCCGTTTGCCTGAGCTTTGAAGTGCCCGCTCACACCCATCAAGTGTCAAAGATGCTGAAGAGAACCCCACTTACTTTGCTGAGTATTTTGCGAACTGAGGGACAGGGATTCTAAACCTTTACAGATTTATAGAGCTCAGTGGCTTGTGTATTCAACCACTACACGTAACCAAGCCAGACAGCAGGTAATCCATTGAATTGTTTGGTAAGAAACCCACTCTTGCTAACGCCCTGATTATAGTTCAATGGAGACCGGAGGGAATAAGACCACACATTGGATTTATGCTGAAACAGAGCAAGGAAATACCTAAAAACCCTGAAATGCCTCATGCTGTGATAGCCATGCACAGGCATTTGTTGTTTTTGGGGTGAGATCCAAACACTACCTACGCTGGTGAACCGGCAGAGTACCACATCCCAGCATCTCTCGAAGATGAAGATGCAGCTGGAGCCAGCCGGGGGTATCAAGTGAACAACATCCACCCTCATAAGTCCTCAGGAGGACTGCTATCTCTTGCAGGCACTCCCACAAAATAAGAATTACTCTGGTGTGATGTGCAGCAATCCAACAGCGTTCTATGTAATATTGGTATTTTTTAGGTCTCGCTAGAGCCAGCGCATGCGCTGGCCTTGCGAGACATTTAGTAGCTGGCTTTTGAAGTGCTACCAAAAGGCTTTCTCCGGCCACCATCGCTTATGAGCACAGGCGCCATCTCGTGGGCACCCTTACAGCCGAGATTACTTTCACTTTTGCGGCGCCGCCATCTGCCTTTCCTCGCTCCGCTTCTCCCACACCACAGAACGCGTCCCCTTTCACGGCCGCGCGCCCTGTTACTTTTATGGCCGTGCTGCCAATGCTTGTTAATTCTTCTGTCCTTATTGAGGTGTTGTGTCTAACTGTTCATTATTGAAGTCACAGTCCTCCACCGTTGCTACATACATTTTGCTATCTGATGCTTCTGCTGCGGTTTCTGCATTCTATCAGCAAAATCATTTCCTTTAGCTACTTCATATGTCAGCTTCTGGTTTGCTGCACAATTTATTATGGCTAATATTTTTGCAATAGCCAAGGCATTCCATAATCTATCAACTCGCCATGCTCTATACACTCCAAAAATCATGACCAACCCAGAAGCACACCGTTTCTCCGTATATGTTTCCTTAAAAACCTTAGCTGATTTCACATGCTGTGGTTATAGGCACTAATTCTGCCGCTTGCGCTGATAAATGGGAATGCAGTTTGTTTCAACAACTGTCTGTAGTGTACATATAGCCTAAGCTTCTCTTGTCTCTCCTGATGGCAATTGAAGATAGGACCTATCCACCCATACATCCGCTTCTATTTCTGCGTATGCAGTGTCAGACATATCAAACCTCTCCTTGGTCTGTTGATGTGTCACTAAAACACAACTGTGTAATTCCGATGATATGTCGGTCAGGCAAGTGCATCAGTGTTGCTGTATTTAATGTTGTGCATCTATGTAGTATCACATTGGACGCAGCCAACAATATTAGCTCATATTTAGGCTAATGAGCATTTGTGAAGTGTTGAGTCTTAGTCTGACTTAAGAGTGTATCTTCCAAACATATACATAAAGGGTATTTCCCAGCACTAAACTATCCCATTGTTCCACTGATAGAGCTACTGCTCATAGGCACTTCGGTAAAGCTGCGACTACTAGATCTAATACGGTCGAGAGGTATACAAAAGGTCTGTGATGTCGTCCATGATTCTAAGCTAACACTGTTACTGCACACCTCTTTCATGCGTAAACTGAGAATTCCTTAGTATAATCAGGAATATCCAGAGGTGGGAGGCTACAAAAACCTGTTTCAATGACTGAAAGCACTGCTTTTAAGTTGGTGTACATAGTATTGGGTCTGAAATATCCTAGTGGGTCAGTTCCTACAGGAGCCTGGAGATCAGAGAGAAATGTGGTATTCATTGTCTACAAGTACCAGCCATCCCCAAGAAAGGCCCAACTTCAGTCTGTGGTCGGTATGGGATGTTGTAGAATGGCTCGTATTCTTTCAGATGACAATCCTCTCTCCCCTTCAGAAATCAGCTGGCCTGTTTCCTGCTAAATTGTAATTTTTTTCAGGTGATGCTTTATGATCGTGGGATTCTAGGAAGTTTAATAAAGTTATTGTAGCCAGTGTCCATTGCTCATCTGTACCTGCTGCCAACATATGTGCATCCAAGTCATTCTTTAGTGCCCAAGAATAAAATCATGTTACTGGAATGATTTCTCATATCGATTTTTTTTTCTTTTCCTGCTTGTTCGACTTTTAACATTTTGTGTCTGCTGTGCGAACAAGTTGTTCGGGGGGGATTGGGGTGGTGTGCATTTACCGGTGGGCTGTAGGAAAGCATGTGTTTGAGAGCTGTTTCCTAACCTGGCGGCCAACTTTGTGGCGCTTCAATTTTTTCTTTGTCGACTGCTGTCTATCTCCAAGTGACATGGGCCTATTTAAGATGGCCAGGAGCAGACACACAGTGGGCGCGCCAAAGGCAAGCCCGTCTGCGCCCTGGTACCGGTCTGCTGAAGAGACTAGCTTACACTGCAGACCAACTAAATGTTTTGCAACCTGTCAACTCTACAGACCGTCAGGTCATTGTTTCCGCTTGTAATAGCTGCAACTTTGCATGTTCTATTGAGGCAAATACTAATGTCAGCAATGCCTGGATCTCACCTAAAGCTAATAGCAACAGTGCCCCCCTCATCTCTTCCTAGCCCCTCTCTCACATGTATGTATTTTTTAGCTAGCATTACTCATAATAGTATTGGGTGTCAGAGCACATTAAATCACACACATTATATAGAGACAATGAATCATACATGTCTAAATAAGTCTATGGGAAATGTTACATAAAACAATTTATAACCTTCTGCAAGAACAAAAAAACTAGAAGACATTTGTTCTGTTCTTTTTTTTAATCTGGTCGTTCAGTTCTAAATAATATCTTCTTAGTTTTATGTAAAATAAATACAACACTTTTTCATTATAACTTTACAACATGCTGCATAGCAGCCCCACTGCTCTACACCATATCTTTAAAAAATTGGCAAGGCCAATAGCTGTGGCTAAACACTTATAAGGTCCCAAAGGCGAGACCTATTGGCTATGCCAATGCTTGTTAAGTTCGGTGGTTTTGGCCCTTAGAAGTCTGTAAACTCCACAGCTTATATCCGCTTCCTTCCCAGGGCAGCCCCAATCTTGAGGATGGTGGAAAGGAATAACTCCTGACACATGAAAGTCATCGTGAGCGAGGGTCGGTGGGACTCTGGGGTGAAATAGTTGAACAATTGCAGTTAACGACACAAATTGTTCCTCGGCTGAAGTAAACATCACAGATTAAAGAGAATGGATTGTACATTTCTTAATATTTTTAATCTTTTTGTGGATCCTGTTTAAATAAAATATATAAATTTTAAAAGGAGCAGCCAGCCTAAACATCTCTCTTCTGGAAGCCCTGGCAGCCCGCTCATTTGTCAGTATACAAACTCCTGGCGTGTAACTCGCTGTGCAAATCACACTTCAAGAGAGAAACCAAGTCTGTTATGGGAGAGTTCAGCAGGAATAATGTTCCCCTCTGTGTGTTTAACAGAATTTAAAGGACCGCGGGCTGATAGTTCACAAGTTCAAAGCATAGAAAGAATGTTCTGTGCTACATGAACCAGTGATTTATGGTAAAAGTTCTGAACATTGGCTCATGTGACCCATCAGCTGTCTTAAGGATATGGTCCTGGAAGTCATCACACTTTGGGGTGAATGAGGCAACATCAACTCGAGCTTCCCTCATGAGCCCGCATCAAATGAGAAGCAGTTGGAGCAGAAGAATGAGTGAATGAATGAATGAAGCAGAATGAAAATAATTAAAGAAGGAAGCAAAGTCAGACTTTAGGGCATTGGACATTTTCCAAACACAAGGGATCTGTATAGCTGATATTGTGCCCATTGTTATGTTTCTAAAATGCATAAATGTTTTTTGTATATGTTTGGCATCCTTATTAGTGGCTTTTTCAAATGCAACAATTCATTTTACTGTCAACTTGTGATAAACCCGAGAGACAGCACAATTCCACCTTGAAAGGATATTTCTGCTGTTTACCTGTGATTCACTTTCTCCTGCCCACTTCTCTCGTTGGTGTGCTGGTGAGATCACTCAGGAGCACTACAGCCAATAGCGTAGTGGAGGACAGGGAAGTGCCCCGTGTCCCCCACTTTTTTCCACAACCGTCTGCATATCTGATAAGAATATCTAGACCTAGGGTTTTTCAGTAAAAACAGGAAGATTGGCGCTCAGACTAGTACGCGTTGTGTTAACTATGCTCGTAGTATACACAGTGCTGCCAGGTCGGGGGAATTACCCTATAACCCCCGTGAGTGTGTGAGTCACAGAACCCACCACAGTAATGAGAACACAGTCTTGGGCACACGTAGTGAGGATATGACAATGGTATAAAAGTCTCGTGTAGATCAAATTGCTGCCGTCGACACCAGTGTATTGTTCAAAGTTATTTAATTATGCAACACAAAAGAAAAACAACCAGCTGGTTTTTCTTTTGTTGTTGCATCATTAAATAACCTTGAACGATACACTGGTGTCGACGGCAGCAATTTGATCTACACGAGACATTTATACCATTGTCATATTCTGTGTTCTCATATCTGATAAGAAGAAGCCGTTGATGCACCACTGGGGTAGGGGGTCCATTCCTGGCACGAATGAATCTGGGGAGCACCATTGGGACAGAGTCCCACGTACCATAAACACCCTTTCTTTGTCCCACTGTAAAGTAATACACATGTCTTGTAATCTCTATACTAAGTTTATTCATTCACTGGAACACCAACAGCATCGCAACAACAGACACAGCTTGCTTCTCCACCTACTGCTGGCAAATGCCCCCACAGCTCTATGATCAAGAACGTTGAACGGTTGCCAAGCGGTGTGGTGAATACAATTAAATAATGCAGAACATATGTTACTTACATCACAAGATACAGTACATGACACAACGCAACTTTCCCTCTTACAAACAGAGAAACAAATAATAAGTCAAACATCCACCAACTCTACAAAAGCCACAAGAGTTTTGTCCTCACTCTTTAGATAACTGTCCACTAACTCATCATCCATTCGATACACATATTCCGAAAGCCATTTGGGTGTAGTCCTCACTCTTCTGCTATTGATAGCTCCATCAGCCTCATCAACCCCACTCCTGGACCCAACATCAATATTTTCAGGAGTCACACCTTCCGGACTATCATTAAACACCAAGTTCTCAGGGCCATCCTCATCAGCATAAACCCTAACATCTTCCAGGTTGACCTTCTCCATAGTTTCTTCTTCAGCAAACTCTTCAGGAATCATATAATTTTCAATGCCTTCAACACGTCCTCCTGTGCAACTACCATTTTCAACTCCTTCTACGCTTCCACATGCGGGACCTCCATTCCGCACACAAGATCCTTCACCACAAGAATTGGCAACTATCATCTCACCTTCCAAATCCCACAACACACCCTTCTTACACTAAGGACCTTCGCCCTGCATGTCGCAATCACTCTTCAAAATAGTTATCCTCTTATGATTCCACACCTTGCCCACTCTCAACTGAACAGCAATGCGCAAATCCTTGATGACTCTCAACGGTTCAGAAAATTGACTTTCACCTTTCCTTACCTCTATGATCTTTTATCCTTCACCCACATGTCTTTCTCGACCACCTCTACCTCAGCGTTTTTCTTTAAATCATATTGACCGTTATACTTTGAATGAGTACCAATAATCCTCCTTCTAACATTTTTCATAGAAAATTCTGAATTATATGCTTGCAACAGCAACTCCGGTTTACCTTTAGTAAGTGAGCCACTCCGAAAGCATCATCAGTAGTTGTCCTGTACGTCCATACTGTCTTCAAAACCTATATTTCCCAATCCTCTATCATCCTAACTGCCAACTGCATCGCATTCTTAATCACTCAGTTGAATCGTTCTGTCATTCTATTCAAACTAGGATTATAGAGTGAAGTAGTTCTGTGTTTAATGCCAACTCTTTCAAAATAACACTTAGTCTTACCTGAAGTAAACTGAACACTATTATCGCTTATGATTTGAACTGGCAATCCTTCATCTAAGAAAACCTTTTCCAGAAAAATCAACACCACATTTGTATCAAACGTGTCCACTATACTGAACACTGGCCATCTCGAGAAGATATCAATCAAACCAATAATTAACTTTTTTCCCCCTACAGGACCCATTTTAGGAAGCTGGCTATTTATATAGGATACCAAAAAGAAGTATACTGGGAAAAAACTTTGGGTATTCCTTATAAGTGGAGAGGGGGATGCTCTAGCAATCCTTAGGTGCTCTCTTATGGGGTAATGTGGTCAAGTAGCGTTAGGCTTATCAGAGAGGACTGTGCTGCATGCACACAGTCAACACATGATATACATGACTCAATACGGAGATCCACACCAGTTTATAAAAATAACACACATCTTTATATAAATGTAGGAACCAAGATCATTAAAATCAGGGAAGTTCTTTCCGATTTAGAAATATTTACAGTTTTCAAAAGTCGAGAGGTCCCCAATATGCAAACCCATGATGGGCTTTGGATCTGGAGGGTCTGGTGACCACGCTGCCAACGTTGGCCCACTTCAACTCTGGGTAGGGGGCATGGATGCAGTGGTGCTTACCGGTGTCAGGTTTGTGGTGGTCCAGAGTCCTTGCAGCTCTTCTGGGGTGTCTGCAGGATGCAAGGGAGCGTCTCCGCTACTCCATGGAGTTCCTGGGTGAAGGCTGGAAGTCCTCCCAAGCTTTTGAAGGCACAGACAGTTGCAGGACGAGTCGTCTTTGGCGCAATTGTCCAGGACAGCAGGCAGGCCAGCAGGGTTGGTGCCAAGTCAGTTGCTGGTCTTCTATTTTTGCTTTTGTGACTCTTCAGCGTCTGTCTTCTTTCAGATTGGCAGGTGCCAGGAACAACCCTAAATACTAGATTTAGCAGTGTTAGGGTGGTTTAGGGTAGTAGTCAATGGGCTACTCACCCCTGGAGTCACTACGCACCTTTTATATATGCCCACTACCTATGGGAAGTGGGTATAACCCAGTCCCAGAGTTCTTAAATCTGCCATCACCCAGATAGCAGACTTTAAAATGTTGTGTCCACATCAGGTATCCCACCCTAGGAGTGGAAGTAGCCTCAGGGTGAACATGTGTTGTATAGCTCCTATATATCCTTATATCGTGTTAAGTTAGCATAAGTACATTTGAGATTTAAACGCCATTTTTCCTTTCTTGCAACTTCTGCACACGACCCTTAATTGTTGACTTAGCTTTCAACCTAGTGGTTTGCCGTGGTGTATGTGAGAATAATATGTTATTGCTCTGATATCAGTCTTGTTTAATAAACCATGTCTGCACGGAGAGTGCTGAAGTTTCAGGAGCAACACGATATGGAATTGTTATGAGGTCTGATCTCCACGCTTTCATAGTCATAACACAAGTGCAGCCTTTGCCAACTTGGGCTTGAGGCGGGATTGATATTGCTTTGCACGAGAATTGTTAACACACTTGATGCGGTGCACATGCAGAGAGAGCTGGTGTATGCTGATGTGATTCCTTCATGCTAGGACACTAAGGTATGGGCCCGCCCTAAAACAACCCAAAGAGACCTTCTTAGATAATAATATAATATATGTGTTAGGGAGGGTGAGATATAAGTGTTGTTAACTCTTATTCATTACAGCATGTTAACATGCTGTCACCATTCGCTTTTTATGTCTTAGTAACTATGCTGATAATTTTGCTACTGATAATAAGTATACTTGTATTATCAAAGATACTGCGCCTGAGAAGACGGCATTAGTAAATAAACATTTCAAATGCACATGTGTCTTCTTTACTCCATGTTCTGGTTTGTAATGATAATATAACGAAAGAGTGTTCATGAGTCCCACGTACCCTGAGGTACTGTAAGTTCATGTTCTGGTTTGTCTAAACATTGGGTGTTTGATATGTCCAATGAGACACTGTAGCTAGCTCGGTAAGGGGTGAGTTGGTTGCTAAGGTAAGTTTTGGGACATCCTAATTTGCCGAGGTTCCACTCCTCTGTGCACAGTTCTGTGTGAGTACAGAAACCCTGCAACATGGCGCCCAACGGTTTTCGGTGGTCTTATATCATGACACTCGAGTAGTTTGTCATTCATGCCTTAACCCCTTCACATCCGTTTCCGGAAAACGGGGTGTCGGTGAAACCTACCTATTTTTTGAAATAGGTCTTTATTCAAGCTTGATTCTTTCTCAAAAGGTTTCTTTGAATTACTACCCAGTTGTGCTACAAAGTATTCTTTGTTTTTTCTTGTTTCCAATTCTGTAATGGCGGCAGCGGTGGCTATTGCGCAGCATAGTCGCGTAGCGGTACGCAACCATCTTCAGACGTACCAGGTCCCAGTAGATGGGATGGCTGTGATTTTCGTGGTATGTGCAGATCCGGCGTTTCCTTACGAGTTGTTTTACTCTTGGGTTACGTTTCCGGCTGTGGACGCTAATTCTGGTTTGTTCCACTCCTACACCGCCTCAGATGTCCCAGCTGAATATACGCCGTACAGGGCATTGGAAATACCTATTGATCATTGGCAGCATCGAGTTTGGTTTGATGGCGCCCTCCCCCACTCTATGTCCCCTGCGAGGTTAGGTCCACTCTCAATTCCAGGTACTAATTGGCCTGCGTTGGGTGGCTTTACCCCGCACCCGAATCACGGGGCTTGCACCCTGGCTGAAATTCGCAGGCTGCATGTAGTTTCCATTTCCGTGATTCGTGCTTTAGTGCAATACATCGGTCGACATCTTCCTGGTGGTCCCCAGGGGGGTGCGGCCGCTCCCATGGAACGAGGCGGAATGCGTCTCAATCCAGTGATGGTAAATTCGGTTTTTGGTGCGCGTCCTGTTGACAACGATGACTTCCCATTCTGGCTAGCAGAGAAGTTTGATCAACTGGAGGCGGTTTTTCCGAATTCTACTCCTGCTGATAAACATAGAATGTTAACGATTACTCTACCGATGGATATTACTCCTGAACTTGCTGACTGTGACAGCTGGGGAAAAACATTTGCGGCAGTTTATACAAGGTGCTTCGGCACCCCGTCTATGACTGCCCTGCCTGAAATCGTTAGACGTGTTCAGAATGATCACGGTCCAGAGGCAGCGGTTGAATTGGGTATGCGCCTGTGTGGTTCTTTTGAGATTGTAAGTGATCTCATTCTCTCCAATGTTAAAGGAGATGCAGTTAACTTTCAGGTGTCGAATGCTTTGGCTGCTCTGCCCGATGCCGACAAACCCCGCCAGTTAGCAAAGATTGTGGTGGCCGCTTATAAAACAATTGGCCGCACAAGTAGAGGTCTAAAATATTTTCCAGTAAAGGAGAAAAAACAACCACAGGGACATTCTGCAGTGACAGATGCCCAGCCCAAGTCCAAGAAACAAAATTGGCCTAAAAAACAGACACAGGGGAAGCAGACAACGCAGACTCAGGGTACTTTTCCTGCAATACAAGCTCCTGCGCCACCCGAAAGAGTTTATGATTTGCGCGACCGCGCGATGATTAAATCGCCTGATCGTTTTCAGGGTTCTGATCAACGCTCTCCTCGTTCCTTTCAGGACACATCGGCTCCCAAGACCGGTGGAGGAGGAGGGGGTGGACGTGGACGTGGTGGCCAACAAGGACGTGGTCAGTCCCGCCAGACGGACGGCGCAGTGAAGCAGGAGGATTCTACGCCTAGGCGTCCGCAGTTTGCGAAAAAGAAAGTCGCAGCCTTAACAGCGCATCGATATGCCACAGATAGTGAGAACGCGGCTTCGGAATCTGACGTGGGCTCTGACCTTGCTGGACAGCGCGGCGGAGATAACCATAGTCAGAGAGGCGCTGCGTCCACTACTGAGGGTGACAGCGACTGATGTCTACGTTGTGATAGAAACAGCGGATACGAGACTTGCTCCCCCTGAAAGACTATATGAAATTGTCCTGTTAATTGAAGGTGACATACAGCGTACCGTTAAAGGTGTATTTTGGGAGAATCTGTCTTCTACATATGATATTTTACTTTCGGAGGCTGACTGGCCCCCGCCTTTTGTGCTCGCGGCGCCGCGAGGGGAGGAGGTAATCCTACCCAGTTTCGCGAACACTGTCTCGAAAGAGCATGCGCAGCATTTTGCAGAAGAGTGGGCTCGGGCTCTCGCGCCGGCTCTGTACCGTAACCAATGTGGTTGGGATAAATTGTCGCCTTGCCACGAAATTCCGTTGCGGTCTCAGCCGCAGCCTCAACCTCAATATCCCATTCGGCGTGAAGCAAAATCTTCCGTCGCGGAAATCCTTGAACAATTGGAATATCAGGGAGTTATTGAAACGTGTGTGTCACCGATGAATAATCCCCTTTTTACTGTGAATAAACCTGACGGCTCATATCGTTTGGTTTTGGATTACCGGCATTTGAACTCGCATTGCCGTAACTGTGCAGTACAGAATACCCACGGCTCTGCCCTAGTGGATAGTCTCGTGCGTAAGCGTTTCAAGACAACGCTTGACATATCCAATGGTTTTTATGCCCACAGATTGGACAGCTTTAGCTCCCAATGGACCAGTTTTACAAGCGCTGGAGTCCAAAAGCAATTCCGGCGTCTTCCAATGGGCTACAAGAATAGTCCTGGTGTATTTACCGCTCGAATTGTCTCTATTCTGGAGGCACTCGACCCTGATGCTTTTTCGTATGTGGATGACATATATCTCACAGACGACGATATTTGGGAGCATCTGTGTCGTGTTAATTCTCTTGTTTGCAACTTCGCAGACATGGGTTACAAATTCAACTTTGCAAAATCGCACATTGCTGAACACACAGTGTTGTTTTTGGGCTATGAGCTCAACAATGAAGGTAGAGGTTTGGCTCCTCACTTCTTGGAGAAGTGCGCACAATTGCGCGCACCAACAACTCTGAAAAAATTACAATCCTTACTGGGCTTTTTGAATTTCGGCAGAACTTACATTCCGGAATATGCCCAGCGTATCAAGCCTTTGTATGCTTTGATACAACCAACTTTCTCAAAATCATGCTGGCTGCCTGAGCATTCAGCCATTTTGCAATCCTTGCAGGCTGATCTGCTCGCTTCTAAATATTTACTGACTCGTGATAACCACACCAACCTGGTCATAAGAATAATTCCTGGGACGGTGGGTTTCACTTACCTCACTTTTAATGAAGGTGACACAGTACCTATTGCTTACAAGTCACACTTGTACACCTCGGCTGAGATGCGGTTTCCCACCATAGAAAAGGTTTTAACTGCTGTACAGATGGCTATTCTAAAGGAACGAGCTTTGTCACAGGGGAAACGCATGCTAGTGGTAACACCCTGTCCTCATTTGGAGGCAGTCACGAAAGCCAGTGTACCAAATTCAAAAGCTTTGCACCCTCGGTGGATTCAGTGGGCTGCGTCATTGTCATCCGCGGATGTCATGTTTATTTTTGACGCTTCCTTACGGTCGCAGGAGTTCTTGCAGTATGAATTCGTTCACCCTGCTCCTCTGGCGATGCGACCTTTGGAGGACTTCCATTGCATCATTTACACTGATGGGTCGGCGCAGGTTGCGCATGGCTCTAAACATGCCTACGTTTCCGCATGCGCCATTGTGGTCGGTGCTATGTTGAATGATGAGTTCATTTCCAGGGAGGTACACACGTTGCCCCTGGGCGATTGCACCGCACAATTAGCAGAGCTTCGTGCTCTCTTACTAGCTTTGGAGTACGCAGATCCAAGTGTTACTACTCTAATTGTAAGTGATTCTTACTACTGTGTCCAGTCTTACAATGAGAACTTGTTCTTTTGGATTCAAAATGATTTTCATGATTCCAAGGGTAGCACGATAAAACATAAAATGATCTGGGTTCGAGTGGCCGAGCTTAAGGCTATGTTGCCGCTCGTTTATGTGATTCATACTCTCGGTCATCAGCGCGTGGGAGTTCACGCTGTTGGCAACTCGCTTGCTGATGAAGCAGCGAAATCAGCAGTATCTACATACTTAGTTGCAGCAGTTACTAGGTCTAAAACCAAGATTGATAGCGACATCTTGGCAGCGGTTGCTGCCTCTGAGATGGGAAGTAAACATCCTTCGGGATTCCCTTCGAAGTATAAATACCACTTAAGTCCCGAAAAGGTTCCTTTTGTGACAATTCCTGATGTTGGGGATCGGCTGATTCCCAACTCGGATCGCAGAACAGACTTGATTACAGCGGCTCATGAAGGTGTGGCGTCTGCGCATGCGGGCGTCTCAGCCACTGTAACGCAACTACAACAACGTTTCTGGTGGCGGGGACTGTACAAACAGACGCGTGATTATGTCCTTCTTTGTGACATATGCCAGCAGATTAAACCTTCAACTGCTACGCGTCCGCCTCAGACTCAGTTGTACATTTCTAATAAACCACTAGGCTGTGTTTATTTAGATCACTGCGGTCCATTTTCATCTGATACTGCGTATAAATACATCTTAGTAGCAGTTGACTCATGCACACGCTTTGTGTGGGTATGGCCACATCGCAGCGCTGATTCCCGGACTGTCATCAGAGATTTGCGTATCTTTATAGGGATTTTTGCCTGTGGTACCTTCCATTCGGATCAGGGTCCGGCTTTCGCCTCTAAGGCGTATAAGGATGCCATGACTTCGATGGGGGTCCAAGTCAAGTTTTCGTCACCCTACAGACCCGAGGGTAATAGTGTAGTTGAACGAATGAACCGTGATTTAAAGCAATCTTTGACAGCCCGAGTTATAGGCACTGGCAGAAATTGGCTGGCTCACCTCTATGGCGTGCAGCGTGCTCTTAATAATCTCCCTAGAAGGTCTCTGGGTGGGCGGACCCCATACGAAATGCTCTTTGGCATCAAGATGTTCGTCCCTGACCTTGACGGTCTAGACTCGGTGGTTCGCGCCACTTCCTTTGACGCAGATGAACATTGCAATGTTTTACAGAATCTACAAAAGACGAGAGACACTCTTGCAAAGGAACATTTGCCCTCCACATCGGATGATGCGTTGCAGATCCCGGTAGTTGGCTGGCTACCCCAAGTTGGAGAACTGGTTCGAGAGAAGATCGACAACAAGAAAGAGTTTGGTCCCTCCTATCGAGCTCCGGTCCCAGTACTTGGAGTGAAGGGCACAAGAACAGTCATTTTACCACCACTTCCAGGTCGTAAGGAAAACAGGTTTATTTCTATTGACAATGTCAAGATACACAGAGTGGCCGATTCTTCTTAGCATGACACCGGCTGTTTCCTGTCCTTCCATTGTGAGAAATTCAATTATGCCCACTGCTTCTAATAATGAACCTGAGGTGGCCATCGAATTACCTGCTGTTTCCAGTCCATTATTGAATAATTTACCAGGATCTAACCTTGATGAGACAGACTATACATACCCCACTGATTTGTCCATGCCTGACCTGCAAGCTCGTTTAGCCACGGAATCCAGATTTTCATTTGACTCTGCTTCCCTTGCCTCGAAAAAACCCTCTAAAATTGCATTATATGCTAGCCTGTTTAAAAAACATTTTTTGATACCTCCTTGGATATACATTTGGCTGGTCCTTTTTTCAGTTTACCTTTTTATGTCAATTGGTTTTGTGTTTTATTTTTTTCGGATTATGAATGGACACTATGTCGAGGAGAGAACTTGCATTACTCATTTGAATGGAACTTTGGCCCCACTTTCCTCTTCACATTCTACACACAGATTAAAAAGAGACTTGACTTTGGTTAACATCACAGCGTGGCCTGTTCTGGATGGAATCGCGTGGGATGCAGTTCGTTTTCAGATACATGGTCCAACGGAAGTCGTTAATGTCCCTAATGTACTAAGAGTTAATATGGGGGATGTGGTGAAACAAAACATTCGTTCTGATGATTGGGATGTTAATGCTGTGGAAAGTTTGTTTTCTGATTTGAAATATTATGCTGCTTTTGATGCTGAGGATTTATATTTAGAATCTGCTAATTATGGTGAATTGTTCTGTTACCAACATTATGGCAATCACTTCTTGCACAAGACATCTTCCCGAAGGGATGCGGTTAATTTTACTCAGTGGGAACATTGCCCAGCACCAACACAAGGGAGTTCAGAAACGTTTCTTAAAAAGTATACTTATTTCACTGACTTTAATCAGTCCAATCCCGAGTCCTTTTATTTTAAATTTCACAAACAGCCACTGTCCAAGGTTCGACTTACAAATACAAAATTGTTATATTCAAAGGCCTTCCTGGATCAATTAGTTACTGGTGGGTATGAGTTATGGAAGGATACCATAGACCTTAAATCAGTTTGGGGCTCAAGGGCCTGGCAGGTACAAGGCACTGAGGCTTTGCACCGTGCATGTCTCATCCCAAATCATATGTGGTTTTTAAATGAAACCATTTCCCAGACCACGTGCTTTGGATTGGCTACATCTAAAAGGTTAAACACCCCGTCTTTCCCGGAGTTGGAGGAATATGAGAATTGGAGTAATTTTACTAAATTGTCCATTAGAGATATACAGGCTCTGCTTCTGAATTCCTCCTTTAACATTTCCAGTATGAATCCCAAGGGTTGGCTGCTTTGGCACCGTAGTGCTGATTCTTGCCAAAAGAGATTTTTAAATATAACTGACGGTTTTAAGACTGTTAGATCTGATCCCCGTTTTGATTTGAGTCATACTGTCACCTCTTACTCAGTTGGCAAGTTGTGTCAAGCTTGGCTGAAACATTCAACTTTACCTGCGGTTAAGTATCACCTTTCCAAACTGAATGCAGACGTGGATTTGAATGATTTCATTAAGGGCCCAGCTAGTGGCAGGTCGAAAAGGTGGTTATATGGTGTTTACAATGAAATTTGGAAACTCTCACAGATTGAGGCTGCTTCACGCCTTAGGGCTATTGATCAGGCAAATCTTGAGAAAGTGCTTGCAGTGGTTGACAATAGCATTAACGTGCTTTCCTCTAGAATTTACACATTAGATAATATTGTGTCGTCTGTTGTTGATATTGTGCATGATGAAGTGTCTGTATTATACCATGGTCAAAATCAATTACGTTCAATCATGCAGTTTGCTTGGACACTACAGACTCTAAAAATGGGTAAAGTTCCCTGGGGATACGTGAACGTTTCCTCTTTATTTGCACCGTTTAATTTGACAGACAAACAACGCTTGCTTTCAATGCGTGATGCTTCCTTTTCTATGCTCCATATTGAAAGATTGGAATCTTTACCTTTTTCTGTGGCAGAGACCACTGCTGCTACGTGGCTTATCCACGGTTTAATAACGCTGCCGTTTGCTTTATATAAGTTTTCAAATTGTATGAAATATGTGCCAATAGGTCGTTTTGAACCCTTAGGTAGCGGTTTTCTTCATGAGGTCTGGTCACTCCCATACACATACAGATGTTTCAAGGATGAACAAGAGGTTTATCTAACAGGGGATGAGTGTACTGAGACGCCAGATCATTCTTTAATGTGCAGACACATACAGTTACACGGTTCATGTAACAAGGACCGACCGAATATGGCTTGCGTTTTACAGGGCACGCCAGTTCCTGCTATCATCCCCACGTTTAAATTGTTGGAGAATGGTAGTTATTTAATGCTCAATAATGAAAACTGCTGTGGTTTAATTAAAGGTATAGCTTTCATAGTAACGGTTAGTGAGCGAGTTATTTGCTGCAGAAATGTTCTTTATCCTCCCACACGTGAACATAGGGAGTCTTCCATTTGGCCACAGATACCGACCTTGGGAGCAGAATTGCAGGGCCATGTTGCAGGGTTTCTGTACTCACACAGAACTGTGCACAGAGGAGTGGAACCTTTTGGCCACAGATACCGACCTTGGGAGCAGAATTCAGCGGCATGGCTAGAATAAGAGCTCTATTGTCCCAGAAAGAGGTGGCCTTGAGCTCGGCCCGTGAAACTTTCGTGCTTCACATTGCTAACACCCGCACGGAGGTTCAGGCTCTTTTAAACACTGATTTGCCCTTGCATTTCGGAGCCATGGTCCGTTCTATCTTTAACGCATCCTCCACAACGGGCCTAGCACATTTTTTTAAAGTTGTTAGCGGTGGTCTCGTGACTTCCTTTGAGAAGATTTTTGGAGTAATCCCTGCTTTCTTCCATTCTATTTTTTCATCCTTGTTTGGAGGGTTCCCGTTTTTGCTTGCATTAGCGGCTGGCGCATTGGTGGTTTTCTGCCTTTTTAAATATGGATGCCCTTCCTGTGCTAGACCACGAACAGCTACTGCTGACGCGGTTTCGCAACCGCATGCTTGATTACTATGGCACACTGCCGTTGGCGACTCTAAGCACGGCGTTTGGATTATCTTTTCGGTTCTCCTATTTCACCTGTGTCCAGCCTGTATTTCGCTGTCTGACCTGTGATTTCCTTTGGGCCATTGATTTGTGTCTCTGCGGACCAGCATCTTCTGACGTCGATTTTGATCAACTGATGAGTCCTATCATTGCTCACGAGTTGGTTTGTTCTGACGAAAGGATTATGGCCTTGGCGGTGGCACATGGACTAATAGGTCCCTGGGATGTGTTGTCGGCAGCGCAAAATTTCTTGGAACTGAGTTTTCTTGAAAACCCACCGAGCTGTCCTCTGATGGTTATAGAGGATCCGGTGCTGGAAGATCACGTATGTTCCTTTCATCTTTTAAATTGGATGGCTGAACTGTTTTCGGATGAGGACAGTGACTTCCTCCTGGAGGCTGTTGCAGCTTACTTTTCATATACAGTCTTATCATAGACACTGCCTCAAATTGACATGCTGATTGATAGCATTTCCTTGAATTTATTGACTTTTGGTCAAGACATTTTATTTTTTGCTTGCCTATTGGCTTGAGCCACATTATATTTGTGGGCTATTTTTTAGCATTATTTTTTATAAATGAATTTTTATTCATGCTCGTTTATAAATGGATTCTGCTCTCATGTGATGGCACTTCTGTTATCTTATTTAGTCCGTTCTCGGATCATGGGGGGGTGTTGTATAGCTCCTATATATCCTTATATCGTGTTAAGTTAGCATAAGTACATTTGAGATTTAAACGCCATTTTTCCTTTCTTGCAACTTCTGCACACGACCCTTAATTGTTGACTTAGCTTTCAACCTAGTGGTTTGCCGTGGTGTATGTGAGAATAATATGTTATTGCTCTGATATCAGTCTTGTTTAATAAACCATGTCTGCACGGAGAGTGCTGAAGTTTCAGGAGCAACACGATATGGAATTGTTATGAGGTCTGATCTCCACGCTTTCATAGTCATAACACAAGTGCAGCCTTTGCCAACTTGGGCTTGAGGCGGGATTGATATTGCTTTGCACGAGAATTGTTAACACACTTGATGCGGTGCACATGCAGAGAGAGCTGGTGTATGCTGATGTGATTCCTTCATGCTAGGACACTAAGGTATGGGCCCGCCCTAAAACAACCCAAAGAGACCTTCTTAGATAATAATATAATATATGTGTTAGGGAGGGTGAGATATAAGTGTTGTTAACTCTTATTCATTACAGCATGTTAACATGCTGTCACCATTCGCTTTTTATGTCTTAGTAACTATGCTGATAATTTTGCTACTGATAATAAGTATACTTGTATTATCAAAGATACTGCGCCTGAGAAGACGGCATTAGTAAATAAACATTTCAAATGCACATGTGTCTTCTTTACTCCATGTTCTGGTTTGTAATGATAATATAACGAAAGAGTGTTCATGAGTCCCACGTACCCTGAGGTACTGTAAGTTCATGTTCTGGTTTGTCTAAACATTGGGTGTTTGATATGTCCAATGAGACACTGTAGCTAGCTCGGTAAGGGGTGAGTTGGTTGCTAAGGTAAGTTTTGGGACATCCTAATTTGCCGAGGTTCCACTCCTCTGTGCACAGTTCTGTGTGAGTACAGAAACCCTGCAACACATGCTTCTCTGACTAATAATTTTCCTGCCTGTCCAGGTGCCAAAATGGGCCTTGGTCAGGGGTTTGGCATCACCTCTGAAGGAAGCCAGATTTGCATACCAAAGCTGTGGGACTCTTTGAAGCCCCCTGCCTTGGAATGCTAAGTTAGAAGTGATTCTTATGGAATGGGTGTAAAACACTCTCTGCCAGAGCAGGTTTTGTTCCTGACTGCCTGAGAGCAGTGGCGTCACTAGGGTTGGTGTCACCCGTTGCGGGTTACTCATGGTGTCACCCCCTCACGACTTACCGCATGGACTTCCTCCGCTCCGAGTCCGCCAGTGGACACAGATGGCAAATAACGGGACCACACAGAATCCTTAGTAACATTTGTAAATTTAGTTCCTATATTTACAAAGGCCAAAGTGAACCACCTGCAAGTGAAGTCACGAGTTCAAAGAAAGGCCTGGCCTGCTCCCTGCCTTGAGCAATGAATCATGCAGCCGGCCGTGTGCAACTGCAAGCACAATGCACCGCCCGGGTCAGGACTAGCCTAGGAGGCTGGAAGGATGGGGCCGGACAGGGTCTTCTATTTATTTATGCGTTTTTATATAGCGCAACTTTACCCAAAGGCGTCAGAGCGCTTCACAATAGGAACAGTAATGAAACATGAGGAGAAAATTACAAGTGAACAAATTACAAAAGCAAACGTTAAGTTACAAGAGGCAAAAGTGACAATTGTGAGCAAACAAAACACATGAGGTTGCAAACGGTGCATTACAGGAGGAAAAAGTGACATGTGTGCAGGTTACAAGTGCTTAAAAAATAAACTATGACTGAAGGCAGGTTTTGAATTTTCCAATCCCTGAATGTAAGAGCTTCACATCCACTGTCTGAATGCCAGATGCATTATCTACACGAGTAATTAAACTAATAACAGTGTATAAAAGCAATTACTAATGCGTCTTTATTAATAAAGGAACACTTTTGTGAAAAATTTGAATAATGAAATACTGAGCAAACAGCACTGTTTCTAAACTTATACCTTGCAGTTAGCATGCAATTCCTTAAAGATGGTTCATAATTCATTAAGGTATATTACAAGGATGGTAACCTGAGACCTATCTCACTCAAGAATGTCTGCAATGAAAGCAGTAACTCGCTGAGCTTCCTACGTAAAATCCAAATCTGTGACCTGCATGGTGTATGCTTCACTTTGCAGCTGGGACATTAACTCTTTATACTTTGTATGAGTCAGGCGCAGGCCTGTAACTAGACTGCACACAGATCTCGCCAGCAAGTTTATTCACCACCAAAGTTATCTTACAATGCTTTGGAATTTGTTGGGTACACAAAGACCGCTGCACCAGGTGTCTAATACCAATAAACTATTTTAAAGGGAAGTCTGCTCGAGAGAAAACAAAGTACAATTAGAAGAGATATAATACTGCAATATATGGTAGACACTCAAGCACAAGTAGAAACGTTACGTAGGCAACGGTAATGGTGGCACTTGTGCAAGTATCAAAAAGCAAACAAAATGCCATTGCCGTAGTCCCCAGGGAAGGCCTATCGTGACTGCCCAAGAAGGAAGAAAGCTTTGTTTAGCGGGCCTGGTGCACTGACTGCACTAGTAGACCCGCCCGAAGAGGGCCGTGTTTTTGTTTGTGCGAATGTGCCTGTGCGCCCAAGAAAAAAAAAGCATGCATTACTGAATCTGATTCAATTCGTTTGTGTGCCACTGCACTGCCACATTTTTTTAACTTACTTAGTTCATGATCATAGCTGCCAAGGTTTCGGATTGCTATGTGTGACATTGTCAAATTTTCAGAGTAATTATGAATGACATTACAACAACTATGAGTGACACTTTCTCGCGAGCAAAATCAAGCAATGAAGCCAAGGAAAACATTTAAATATCAGAAATTACCCCTATTTGAACAACGAGAAACCCTAAGAAGATCCTAAAACTTCTGTAAAACACCAGAAATGGAAGGGGACTAATCAGGAACACAGACTCCGCATCAGAGGGCAGGCAGGCACAGAAGCTGCTAAGAAGATGATCGCATTGATCTGCTCATCCAGGACCTGCACTAGCCTAAAAAACAAGCATTAAAAATGCAATAGGTCTCGCCTTTCATTAAGATAAAGCCATTTCCTTAGCTATACAATACCATTAGCAAAGGAAATGGCTTTAACTTAATCAAAGGCGAGACCTATTGCATTTTCAATGCTTGTTTTGTTTGTCAGTGGAAATCTCCTCTTTGCAGCTGTCTGAAACCTATCCAGCCTTCTCATTTTCAGAATGTCGTCACTTTCCATCTCGATTGTTCGAAGTGGAAGAAAGACTTTGCTGTGCAAAACCTCTACAAGTAAAACATACCAAAATGGCACTGGATGGCAGAAGAAATACAGCTCTGTGGTCGGTTGGCATGATTTTTAACACTTTGAGCTAAATCTTATATCATTGTGGCAATGGCACTTTGGCATCAAGCTTTATTCTTTGTTTTCAGAGGTCTCAAGTTGCCTAGGTCCATCGCTGAGTAGCTCATCCTCTCCAGGCTTCTGCTTGGCATTGTAGAACTTATACTTTAAAAAATGTTTACGGACTATTATAATCCGGCAGTTTTAGCTAAAGTAGTCAAATAGAAATTACCTAAACTCCTGCTCCTAGACTACATTAGTTTGGAAGGTGGAAAGCCTCACATTTTCACCAATAAAGAGTGGTGTTACTTCTGCTATGGTCCTGGAAGAGGTAATTGTAGCATTAATAACAAGCAATGGCTCTTCACCGTCCTCTTTCCATCCGCTGCTGCCACGGCTCTTTCATCAGTGTTCTCTGGGTTAGATTATTATGCTTTGTTTTATCTCCTTCTGATGCTGAAGTCGCGACTGGGGCTCAAGACCGAGACGGCGCTCCTGGAAGTTTCTGAGATTGTGAAGGAGGTGCAGGATGATGGAGGCAGGGTGATGTTAGTCATGTTAGACCTGTCGGCGGCGTTCGACACCGTCCCCCATGAGGATCTCCTCGCTAGACTACAGGACATCGGTCTGGGGGGGACGGTGCTCAGCTGGTTTCGTTCCTTCTTGGCCAACCGCCGACAAACTGTCTGGGCCCCACCCGGTTCTGCCGAAATGCCGCCATTGGGAGTCGGAGTTCCCCAGGGCTCAGTCTTGAGTCCTACCCTATTTAACATCCTCATGACCCCTCTGGCGGATCTGGTGGAGTCCTATGGGGCCCAGATAGTCTCATACGCTGACGACACCCAGCTTCTTTTCACCTGTTACAAGAGCGAAGAATTCGATGGGGAAAGTATCCGTGAGTGCCTTGGGGCTGTTTTCAATTGGTTCCATCTGAACAGCCTCAAGTGCAACTCGGATAAATCCGAGATACTTTTCTTCGGATGCCCTGTGGAACCGGATTGGCATGGTTGGTGGCCTGCTGACAAGTTCCCGCCAGCCCAGTCTTCTAAATGGGCCAAGAACTTGGGAATTAAAATCGACAACGGGCTCACGCTTAAATCCCAGGTGGCAACCTTGACTGGGACCTGTTTCGGGATCCTCCGGATGCTCCGAAAGTTTTTCCCTTTGCTGTCTGTGGAGCATCGGAGAATAACTGTTCAGGCCCTCATTGGATCCAGATTGGATTATGCCAACATTTTGTATCTGGGTCTTCCAGAATACCTTTTACAGCGTATGCAGGTGACCCAGAATGCTGCCGCACGAGCAATTTTCGGCCTACATCGCCGAGCCAGTGCCTCTAACCTGCTACAATCCCTCCATTGGCTTCCGATACGGAAGAGGATAATGTTCAAGGCCTTGACATTAGCCCACAAAGCACTGCACGCCACGGGTGCAAAATATTTACAGAAGAGGCTGAACTTTTATCAGCCGACACGTTCCCTACGATCAGAGTCTTTAGCACTCGCTGTAGTCCCACGTACTAAGAAGGCACGTCTGGGAGGGCGATCTTTCAGATTTCTGGCCCCTCAGCTATGGAATTCCTTACCATTGTCCTTACGACTCACATCCAATTTGCTGGCTTTTAGGAAGGGTCTTAAGACTTGGTTATTTGCTGGGTAGAGTTTTGTTCCCCCTTCTCTTCTGTTGTTCTGCTAACTGTTATGTTCTTTTTTAGTCTCCTTTCTGGGTCTGGAGCATAAAGCGCCGGGACACTCCTTTGGAGTAGCCGTTGCGCTATACAAGACCCATTAATAACATAACATAACATAACATAACATAACATAACATAACATAACAAGAGAACGGCCCACCGAGGAATAACCGATTTAAAGCGCATACAAGTCAGGTGTCTAGAGGGTGCTTTCTAAAACCCAAAGGATTTGGTTTCTTAAGAGCGCACTTAAAAGATTATACACCTGCGCTGGCCGGGGGCAGAAAGACCAGAAACAGGTGGCAAGAGCTCCACCTTCAGCCGGCAGGAGTTGGAGAGAATATCTCCATGTGGCGAGGTCCCTCGGCAGGGCTGTCCTGGTTGAGTCGTCTGGGTCGATAGACACCGTCGTTCTATGCATTAATACCCGGTGTGCCCGGCTCTAATAGACATTCCGTACATTGGTCAAGCTCTAACATGCTCGGTAAACGCAACTAAGGCTGGCACCAAAACTACAGATCCCAGAATGCAAAGTGTGGTGTGCCTGAAATTTAGGAGCGGATGATGGGAATCGCCTGACAGAGACGTATCTTAAGGCAGGAACATGTTTTATAGGGTGCTTGATACAGCACTTTCAAAGTTACAATGCAAGTGAAGGGTGTTACTGCTGCCTTGCTTGGTAGCTCGCTTTAAATGCAATGTTGTTGTTTGTCGCTTTAGTTGAAAACAAGGACAGGCATCGACTACACTGTTCCAGCACACTGCCCACAAAAATTCAAGACCACGTGCGATGGCCACGCGCCGAAGCCTGTCGCAGCTTGTAGAAGACAAAGATGCAACAGAGGGAGCGCAGTGAGCCAGACACTGAGGATGCACGAGACAACGAGGGTGCGCGATGGTGCGGTGGAACCATCAATCCCCCCCACCTCCGCCCCTTATCCCACGAGGATCTCACAGCGGCCAGTCCATCCCAGGCCAGGGTGCTTCAATGGCCGACTTCATCATCTTTCAGAACAAACGACCACCTCGGCGCTCCGAGTCTGACCACTATTGTCTTCTGACAGAGCGATCGATACTAGTGCATTAATTAAAGGTGCAACAGAGGCGGTGTTGTTAGAGGCCAACAGAACAGCAGCCCGGCGCACTCTGCCTCCGTTTGTCCTCGCGCTGCCAGGCTGCGGTCGCTGCACGTGCAGGCCCGGGACACGTGCCCGGTCAAGAGGGTGCTCGTGAAACGCCCCCCTCTTGCTGTAGCTGTGAGAGGTCTCTTCAGGCCTTGGTGGCGAGGCTGCGTCCACTGGTGACTCGCTAACAAAGATATAATAACCCCTGGCCAAGGCCAATTAAAGAGGGCGGGGGCACTGTAAGCCCAGCACTGAACCACGTCACGGGCTGCAGGGCCCAAGGCGCAGTGACCTTTTGGCAATCTCGGAGACTTGGCGGCCTTTTGAGTACACATTTAAACTCCTCTTAGACCTGGGTGAAACATGCAATGGAGGCGTAAAATACCCCCAGGAAGGAACAGATCCGCCGTGCATCTCGTGAGTTAGTTCTGCCTTGCAAAGTTATGCGATTAGGCTATTCGCCTAAAGATACAGTATGTTTTGCCGCTTGAAATGTTAACATTTGGGGTTTCACACCTTCTCACGAAATTCTACGACCTGCAGCCGTTCTACAGGGGTCGGGCTCGGAGACTTCTAAACATCAGCCATTCATGGGTTTGCTACATGTTATGAGTGCCACCACAGTGGCTGCCTTGGGAGGCACATATACATAATTAAGAAGATATAGGGTAGATATTCCCGACCTGCTCAAAATCACCAAATGTGTATGAATAAAATACGAAGTAAAATAAAAACAAGAAGAAAACAGAGCTGCTACAGCAACAGGAAGGAGGGGGCCGCTCAGCAAAGCTTTTATCAGCGCCGCGCGCCTCTCTGCAGACTCCCCCTGCATTCCAGAGAGGCGCATGTCGCGATCCGGTCTGCCATGCCATGCTGTGGAAACAAGACCTGGCCGCGCGCACAACGTTATCCTATGGGGAAACGCTGCACGCGGCCAGGTCTTGTCTCACTTCGTCGTTCTCAGACTGCTGAGACGCGACTATAGTTCTCTGGCGAGAACGCGCTTTCAGCGCGTTACTAGCCGAGACCTAAAAAGCAAAGTTTATAGCATAGCAAGTGCAACTAGGAGCTTATACCATCACTCTGTCTCAGGCATTATTGTTTGCAAATGCAATAAAGTAAAAAAAGAATGTTCGGAGTGCCAGCGCAAAACCTGGAGCTGTTTTGCTCTAAATATGCGATAGTGCAAATAAATGAATAAATACAAATTGTACAAAGGTGTAAAGCAATTCCTTTTTTTTTTTAAATGAAGATTTTTTTAAAGATTGGCTATATAAATCTGTCACTGCAAATGGACTAGCTCTAACCTTGATTATTTTAACAATATATAGATGCAGACTAGAATGCAAGCACGGCTCGTGGATGTTACAAGGGTAATTATGCTTGTGTGTTGAAGAACTCTGTTCTTCACCACCTGTGTTGCTGGACGGCCGGAAGAAAAACAATTAACAAATCATCCTACCTCAGGCACATTATGCCAACTCCTCACCACCACACCTCCATGTCCCCGTTTCTGGCAATCAATTATCAGCATGCTGCAGAGCATCAGTTTGGACTCCAGTCTGCTATCTTTACCACGTGGGGCCCAGGCCCGGCTGACTGGAGCCTCCCAAAAAAGAATGTGATAGGCCCCATTCCTGGATCGCTTCTCAGCTGCATATATTACATTAAGTAGAGAGAATACAACAGTATGACTCAGCTGACTCGACCCACCGCAGAACAGAAACGTGCATTTATTTTCTTTCAGGGCACACAGAGGTCAAAGCCAGGCCTGCCTGTTATTATTTCAAAAATACTAGACCAGTTTAAGCTTTACTTTCCACTTTTTAACTAACCCTAAATTAATTACATTTTGACGAGCTGAGCCTTTACTGTGGATCACACCAGACGCACGGCGCAGCCAGCCTGTCAGTCACAGAGCTAGTACAGGGCGACTCTGCTGAAGTGAGGCAGGCGTTCAGGTCCGAGCTGCAAGAAAGTGAAGTTCTATTGTTGGACCGGGAGTGGGCACCACAGTGGACAGCGGCTCAGCAACAGGTCTGCAATAATGAAATGAGATCTCATAATTTTATTTGCAGCGTGCGTGCGCGCCTCGTGTTAACGTTACACAGACTTGTTACCTAAGTCAGTGCCAGCAGCACATCTGAGCCTGGCGTAAAGTAAAGTGAGAAACAGACAGTAACTAAACTTACATGTCACTCTGACAGACTCCCTGCAGCGCCCGCGATGCCTCTGATGCAGCGCGCCCTAGGCCATGATCATGTTGAGAGTCACTCCGTAAGTTGCGGTCGATGTCCCAACAACGCTGGGACTGGGAGTAGTGTGGGTATAATTAATTAATTATGCGCAGCAGGCTACCTGGTTGAGGTAGAGCTGCTTGACTCGAGTCGACTAGGTTTCCCCCACCACTTCTCTAGCGACCTCACATCCTCCTGCAGTGCAGGACGGGTCGCGTGAGTGAGTGAGGTCACATTCGGATATTAATCTCTCCCCCCGCGCCCACATTCAGCCAGTGGAAACTGTATTGGTGAGGGCAGGCCCCCGTGTTTCAAATGATGATTATATTAATGTATAAATAAATTATATATTATTTCTCTCTCTCACCGACCGCCTCGCAGCCTCCGAGTTAAGTCCCAAATTTGAAGGGGAGACCAGAGCACGACGGCGCTCGCGAATCGGTGGTGTGTGTCGTCGGTATTAATTCTTCTTTATTCTTCGGCGTAGTACTCTCGTCTCCTCCCTGCCGGGCACGCCGTGACGCGTCAGAACAGGAGCGCACAGCTGCGCGCGGGGGCTGTCCCAGGGCCGTCATTGGTAGCGCTAAACATTGACGGCCCTGGAACCCACTGCAGTGAGTGCACAGACACACTCACTGCACTGACTGCAGTACAGTAGTAGCACCAGTATATTAATTTTGTTTGTAAGAAGGTGCGCAACTGCGCACAGCGCACACAGTGGCAGCTAACTAACTACATTGGTGTGGGGTGACACCCGGTGCGGTCCGCACCCCCCGCAACCCCCCTAGTGACGCCACTGCCTGAGAGCATGGGCCACCATCCCTGGGGGTCAGAAACTCGTCTGGGGTGGCAGGCTGGTCAGAACCAGTTAGCCAGCACACTAGTAGTTGGTAGGTTTTCAGGGGGCACCTCTAAGATGCCCTCTGGGTGCATGCATTAATAAATCCATTGCTGGCATCAGTGTGGGTTTATGAATACTAGATGTTTGATACCAAACATCTTTGGTTTCAGTGAAGCCATCATGTAGCTGGGGAACTCATTTTCCCTGGTCATTTTTTCTGGCAGTAATTGAACTGGCCAGCATAGGGGCATATCTGCTAATACAGAGATGTCCTCACCTAGTATAGGTCACCCTGCCTTAGGGTTGTAAGGCCTGCTGTAGGGACGACTTACCTATACTGCATGCAGTGTCTGAAGACATATTACACAGGGATGTGTGCCATGTCATGTTTTTACTTTTGTCTGCTATAAGACACTCAGCCTGCAATGGCAGCCTACATGAGGTAGGTGAGGGGTCTCTTAGGGTGGCAGAATACATGCTGCAGCCCGTATGGACCCTCCTTGGTACCCTTGCCTTAGGTAACTTGTGGTACCATTTACTAGGGACTTACAGGGGTGCTTCAACACCCTCCGCATGCTTCGCAGGATCTTCAAGTGGATCCCAACCGAAATCAGAAGGACGGTCACCCAGGCCCTCATCAGCAGTAGACTGGACTACGGTAACGCACTCTATGCAGGAGCCCCGGCCAAACTCCTGATACGGCTCAGACGCATCAAGAACGTCTCCGCGCGCCTGATCCTCGACATCCCTCGCCGCAGCTACATCACACCCCACCTGAGAGACCTGCACTGGCTCCCCATTAACAAGAGGATAACCTTCAAACTCCTCACCCACGCACACTTGGCACTCCATGACACCGGACCAGCGTACCTCAACAGCCTACTCAGCCTCTATAACCCCTCCCGCCAGCTCCTCTCCGCAGACCGCACCCTTGCCACCATCACCCGCATCCTAAGAGTGACCGCTGCCAAGACGTGGAACACCCTCCCCACCCGCCTACGGCAGACAAAAAACCTCCTAACCTTTAGGAGACTCCTCAAGAACTGGCTCTTCGAACAGTAGCAGCGCTTCCCCCCCCCCCAGCGCCTTGAGACCCTCACGGGTATGTAGTGCGCTTTACAAATGGTATGATTGATTGATTGAAAGGTGTTGCCAATTGGGTCCTTAAAGACTTATCCTAATCGGCGCACGCAACACAGTTCCTAAGCCATTCTTTTTCAGATATATATCTAATCCAGACCACCATTACATCTTTTTAACAATCTGTTTAGTTTTTACAATTCTATTGTGTCCTTCGTGGAACAATTTAACCACAATATTGCTAAGTGTAAGTGGTGGAATTACTCTGTCACTTTTCCTTACTACCCCCTTTACCACTGACAGTTAATTATTGATTTCTCAAAATGTTTTAATTCAAGGTAAATTCATATTTCTTAGGCCAGCCACATTCTATAAATCCAATTAGCTTCTGCAACAATGCATCCTTAGAATATTCTTTATTCCATTCTTTTTCATCCATCACAGGCACACCATGATCATGAACCAGGGCAATTTGATAATCTTCCACTCACTTTCGTCACATTCACGAATTTCCAGAGGCATTCTTGATAAGAAATCAGCCATAACATTACTTGTACGAGGAACATATTCAATCTTGCAAATGAAATTCTGTAATCTCATAGATATGCTTACAATTCTCGCTGAAGCTCTGAACCTATCTCTGTTGTTATCAATTTAACCAATGGCAGCAGCAGCTCCTCGGTTATGGCGGAAGAGCGTCGCTCCTCCCCTCAAAAACGTCAAAAAAGGAAAAAAAACAACACTTGTTTTATTTCTCCTTTCCTGCCGAGTCTTGGGGGCAGGCTTGGGGGGTGATGGCACTGAGGAGAGTGGTATTGCAATCCCTTCACTGCACATGATGATTTGGCGGCAGTCTCAGGCCAGCCATACCATCATGCGCATAGAACCTCTCTCCAATCCCAGCTGCACTTCTGGGGCTGGAGAGAGCAGGCACAGACTTCTAGTCTGTCCTGGAGCACCAATCGAGGGCGCTCAGGCCAATCCTGAAGCTGCTCTTATGTGAGAGCAGCTTCAGGATTGGCCGCAGGTCATTCTGGGAGACTGTGCCTGAAGCAGCAGAGAAGAGGAGTGCGACAAGGACGGCTGAAAGTAAGTTTTTTAGATTATTATTTTTTATTTTGCCCCCCCTCCCTTCTTAATCCCTATGCCCCCCCCTGCCTGCTCGCCCTGCCGCTTGTCCCAGGCCACTACTGACCAAAGGTAAATAGTCACTTCTCACAATGCACTTTTTGTCTGACACAAAAGGTCTAAAACATTCTAGCGCCCAAACACAGGTAAGAGTTTCCTTTTGAATGACCGAAATTTTTTCTTACATAGGTGACAAAGCATGTGATTCGAATGCAATAATTATCTCTCGCCCAAGACGTTTTTTGTATCAAAACTCTTCCCAACCTTCTATTATTAGCATCGGTAGTGATAATATTCTCTAAATTGGGGTTAAAATATTTTGAAGCGGGAGCCTTAACTTTCGCATCCCTTCAAACTCTTTTTGACATTCGACAGATCAAACAAATTTGGACTTGTTTTTTATCAGTTGCCTAACATTGTAGATCTTGTCTGCAAATCCGTTCACAAATTTTGCATAAAACTCCAAAAGACCAAGGAATGATCTTACCTCATCCCTATTTGAAGGAGCAGGGACATTCTGGATTGCTTTCATTTATTCAGATTTAGGGAGCGAAACCATCCTTGTTCAAAACATGACCCAAGTATGTTACAAATTGAACGGAAAATTTACATCTGATATATTTAACTGTTAACCCTCTCATATCTAGGATGTTATAAACGCCTTCTAGGATTGCATCATGTTCCTGCCTAGCTCTACCATAAAATGATAATGTCATCTTGGAAGCATTTAACATTCTTCATCTTCACAAACAATTGATGCATCAGTCTCTGAAAAACAGCGGCAGTGAATGATAATCCAAAGGGTATCCTTTTTAACTGATAACACCCTATGGGAGTAATAAATGCAGTACATTTCTTACTATCTTCATGCAATGAAATCTAGTGGTACGCAGCAAACAGACCAATAGTGGAGAATCATTTTGCACCATTAGTAAAAGCCAGCATTTCCAAAACTTTAGGCAGTGGAAATGTATCCTCCACAAAATATTA